>NC_091538.1:51517500-52142500 GCF_042242935.1 Bactrocera oleae | reverse complement strand
TCGATGACTCATCATATCGATGTTTTGAGTGCTCAAATGTCGTGCTGAAGAGATCTTCGGCGGTTGTTTTTCTTGATTTCTTGAAAGACAACTTGCAAACAAATGGTGGTTTATCACTCAAACTCACAGTTCTGCGTTGTTCTAGTTGTATGGTTACGAAATATTCAGGTTTTCCAAAAAAACAAATCAGGCAACCATTTGCTTGGAAGTGCTTCGTACGCGAACAAATTTTGTTGGGTTCGGCTCATCTTGGAACACCCATACAGTCAACTGCTGTTTACTTTCTCGCTCATACGCATAAGTTCACGATTCGATAGTCACGATGTCATATACGTATTTCGAAGCACGGCTGTCGTATTTTTTTTAAGATATCTCTTCATTAATTGACACGAGCCTTGTTTTGAGCGATTGACAATTTGACGATAAGTCACAAGACGATCTTGCAATATCAGTTTGCGCACAGCAACAATAATTTCAATTGCCGGAACAACAACTGATTTTCGACGATCTTAACGAAATTTGTCTTGGAGTGATCTACGATCTCGACTAAATTCACCATACCATTGATAAACACTGGTCCTTGATAGAGCTTTATCGTCAAAAATTTAATTAAGTTTATCGATGCAGTATTGCTGAGTTAATCCACGTATCAAATTGCAAAAAATGCGCAGAAATGTTCGCGATTTAATTATATATTTTTGCCGAGATGAATATTTTAAGTTACTGTAAACAACACGAATAGCACACGTATGTCAAAACGTTCTGAGTATGTGTGACATCAAATATGTCAGACTTTACGATAAAGTTGTGAGTTTCCAGACTGCAGCAATAAGGTTGCCAAACCCCGAAATATGAAAGACAACGTAAATATCAAAAAATCATCAAATAACGTTAATCATCAAAATAAATAAAATAAACTAATGATAATGCATTATAAAAGTGGAAAAAATATGTTGAAAATATTTTTTATTTCCTTTTTTTAACAAAACATACTTAGACATAAATGTATTATATATAATAATAACAAATTTAATTATATAGAATCACAAAATATCTAAAAAAAAATACAAACTAATACATTAACAATTAAATATAAAAAAATTAAAAGATAAAAATTCATTTAAAACAATAATAAAAAAAAAGAAAAGAATACAATTAAATATTATAAAAAAATATTTTTGAAGCGAAAGGATAATAAACTAAATATTATTTAAAGATAGTATCAAAATTTATACAACAAAGCTAATAACTTTGACAAATTTGGCTATTGTCAATAGACAATATAAAAAATAATGATAATGAATAGAAGAACTATTTTTGAAAAATACATCAAGATAATATTAATTTTCTATTTAAACTTTTTTAATTTAAATTTAAGGCTTAAAAAAATAAATAAAAATAAAAAATGTTCAAGTTAAAAGTTTATATAAAAAAAAGTTATTGTAAAAAAATTTTAAAAATTAAAAGTAAAAAAAAAATAATTTAAAAAAAATATTAGGTAATAACTAAAAACAACAACAAAAAAATTTACTTCCTTACTTTTACTTACTTTTTAAAATTTTTATTTAAAATTTTTTTATTTGATCTGTTTTATTTTAATTCAAATTACGGTTTAACAAAATATTATTAACTAATGAAACCATAAATATTATATATATAATATATGAATCAAATGGCAAACATAACTTTTTTTATATTTATTTTAAAATAGTGAGGACTACGGTCACTTCGCTGAGATTGCCGTCGATCGTAATACACACGTGGGTTGTGGTATTATACGCTTCACACGCCCCGATGTACCCTACGTCTACATCTACAACATGGTCTGTAATTATGCGTCAATTTATGCCTTGGACACACCCGTTTACACAGTGGGCCAACCCGGTTCACGCTGTCTGGCGGGTAAAAACCCCTATTATCCCGGTTTATGCTCCGAAAAGGAGCAGATCAATCCGAATTATTAAGAGCCAGTGCTTTTATGTAGTTATAGTAGTGATTAATGCTAAGTTTAACACAAATAAATGCTTGTGAATAGTTAATAAAAAAATTATAATAAATAAAAAAAATTTATGTAATAAACAACAAAAAATAGCTGACAAATTTAAACAGTATTGTATTTATTCTAATTCTATTTTATTTGCATCTTTTTTGTGTATTCTACAAATACTACATATTTTTTTTATTTTAATTATTTTTAAACAGTGTTGCATTTAGGCTGTTTTTCTGTTGGATTGTTTTTTTTTTGATTGTGTCAAGCGGTAAATTATGCGATTATATTTTTAGTCATCTCAACTTAAACAAAGGCAAATTTTTCATTAATTTTTTATTTTTAGTAACAATCAAAGCATAATTACCTTATCTACATATGTATGTACGTCACAATGAATTCGACATTTTTTTCCTCCTGGAACTTGCTATCGAAAAGCCGGTTTTTAAGAAAAGTTATCACAGTCAAAACGGCATAATTTCGGAAGAAAAGATTTGTTTCGTTTATCTAAGTGAGCTCAAGCTCATTAGCATGTTTCGCGAAACTATTGGCGAATAAAAAGAAATAACAACAAAAAAAAAAAACGAAAAATAAATAAAAGAAAGAAAGGTTAATGAAATCGCTTGATAGTTTTCGAACTTATTAAAAATTCAATGTCAAGGAATGCGATTAACAAATAACTGCATAACGAGTGATGAAAATAAACTGTAAATATATTCACGTTATTGCCAAATTTTAATTAAGAAGATATTATCTTGTATTATTGGGCGTATTTTATGAGTTCAAACAGTTTTCATGAAATTTGGACAAAAGGTGCTTTTGATCTCTATAGGAAGATTTGAGTATTTGTATGTATTTTAGAATGCGTAACTGTAATTTGCGATATAGTAAATTGTGTCGTCAGGTTGGGCTATAATCGATATATTTCACGTGAATCTCACGCTCAGGCTCCTTACCGAAGATATGGGAAAAATTTTGCTGAAGGTTTCAAAGTTTTGCTAAAATTCAAACATGGAGGTATCTAGATATAAGGAAAAGTTGAAAAAAGGACTATTTGATTCAGCAAGTATTGAAGATTTGGATTTATCAAAGTCATGATTGGAAAGTGAGTCATGGAAAAACTTATGTTGATAGTCGAAAATTTACTAAGTAACCGTAAAGTGCCACACAGTGAAGAAATTATGCAAAATATGCAGACAAATGTTTAGACTCTAGGAACAAACATGAGTATTAAGTTAGACTATCTACGCAATAATCTGGAAAAGATTTACGGATAATTTAGGTATTTTCTTAAATAAAACTTGTATTATAAATTATCCATTATTTTGTTTCATGTTTAGATTTAAAAATAAACGAGAGCAAATCCTACAAATTCTTTGATAGTTTCATGAACTGCGGGCACAAGTATATCTAAAAACATTCTTAACTGTAGGGAAACAAATTAACTGTGGACCCGTGTTATTAATAGGTAAAGAACGACTATTCCAAATATTTTTACCCTCTAGTGGGCGCTGGAGTCAAGTTGTTACAAAGAATCCTATATACAGCCTGATATAACTCAATTTTGAAATACAAATTTATTAAGAGATAAGAAGAAGTACTTTTTCAGAAGGACAACCTTATAATAAGATCAAGACCCTAATGGTAAATGATTTTAAATACGTACTTAAATAAATCTACAAATAATAATACAACAAGAAAACACGTTAACTTCAACTGCAAAGAAACTATAATACTCCTCACAGGTACACTTCTAATAGCGTATAAATGTATAACTAAATCTAAAAACGTAACGGGCTAACGATTTGCATACGACGATTTAAGGTTATCTAATAAGAAATAAGATATTTTATGAAGATCTTTATCTTGATTTTGATCGGTTAGTTTGAATGGCAGCTATAGTATATCTTGGCTGATACATGAAGTATATAGCCACTGTAATATAGCAATGTCAGAAGAATGTTATACACCGAATTTGGTCGAAATCGGTATAGCAGGTTCCGAGATATGAGATTTCATCTAAAAGTGGTCGGTATCACGCCCATTGTGCAATTTTGATCGCTGCTCCTATAACATTCTGTCACACCATCTCGGTCATTTTTGAAGTCTCTGGAGTATATAGTTATTGATTTATCGCGCTTTAAGTAGTTTTTAAGAGTGCCGTTATATGGGAAGTGGGTTGTGGTTTGATTATTTTAACTTGAACTGTTTGAAATATACTATGTACATTTAATCTTTTAGAGGGCGGGGCCACGCCCTTTTTTATTTTTAGCTCACAGGTGACCTTACTACTGCGATATCCTGTGCGAAATTACAGTTCTATATTTTCATTTAGCGCTTAGTTATGACAATTTATAGGTTTTAGTTTAATGTCGTTTTGTGAGCGTGGCAGTGGTCTATTTACGAACTCGTTATTACTTTTGAGTCTAGGAACACGTGTAACAAGTTTCATTACGATATCTGAATTTTTACTCAAGTTACAGCTTGCACAGATGGACGGACCGACGAACGGAGGGACAGGCAGATATCGTCTCGTCATCCCGATCATTTATATAATATATATATAGCCCTATATCTATTTCGGTTAGTTTTAGTTGATACAAACAACCGTTAGGTGAACAAAACTATTATACTCTGTTGCAAGAGAATAAAAATTATGAGTTTTTGTTTTTGCTTATAAGCATCAGAGAAGTGATTTTGTTATTGTTGTTTTTTCATTTAAAAGTTATCAAACCACATAGCTGCTCTGGGTCAAAGTCACTGCGTGGGCGCAAGTCAAGAAAACGTGATGTTAATGAACTTTCCTCCAAAAATATCAACAATGAGTAATAAACTCACAACCAACAAATCACACTCGAGTTGGCATGCTCTAAAGACATTCATTTATTAAATGCATATAAAATTTGTACTCGTAAATAAAGACGATTTTATTGCTTAAAAAAGAGAGTTGACGAAAATATTATGAACTAACGGGTTTAGGACGCACTGCTTCTAATATTTGTGGTGTGTGAATTTTTTCGAAACACTTCTACTGTTAGTGGCTTATTCTCAATTAGATTTGTGTCACTTTCTAATAACTAACGGTATTAAGAACGGCGAACACTATCTAAGCTGCCTTTGGGAAATAATATACTCAAGATTAGTTGCAAACATCAGACTCATGCAAATATCATGAAGACTTATCTTTCACTACTTTTGTTCAATAGGACGCTTTCGAACTAATATTTCTGCTGAAAATCGTCCTATGATTTACAATCCCAACTTTAAATGTTTCAGGAATTTTATGTCTAATACTTTATATAATATTTGGTTGCATAATTGTAGATAAAGAAAGGTTATATTATATTACGGCCGGTTCATCGGTCTCATAATTTTGTTGTCACCGCGAGTGGAAGCTTAAACGTCCGCAGATTTTCGAAAATGGAAATTCGTCGGTGAGTCGTATTTTGTTGGAAAGGAAATCCAGCACTGGAAACAAAAAACGTTTGGTATATACTGTGAGTCTTCTTCTTTAATGTATATATACTCGTATATTGTGGGGTACCAAAGGCCACAATGAGACTCTTCTATTAATCTCGTGCTAGGCCCTTTGTGCTAGGCCCTTAATTTGACTTCAGCATTTTGGACCTTATATATTTCGTTATGAAAATTTCTACTACAGGTTAGAGCAGGTCGGCCTTACCGTCGGCTGCCTCCTCGATTCAAGTCGATAGTGTTCCAGGTGATTGTGTCTGGATCTCGTTTCAGAACGTGCCCGATCCAGTTTCATTTTCTTTTGAGAATTTCGGCTTATAAGGGTGTTTAATGTGTATGTGACATAAGACCGTGTTAGAGATGCTGACCGGGCATAAACTGTAGCAAATATGTATTGTGAAGGCATCGCTTTGTGAACTCTTGCAGCTTTTGGATATTAGAGGTTATGATATTTCATGTTTCGCAGCCGTATAGAAGTGGGAACTTTACTTTGGAGTTAGCTTTCTTTATATGGTTGGTGATTTCTTCCCTTGATCCACCGATTGCTGATACAATAATGCTCAAATAGATAAATGATTTCATATTTTTTAGCTCTATACCATCGACTTAGAAGTTCAGCGTAAAGGTGGTGTTGATACGCATTTCTTTGGTTAGCGACAGTGAAAAATTGGTTTAACGAGTTTCAACGAGGAAGCACGTGAAAACTACATCGTTTCATATTGACAAATTACCGATTGAAGGACCACTTTACTGCAATATTTGACCCTGTTTTAGAGCAATCCGATGCAGTATCTGCACCCTCTCGACAAAATGGTTATCACGGCGTACAAAAACCGAGGATAAGTCGAACGAGACATGGACCAACGAACTAGCTCCGAAGTAGGGGACGAAAACAGGAGATAGCCGAAAAGGAGACGATCATCGTCTTCTGGGATTAATAAAGTGTGGTCTACATCAAATATCTAGAAGCAGAAGGCTAATATATGGTAGTCTCAGTGATTCGAAGTCAACTAAAATAAGTAATTGGCCGGGCAAAAAATTGAGGCGAATGAAATCGTATAGTTCAGCCTACTTGAAAAAGTTGGAGCATCAAGTGTACAGAAGAGCTCAAAAGAGACTAAGCTGAGACATAATTGCAATTTTTATTTTGTAGTCTTAGTACTTATCACAAATGAGACGGTGTTAGCATTTCGCTTCATTGAAATTTTATTTTATTGAATGAGATAACGAGGAAAATACGAACTCCTTACTTTCAAATTAATTGCACAACAAAAGGCTCTTGTTTTACATACTCGTACAAATGTTTTTATGAATCTGAACTTTTAAAAAATGTTAGTATGTATATTAAATATTGCAATAATGCACCCAAACAAAGCGTAAATTTTAATTAAAATCGTATGAATTAGAATGAGAACGGCGCGTGTTGCAGTTACCCTCTCATTCCTCGCTTTAAATATTTCAACAATTCACTTGCACCTGTCAACAACTCTCCATCGGTCTGTGCTCTTTGTCAAATTTCTCTTATTTCATAATTCTTTTCTTCGCTAATTACTTCATCTTATCTTTACTGGCTTTTGTTTTTGTTTTCTTGTTGAAATTATTACATCTCGCAACTTTTAGCATCTCAATGCGATATCCTGAACAGAAAGCATTATTCTGTGAGAAAAAATGCAAAAAAAAATAAAAATTTTAGAATTTCACTTTCATATAATTTCGTCGCTCTGGATTTCAAGTATAAAATAAGCAGCGAACGCACCAAAACCATTTAATCGTATTTTGTAACGATTTGTGTTGAGTAACGGGGTTTACAGCTTACAGTTTTGAAAATTTATAATTTCGTGTAAAATATGTTTTCCAAATTTGCTACAATAAATTTTTTGCTCGTTTTGGCTTTTGTCTTCTTCATTGAGGTGAAGTCAAACAGATTATCTTGGTGTGATCCCGAGTTGTGCCCGAATAGGAAACAGCATATTGCATGTGGACATGATGGTGTAAGTGAATATGAAAAAATTTTGTTAGTGCTAAGAAAATGTTTACAAAACTTTTGAAAATTGAGATATTTTTATTTTTTTACGAACTTTAATTTTTTTTTAACTAAAAAAGAAAGCACTTTTTCTAGCTTATTTTTAAACTTTTTCGGCATATTAAACAAAAATAAGTTAGTTATTTTATGCTTTGTGTAAAAACATTTGTGTTAGAATTTGGTATTTTTATTTAATTTAGAAATATTAGTAAACAATCAAAACTTATATAATTTTAATTTTATAAATAAAAGTAGATAATTAAGAAAAAAATTGAATATAAAACTTTTATTATATTAAAATAACATTAATAATTATAATAAACACCTTGACGAACACTAAGGAAATATGTATGATAAATAATTTATTTTTAAGAATGGTTTTTTGTGTTTGATACATTTTGTAATAAAAAAATAATATTTTTAGTTCACATTGTATTATATTATTTTTTCAGAAATGTCAATTTTATAATACTTAAAAAATATTATCTACACAATATATATATTTCTAATATTTATTAATTTAATTACTTTATTTTTTACTGTAAAGTATTCCTTACATAAAAAATATACATTTCCATATGTAAAATAATATTTAAATATTTGCTTTCTTTTATTTTTATGTTATTATAAATACTGATTTAAATATTTCCATTTACTTTCTCAAATAAAAAAAAATGTATTTAAAAAATTTAAAGTTCGCGTATAACAAACTGATAAAGTCCCCCACTGGAATATCTAGCTTAAACCCGTCCCTGTCCACTACTATGGCAATATTGGGGAACGATTGAAAGTTAAATTTTGTAACATTTCGAAAACCCGTGTTATTGGATAGAAATGGGAACTTACTAAGTACTAGTATCATAAAATGGCTCTTATTACAGGCGATCCTCAGTCTAACAGCTGACTTCGTTGACAGCTGCTTGCGGAACAAGTTTGTTGGTTGACAGTAAATGTAAAATGACATTTAGTGCCTGATTTGGCGTTGTTCTAAGAGGTCCACTGATGCATACACTAGCTGCTCTTTGTTTGCTTCCCATACCCCTTACCGCTTATTTCTTTTCCGTTTATCCCCATTTGGGCCCCACCATCCTTTTACAGGTATTAAGTGCTGTAGCTGCTTTCTTTACTCTATCGTCTAAGTTTGGTTTCCATGAAAGCTTCCTGTCTAAAATTAGTCTCAAGTAGCTTGCCCTATGCCCTATTGTTAACCTGGTATAACTGGTTGGCGGAATAACTTCCGTAGTTCTGTGCTTCCTAGTGAACAATACTAGCTCTGTCTCGCTAGCATTTGAGTTGAGAATATATATTTGTAATATATTTATTGTCTGAACTATTTATGAAACGTATTTTATTACAAAATTTTGAAAAATTTAAATAACATATGTATTTTTAACATTTTTCGAGAGGTTTTTACTATTTTTACATATCGCGATAAGTTAAATATACTAAAAATATAAAATATATAAAATCTTCAAATTTTCAAATATTTTAAAAAATATATATATATAAAAATATATTTTATACCTTTTTTCAATTATCTTCACCTTTTTTCGAATATCTAATTGTGTGGTTTATAATAATAATAATAAAAATATATATTTCTTAATTAGTAACCCATTTAACTGTAACACTGGCTTTCAATGTTTAAAATTTGATATCAATTAAAAATATTATAATTAAATAATTATATTTATTTTATTTGATCTGACTGTACAATTTTATTTCATATTTACCTTCAACAGCGATTCACCGCCGCCTGCCCCGACGACGCCGTTATGATAGACTTGCGCTCCTACAAAAAAGAGATCCTACACGAGCACAATAAACGCCGTAACTTCGTAGCGCTCGGCCAGTTGCCAGGTTATTATCCCGCTTCGCGCATGGCCACCATGGTGTGGGATGAAGAGCTCGCCTTTCTTGCGGCGCTCAACTTGAAAATGTGTTATGTTGAGCACGATGAGTGCAACAACACGCCACGCTTTGCGAATGTGGGACAAAATCTCTCTGGCGTTGCTTACCAGCGGCAAGGAGTTACTATAAGCGAAGTGATAAGCCGTTCAATGGGCTTGTGGTTTGGCGAATATCCCTTGATTAATAGTAATTATATAACGAAATTCCGCGTCTCGTACAAATTGTAAGTATTGCACAATTATATTGAGTAAATAATTACATTTTAATTTCATATTCAATTTTTTTTGCTTTACAGCGAAGAATATGGTCACTTTGCGGAGTTCGTAGTTGATCGCAATACACACGTTGGTTGCGCCGTCATTCGTTACACAAATCCTTCATTTCCTTTCTTCCACATCTACAATATGGCCTGTAATTATGCGAGTAAATACGCTATAGGTGTTCCAGTTTATAGTATAGGTGAGCCGGCGTCGGAATGTAAAACTGGTCGTAATCGAAATTACCCTGGTTTATGTTCCACAAAGGAAAAATACAATCCAAACTATCAATATTAAGCAACAAAAGCAAAAATTGTGTAACAGAAATAAAGACTGAATTATTAGTTATTATTTATACATTATTTAAATTTTTTGTTTTTTATTTGAAGTATGAATATTTGATGAAGTTCAATTGTTTGGGTACAAACAACGTCTTGATAAAATTCACATACGATTATCTATTAACTTAAAGATAGTCTTTAATTGAATCTATTCGCACATTTTCTACACTAAAACCCATGAGTAATTGCTAGGTGATTTAAATAAGAGTCTATCTAAAATGATTTTGTTCTACATCATAATTTATTTAGGTTGATTGGTAAAGAAAGCTGCATTTTGATACCACCGGGACCAAAGTCCCCTCACTCTATTGGCTCCTCTCTACACCACCGCGTACTTTTGATAAACTACATCAATAAGGCAAGGTTTAACCCAGCAACCTCCGAGACGTCGTCAAGAAGCCCTCGACCGATGGCTGCGATTCTTTTTCTATATAGTGCTGTGCAATCGCATAGAAGATGTTTACTGATTCTCCTCCTCGTCTACCTCCTGACAGCTTCTACAATACTATAATACAATATTGGAAAGTGGCCTGTTAGTACTCCTACTAGAGTTCTTATATCATTCCATTTGAATTTTAACAGTCGGCATGTGCGACTCATATTCCATTCATACCATGTTTGCCTGCATTTATGTTACTGCCATTTATCTGATCTGTGAAAGTCTTACCAAATAAAAAGAGAAACTACCAGATTTTGGACATTCATCTGTCTAAAAATAAAGTAATCAGTGGTTTTAGAAACGATTTCATTGTAATTTCAGATTTTCTTCGAGCAAAAGCAATGTTTATTGCTAATCTTACCATAAACTACAACATTTTCCCACCTTTCTGGAAATTTGTGGATTCTATTTCAGTATAATTACGCTGGCTTGGCGGCCAATAATGAATCAAGCTAATTTTTGATACCTTGTTCTGATGTGAACCGTATTCCGGTGAAGGCATTCTGCATCGACCCGAACAAAAGATAATTAGAAGCAGCAAGGTCTAGGCTATAAGAAGAGTGAAATAAAGCTTCCCAGCTGTTGTTTTCCTAATAGTTAACCGGTATTGCAACATGAGGCCGAGCGTTGCATGGCGTAAAATTATTGTCCATTAATGGTTTCAGACGGTCTTAGAAGCTCATAATACAGACGGCCATTTGATTCCACCAAATGCAGCACATAACCTTGGTGTCATGTATGTATATTCGGCTTTGCTGGTGATTTGGCTGGATGGACAGATTTCTCTTAAGAATTTTTGGGTTTCGGGTTATCGTAGTGGATCCACTTTTCATCGACTTCTTTTTGTAGCGTTTAAGCAGCATTTCTGACATTCACAATCGCCTTTCAAACTCGTTTGTCTTCACTGTATGTATATGAAAACAAATTTCCTTACTTTGGAATATATTCGGCTGCTTTTAAATGTTTTGAAATGGTTGCTTGAGTGACTCCCAAGGATTCTGCGAGTTCTTATAGGGTTAGATATAGGGCTATATATATATATATGTAACTATATGATATGATCAAGATGACAAGACTAGTTAAAATCCGTTTGGCTGTCTGTTCGGCCATCCGTCTGTCCGTCCGTGCAAGCTGCAACGTGAGTAAAAATTGAGTTATCGTAATGAAACACGTGTACATGTGTTCCTTGGCAAAAAAGAAAGGACAAGTTCGTAGATGGGCATATTCGGACCACTGGGCATATTCGGACCACTGACCATAAAATGCCATAAATATGCACAAAATAATATATAAAACTGTAATTTGGTACATTTATAGGATTCGGTATCAAATTTGGACGACATTTAGGATCACCCATATAACTGATATTCAGGATTTTGAAACGTCCAGCTGACTTTACTCCATGCAAGTATATATGTATGTTATGTTTATATTCATCTATTTATAAAATTGCTTGAAAATTAGTTCTCAAGTATACCTCAGCAATGTCAAAATTAATGACAACAGCCCATTTCTCTGTCCCCAATATATTCTATATGATGATTTCCGACTTTCCACCTGACTTCTAACCGTTTAGGTTAGTTTTCTGAAAAGTTATAAACTTATATTAATGGTTTGGTGCTCAATATAAATGAAATGGTATTGGTTTAAACCTCATATCTCCAATATAATGAATTCCGACCCATTTTCAGGCACAAAGTTCGACATATTTGGGTGAAAAAAATTATTGTTGTTTACGTTTTTAGTTATATCTATGGCAATATATTAAAGAAGCTAAGTCCACTTACGCTAATTTGAGTTATTCTGCTCAGCTCATTCGAGACTCGATGTTGTACTACTTGTATATCTCGAAGGAAGTGTAGGCACCCAAAGCTTCATAATTTAATGACGAGAATAGAAATTAAGTTTATGACCAGATTTTACTGGGAATCAATACACTTGCCAAGCTCGACTTACGCTCTTTTGACACTTATATATCATAACAATTGAAAAGCTTCTGTTTACAGGGAATTTCGCCTCCGCTATATTAATTGCAGCACTTAGAGTTGATTACAATACAATTGAATGTGAATAAAGTAGATATGATAAATAAATTAAATGCACTCCAAAACTTAAATGACCACGCGGGAACAAATACACGAATTCGCTACGCAGCTGTTAATGGTGCATACGAAGTGACGAATACGTTTCTCACACATAATTAATTTAATTAAAATATACAATGAGCGAAGCTGTGACTAACTCAACGCTTAACTGTAAACGAGTACTTGCACATTTACCATAAATCCTTAGGAGTTATTCCATTTAAGTCTTTGAAGTGTGGAGGGAATTAATCATTATCAATTAATTACAAAACTTAAGCTCAATTGCATTAACACACACATACAGATGTTTATTTTTAACTGCACTTTTAAGTAACGTTATTATATTTTAATACCATGAAATGAAATAATCACCGCGAATGGTCAGTCACATTGTGAGGCGAATGAGTGAGAGCACAACACCTGCTGGGAAAAACATTCATTAGCAAAATGAAACAAGAAAAAACGTTAACTTCGGTTTCGCCGAAGCTATAATACCCTACACAAATACAAAGGCCCCTTACAAGAACTTGATTCCGAACATTCAATATGTATGGCAGCTATATGCTATAGTCATCCGATCTAAATAATTTCTTCGGAGATTACATTGTTACCTCAAATAATAATCCATGCCAAATTTCATGAAGATACCTCGTCAAATGAAAGAGTTTTCCATACAAACACTTGATTTCGATTGTTCAGTTTGTATTGCAGCTATATGCTATAGTGGTCCGATATCGGCCGTTCCAACAAATGAGCAGCTTCTTTATTAGAAAAGGACAGGTGCAAAATTTCAGATCAATATCTCAAAAACTGGGGGACTAGTTCGCGTATATACAGACGGACAGATGGACGAGCAGACAGACGGACATGGCTAAATCAACTCAACTCGTCACGGCGATCATTTATGTAATATATATACTTTATATGGTCTCCGACGTTTCCTTCTGGGTGTTACAAACTTCGTGGCAAAATTAATATACCCTGTTGAGGGTATAAAAATATAATGCAGGGTTGACTAGTATTACATAAATAACTAAAATCTCCTGCGTTCTACTCTAGGCCAAAAGAATATTGCAGTTGAATCTCCGAAACTCGGCCTCATCTGAATCGAATTTGATGATGAAGTAGCTTGCTGTTATTTCTAGTGAGAACTACAGTGATCAGACAGCCCAAGGCTAAGATTGACGGAGAGTTTCTTACAGAAAGTTCCCCTGCAACCTTCCTCCTTGCTTCGACGCCTCCCAATCCGCTGCGAGTAGCCTCTGCGACGCAGTGAATCGAGTTTAATTAAGATTACTTGATACAGAAAAAAAACCGTTTGTGCAGATCTTACTGCCTTGAGATACAGACAAACGGACAGACGGATATGCCTATTTCGACTCAGCGCATCAAGTTGAATATTTATATATTGTATATACTTTATAGGGTCTCCTACATTCCCTTCAGGGCCCTGTTCAGGGTATATTTGGGTACACACAATTTATGAATACTTTTAGGATTTATTATATATTCTCACCTCTCACTCAATTCAAAATTAAGGATGAAGAAGCACCGAAAATGGCTTCAAGACCTCGGTCAACTACAAATACCCGAATTTCTCGAATATTCAGAGAGTAAGATTTGCGATGGAAAATTATTTTTCACTTATTTGTTTACTTACTGGAAGCAGATCATACTTTGAATAAGGTAGCAAGTGTCTATAGAAAACCAGTTAAGCTATATTCACTCACTTGTTAGAGTGTATTCTTACTAGAATTTTTTCGAGTTCTAAATATCGTTTGTATATAATACGTTTTATATAGGTAAGAAAGTTTTTCCCTACACGGCTGCTGCTTAATTAGTTGAACGCGCGGGCGTATGAGTAATTTTTCATATGCAAATTGAATCATTAATTTATGCACGTTCACAAGCTGTTGAGCGCAGCGGAAGCAACAATTAGCGCGAATGCCATTGATTATATGCTTTAATTTATTTTTTATATATTGTAGTATTTCTGTATTCATTAAATGCTTATTTGCCTTCGTTTGTTTCCTCGTGCCGGTAAATTGTTTGTGTTTTTCGCAATACTTGCGAAGTAAGTGAGCTTAACGAGCGATCACCTTTCGTGTATTTACGGAAATATGAATAACTGATTGTTTTTTTATGCTAAGAAGAAGAAGAAACAGCAATTCATCAATTTATCAGAGATTTGTTTTGTACTTTGTATTTGTTTTTTCAGTTTTGGTTGATATGCAGCGGTAATTAATCATAATTGGGATTAAATTTCTCTCGCTTGGAGCAGAGGCCTGGATATTTCGGATTGGGGCCGGTTTCGCATTCCGATGCGGGTTCGCCCACACGATAAACAGGCGTTTCCAGTGCATACTTGCTGGCATAATTGCAAGCGGTATTGTAGATGTAGAGGAACGGGTAGGTGGGGTGTGTGTAGCGCGACATCGCACAGCCGACATGCGTGTTGCGATCGATCATCATTTCCGCAAAGTGACCATACTTCTCACTGCAATCGAATTTCATGTCATTTTATACAAATATACATTTAATTAAATAAATTTTTTGACTCACAAATTCGATGAAACGCGGAAGGATCTGATGTAATTGCTATCGATAAGTGGATATTCACCGAACCACAAACCCATTGACATTGCTATTATATCGGTTACACTGGCTTCCAAGTCGCGTCGCCGATCGACGCCGGAAAGATTTTGTCCCACAGTTGGAAAACGGTAAGAGTTATTGCAGTCATCATGCTCCACATAGCACATTTTTATGTTCAACGACGCAAGATAGGCGAGTTCTTCGTCCCACACCATAGTTGCCATGCGCGCAGCTGGATAATAACCGGGCAGTTGGCCGAGCGCTACGAAATTGCGTCGCTTATTGTGTTCGTGCAGTATGTGTTCACGATATGAACGCAGATCGTAGAGTAGAGCGTCTTTGGGACAATTTTCGCCAAAACGCTAAAATGAGTGAAAGTAATGAATGTTTAAAAAATGCGCACATTTGAAATTTTTACCATGAGAGAAAAAGTATTTATGTTGTTGTTGCTACCGTTGTTATACTTCTTACTGAGAGCTAAGGTCTTGCTAAGAGGTTCATTGGATATATTCTTTTATATAGAATACTTTCTTTGTACCCTGAACAGAGTATATAAGGTTTACCACTCATTAAACTATATCGTAGACTCTATAAAGTATATATTTACGCATACAAATGATCAGCGAGACAAGCTGAGTTGATTTAGCCATATCATCTGTACGTCTGTTTGTCTGTATATACGCAAACTAGCCCCTCAGTTATTGATGTATTGATTGAAATTGATTGAAAACGTCCTTCTCTTTTCAAGAAACTTCACTGCCGATATCGGACCACTATAGTATATATTTAAAATAAATTCCTTCTATGGAAAATTTATTTTATGACAAGTTGTCTTCACGATATTCCAATATATTATTCAGATCGGATCACTGCAGCTTATAACTGCCATTCAAACTGATTGATCAAAATCAAGATAGAATCAAGATCGTCATAACGTATTTTTTTTTCATATTAAAGAACCCTAACTCGACTTGAATGATACAACCCGTTAGCCGGATACTTTTTTTCTGTGTTGGTATGAAAGCAGTACATCTGAAGTTAACGTGTTTCATGTTTTATTTTAGGATGATGGATATACAATGATTGTTTCAGCGCCTTAAATTGATCTCAATGACGACGAAGTAGAATTCTAGAAGTCTCTATAAAAGCTAGTTAATACATATATCACATGAGTGGCTATCTGACGACGTAAATAGGCCTTTAGAAGACCCACGGCGAAACCACCGTTACTAATGCTCCCTCACTCTATTGTCTCCTCCCTAAACCACCCCGTGCTTCTGATGAAGTTCATCATTACGAAAAGTTTTATACTCCGAAACGTCGTCAAGAAACCCTCGACCGATAATTGATATTATTTTCCTATAGAAAGCCTTGCATTCGCATATAAGATGTTTTATAGTCTGCTTTTCTCCTACTTCCTGACAGCTTATATAATAGTCATTATATGGTGTTCCAAGTCTGCTGGCATGTATGGCAATTAGACAGTGACCTGTTAGCACTTCTAGAGTTCTTACTCGTATGTCATTCCTTTTGAATTTCAATAGTCGGCGATGCGGCCAATATTCCATTCATGTCACGTTTGTCTGCTTGTTAAGCAACTGGGAGTGACTCCTCCGAGACTCAGCTATATTTATAAAATGTTTGTCCACTAAATATCTACAAGTCGCCAGAGGCATATACAATAAATTTCCTCATTTAGGAAATCTAATTATAGGATGGTGCCTGTTCTAGGTTTATCGTGAAATAGGGTGTTAGATTCATTAAGGCATTATATCACTATCTTCGATGAAACCCTATGAGACTTAAGTGATTTTAACACCGCTTGGCTATCTGGAGATATATATATATATCTAGTTGTGAGCACACTTATTGTCAAAACAAGAAAACTTTCTTTAATTGCTGTGATCTCCGCTTGGAAGTCGCAGCAGTGGTCTGGCCAGACGGAAGGCGATTTTTGTTTCTAATTTTACTGCACCACCTCCCACCGATTATCTAATTTGGACCCATCCGGATAAATGCTTATCCCTGTGTCCCCACTCACCTCGCCCCTTACCCACTCTTCTCTGTAACGGTAGGCAAGATTCGGTATGTTTTATAAACCTTTTGTTTCTTCTTTTTCGGAGAGTGTCTATTGTCCTTTTTCCAACGCAATATTTTCGAAACCACTTTCTAAATCACTTTTTTAACACTTATCATTGTTGTACTTACGCCATTGTGATCGCACGCCACATGCCACTTGCCATTCGGACACA
Organism: Bactrocera oleae; assembly: GCF_042242935.1. Lineage (NCBI taxonomy): Eukaryota > Metazoa > Arthropoda > Insecta > Diptera > Tephritidae > Bactrocera > Bactrocera oleae. Next base: position 52,125,137 of record NC_091538.1, on the reverse strand, counting down.
GCGACGGGTCGCACCAGTCCAATTTTCGCTGTCCATAGGAAGAAACCGAAGAGATTGCCAGAAGTAATAAGCCAAAGTAAAGCAAATTTGTAGATAGCGAAAACATTGTGAAAAATGAGAATGAAAGTGCAAGTGTAATACTGAAGGTGATATCTGGTGACTTATTGATCGGAATTCGCGCGCTGCTTTGACATTTATACTCGAATAAGTAAAGTGATATCGAAAAGTGCGAATGCGTTTGGACCGCTAATGATATTTATGACTCTGAGCTGTAAGGTTTGTTTGTTTGTTCATTGTTGTTGTTAAAATTTTTTGTTTGATCTTCATTCGAAAACCTGCCATGTTGTTGGTATTGCGTCATGACATATACATACGCAAGCGCAAGGCAAAAAATTCTTTCTCAAAATGCAACGATTGGCTTGGCAACAGAAAATCAACACACATACTTACACACATTTTCACTTCTCCTGTGTGCTCACGTGTTTATGGCAGGTGAGCGCTTTTTTTTCAAAATTTATACTCATTAGAATATACGTAAACAATTTTTGCATCCTTTTTTTCTCAAATTTTCTCTGCTTATTGAGCAACCGAAAAAGACCTTTAGCCCTGTTTAACAGATTTTTGATTTCTTCATCACATCAAATGTTATTTTTTTGACGTTGTTACCCTTTAAACACGCTTATTTTTATTGTTATATGCATTGCTGTTGCTCTTTTTTGTTGAAAATAAACAGGTTTTTCTTATTACTCCGCAAACGCAATCAGTCAAATCGATAATAGTGACAGCATTTCCTCAATGCAAGTGTGTGATTGGTAATTAACCGTTGTTGACCAGATTATTAAAATTAGCACATCTGTTCTTGATCGCCTTATAGTAGTTGTAAATACATGTGTGCTGACATAAACACTGTGAGAAACGGGGAAGCATTTTCAAACATTTTCTGCCCATACAAATTGCTTAACAGTTCATATAATATATTTGAAACCTTAAAGTTGGACAACTAAATCATACTTTCAAATTGCTAAGGTGGTATTAGCATTCTTTTAAATAGATTGGTCTATCGCAATATCGTTTTAAAAAATTTTATAAAAGTTAGGTTATGATGATTTTGAGGCTGATTCTTGAACGGCAGATCCACAGCCAATCATAATCATGTCTGCTTTGAAACCATAAAATTCAGTTTAATTATACCGCCATATAACGAGAACTTGAATCCATAAGCTACTGAATGACTAGAGGAGTGTGATCCAAGTTGTTTCATACTCCGCGAGACCTAAAAGATATTTTGAAATAGTTCTACCTCACCATATTCCTCTTTTACTTTTGCTAATAGGAATATAAATAATCAGAGCCCAAGGAGAGAGACTCACCTTACTAAGCACAGGAAGACCTTTTGCGATTAATTCTGGACGAGAAGAATATTGAGATCATGAGGCTCAGCCAACGACAACGGCACTCTCACCCGCTCTCAGTCTTGTGAGAATTTTTAAATTACCTTACAGTTACGTTTCTGCTACGGCCAGGCATCATATATGCATATAAGTGTTGATGAAGTGTTCCTGATACTAAATTCAAAAATCAACCTTGCCCCTGAGCTGCAAACCAAACGTAACAGGCCAACATCCTCCTATGTATATCTAAAAGAGTGACCATTTCTTCGAGAAGTCCCCAAAATAACATTTTGTCTTCAACTAAACAATTATTAGTTGGACAGATGTTTCGTAAGATATCTAATAGCTGCATCTTCTTCTTTCTATACCGTTAATTTGTTACCATAATCTCGGCTGAAATTGGAACGCACGAAGCTGCAATGAAGTAAATTTTAAAGTAAAGTTTCATAAGCTTCTCGAACTAATAAGCTCATATTAATCTACAATAATATTAAATAAACCCTGCTACCCTTAAAAATATACCAACAACAAATAATTATTTGCCGATACAAACCAGTTTCACGAATAATTATATTTAATTGGCCTAATAAAAAACAAAATTGTATAAACTTGGAAGATGGTGATAACTTTGCGCTGAAACTCAAAATAAAATATTTATTATTTGTGGTTTAAATAAATATTTTTATTGCTTAATGTGTGCATCCAACACAATATTATTGGATTTATATATGCAGGCGCTTTAATCCTCCTTGTTTGTAGCCTTTACTGCTACTACACTGAACACGAAGTGATCTTTGGCTTGGTTTTTAACACCCAAAAGAAAACTTCGGAGATCTATGAAGTATATGCATATGTAGTATATACTAAAATGATCACCGTGAGATGCTGTCGATTGGCACGGACATGGCTATCCATCTGTCCGTTTGTATGCCTGCATAAACGCGAACTAGTCCTAGTCCTTCAGTTCCGTTTCCATAACAGTCGGGTCTACATAACCGGAACGGATCCGGATTTTTTCCGTACAAGGACTGTCAACTCGACAAAATTCTGCCGCTACAACAACAGTCCTTCAGTTTTTGGGGTATCGAACTTAATTTTTGCACACGTTTTTTTCTCCCCAAAGAAATTGTCCATTTATCGAAACCGCCTATATCGACTACTGTGCAACAGAAGTACACGGTTTTTCTTGTTTTTTTCTGATTTGAAACTTATTCGACGAGATACCATGTACATTTAATTACAAAAGTAGAAGTACGAGAGCAAAAACTAGTATGTAAATAAGTAAATATTTATTAAGAGTACAAACGACGTTCCAAAATATTCGAAAATAACAAGCAAAATAATTAATTATTATATATTTATTGAAAGCGCGGTTACAATTTCTGATCAATACTAACAGTAGAAATCATAAATATAAGAGCAGTTTGATAAGTCAGTGATCTTTTGAAAGAACGAACGTAACTTTTTTCGCCAAAAAAGTGAGCGGTAGGGAGCTCACCTACTTGGGTATGATGTTGGCAGCTCCCACGATCTCTATCCAAATCGATGAGGAAATTTTTGGTGCTTAAATATAGATTTGTAGTAAACCTCTTGAAGTCTTCGGGAAATTGGAAAAAACTAGAAGACTCCGAATGTTAAATAATTAATTCTTCTGTTGCCAAAAGATCAATACCCGGTCAAATTCTGTGGAGGTCGAGACGCAATCTTGAATTCCACCAACACTAGTGTGACAGTCCTCAGCATGCTTATTTCAACGTTACTCAGTTCTATACACTAACGAAAGCCAAGTGACTCACCATTTGAACTTTTTGATGTCCACAAAAAAAAGAACAATTCACACTGCATTTTAAATTGTAACCGCAGCAAACACTTTAAGAGCAGACCAATTCGGATCGGAGGTCCTTACCAGCGTAGGCCTTATAAATCTACTGAACTATCATGGTTACAGAAAAGTCTTTTCCGCAGCCAAAAAGCTTCTGAAGTTCGACCTAATGTGTCAACAAAGTAATTAGAACCTAACACACGTTGTTTAAGGTGTTTCAATTTTATTCCAGATAGTATATGGATGGGACAAAAGAGAGAAAAGTTTCAAGATGATCCCATTCGATTTCTTTCAAATAACCTCGACATATATAGATATATCTTTAATATATTTTTTTAACACTGACTCATCAAACTCTGCTCATAAAAAGAATAAAAACGCAGCCGTAAGCTCTCTACCACCAAATACCCAAATCACTGAATAACTCTTCTGACGTAGGCAACTCATAATTTTCATTTACCCATTCGGAATTCTCACCCGACTTATTCTGTTGATTACCATACTCCTTTTTATAGCCAACTTTGCGTAAATCATCCTCATCTTCTTCTTCATCATCCTCTACCGCCTCCAGTGTGCTACGTCTTACCATACGGATTTTAGTTAAACCCTGTTCGCTGGGCAGTACTTCAAGCAATTCACTAAGTCCACTGATATCCATTTCTTTCGTCTGTGCGCGTTCATCTACCGCAGATGTCGCGGTTTTGTCGGCGGTCGCTTCTTCCGCAGTAGCAATGCGTTGTATGCGTTCCAATATGGAGAGTATGTGGCGTCTAAATCGATTATAATCGAAATTTTCATGCGTCACATTGGTTTCGATAGCATTTATGCCCTCACTATTCTTCACACGATTTAGGGGACCATAATGATAGAGCATATCGATGCCGGGCGACATTGATTCCTCCCAACTCTTGCAGAGGAAATGATTACATAAAAAGTATAGAAGGTTTTTTGATGTTAGGATATTATATAAGTAATCTAGATTAAATTACCAGCTCCGTCCAATCTTCGATCGGCGTGCAAAGCACTGAACAAATAACATTCACTAATTTCTCCTCCATGCGTAGTGCGCCAATAAGAGAGGTGGCAACAAAAATGGCGCAAGTTAGATCACAACGTTGACTGAAAAGGAACGAAAATTTTTGAAATTGGTAACTTATAATAAGAAGAAAAACGGAGAACGTAAAAAGCAAAGCTAACAAGAGAGGACTGCGAAGAACTAACACAATTTTACGACTATTGTGCTAAATATGTTTATAATCACATCACATGAATACCAATCTAGTCTTCCATTTAAAGGCTGAGTTAAGGAAAATACCGGATTAAAGAATACACTCTTATTAAGTAGATTTAAAGTATAAATTTGGTTTAACACAGCTGACCATGTTTCAGATCACTATTAACATAGTCATAACACTAACTTCGGTCCAAGTATATAAAAGTTCTTACTGGATCGCTTACAAAAATCGGATCAATTATATATTTTTCTCTTACATTACTTTTTTATTTCATTAAAGACTCTAAGAAACTCGTTCTACTCACATCTTTTCTAACTTTCGTATTTCCATTAGCTTATCACCTTCCGCAATCAGATGATCGTAGTTCTCCTCTATTTGCATAACCAAAGTTTCCTTAGATTCATCTTCAGGCTGATCTTGCAGCTTACGTTGCAATGTCTTAAATTGTTGCAACAAATTATCAAGTTCCAGCTATAAATGAAAAAAAGTGGAGCGTAAAGTCATAAAGATACCGTAGAAAACTTAAGAACAGCTTTAGGCACGTTTTACGGACACTTAAAAATCTTCGTTGAAAAATTACCGTTTGTTTGTGTATATTCTCTTGCGTCTCACGATGCAGATCAATTTTACTTAAAATTGCATGAATGGGCAGCACTGGATTGGCCATTATCGTTTTCACTCTGGTATTTATGGCATTTTTTACACGCTTTCCTTTCGAAGGTATGGACTCTTGGGCATGCTCCAAAGCCACTCGCATTATGCGTTCCAATATAATTGGCAATGTTTCCAAAGTATCTGATTGTATTCTGCAGAAGAATGGCGATTAGCAAGTAAATATGTAGATCTTAAAAATTCAACCAGCAAACTCACCTTATACGATTCGAGTTCTTTGCTAGAACAATAGTCACAACCTCTTCACATTTCTCATCACCAGGGCAGAGCAGTAGCAGACCCAGCGCATGAGATTCGCTTTCCCCAGTTACGAACTCAGGAAAGAATGTAAATAATTTGGGTGTCAATGACTTCGACATAATATTATAGGTTAGTTTTATCCCAGCGGACTTCTGCGGCTGGCGCATTTTGTAAAACATGCTCAACGGTAAATAAGCGGACTGTTGCAAGACGCGTGGTATGCCCTAAGAAAGAGAGAGTTAAAATATTAAAATCCATAATAACTTAAAACTAATACAGTTACGCACTTTAACACTAATGAAAGAAATTATCACGTCTACACGCGCTGTATGCACATGCAACAAGTCATCCACATAGAACTCCAAATCCAACGTCTCCACCTGACCGGACGTCATGTCCACATAGGTAAGCGTATCCTGACTACAACGTATACCCTCGGCTGTGTTAAAAACAACTTGTAACTCAGCCAATTCAATCTTGCATCTCAACTTTAGTATGCCCGTACAGGCGGGCAGCTCCTTGACAGCCACATGTGCTGGTACGTCTAATAGCAGTACGTCTGCATCTTCACTAGTTTCAGCGTTGATGGTAAATTGTATGCGCACATCTTCCTCGGCACGTTTGTCTATATCTGCCATGTCTGTCACATCGACCGCCGCTTTGATTTCTTCCTCCAACTGTTGCAACTCCTTGTGCGCCTCTGTAAAACTCAGATCTTCCATATTGACCGATGGTACTTTGAAGACAAATGGCTCGGAGCCGAGATAGCCAATACGCAATTGGCCTGTGGAACCGAGTGCAACTATACCGCCAGGTAATCCATACAAATTGGAACGTTGTATTGCAACGGGTGGATCGTCCTTGTATTGAGCAGCCCAAATGATGTTAGCACCTTCGTAAATGAAGAGTTTCCCCGTGTCGGAAGCGATAGCGGTGATTAAGCGTGCGCCGGGCTCTTTGAGACGACAAGAATTAACATAATATATGGTAAATATTGTTTAATTTGAGTAATGAATACTATAGAGTGCATATATTATTAGTAATTTTATCCGATGAGATGGCCGTACTGTCAATACGGTAAAACCAAGTTGCTAGCCTATGTATATATGTAGACATACAAGTATATGGATATTTATTTCTTTGGTAATCATCATTCTATAAAATGGAAGATCAATGACGGTCAACTCTTTTAGTTAATTTCATTGACGCAATATCTAACTTAATCTAACTGTTCTACATACTTAACAGCTGTCGATCTTACGATCCCATTTGTGAACCTATTGATAAGGTACTCCTTAAATACAGCTTTTCAACATAAAAGTTCATAAGAGCAAATGTCCGTAACGTAGACTAACGAGAAGACCTTCTATTTTACAGGTAGGATCAAAGACACTCATGACTCTAAAGATGACGTGGTTCATTAGAGTCTTTAAATCTTCTAAAAAAGTAGATTTCTCAAAAATCTTAATGATTTCCAGTCCTATCATTGTTATAATTCCAAAGCAACAAAAATTCTATAAAAAATTCTTCTTTTCTACATTTAGTGGTGTAGCATGAGAGTCTAGTTTTGAAAAAGTCCGACAGAACTCATAAGGATATATTCGCTTGAATAGTCGAGTACATTTTGGGTGAAGATTAGTACCCGCAGCCAGTTACCTGATATATACATATGTATGTATACTTTAAATCTGAACTGGGAGCACATTCCTAAACTGTCGGTCGCCTACTGAAGTTTCAGACATATTAATCGAACCTAAAGTCTATCTACTGCGTAAAGCAGTTAAAATTTTCTCTGCTATTTCGTCCCTTACATGTTATAATACACATTAATCCTTGAAAAAGTTAAAACAATTTCAAAATAGTATATTACCCCAGTAATAGCCGACTACAAACGAGTAAAAGCAGCTTGGTGTATAATCCAGCTTCAGTATGAAGTCCACAAGACCATCATCGGTTAAAGAAATGAAATTGCGCTCGCCCAAAACCATAATCGAAGCGGAGTTGCTTTAAAATTAAAAATATAATAATACAAAATTATATATTGTAGTAAAATAGGGAGCACCGTTACAATTACTTACGACTTCGCCTGGATCACACACATATCCACAATACCTTCACCAATACACACCGACCACGACGGCTTGAACTCAGAACGATTGAGCGAGGAGTGAGAAAGATCTTGATAGCTGTGGAATGAGATTTCTGAAGAGAGTAAATACAAAAACTTAACTCATATTTATACAGTTATATGTACTTACGTGAAGCACTCTAAATTCCAACCCGCTGTAAAACGAAAAAAACTATCGGTGCGTTCGCAATAGACCACCGGTACTGGCAGCGCACGATTGCCCGGTAGTTGGCACTCATACAAAATGCCATCCTGTTCGTGAAAGGTCAACGTGCCATCCAAGTGGGTAATGCAGAAGAACTCACGTCCTTTGACGCGCCCAAATGAGCCCTTCGTTAAAGCCAAAGCGCCACGCTTCAGTTTATAGTCGGCTAAGGATTGCAGACGCAATTGTGCGCCATGTTCGGCGACACCACCAATAGCGTTTAACTTGTATATGACCACCGAACGTGGATGCAGCACAGCGAGTTGATTCTGCTTCTCATCGGCCATTTGACCACTGAATAAACAAGGGAGCGCATAAAACAGCCGAATCTCAAACGACTTTTCAATGCGACGAAACTCACCCACTGAAACGTCCCGCATATATGCCCAATATGGGCTGCTTCAGATTCACCTCCAACAACAAATCCGTCGGTCTAAAGGCATTGCCATCTTCTATGCGCCGATTTTGTTCCAAACGCGGATTGAAAATGCTCAAATTACCGCTATGCGAACCGACCACCACATAATCCTTTTCATTGTCATCGAGTCCAAAGCGGGCGCACAGCAAACTGGCCACATCGTAGTTCTCCTCCAGATCGGAGCACTGTGTGTGCCACCAGTTGCAAACGTTGAAGAGCGACATGACGTGCAATGGCTTTGCATAACGCGTTGTGAACTGACACAGCTGTTCGCGTGGAAGTGCTGAGCTGGTGAAAATTTCTTGCAGTTGTTGATTTGTTTACGTCGTCGGGGGTGTGTTGCTATAGCAAACTGACGTCAGCTGTAGGAGTTAAAAGCGACCGGCATTTATATGCTAATCTGGTTTAAGGGATGATGTGTCGTAGGCAACAAAAGTATAAATATTGCATAAATATTATTTTAATTACTACGTTGTAGTACTCTTTAAATATATTTCGAAGGAGGTTTATAAATACATCTCTTAGAATCGCATATCTTCTCAAAAGCGTTCCACGACGAAAGGTATGCAGAAGTATCACTGTGGTCTTGATGATATTTTATCAAGCGATGCTTTACGTGCTGCTGTTCAGATGAGGTCAAAATCGAACCTTTCAAAGCAAATCTGGGATATTTCTGGATTTCTTCTTCCACTGGCTTTATCGAATTCTCAAAAGAAATGTTGCAAAGGTCGGAGTGTTAGAGAGTCATTTGTATAACTTATATACCATTCTTTTGACCACAAGATCATTGTTCTTTTGGGATTTATAGATCAAAACAAAAAAGTCAATATCTCTCCGATCGACAGTATGTAAACAGAAATATTATGTTATATAACATCTAAACAAATAGTGTAGACTCGAAGATATCCGAAATCTTTGGCAGTAAACATATAAAAAACATCCTTCAAGACTGTTAGTTGCAGGTCATCAGATAGTTTAGATCCTTTAAGTTTCAGGCAGATTATTTCAATGACTAAACCTATGAGAAACCTCTAGGTCGTTTAAATAAACGGTACCAGCGGGCATCTGCCAATTCGGAAGCATATTACATAGATCAACACAACCTACTAATTCTCATGGACTACATAACGGAACTCTATCTAGCATTGCTAAGTACCAAGACTGCTCTATGCGTGGCTGATTAGCCTACCAGACTAACCTAACCTAACTTTTTCTTTCTTTCCACGTTGTTTGATGTAAACAATCTTCAAGTCGAATTAAGTTTACTTATAAAGGAAAAAAAAGATTTTTTATGAAGATCTTTATCGTAATTTTGATCGAGCTATATGCTATAGTGACTTAATCTCAATCTTCTGAGATTGCAGCAATGGCTCAGACAATAAAAAGGTTTTTCAAACAGGGACTCGATTTTGATCGTTCAGTTTGTATGGCGGCTATATGGCATAGTGGTCCGATATGGGAGCAGCTTCTTGGTGAGAAAAGGACGTATGCAAAATTTTAGATCGATATCTCAATAACTGAGGGACTACTACGCGTATATATAGACGACCATGGTTAAAAGTCCAATTCCTAAAACAACCGGTTCTACGTTACCGGAATTGACCCGGATTTTATCCGGCCAAGGGCTGTTATTTCGGCGATCTAACCCTGTTTGGATCGGTAAGATCTATGTTAAGTTTGTCGTCATTGGAGCAACGCCTAGCAGCAGGGTGGCTCCGTATCCTCCTGACCCGTGCTGGCATCGAGTCCAACCCGGACCCCGAGAAATTTTACTGCTGCGTTTGCGCTAGAAGGCTCCATCCAAACTCCACCTCGGTTAGGTGCAATACATGCAATGGATGGAGCCATCTTAAGACCTGCTCAGGCCTTAAGACACACAGGGAGTGGACCACGAGTTACGTGGCCCCATGCTGTCAACGCAATACTGCGACATCTGCCTCAACGGCTGTGCAACCTGCACTTTGTTCGCGCACTGCGCCGCCACTCCAGTCGAGTGGCCAAGATAGGACCTCCACAGCCCTAAGGAGCTCACACAGACAACATAACTCCCAGTCTGACCAACAAACACTCTTTCAAATTGCGCAACCAAATAAAAAATTATATTTATTTTTTGTTAAAGAGTTCTTTTATATTTATGCATTTAATTTAATTTTGTTTAAGTATAATTATGTACGGTTACCACATTATTGTATTTGTATGATAACATTTGCTTAAAATGTATTTTATTTTATGCTTTGTTTTATTTATTTATTTTTTTTTTAAATTTAAAAATATTTGCTTAAAATTATAATTACAGTGAAGAGTACACGAAAGTAGAAGTACATGAGCGGTTTAGTTTTTGTTTTAATTATAAAAAAAATATATATATATTTATTAATCGTAAAATATGGAAACATATGTGTGTGTGTGTGATTAGTTTGTGGATAATTAACGAGCTAAATTTAAAAAAACAAAAAACTATGCGTTTTGCATATTTATTTACCATTTGATTACACATACAACTATTATTTATTTATATATATATATATATTATGTATATCTGAATATTTCTTATATTTTTTTCTGTTCAATATTTATGCAGTTGAATTAGAAATCTCTAGAACTAAACATAATCTTTACGAATATAATACTCTTGGACTTTTCGGAGCAATTGTAAAGCACTTTCACAATCGACACTATTTTCCACACATTTTCCTTTTTGTTTTTGCATATTATTGTTTTTGTTTACTCCTTTTCACTGCGTATTTGCATGATCTTCTTTTTCACCAACGTGCGTACTTGTTGCGCCGTCGATTGCTGCACAGTTTGTTGTTGTTGTTGCTGTTGGCTGCCACCAGCACCACCACCTCCACCACTAGAGGTCGCTATCGTTTGTGTTATGGTCATCACTTCACCTTGCCCCGCACCCGATGAGTTCGCTATGCTGGATGTGCTCATACCTTGTTGTTGTTGTTGCTGTTGTATGCTTTGTTGTTGTACTACAGCCACCAAATTGCCACCGGCCGTTTGTAGTCGCACCGGACTGGCATTTTGTCGCTGGCCTTGCTGTGCAGCCACTTGTTGTTGTATTAAATGTATTGTCTGTTGCGTCTGCGATTGATTGCCACCGGCCGTGCCCACCTTTATGGTGCCGGCAATGTTTTGGCCGCTGGTGACATGCGCACGCAGATTGCCGGCGGCGAGTGCTGCTTGTGCGGAAGCAGCGGAAACCACCTGTTGTAGGGCGTGAGGGAGGAAAATACATTCATTTTTTTAAATTAAATTTATATTTTAATTATTGTAATAATTATTTTTGTTGTTTTTTTTCTTTTTGTTTAGTGGCATATTATACTTTTATATCTTTTGAAGTGAAACTTCTTTAGGTGTGGCAGTAAATAACGAATTAAAACCAAAAATTTAGAAAGTTGCCACCTGCTTGAAAATTGTATGTCAAAAAAATTATATTAAGTAAAAATAGTAAGGTATAAGTATGAAACTAAAGATGTAAAAGTTGGGAAAAAAGTATTGAGCAGAGTTGCCACCTGTTTAAAAAATTTAATTTAATTTTATTTATAAGATAAACAAATTACTAAAATTTTTTCTCAAACTAGAGAAATTAAAATTTTTTTTAAAGTGTTGCCACTTGTTTGGTAAGCTTAATTCCATAAAACTAAATTTGTTGTGAAGATTTACGTTAAATAAGCTGATTATTACAATATGGACATAAAAACAAAGGTTCGAGAAAAATTTCTGTTGCAAATTTGTTTTGTCAAACAAATCTTGTCATCTGATAAATTTTTATAATTAAATTAAATTTATAAGATAAAAGAGTTATTACAATATGGGTAGCAAACTGAAACGATTGAATTATAAAGTCGAAATTTTTTTTTAAAAAGCGTTGCCATTCATTGGAAATCGCTTATTCTATTAAATTAAATTTGATTTGAATGAAATTAGTTAAAATGGCAATATTCGTGGCAACTAAAACAAATTTGCGAAAAGTTACTTTTGGAAATTGTTTTGAAAAGTGTTGCAATATTGTTGGAAAAATAAGTTGAATATTGCAGTATGCGTTACAATTAGATAAAACTTGAGAATAGTTTATGTTGCTAAAAGTTTTTAAAAGTGTTGCCAACTGTTTGAAATTTTATTCTGATTAGATATATTACTACATATTTTTCAATTAATACTTTTTAACTACTTTTTATAGTTCTACATACATATATACAAAATAAATTGTGGAAAAGGCGTTACCCGACTTCCTTTTATAGCTTCGCTTACATTTCTTCTCACCTGAATGGTTTGGCGCTGATTCGACTGCGATGCCACCGACACAGGTATCACACGTCCCACACTGGTCTTGCTCAACACCAGGCCCGTGGCGGCCAGCGAACCCTGCTGTCCCTGTCGCATGACGTGCTGTATTTGCTGCACTGTCACCGAGCTAGGCAGCGATTTGGTATTCTGTATGTGCACCAATTGCGTCTGTACGCCACCGGCGCCCTTCGGCTGTTGAACCACGGTCGCACCGCTCGGCGACTGTCCCACTGAGGTGGTCACCTGTTGACCACCCTGCGCGGCTGAGGCGATCTGCGTCATGCGATTGATTTTGCGCGGCATATTGAGCGGTTGCATGTGTAGTTGACGCATTTGCGCCTGATTCGCCATGGAAGTGGTTACCTTTATCTGGCCACCGGGTTTGAGGTGTGACAGCGCCATATTCACGGTAGTGCCTTGCTGTTGGCCACCACCAGTGGAGACGGTGACTCCGCCGCCACCTTGTTGCACTATACCGGCGCCGGATGAGGTCTTCACCAGCGTTGCTATTTGCTGAGCCGTCACTTGTTGCACCTGTTGTTGCTGCTGTTGCGCTTGCAGTTGTTGTTGCGCACTGCCGCCACCGCCTTGTGTCTGTTGCTGTTGCAACTGTACTGTGGTGCCTTGCGCAGTGGTGGCCGTCGTATTGAATATCTGTCCCTGCTGTAGCACTTGCGCCTTCTGATGCGCGCCGATCACTTGTCGCTTGACTAGCACCATATCGTCGCCCACTTGACGTGCTATTGTCTGCTTGCCGGCGACCTGCTTGATGAATTGCGGACGTCCTTGCTGCGCCACTTGTACTGTGGCCACGGAGGTAGCAACGCCGCCACTTGGCGCGGCAACCATATTTGATGAGGATACCGTGGCTACAGCGACCTTTTGTCCTTGCACCTGCATTGTGGCCTGACCACCGGCGGTCTGTACGAGACTGCCTTGTATAATGGTGCCGGCGGCATTAACGAGCGCTGTTTGACCGCTAGCGGTTTGTACGAGTGTTTGACCGCCGCCTTGGCCAGATGTGGTTTGCAACACCTTCAGCTGTTGGCGCTGGCGATAGAGTTGTATGTGCGGCGGTGCATTGCCGCCAACGTTACTTGTAAGTTTGGCGCTCTGTTGCAAAGTGCTGACCGGCACCTTAGTCACCTGCTGCGTGGTGCCTGGCATAGATGTGAGACGTAGCTGTGCTGCTTGGAATTGTGCAGCCGCTACGCTGGGACCCAAATTGGACATGGATACGATTGTTGGGCTGGGATTGCCGCTGCGCTGTTGCAGCACGACATCCTGTAGCGCGCCAGTAGTGGCGGCAACAATGCGCTGTGCGCGCAAAGCTGACGTGTTCAGCGTTGTCACTGTAGCGCTCGGCTGTAAATTGGCCGATGTCGTGAGCACGGTGCCGACAGTGGCAAGCTGCGATACGGACACCACCTGCGGCAGCGTTTGTGAAGGTATTGTCTGCACGATACTGCCGCCGCTCTGTGATGCGCCGCTAGAGACTATAGTTTGTGGTGAAATCGAGACGATTTGGGCGTTGGAAGACTGCACATGTTGCTGCGCCGACTGTACGCTGGAACTCAAGGTTTGTACGGGCGTGGTCAACACTACCGACACGGTCGATGAGGAGCCAACGTTGCCGCCTTGCTGCTGCAATTGTACGTGTTGCGCGCCTGCGGCCGCCGCTTGCTGCGTTAACTGTTGCATTTGGCCCGCGGTTAATAGACCCGATTGTGGCGCCACAATCGCCTTAACGATTTGCGTGTTACCCATACCGGCGCGCAAGATTTGCTGTTGTTGCTGCTGCTGCTGTGATTGTGTCGCCGCATTGCCGGCGGATTGCTGCTGATGCGTCACCGGCAAAGCGCTAGCATGTTGTAGTACAATGGCAGTGGCGGTCGGTTGTTGCGTGACACCCTGTACATTGCCGCTAGGTATATGTTGGATCTGCAGCTGCTGCGTGTGTAGCCCGCCGGCTTGTTGTATTGTGGACGCGCCGCCAGCGCTGACATTTTGCTGTTGCTGCACAACCATTTCTTGTATTTGTACGGCGGTTGTTTGCTGTTGTTGTTGCACTTGTTGCTGCTGCTGTTGTTGCACCGGCACAGTTTGCGCGGGCACCGGTGGTAGCGGCGGTGGACACTGACTGCGTTGCTTCTCTCGTATTTTGTTCGCTTTCATGGCGGCAATATTCAACGGCGAAATCGGTTGATCGTAATTACTAATGCCGAACTCTTGCAGCACTTCCATGTGTTTGGGATTCATGAGATTGGGCGTGCTGAAGTGGCGTTTGGGCGGTGGCGCCTTCTTCAGATACGCCGCTTTTATGCAATCAAAACGCGAACGCATTAGTTTCGTGAATGTGGTGTTGTTGTCGTTCGCATACAGTTGTGTGGTGCGTAAATAACGCAGTGGTCCTTTCAGATACTCCGACTTCAGCATTGCCTTCATTTTCTTTTGCTTCTTAGGGCTCTCTACAAATTTACCCTCCTCACGCGGTTGTATAACCATTTCGTAGCGCCAGCGGCATTGCTTCGCCGAGCGGAAAGTTTTCGCTTGGAAATTCACAATTTCCGACACCAAATCCCAGTTTGGCGTGTGGCCCGGTGAGAGCACCATTAAATTGCACGGTAGCCCTTGTAGATTAACCAGTACATGCAAAATTACAATATCCTCGAAGATGGTCCACTCGGCCATGCCTTCCGGTTCCACCAACTGCTTCTGCGGTGTTTGTGGTTTTAATCCTGGTATTTGTACGTTCGGCTTGAAGACGCCGCGATAGCGTTGATTTTTCAGATCACGCCGTATACGTGCTATTGCCGCTGATGGCCGGTCGAAGAGTGAACGTGGCGCTACATAGTTGTCTTCGCGCCGCACTTTCAGTGGCCGACGACTGCCATCCATGGCGAAACCGGCGTCACCACGCGAACGCTTGTTGTCCTTCTTAATGTAGACTGGGGGTAGTTCGACCTCCGGTATTGAATTCATCTCGTACATAAATGTCAACGAGTAGTCGATGTAGATGTCATTGTCGTCTTGCGGTGGCGTGGGTGGACACCACATCTGTGTGTACAGAATTAAACAATAATGAGTGAGGAAAATCAAAATATAATATTTTGTTTTCGAAGTTCTTTAAAGATACCAATTTATGAAAAAATACTAAAGCATTTAAGCAACTAACTCTACAGTTTTCTTTCAGTACCTCAAAAGTATCCTATTAAAAACTAATCTCCATTTGGATTTTGGAAAATATTTAGCTGTTCGGGCGCAAAGTCTCGGATCAGAACAAATAGTTTATTTCAAATCTAGATTCGTCGAGATCAGCTAAAGCTATCGACAACTAGAAAATTAAACATGCAAATGTGAATAGATCTTGGGCACAATGGCTATAAATTATTTCACAATGAGTGGCTGCTTTCATAAGTGTCACAAAAAAAAGGAGTAATAAAAAAAAAACTACTAACGCCTGGGTAGTTAGTTTTTAGCGTCCGATTTAATATCCGCAGAATTAAATAAAAGGAAAGAATACACGATTTACGGTATGACGGTAAGAATGTAGAATTCAAAACAGTTAGTAATTCTGGACTGAGGAACAAAACCGCTTTATAAAAATTTAGATTTATTACTCACACTGTGCACTCAGTCAGCGCACTAGCAATAAGTCTTCATTCAAATCTCACCCTATCGATAAAAGCAGATACAGCATCTTTGAAGTTAAACGAATCAAGTATTTAAGAACTGAATTAGGCCAATCGCCAATCTGTGCGGACCCAGATTTATACGTGGAAAAAACTTGTATCAGAGAAAACTAGGACATAGTGATAAGGAATAAACAAAGAAATGTAAGGAATACATTATGTATTATTAGTAGAGTTAACGATGTTTCGACATGTCGCTAAAATGGGTCTTTCAGTAGGACAGAGACCCTATAAAGTTTATATATATAACTAATCAGGTGACGAGCTAAGTCGATTTAGCCTAGTTCATCTATCTGTATACATATGCGAACTAGTCCCTCAGTTTTTGAGATTAAATTTTACAACCGTTTTTTTCTCACAAAGACGCTGCTTATTTGTCGGAACGGCCGATATCGGATCACTTTAGCATATAGCTGTCATACAAACCAAACAATCGGAATAAAGTGCTTGTATGAAAAATTAAAAATGAAAAACTTTTTCATTTGACGAGGTATCTTCATCAAATTTGGTATAGATTAGTGCCTAAAGCACGTTGTAATCTGCGAAGAAGTTGTTCAGATCGGATCACTATAGCATATAGCTGCCATACAAACTGAACGATCAAAGTTCTTGTAATGAATCGTTTGCATTTGTGAAGGGCATTATAGCTTCGGTGCAACCGAAGTTAACGTTTTTTCTTATTATTTATAAACATAGTGTGGAAAAGGAAGCTTTACATTGCAATGCATTCGGAGTCAAACATATTTAAAATTGTTAACAATTAAAAAAAATTAGAGAGCTGGTACCCACTACTATTTCATCACTCGCAGTTGTATACCATATGTGTGGTACGGGGATAGACAATGAGTACTCGAGTTCTTTGAAATATATCGTCAAATCTATATTGAGTAGTCTATAATCCTGCTAACAACAGAAAAAATTGCTTTCACACGCTCTTAACTAAAATAATAGTTATTTTACAAAAAAAAAAAATAAAAAATATTATTATAAAAATTAAAATTGGAAATAACAAAACAAATTAGGTAAAAAAAAAAATTAAAGAAAAGATAATTTGTTAGAAAAATTAATTATCAAAAACAAAAATTCAAAGAATTATTTAAATTAAAATTGTAAAAAGTAAAAAAAAAAAATATAGTAACAAAAATAACAATTGTAAATATAGTAGTGTAAAGAAGAAAAAATAAAGCATGAACAACACTAAGTAACTACAAAGATTGTGAAAAAAAAATTAAATTCAGACAAAATTATTTAAATAAAGTTTTACTTACCGGCATTTGTTCCATGGTATTATCCGAAATCCAAATCTGTGAAGTTCATTACAAATATCGAGGATGGAAAATACAAAGCACACGTGACCAATAATACAACAGGACGCCGCCAAAGTATATCAGAGATATTAAAAAAATTTTTATTTTTAAAAAATAAATGCCGATTTTTTTAAGTTTGTTCGTTGTTGTTGAAAATAGTGTGTCGGATTAGTGTATTGATGCAGAAGACACGTGTCAGTCGCGATTATTGAGCAGTGGGCGGGCAGTACGAAAGAAAAGAATAGAAAAATATAACGATAAATATTATTTTCTCTTTAAGAAAATCTGTTTTGGTGGTGTTTTAGTTGGCTAATGCTATTTTCATTAAACTTTTTCTTTTTCAAATAACTTAAAGCAGCGCAGAGAAGAGCTTTGTGAGCTTAGAATAAATAAAAGTGAGTGTAACACACACATGCGAGTGTGGTGTTGTTGTTTTTTGCTTTTAAAACAATTTTAAAGTGAAACTTTTTTATCACAAATTTCATTTTTGCTTTGCAATGTTATAAATACGTGTTGCAGACGATTTTTTCGCATATTTGCATATTTTTGCGTTTTTTCATTCAATCTCTCCTTCTTTTTTGTTTTGCGAAAATTTAAGAAAATTGTATTTTAATAAAAAAAAAAAAAATCTGTGGCCGTTTGGAAATGGCAAATGAAATTTTTATTATTTTTAGCTGCGAAGCAACACACCATACACATCCACGCGCTTAAAACAACAGCTTGCGGCACACCTTCAATTGTTTGTGAAAAATTAGTTTTAATTTTTTTAACTTAATTTGGAAAAATTTATATTTTTAAATAATTTAAAATTTTTAGAATCTTCTTTTATTTATCATAAATTTTTTTTTTAAGATTAATATTTTTTACATTGTCTATTATTCAAAAATTTTAAGGTTCAATAAAAAAAAATATATAATTTTAAAGATAATAATAGATCTTTTCTTTAATGTTTTTTTTTTAGTTTAAAACATCACTTTAAATTTTAATAGAAAAAAATTTTATTTTACTTTAATTTTTTGTTAAATTTTGGTATACAATTTTTTATTATGATTGCAATTTATTTTTATTTTCATTTCAATTTCTTTTTATTAATTCTTGCACGTATTTTTTAACATTTAAAATGAAAATTTTTGCTTTTTAACATTTAATTTTTTGTAAAAAAAAGTTATTTAATTATACAATCTGTGGTGGTGCAACTGTTTTGGTGCCCAAGCAAAACTAAATTAGGGTGTATGAAGTAATTATGCTGTTGATAAAAATTATAACAGTATTTTTTTTTTAATTTTACATTTTTTTTTTAATTTACAGGCTTATTAAAAGTGCTCATAACACTCTACAACAAATGCTGCGGCGTGTGCTTTTGCCATTTACCAAACCCAACATTTTATAATAATTTTTATTATTTTATTAAGTGTCAAATATTATTTTTTAATATTTTTTTATTATTTCAATTTTTAATTTTTTAAATTATTTTAATTGATTAACTTTTTTTTTTTAATTATATAAATTTTTTAATTTTCTACTTCTAAAACACTTCTATGTATTAATTTTTACTAAATTCTTATCTAGAAACGTGTCTAAAATACAAAAAAAAGTATACGCCTCGCATCATTTAAGAAAAAAAAATACAGACACCAAAACAGATATTAAAAAATTTGCAAGCAGAAAATAATATTTGAGTTACATTATATTCTTTTGCTGTCATAAAACCGTCCTCTTTGATATTTTTTTTTTTGCTTTTGTATGGTTTCGTTTTTGTTGTCGGTGCTAAATCAAATACATAGCTGAGGCGGCGAAAGTTGTGGGAGGTGCGTACAGTTAAGATTTTTGTATTTGTATAAATAATTATTTCCAAACGTTTTTTGCGCTTATTTAGGGCCAAAGATTTGTTATTTTTTATTTCCTTAAACTTTCGACAAAATCAGCAAGACAGAAGTGTGAGAAAACATGGCGGATAACTCGCTATACGAAAAAATCGACGACGACAAGCGACAAACATAGCGGAAGCTAAATAAAATTTGCAATAAAACCACAACAATTTCTTGATATTTGATTATTAATTTTTTTCTTTGTTTTCTTTAAAAGCATATAAATTAATTTTCTTGTTTATTATATTATTTTTGTTTGTTTTGTTTCTTTTCTTCTTCATCTTTTCTCTTTCGCTCTTTTAGTTTGTAAATGTTTGTTACTACTACTTATATATTATATAAATACAAATACATACATACATATATATATATATACATATATGTAGTTTCGATTTTTATACACTCATTCGAATTGCGTCCAATATAACAACAACAACAATAAATGTGTTGCGAGGAAACTCATATTACTCATAAACTTCTTATTCAACATCATTTTCGCTTGCGAAACTCCTCATAAACTTGGATTTCAATATTAATTTCATTTTTTGTTTTTGTTGTGGGTGTAGGAAAATATTTCCTTAATAAACGTTATATACTCAGAGTCACTGATTTTCAGTATACTAGCTTAATATTAAAGCTTAGGATTTAGAGTTTAAATAAAATGCTAACTAAAGTTAAGTTATGAAGTCATATCGATCGGGTAGTAGGTTGTTGTGATATGCAAAGGAACGTTTTGTTTTGTTTTTGGTTTTTAAAGGAAATGCGAATAAGAAAAATAATATGGATAACTTTCATTATTGTTGCCAACAAATTAATATTTTTTGCTAACAAATTATCAACTGCCACAAATATTAATTTCACATTTGCACAGTTATGAAGAAAAATTAAAGAAGACATGGAAATTATTTAAAAAGTAAAACCAAAAAAAAAAAAACAAATTATTGCATTCTAGGCAATAAAAATCAAAACAAAGTAAAACATAACCAAAAAAGTGACATTTAAGCAATTTCGAATTTTTCGAAATAGCAAAAAGTTGAAAAATTGTGTTTTAAAATTAATAATGCAATAAAATTTTTAAAAATAAGTGAAGGAAAACGTAAAAAATGTGATTTAAACAACTTCGAATTTTTCGAAATTGAAAATTTTTTAGAATTTTTGTCAAAACTAATTAATAATGCTATGAAAACGAAATAAAGAATAAATAAACTGATAAAATTACGTTTAAACAATTTCGAAAAAAATAGAATTTTAAAAAAGTTTGAAACTAAATAGGAAATATTTGAGAAAACTGTTAATAAAGTAAATAAGAAAAAGTTTTGTTTGTTGGCAGCTGTATTATGAAATATAATAATAAAACCAAAGTTGGTTTAAAATAGCTTAATGTTGTAAAATAACATATGTATAATATTTATAATATTTGGAAAATAATTTCATTGAATCGTTTGAACAAAGAAAAAACAAAATATGAACAAAATTTGAAAATCTGGACCCGATGTAGATATGATTGCTTGTAAGCTAGAGCTATAACTTTTCACAAAGTCACAATTGATTCAATTTAACGTCTATTTTGAAGCTGTTGCTGTTTTTCTAATATATATGTAGGTATGTAGTGTATGAAATAATGTAGTTTACGCTTAATACATAAATAAAATTAATAATAATCTTTATTTAAAGTTGGAACTATGGAACGCACAGCGGTCGTTATTGTTATCGATTTCATTAGCAAACTAGTTTTATTAATATAATTTCTTTGCTTGTTCGAGAGTACAGCAAATTTTACTATGAAACGGAATTATTTGAATAAAAATTGTTAATTTCGAAAGAGCAGCCAATTCAATATATAGACAATTCTTATGATCACAATTTGTAGAAAAATTTAATTCGAAGAAAAAATTTAATTTCGAAAAAATTCGAACTTTGAAAAAATTTGGATAATCTTGTAAAGCTGTGGGCAACTACCAAACACTAATGAATGCATTATTACGAAACAATTGAGTTCGAAATCTGCTTAATATGCATATAACTGAACTTTATCAAAGGAATAATCGCGTATGTTACTAAGGTTAATTGTTTTCATTATAAAAAAATAATTTTTTTGAAATTGGTTGTTGTTGTAACAAAAGGTTTTACGAGCGTTGGCGAGAAAATTGCATTTTCAAGCCATATAATTGGCGCATTAGCTGCTTCTTGCAATTAAAAAATGAGCTTATGCACAACAACAATAAACATAATTGAAATGAAATTTAAATTTTTTAATTAATATTTCATCGCATTAGCATAACTAGTTTATAAATAACTGAGCAAGGTTATGTATATATACATATATGTACATATTCAAAACTCAATAATACGCAATTTTACAATTTTGACGTTTTAAAAATAGCAAAATTTAATTGTCTGTCCAAATCTCATAGTAAAAATAACCGTACTTTTCAATTCCCACGATTTCCTGCCACATGCCTACCACTTCGGCTGCAGCTCCACACCAGCTAACGTTAATATTTAGATCAACTCTATTTTGTTGTCGCTAAAAGTAATTTATTTCTCTTCTTATTTGTTAATTAAAGAGAGTATCCCCTAACTACCTAGCAGTTAAACATACATATTTACAGGGTTTTTAGTCTATTTCATACGCTTATGCTAAATATAAGTTCCTTTTCTATACACTTAATTGCATTGAACTGTACCTAGTTGTTTTATTGTGATACACGCAACTGTACTTTTGTGTCTGCCACCCCCCTCTATTTACCGTTTTTCAAACGACACCCACTAGCCGCGCCTGCCAAGGGTAGCAAGCGCTGCGACAGGTGGACGCGCTAAACTTTCTGAGTTGCAACGCATGCGCGCACATGACCCACATTTGTTATACGTACGCAGGCGCGCGCGCTTATATGAAAGTGTTCGAGCGTCGGCAAGCATACTAAATGATGTACGGTTTATAATCCTACTAAAAAGAACACAACATACGCACAACAATGCACAACAGCGCCAGATACAGTACGCCTATAATACTGTCTCAGTAATTCGTGTAGTTAATATAATTAAGCGCGTCCGACAAGCAGTCAGCAGCATGACAACAACATGACATACGCGCGTGTCACTTGCAAGTTACTGTGTATTAACCAATTCGCCTCACATTGCGTTTATGTTGCATCACGTCGGTCCATTGCTACTTCTATTAGCCGACCTTTGCGCTGTTGCGGTATCGACGCTGGAGAGCGCGCTATTGTCGGCTAGCGGATCAAGTAAATCATTCGTAGCGTCTTGTTCGTCCATATCAGACGCAGCACCCATGTCGGCAGCGCGCGTCGTGGTGCTCTTGGGTGTTTTAAGTAGCCAACGGTGTAGTGTTGTTGTGCCACTGCGTATACTGGTGGCAGCAACGCGCACTTTCGGCAAACGCTTACGTTGCGCAACCGCATTCAGCGTTTTTGTTGTATTCGTTATGTGCGCTTTGCTATTTGGTGTTCTAACAGTTGTTGCGGTTGATGTAGCGTGCGCTAATTTAGTTTTATGATTGCTGGTAGCATTCTCAGCATCACTGTCCATCAAATGATCTTCCTCCGCGGACGCTGTCGAAGTCATCATATCTTCGGGCTCCTCCAATTGCCCTTTATTACTGGAGTACGCCAATGCACTGGCATCTTTCGTCGCCATCAACCTGCTGCGTTGCTTCTTGGTCATGCGGGACACTGGTGGCAGCACTGGACTCACATCTAATGTCCACAGATTGATTTTAACCGCACCGCGCGAACGCGTGCGCGGACTGTTCACATCGACATGATTCTGGTGCATGGCGATTGCGCTTGGCGTTGCATGAGCCGCTGACGTCTTGCTAACAGTTGACAAGTTACCCATAGCGGCCGCACCACGTTTTGAGGCAGACGCTGAGGTGTGATGCAAACGCGCGAGTGGCGTTTCATTTTCTTCCGAATCCGTTTCGTCCGACACATTGTAGTATGTTGAATTCGTCGTCGTAGTGTCGTGTATTTGCGTGTGCGCATTCCATACGTCCAAACTGTTGGAATTTGTTGGCGCATCCGAATCGTTGCGTCGTCGTCGTTGGCGCTCATTTGCGTACGCATGCGTCGCGTGTGCGTTGGCTTTCTCAGTTTCACTTTCGCTGTCATTGTCCATGTCGGGTTCACCATGCTCGTTCTCGTAGAACTCGTCGTCAATGTCTTCGACGGTGTCAAGCACAGTTACGTAGCTAGCCGCATCTTCGTTTTGACTGTCATCCTCAGCAGCGCCGTCACTTTTGTTTACCTCCACAGCATCGGCTGTTGCTTGCGGCGGCGGTGATATATTGCTGGTGCGCGAGTTGTATTTTCGACGTGGTGTGTAGTATTTTACCGGTGAGTTTTTACGTAACGTCGCCTTGATTCTTTTCGTTTTGCTAACCTGCACGTGTTCTTCCGAATCTTCAACTTCCTCGCTCTCTGCTGCTTCACTTTGTTCTTCAGCATCATCGCTGCAATGGCTACGCGCGCTATCGTACTGATTTTCCCCATTCTCCGTGTCGTCATCCGCGCTCACCGCGTTATCAGCCGTATCATTTTCGGCTTCATCGGCGCTTTCTTCTACTTCTTCGACGGTTTCTTCTTCATTATCACTGCGCTCGCTGTCACTCGCCGTTTGCTCGACCTCTTCCCCATCCTCATCATCATCGTTTGCTGTCGCTACCGCCTCTTCGTCCTCTTCTGCATCTTCCACTTCTTCCCCTTCCCCTTCTTCATCTTCATCCCCTTCAGCATCTTCATCTTCATCATCATCCTCATCTATATGTTCATCTACGCTCTGCTTGTGACTATACGTGCGCAATCGCGCCTTATTCGTATTCTGCTGCTGACTACTACGCAATTGTCGCCGCTTGCCCGCGATCCTAACTAACGCTCTCTTCTCATCCGCTGCGTTTCGCTTTGCGGGCTGCATTTTCACCGCTGCTGTTCCATCAATTATTTTGCACTTGCGCATATTCGCCGCTGCCGTAGCCTTGAGTTGTTTACGCTGCTGCAGCAGTCGTCGTCGATTCAATAAACTTTGATTTTTTACACCAGTCGCATTTCGCTTCGTCCCCACGACGACGAGCTTATTTGTTTCGTTATCAGCATCGTTTACGGCATCGTCGTCTTTGTCGTCATCATCTGTATCCACATTAACTACGACCGCTGCTGCTGCTGCCATTGAGGTGCGCGTTGTCTTTCTAGTGGATTTCATTGTGTTTGTCGTCGTCGCCGTCTCCTCCTCAGCCTCATCTGACGCTGTGGGTGACGACGCACGTTTCATTGCTCGCGCATTACCAACGCTACCCTTAGCAACTCGTTCATGTTCAACACTGTTCCCCCTACTCCTACTACTACCCATATGACTAATAATATTGTTATTTCTTATGACACCTACAGCTCGGCCACGCAAACTCTGACTACCAGCCCCCCGACGATTTTTCACTGGCGAACGCCTTCCTAATACACTATTCTTACGTACCTCGACCGCGCGTTTCACACCCTCACCACCACTACTGTTACCTCTACCGAGTCTGGTGACTTTACCCCCACGTCCAAATCTTTGCTGTTGTTGTTTTTGCTTAAGTACTCTTCTATTTGTCTTAATCATAGTTTTTGTTCTAATTGTAGATCCTTGATTTTTATTATTAACCTGATTGCTTGCATCCTTGCGATTGTAGGTGAGCATTTCATCGGCTTCAGCCTCCTTTTTCAGCATCTCTTCTTCCTTTTGCAGTGCCGCCAAACGATTTGCTTCCCATTCGCGCTTTTGTGCTTCGATTTCCTCTTCGGCGGCACGCAATTGTTCAGCCGTCCAGGCGGCGCCGGTTTCCTCCACGAAGCGCATAGCGTAGCGTTCGATCGGCGAGAGCTGTGAGTGGAGTAAGAGAAACAAAATTAATTAAAACAATGATTAGAAGGAATGTAAAGAACTTTGGAAGTTAACGTTGCGAAGTATGCGCGAATGTTCGACGTTGAGTGATATAATCAGGCGTTTACATTCGCTTTAACTATGTCTGAACGTCGTTGAAAGCTTTCTATTGGCACCAGACAACCGTATTCAAACAAGTGTTGCATTGAACAAATGGTAGTCTAATGCCGTCTACACAAATCCTACATTATTATATAATTCTTAATATTACAGCGAGACTGTGAAAGAAAATCGATGATTCAATTTCGAAAAAGCCCATCTAAGGATCTAACGATATCTTTGATAGTTTTTGACGCCTATCATATGAAAGATTTAAGAAAACCAAGCTAGTTTGACAAATTTGGACGAAATGCAAATTAAAGGTTTAACTTTTATTTTCGAAATTCGTCATCCGATAATGGTTGTAGTCTGAAGTAGACAAATTCTAATTGGGTGCCAATAGACCAGGTTTTATCGTCAAGTTCATATGCAGGTTGAAGCAGCAAACTGCCAATTTAGACTAGAGATCTTGTTTAACAATGGTCGACTATCGGTTCGTAGAGGGTAGGGTCAAAATACAACTGAGCTTTATAAAGAATGTAACGCAGAAGTTGGTGTTAGGATTTGAGCCGGGATTAGGGGAAGTTTAGCCTTGAAACGAAATTAATGCGAGTCAGTTCGTATCCCGAAGGCCATTGTAGAAAGTTTAAAAATATTTGATATATACGAGAGATTAAAAATCTTCATGACTACCGGATCCATGTAATCTGAACAGTCAGAATTTAAGACATACATATAAGGTGTTGAAGATTTTTGTAGAGAGTGCTAAGTGAATTAAAGAAGTCGAAAAGAATGGAGAGTGAATCCATTCCCACAACAGTCGGTTTTACGTTACCGGAAACGACCCGGACTTTCTCTAGTCAAGGGCCGTAGGACTCGCTACAACAATAACTACAATAATGAAGGGCTAATCAAATGTCGGCATTTCACCTTATAAAAAATTCTACTTATTAGTCGTAGAATCCGATAGCCGAAACGAATTAAAGAGAAAGAAAGTTTATACCGTGATATTATTGCTAGGGGTTTAGATGATCTTGTAGGGATTATCTAACAGAAGGTATAGAAAATTAACATTTGCAAAAGGGTAGGACCATTATAAGAGAAAGATTAGATTCAAAGGTTTGTGACTGGAGTTTGGACAGAGATAACAGACCTCAGTCAGATACACATAAATTCAGATGCCTTCCGAAGAATTAGTCCCGACTTCTCATGGAAACCGATTTCTATATTGAAATCAAGTTCATATCAAGTAGTTATTTTTAGAAGATTAAGTTAAACTACCATGTAATGGCTTATCGATTTTCTCACGTCAAAAAATTAAGCTTAACTTAAGCGGTTATATATTAAACCATAGATTTTTACAGCATATAATTAAACTAAATAATTAAATATTCTTTTTATTTTCACTCACCTGCTTCACTAGATTTTGCATTTCCAAATCGGCTCTACTCATCTCCGACGTCGCGGCGCCTTCGCCTATTGTCGCTTCATCGATGGGTATGGTTTCATCGAACTCAGCCAAATCGGCGGCAGCTTCGGCTTTAGCCGTCTTGGTGGCCTGCACATCCTGCTCATCTTCGGCAGCGGCTAAGGCGCTCTCAAACGCACGTAATGATTGCTTCTCTGTCTCAATTTCACTGCTTAACTCACTAACGATCGCCGCGGCAATGTTGTTGGATGTTGACGGTTTGTCAGTGCGTGCACCATTCGCAGTTGCAGCATCGGAAACACCACTACCATTGCTACCATCTTGATCGGCTTGTTCCAAATTGAAGAGATCTTTGATGGTAGAACTCTTGAAATAGGTTGTGGTAAAGTTTCCACCCTCGATGGCCATATCGCTGAGCATACGCTTTTGATTGGCCTTCTTCAGTATGTTCACCTCGATGGTTTTCTCCGATACCAGCCGATAGATGTGCACATCGCGCGTTTGACCTATACGATGGCAGCGATCTTGCGCTTGCGCATCCATTGTTGGATTCCAATCGGAATCGTAAAATATCACAGTATCCGCGCCGGTTAAATTAATGCCCACACCACCGGAACGTGTTGATAGGATGAAGCAAAATATGCGCTTGTCACCATTGAAACGTTCCATCAGCACTTGACGTTGTTCGACGCGTGTCGAACCGTCCAATCGCAAATAGATATGACCATGGTAGTTGAGGAACGCCTCCAAGACGTCCAACATTTTCGTCATTTGCGTGAAAATGAGCACACGATGTTGCTCGGATTTTAGCTGACGCAACAGCCGATCGAGTGTTTGCAACTTACCGCAATCGTATTGTATGAGTCGGGGATCTGGGAATTGTGTGGTCATCGCTGAGATGACTGGATGCAATAATGACAGTTTCGGCGAGACATATTGCGTGACGCGTTGTTCAATGGCGCACTCTCGTTGCAAACGCCCGGATGTCAGGTGCTGCACGAAGAAACGTATGCGCGGCGCACAAGCCGACGGCACGTAGATCACAAAATTACCAAATGTTTGTCGTAAATCTTCAACGCGCTTCTCATACGACTTGAGTATCTTGCTGAGCGTCCAACTGTCACGTCGCGTCATGGCCGTACTACAATTTGTATGGCTACGCGTTTGCCACGTGGAGTACTCCAAGGTTTGACCGGGCCGCACGCACTTCACCAGCGCATCGCGACAGTCCTCACCGTAGATGGGCACACCCTCTATGCGTCGTCGATTTACAGTCGATAGCAACTTGAGACGCGCTACGCGCTGTTCTTTACGCTTCTCCAATATCTCTTGCATATTATATATTGGATCGCCTTCAGATGTTTCCGTCGCTGTTGTATCTTGCTCGTCAACGTCCATTGACGTAACATCATTTGTCGCGTTTTTCACCTGCTGCGCAATGGTGTTTAACAATTTGTCCGCTTTTGGTTTAATGCCCATGTTGGCTCTAGCGCCGCTTACAGCGTGTATATTTGTTTGTCCGCTGCCACTTTTACACACCAACGTCAAACGGTTGCCCGCCGCATTACCACTAGCACTTATTGTGTCGCTCAAAGCGCTGCTTCCGGCAGAGGAAGTAACAATAAAATACTCTTTGCCGCTGCCATGTTGTACGAGCTTGGCAATTTTAGCTGCCGGTGGCGCCAGACTACCACCCGTTTGTGGTGCAACTTGCACACGCGTCACGGATATGCCGGTGGCGGTGCGTATATTACCAATGCTACTGACACTACCGCTACCGCTAGCTGTGCTGTTGGTCACCGCCATGGCCGCTGTGTTCGAAGTTGAGGGCGCCAATGAGAGCGCGGGCATTTTGGACGTGTTCACCGGATTTATATTATTCAAACGCTTCACAAGTCGTATATTTGCGGTGTTCGTCTCACGCAACGGCACCATTTTATTGCCTTCGGTGCGCATGGCAGGACTGGCACCGACGCGCACTGTTGCCGTGCTGTGCTGACTCAAATTTTGCTGCACTTGTTGATCGCGTACGCGTATGTAGAATTTGAATTTGCCACGCGGACAGTGTGGCGGCGGTGCGGGCGCGGTGTCGATTTCCTCAATCAGCTTACGTGGCGCTTCGAGTACGCGTGACTTGTGCGAAACGTAAGCGGTGAGTGTGAGTTCCAAATCGATTAGCAATAAATTCAACGCATGCAAATCGACGTGCTGCAAAGAGAGAGAGCGAATATTACATTAATATGTATTATATACATCAAATGAGGGATTTGCATCTATTAGCTGTGGTTAGGTTGTGACGCGTTGCATTCTAGGTTATCTATAAATAAATCTCCCATGACATTTTGCCTGAACTTTGCGCTATTAAATCACAAATATTTTTTGTTACACATCAATACATATACAATAATTACAATATCAAACAAAACATTCGTAACTAGAGCGAAGTCCACGATTTTTCGATCGAATTGCTTTTTGCTTCTTGTTTCTAAACTAACATCATTGAAGTTACATGTTCTGAAATGTTTGTTGCGATCTTTTTTTCTTTTGCCGGTTATATTGGAAATGCTTTTCTGCTTTTGATTTTGGGTCACTTCATCGTATTGATGGTACCATGTATCGATAAGTCTACAAAGACATTATGGAATCCGCATTGCTGCTACATGGTGAATGGGAAATGCCACTTAAGTGGGTCTTCCAACAGGAAAACGACACGAAGCATACGACAAAGGTTCTAAAATCATGGTTCTAGATGAATCAAGTGGAAGCAATGGGGTGGCCCCACAACCCCCAGACCTTAACCCAATATGAAATTGTATATGTATATGCCTGGAGGCATGGAGAAATATACCCAAAACCATAGTGTATAACCTTATAGCTTCAATGCCGCGGCGTTGCAAAGCAGTTGTTGAGAGAAGTGAGTTTGCCACAAAATACTAAGTTTTTATTTTAGATTATTTAAAATAATGCACCGTTTTCTTTGAGTTGCAATTGTTTTGTCTTATTGAATATAGATGTCATATGGGTGTTTTATTTACATTAAACAAATAAGTGAAATTTTAATATATTATTTGCTTTGTTTACCTTAATCTACATCTAATATTTAAAAAAAAAATTAAAATACAAGGTCTCCGGCGATTACGGTCTGTGTAATCGACAGTATTTTCATAATCATATTTCAGTTGCAAATGTTTTGTCCGATATTGTATAATATATGGTATATTTTATTGACCACGATTATTGGGGGAGGTTTTTTGACGACGTCGCTACTTTTTTTTAGCTTATATTGTGGTAGTAAAATAATAGGTTTGGAAATTTAATATTGATTTTTTGATAATCGAGATGTGGCAATTTGAAAAATAATCGATAATTAATTTTAATAATCGATAACATATATAGATGTTTTGTGGATTTTTATTAAAAAATCACCTAGGATTTCCATTTTAGTGATCAAAAGAAATAATATCGATAAATTATAATCGAAAAAAATCTGTTCATGGAACGATAACTTTTGTTTAAAACATAATTTTGTACAAAAAATTAAAAGTTACACTTATTTAGGATAAAAATTGTATAAAACTGGCATGTATTTTTTAAAATTCCTACTAATATATATATATATGTATATGGTCGACATTTGTTGTTCCTTTATTTCAAATTAAATTAACATCGATATATTTATTAAATACCGAAAATATTAATCGACTTTATTAATCGAAAAAAATTATAAAAATTACCGTTATTTTTCAAAGAAATTTTATAAGAAATCATTTTATAAAGGACATAGTTGAATTAAAATCATATTTGATAGCCAATTGGCATTTTGTTTTAATTATCGATAATATAAACCGATTTTATTAATCGATACAAAATATCAATATTTTGTGGTTTTTATTTATTCGTTAAATACAACTTGTAAATCAATTTTATTTTTTTTTTAATTTTTTCATCTTTTTCCCTTAGAATGCACCGCATTTATTACCAAAATTAATCAGACAAATGCCTCGCAAATGCGAACATCCTTTTTATTCCGAACCGCTCAATAATAGATTGGCTCAGAATGTCAGTGACAATTTATCATCATCTCTTAATTCGTAAACCCAAACATTTTCGAAAAATTTTAAACAAACCTACAGATATTAATTATAATTTTTTACATACCGTAAATGGATCGTATTCCAGTAGATCGTAAGCAATTCTCGGCGCCTCATAGGTTATGCCCTCCATTTGAAATGGCGATATTGTTGGACGCACTTCGAACATATTTGGATGATTACAGACTTTACGCAGCTGCATAAGCACATTGATGACACTCAAAAGACTGCCAGTCTGCAGCGTTTCCTTGGTTCTAAAAAAAAAACGGAGTTGAAAACAAAAAAGTTGTATGAATTTAAACAAATCAAGGTATGATATTAAAACAAAATTCTTTGGCTACAAACTCACTTTGCGCGGCTCATAAAGTCATCGTACAAGTAGCGCTGACGATTAGACAAACGACACATAACAACATGTTCGTATTTTTTCGGCATTTGCTTCTCGACTTCCTTTTTGAGGCGACGCAGCAAGAAGGGGCGTATGACCTGTTGGAAGAAATGTAGCATATTTCGGTTAGATTAATTTGCCTGAAACAAGCAGTTTAGAGGATTGCATTACAAACCTTGTGCAGGCGACTTATGAGCGTCTCATTGTACTCCATATTGCCTTCGATCATGCCGGTCATAGGATTTGAGAACCATTCTTTGAATTCGCGATGCGATGAAAACACATAGGGCATAAGGAAATGCATAAGCGACCACAGCTCCATCAAATCGTTTTGTAGGGGCGTGCCGGTAAGTAGCAAACGTCTAGAAACAAAATTAAAAACATTAATAAAATAAGATTTACTACTATTAAAAAAAAAAAATAATGAAGATAAAATGTATTAAAAAGTTAAAACAAAATTAATTAATTAAAAAAAAAGTTAATAAAAAAAATTAATTTAAAAATTAATTAATAAAAAAAATTAAATAAAGGATAATAATAAAATTAGTATAAACAAAATACTTAAAAAAAAAATGGAATTAAAACAAAATTAAATTTTTTTTCAAATAATTAAAACATTAAGAAATCAAAAAATAGTGATTTAAAAGAATAATTTTGAAATTAAAAAATTATAAATTAAAATATATTAAAAAATGGATTGAAAAAGTAAATTATATTTAAAACTAATTGGAAATAGGAATAATTAAAAGCAATTTTAAAAAGTAATAATTAAAAAGAATTATAAAAAAAGATTTAAAAATATATTAAAATAAGAATATTCAAAGAATTCATTTAAAAAAAACATAAAATTCCATCTTAAAAAATAAAATCAGCAAAAAATACGTTTTTTTATTTTATTTTGTACTCAAAGCACTTGACAAGCCAGCGTAGAGGAGTTTGCGCAGTCTCTCAGAGAAAGCAATGCTTTGAAGTATTTGTTTGCTTTCAGCACCCAAGCGTAGTTCTTATTCTAGTTTAGCAATCGAATAAGCACTGATTATGGTGCTGCTGACTTCTACAAAACTCTCAATAAATCGAAACAACAACTCACCTTTCTGTGGAGAAGTTCAGCAGCAGTTGCCAGCGTTGTGACTTGAAATTTTTTATATTCTGCGCCTCATCCAATATCAGATATTTCCACTTTTTCCGGCGAAAACTCTGCTGATCCTGCACGACTAATTTATAGGACGTAATGCAAACATGAAATGCATTCGGTTTTGTCCAGCCGACGCGTTTTAGCTTACGCTCTTTTTGCGTGCCATAGTAGGTGAGTATTTTGAATGCCGGACACCACTTCTTGAATTCCATCTCCCAATTGAGCATCACCGACGACGGCACCACAATCAAATGTGGTCCCCAATTGCCTTTGACACAGGCCAAATGCGCCAGCAAGGCGATGGTTTGTATGGTTTTGCCCAAACCCATTTCATCGGCGAGTATACCGTTCAGTTTGCGCTCATTCATGGTGACCAGCCAATCCAAGCCGATGTGTTGGTACTCGCGCAGAGAATGCTTCAGCAGGAATGGCACCGGCGTCACCACATTCGTGGATGATAGCGTATTGCCTTTGGGTTGTATACTTTCGGCTAAAGCGGCAGCATCTTTAATCATATCATCCTTGCTGTTCCCCTCAGTCTAGAAATAGTAAAAATAAAGTATTTTAGTAAGAGCCGCATATTGTTTTGAGCGCATTGCGCACTTACATCTTCAAGCAGACTTTTCAAGCCATCTTCCTGCTCATTCCCTTCGCTCTCGTCGTTCGACGTAGGCACCTCCTCATCGTTGGTGTCTTCGCCGCTTGACTCGCTATCAGTTTCGACCACAGTGCCATCGCTGCTCGCATCGTCAGCGTCTTCGTCATCGTCGGAATCGATTTCGATTTTTGCGCGTTTTTTCGCCGGTGGCACACACTTTTTATTGCGTGCCGACGTTGCCGTTGCTGGCTCGTCGATTTTGCCTGACTTATACTTGGCCAGTAGTTGTTCGACCGTTAAGTCATTATCTGCTTCCAAATCATCGATTTCCTTCTGATGATCGATATCCATTTCCTCTTCTTCTTGTTTGCTAATTGTATTCTCATCGTCATCACTCTCTTCATTCGCTTCGAATTCGGCGTCATCGGCATCGTCTTCTTGGCTGCTTGTGGCCATTTTGGAATCTTCTTCATCCTCTTCCAGCATGATTTTATCGCGATTTTCTAAATAGCCCTTGGGTAAATCTTTAAGAAAATCATCTAGATCCATTTGAGATTCTTTTTCCAATGCGGCAACCTCTTCTTTAACATCGGCGGCTTCTTCCTCCGCTTTGGCAATTGTTTCCTCATCATCCTCGGAACCGGATTCTGGACGGAAATCATCTGTAGAATACAAAAAGGGTTTTCCGTTAGTTATCGACACAATTTTTGAGGTTTTAAGCATAGTGAACTCAAATAGAACTTACCATCCGAGCCATTGCCCGCCGTCGCCTCACGTTTAGGCGACGATATTCTGCTCGAGTTCATGCTAGGCGCACCACTGGCACCGGCCGTTGCATCCATTATGCTCTTATTCATGCCCTCCGCCAATTGCTGTGAGAATTTCTCCGTCTGATCGACAATGAAACTCAAATGCTGATCTAGCGCCTTCTTACGCTTCTCCTCCAGCTTGGTATGGTGTTTGTACTCCACCAATTTCTCCACATTGGACCAAAACATTTTCACCTCTTTCGACAGAAAAGCGGCTATGCGCTTCAGATGTGCCTCTTGCGCCTTCTCCGCTTTCTGCGCCGCATTCGCCTTGTCCTGGAAGTATTTCTGCACCATTTTGGCGCATTTCTTTGCCGCATTCTTCTTCCATTTGCGCTCTTGCGCAAAGTCCGCCGCCAACCAGACCATCTCCTCCAGCAAATAGTCCCAATGCGCCTTCGGACGGCTGGGCTCTTGCAGTTTGGGCAAACGTTTCTCAGTCCATAATCCCTCTCGCTGTAATTCGGATACGCGCTGGAGCACATAAACCTCTTGTTTGGCTTTGAATGAAAACTCCTGCGCGCTATTCGATGCAGTGGGCGTGTTGAGGCTGCTGGTGGTGCCGCTTAGTGCGACACTACTGCTGCTGCCGCTGGCCGCAGCCGTAACCGTGCCGCTACCATTTACAGTTGCCGGCACCAACGTGGCATTGGGCGTGGCAGGCGTATTGGTCTGTAAGTTACTGCTGACGCCGGATGTGCCGCCGGGTGATGCAGCTGTGGTGCCGCCATTGCCATTGCGCCGCAAAACTGCTGGTGAGCCGCCACCAACACTACTACCGATAGCAGGTACGAGCGGTGTGCCACCTGGAGGAGTAAGCAGTTGTTAAAAAATTATATTCGAGTGTAGTGAAATTTGAGAAAAAATTAATGACACAACGGTACATGCGTTGGTGGGATGCAAAAATCATACAAAACCAACAACAAGCGTTAGGCGTTACAGGCAAAACCAATAATTGTCTAATTTTTTCGTTAGAAAACCAATTAATCAATTAGGTATTAGTGCTTAAATACTAAAACAAATAATAAAAAGGAGCGAAATGAGACGATGATTGGGTATTGAGAACTTAGAAGTAGATAAATAAAATAAATAATTGTGTTGATGTTAACCACAAATGTCTTAGCAAATAATACCTGCACTTAATCTACAGCTCATTTGATTACTTTCATAATTGTTTGCGATAATCTAGAATGATTAGGCTTCTGGATTGTAAGCAATCAATTGGCAATATCGCAAAAATATTTCTATAGCACTTTATAACGAGAAAAAATTCTGTAAGATAACAATTTGGATTTTACAGAACTTGAAAAAGTGCGAACAAGGCATTGTAATTGTATGAAAATATGTAATTATATGAAAATAAATACCAAATAATGTACAGTACGTTAGAAAATAAATAAATGAATAAAAAAAACAATTAAAACAAATAATAAAAAAATAAAAACAGCAATAACATAAACCATAAAAAAAAGGAATAAGAAAATTTATTTAAAAACACTAATTCAAAAAAAAATCTATACATAAAACATAACTTAAAAATAAAATAAAATAACTAAAAATAGAAAGCAGATAAATTTTTTTTTTAATATTTAATTAATATTTTAAAATTATATGAAAATAAATACCAAATAATTTAGAAATAGTTAGAAAATTAAGTTAATTAGTTAAATTTTAATTTAAAAAAAAAATTAGTTAAAAAATATTATAATTTTTAATTTTATTTGTGTTAATGTATTTTCTTAATTATATTTTTTTTTTCGTATTTTAAGTTATTTCCTTTTTTTTTATAATTAAAAATTAATTATTATAAAAACCGTAATAAAAAACTATAAATAAAAAAATAGGTGACAAAAATTGAAAAGAATTTTTAATTAAAGAATAGACCAAGGAAAATATATTGCTTTTGATTCTTTAATTTCCAAAAAAAAAAAAATTAAAAGAGATATACAGAAAAAAAGTAAAAATAAATAAAAAGTAACATAAAAAAAAATAAAAATTAAATAAATAAATCTTAAAATACATAAAAGAAATATATTGTACAAAATATTGTTTGTATAAAATAAATATTATAAACTACAGATTAAAAAAATAAAAATTTAAAAAAACATTAAATTAGACAAATATTTTCCTTAAAAAATTATAGAATAAAAATTAATAAAAAAAACCAAATTTTTATTTTGTTTGTATGCGATAATCTAGAATGATTAGGCTTCTGAATTGTAAGCAATCAATTGGCAATATCGCATTGAAAAATTCATTTAGCACTAACGATACAAGATCTTGCAGTTGCAGATTTCAAGCACTTAGCAAGATTTCTAGTAGTGCGGAATTACAAATAAACCTAAATACTATCCGGCCTTACTACAAACTGAATTTAGTTTTTGTTTATCACATGTATATGAAGTAATTGAGGTTTGTATGATGTGATTGATACATATTGTTATGAAGTAGGCACGATTTTTATCGAGTACAAGTTTTGTTACGGTTCTAAAAGTATCAAAAGGCGGAAAATGCTTTTAAAATACTTTAATTAATTCTGATTCTAAAATTTTTTATTGTGATACATACATATATTATTAGTGTAATAAATATTATTAAAAAATTGTATAGAAGACATTTAATAAAACAGTCAGAATTACATATAATGAAATAATTACACAGTATGTAGGTAGTGGTGATTTTTTTTTAAATAACTGTAAGTACAAAATAATATCTTTAAATGCGTTTAAACGATTATTGGCCAACAGATAAAAAATTAAAAGCTTAAAAGTTCAAGAAAAAACGTTAACTTAAATGTTAAGCGAGAATACCCTTCACAAACAAAACTAGAATACACATACAAGAACTTGAATTTGATCGTTCAGTTTGTATGGCAGCTATATGCTATAGTGGTTCGATCTGAATAACTTCTTCGAAGATTGTACCGTTGCCTTAAACAATAATCCGTGCCAACTTTCGTGGAGATATCTCGCCAAATAAAAGAGTTTTTCATACAAGGAATTAATTTCGATAGTTTAGTTTGTATGGCGGCTATATGCTATAGTGGTTTAATATTTCCAAATTTTCCAGCTCCAACAGCTGCTTCGTGTACAGAAAAAGACGTGTATAAAATTTCAGATTGATATCGCAAACAAACCGACTTGGCTAAATCGACTCAGCAAGTCGCGCTGTTCGAAAAATTTCTATGCATAACTGAAACAATAAGGGCAAGACCCTATAAGATTGATAACTGAGATGATCTAAGTAATTTTTACACTTCATAACTGTGCTGTAGGATTAAATTATGTATTAACCCACATTTTTTTATTATAAAATTTTCTTTTATATTTGTAATTCTACCCACTATTAGTTCTATTTTTTATTTTTTCTTCATTTTTACTGATATTGATATGTTTTTATTTTCTATTTTTTATATTTTATTTTTTAACTTTTTTGGGTTTATTACGTATTATTATTAATATTTATGCTTTCGTTTTTATTTTTAATTAGTTTAATGTATACAAGTGGCACATACCATTACTGTGACAACACAACGACGATGCGGAGGGCATTTTTCTCAACCTCCACCGAAAAAAAAAATTAAATTAAAAATGTTTGTAATTCTCATTAATTTATTTAAATTTTTATTTAATTTATTTCTATTTCTATTTTTATTATTTTTATTTTTTTTATTACTTATTTTTTTTTTTTTTTTTAATTATTATTATTATTATTTTATTTTATTTATTATTTTTTTAATTTATTTATTATTTTTTTTAATTTATTTATTTTTTTATTTATTATTATTTTTTATTCTTTATATCTTTATATCTTGGTACCGTAAGACGGTTGGTATTGCAGACGGGCGTAATCGGACCTACGTAATCGAACTACGCCCACAAAACGCCATTAATCAAAACCAAATAAATTGCCATAACTAAGCTCCGCAATAAGAAACAACACTGGTTTTTGGTACAAAGGATCACATTAGGCAGAGGCATCTCCAGTTAATTTTTTTTTTAAGTGGGCGTTGTCCCGCCTCTAATAAGTTTAATGTGCATATCTCCTAAACCGCTAAAGCTATAATAACCAAATTCAGTGGGAGCAAATGTTTTTAGCACCTCTATTGACGGTGTGAAAATTCCCAATTCCCCTAAAACGGTACTTTTAAAAAAATACTGAGATGACTTTATAAGAACCGCGTTCAAAATTAGTCAGTGGGCGTGACACCGCCCACTTTTAGGTGAAAATCCATATCTTGGGATCTGCTTAACCGATTTCAACCAAAATCGGTACATAACGTTATTTTCACATTTATGTTATAGTGCGAAATCGGACTACAAACATGCCTATTTCCCATATAACACCATTTTCAATTCCATCTGATTCTTTCACTTTCCACTATGCATATCAAGCAACAATGATTATATTGGGGTAAAACTCTGCGTGAATAATACGTTTAAAGTTTGCCACCTTGTGACAAAAAATGGTCTAAATCAAACCAAAACTGTTCAAGCCCCTAAGTACTAAATATGTGTACCCCAGTGCCTTTAGTTGACCTTCTACCGAAAATATCAGTCAATCCACAAAGAAATCTCAAGCGAGAGCATAAAATGTGCGGTTACATCCGAACTTAGCCCTTCCTTACTTGTTTATTTTATTTTTATTTTTGTTAATTTTTTATATTAATTATTACAAATTTTATTTATTAACTTTTTTAACATTTTATTTTAATGTTTTTTTATTTTAATTTTAAGTTTTATTATTAAGTTTTTGTGTTATATTTTTATACATTTATATTTATAGATATACCCCTAAATTTGTAATGAATTTTAGTTTTTCAAAAAAACTGAACTCAGCCTCTCAATATTCACACTACACTGTTCAGAAAGTCAAACTCGTGGCAGGAATTGTAAAAAAAAATTATACTAAATAATCACATGAATATTCTATATATGTTTGTATGTATATGTAAGTCAATTGTGGCTTTAAATCAAGTTTAAAAAAATTTAAATTATTATTATGTATGCAAGAAATTAACTAGTCAAAACCAATAGCCAATCCAATTATTTTAATTTATTATAATTAAACAAGAATTTAATGTTTACGAGAAGAAGCATGAAAAAGCAAAACAAAAAATCGACAGTATCAGAAATAAAGACGTACATACAAGTTTATGCAGCAAATTGCATATAGAATGCACACACAAACTATGCTACCTCAAAAGGAAAAGAAAAATTAAAGAATGAAAAAAATAAGTACGTATTTATGTTGTATGGTTATAATAAATATGAATATCGACACAATTTAGCTAAGTAATACGCAATTCAAAAACTATGTTGTCGATCATAAAGTAATAGAAAAAAAAATGAAAAAAGTAATGCTTATTCTGAGTAAAACGATAAGCACCTGGCACCAAAGGTAAGGTAGTATTTCCTACAGCTGGTGGGGCGGGTATTTGACCAAATACCATCCCGTGCCGACCTCCTAAAGGTCTACCGGGTATGTGACCTATATAATGATACAATGTAGAGATGATACACAACAGAATACAGTGAGCGAGTGTGTGTAAATGTGTTGTGAAATAGAAGATAGATGGTTGTAATACAAGAAAGAAAATATATACAGCTAAATTAGATAAAGTGGCCAAAGATGTCTAAATGTTATTATTATTTATACAAATGTATATGAGAATAATTATTTTGAAACAATTTAATTTGTAACGTTCTGCAAGTTTTTGCGCCAATTTACAGTAATATTTAGTTGTACACAAAAAATTAAATAAATACAAAACAAGTAAAGGCTTGTTAATTTTGTTAGAAAATGTTAAAATGTATAAAACATGTTTTTAATAAAAAAAAAAAAAACAGAAACAAAAACAAAAACCAAAGAAAACTGACGTAGAGCGACTCGTGTGTGTGTGTATGTAGTAGTATGTTGTGCACGGTTAGGAAAGCGAAAGAGGAAGTTGCAATTAAAATTTTCGTTTGTTCAATTTTTATCTTTAGCTTTTTGGTTTTTGTTATTTCTAGGGAAATCGTATGAAATGTTATCAACAAAGAATATCAACACTATGAATATTGAAACGTGGTGGGTGCATAATATATGCGTACATACCTTGTTGGGTCAGTTGTACAACAGCTGCTGGTAGCTTTGTGGAGACTGCCACAGGCGTTGCACCTACGGCGGGAATTTTGATTTCAGCACCCTGTGGCAGCACGTCGCCACTTGCATTGGTGGTAGTTGAATTACCACTGACACACGCGCTACCAGGTGTTGAAGTTGTTGCTGTCGCTGTTGTTGTTGTGGTTGTTGCTGCTGCCGCTGCTGTTACTGTAGCATTAAGCAAATTACTAACGTTCGATGTGACAGCTGCTGTTGTGGACGCACTGCCACTGCCGCTGCTAATGCTACCACCACTACTATTACTATTACTACTATTTATTTCTGTGGCTATTTGAGATTGCGTACTCTGTGGAGGAAAAGCGTAGTAAACAACACAAAATTAATCAATATATGTATGTATACACGAATATGTAGTTGTTGCAGTCAAGTTGAAATTATTACATTTTTTTTTTAATTAAAAAAAAAAATTTTTTTTTGTAAGTATGAATCAGACAAATGCCTCGCAAATGCGAACATCCTATGAAAGCCGACATTCTCAAAAATAGAGGCCGTTAGCTTGTTCAGTGACATTTTATCATCATTTTGAGCGTGTATGGTATGTAGCTAGCTGACAACTACAATTTGTATGCGTATGCATGTAGGTATGTGTGTATTGTTTATACTAACCGTTTTATTTGTAATTGTGGTCAAATAGTCTTGTGTTTGCTTTTGTGTTTGCAATTGTTGTTGCTGCTGATTGCCGCTGGCAACACCAATTATAGTTGCTATATTATCAGTTGATTTTTGTTGTTGTTGCTGCTGCTGTACTAATGCAGCAGCTCTGTCCTCGTTAACTAACTGATCTAGACGATAAGCATTGCTAAAGGTGACGAATTGTGGGGTTGGTGGTTTCTTACGCCACGTTGGGTAGTCCATCATGTTGCCACCGCTTTGTAAATAGAATAATTCGGCGACATTTTCTGTGTGTCTAAACAAGTGAACAAAAAAAAACAAAAAGATTTTAGTTTTTGTTTTCCATAAATTAAGCATTGAATTCATGTACCTTTCTTTAAGACTACGCAAACGAAGATACTTTTGCTCCAAAATGCGCTTCTTGAGCGCATTTATATCCTGTGGTGCAGACACTGCCGTATTGCTGTTCTCCGGCGTACTCCCACTTGCTGGCAACAATGAAGCAGTCAGGCTACCACTGCCGATACTACTCCCCACTAGTTTCGGACGCTTGGCCAGCGGTGAACCGCTGTACGTATCTTGTTGTGCCGCCTCTCCAATTACACTTGACGTATTCGTTGAGGATATAAAACTATTAATAAGACTGCCTGACGTTTCCGTCGTTGTAACACGTTGCGTATTCTGTGCACCAGTTATATTATCAATTGGATTTTGTGTTAACGAAACAAAATCACTCGCTGTATTTGCTGTTACCGCGATAAGTGATGTTTGCGGCATAGACGTTTGCTGCGCCTGCGCCACTTGTTGTTGATATTTCTGTTGCAACGATTTGTTTTGAGAACTTTGTAAATTTGTTGAAGTTATCCTTGTTGTTGTTGTTGTTGTGTTAATTTGTTGTTGCTGTGTTTGCAATTTTGGCAAATGTTGCTGCGTGAACGCTTGTTGAAAGCTGCGAGGTGTAACGGATGTATCCACAAACGTTGTGGCCACTACTTGATGAGCCTCAGGAGTGGCAACGGTTATAGTTGTTGGTGCGATTATACCCGTATAGGTGGTTGTAGCCACCGATGCTGTTGTATTCGTAGACGATAAAACTGATCTATGGTCGGATACAGCAGGAGGGGCTGGGCTAGCCCGTTGATGCCCCCCTCCTGCTGACTCACCTTCATTCATGTTTGATGCATCTGTGTGAAGAGATCGAAAATGTTGTTATTGTTTTTCAATAAATTCCAAAAAAACATATGTATCAAAATACAATATAATAAAATTTTGAAAATTCCATTCAGCAATGTATATTTTGAGTTTACACAGATTTGTTACAAAATTATATCACTTTCGAATAAGGTACGTTATTTCAAAAGTGTAAAGCAAATTTTGTTTTTCTTTAGCAAGGTTACAAATTGTTTTATCACACAGTAAAATGATAACACAGAGTGCCCTTGCTTATCAAATATGCTGTATATAGGTAATAGATATAATTAAAATACTTGATTTGGCTTCACCAATGTTGCTTCATTTACAAAATCAATAAATTACGGATAGGTTATGTGCATGTATTATATTATATTATATAGACATATACCAGGAACCGTAAATAATGATTATGGTTTCGATTTAAAAAAAAATATATATATAAATAATAAAAAAAATATATATATATAAATAATAAAAAAAAAATTATATATGTATATATAAATATATTTATATAAAAAAAATACAATTACTTAGAATAGACATACAAAAAAAACTGATGATGTCAAGTGTAGTCCTAAACGATTTAACTATTTCTATGATAGGTTTTTAATTTCGCAATTTTATGATGCTTGAAGAATAATCATTAATTTTGATTAATATCCCTATTATGGTTTTCAACTTTATTCAGTTTAACTAAAGTTCAAGCAATTCCGCTACAGATCAACCGAACGCTTTTTTAAATTATGAACTATTTTCAGTGAAAGTTTCATTGGTCTTGCCAACTTAAAAAATGAAGGTTTGACATATGTTTAAGTTAAAAATTTTTGAATGAAAAATCAAAACAATTCATTTTCGTTATTGTTCACGAAAAGGTTAAATATTATAAAAATGGGCATCAGTTCTTATTTGACAATTAAATGGCTTTTAAATAATATTTATTACAGATTCATAGGTTATTTTCGTTTAAATGAGCCATTGTTTAGTTTCTTATTAAATGAGATGAAGGAACATTATAATTTTAAATTATTTTAACTTTGGGCTGAAGCAACCTACGATATCTATGGTTGTTACAAAACCTGCTTTTAAATATTATGAACACTATATTTCTGCTCTGTGGATAAAACACAAATGACTGAAGAGGAGCAAAACGCTACAAAAATTTACTCAAAAAGTATATGCCTAGGAATAGTACATTGTATCAGCTCTTTATGTTCGAACTTTCCACGATCCCTTAATTTTATTTTTATAGTATTTTAACCCAAGTTTGACAACACTTCAACCAAATATTTTTTGACGAATTGAGTTGATAATCATAAAACGAATTTCAAAACTTCAACCAAAATGCAGTGAGGTGGAAAACCGTAATTGTGGCCTAATTTTATAATAAATCATATGTGTATTTTCATAATTTTTGAGCAAAAATAAAAAAAATCACGAACAATCTGTATTTATGATTTTTTTCGCTCAAAATAAAACGCACTTTTAAATTAGTATTTTTTGAATCTAAAATTACAAAATCCAACAAGAAAACCCGTTAACTTCCGTTGCACCAAAGCTATACCATTTACAAATTAATATTTTTTCCATACAACGACTTGTATTTGATGCATCAGTTTCTATGACATCTACATATGTATGTATGTACCATATGTATATGTATAGCTGTGTAGTCCGATTTGTACAATTTGTTTGATGATTGTATCTTTCCCTTGAGCATTAATCTATATCTATTCCAAATTTCGTGAAGGTATCTTTTCAAATAAAATAGTTTTTCACACAATAACATAATCGTGATTGTTCAGTTTGTATGGGAGCTATATGCTATAGCTATCCGATATCGGCGGTTATGAC
Organism: Bactrocera oleae; assembly: GCF_042242935.1. Lineage (NCBI taxonomy): Eukaryota > Metazoa > Arthropoda > Insecta > Diptera > Tephritidae > Bactrocera > Bactrocera oleae. Next base: position 52,081,618 of record NC_091538.1, on the reverse strand, counting down.
AAATGATAGCTTCTTGGGGAGAATATAATGTCAAAAACTGAAAGTGTTCGGGTGCACATATAAACAGACAGACGGACATGGCTAAATTGACTCAGCTCGTCACGTTAATCACTTATACATACATATGGTATATAAATACATTATAGTCTCCGATGATTCTAGGTGTTACAAATTTTTTACTAAAAATTATATATTAAACACATGCTTATGTTTAGAAATACATTTTGTTTATTTATGAATTGTTGTACTTTTAACATAATTGAGATATAAATATCCCTATCATTTAAAGTGGATCAAACTGGACAGTGTGCAAAATTTTACTAAAATCGGTTCAATAGTTTAAGTGTAATTTGTATATGTATATTAATTACTTTCTTGTTGTTCCATAATCTAAACATTTCGAATATAATAAATATTGAATCAAGATATCCCATTGTTTTTTTACATTTATAATAAATGCAATAATTTAATATATAAAATATTTTTTGTTTACAAAGCAGCAATTTTTTGGTTATAATCATATATGCATATTCATATTAGGTATAATTAATGTATGTATGTCTGTACTTATACAATATATTAAGACAAATTTAACCGAAATAGATTTTAACAATCTTATACCGAGAATTTATTTAATATTAATATTTTATTTACATTAAATTTTCTTTCAAAAATATTGATTTATAATGACTACTGCACAATTTCTCTTTCCTTTAACATTTTGTGGGCTTAATGTTCGTTATTTCAAGTTTGAGTATTTGAACTTTAAACGCATGAGTTGGAAACAGACATGCAAGGTTCTTTAAATTAAAGACCTATCAATAGTAATGATTTTATATATAAAAAAAAAAATTTGCAATTTCAGATGTTTATTTAAAAAGATTATTGAACTTTGAACATAAATACAATGTTGCATTATTTCACATTTAATTATAAATTTAAAATAATTTATAAGTAAATTAAAAATGCTTTAATTTCGCAAGAATATAAATTGTTTTATCACACAGTTTAATGATAACACAGAGTGCTCTTGCTCTTTAATGTACATGTATGTGTTTGTAAGCATGTTCACTTATTAGATTGCAGGAAATTAAAGCCATGTGTACATACATACATAAAACTGTAAATGATCCACAATTTTCAACAAAAAATTTCGCCGGATTAGTTTATTAAAAAAATCATGCATAACATAAACCTACATACATACATATGTATGATTAAAAATATATTTATTTCGCTTCGGTCTTCAATTTTCTTTTTTGTTTCTATAATTTGAATCAAAGCGCAGTCTAGAACTTATGATTGTTTCAAATTTTAAGCCTTTTCAAGGGGAGACAAGAGAACGTTTTGCTTTCAGCTAAAAAGATAAGCATATTCTGTTGTGAAAATCTATCCAAAATTGTTTCCAAAACAAACAATATTTTTACCGCCCAACCCTAGACAATTGCTAAATTTAGGGAAAAAAGCAATAAGCCTTCCAAATACCAAGTCCATATATAATATATATAATTAAAACACTTGAACAAATTATCAGAGACAATAATTAACATCAATGTGTAAAAATATATATTAAAAAATAAAATAATAATAATTAAGATGAAAATATATATGCACAAAATATAAGAATCCAAATATAAAATTTATATTAGACATAAATCTTATAAATTATGTACCTAAATTTGTAATGTATTATATAGAAATCTAAAATACAATGCGATTTGCATTGATATTTTTATAAAAAAAATTTACTTTGTGTTTAACAATTAATTTTTATTTTAAACCCGAAATCAAAAACAGTATGAGCTAAATTTTTATAAGGCAGATGCTTAGATTTTCCATAATAAAATATACTTGTTTTAAAGATTTTGCACTTTATGTAAATTTTTATTGGAATGCATAAAATTTAAATTCAATGTATTCATTTAAAAAATTGCTACCAATTTAGCAAATAAAAAACAACAACGACAACACTGTGCTGAGAACGATTGAGTAACGAAACAACATCGCGCAACTTTCAAACGACTTCCCTGTTTTTGTGCGGCGGCCATATTGATATTTTATTTGCCGAAAGCCACATTGAGGGTTGTCAACTATATACACTTTTTTGCACTAGTCCATTCTGACGGCAAACCTAACGATTTAATACAGCCCGTTAAATAAATTAATGTTTTAGTTAAAGAATACACACAATTTATTCTATTGGCATACTTTTTCTTAACTATACCATATATCAACTGCGAATATTTTATATTTACGTACTGCAAATGCAACACTGCTCTAATCGAATTTTCTCTATCCCGAACAAACGAATGAATAGCACAACGACCATTTCAACTCACCTCAGACAGCTTTTTTCAATCACGAAATTTCTGGTTTTCCTGTAGACATCTGCCCAAAATTCAATGACAATTTGAATTTTTAAGCTTCAATTTCAATCGGAACACAAAATTTTTTTATTATTTTTACACTATTCTCCACAAAAATCACCATTCAAATTCTATGTAAAAATCTATGGAAATTTTCTGCGCTTCACCGGATTTCAGCATATGCTGTACTCTTCACACGCACAAATCACCGTATGTTCCGTCTCATTCAATTTTTAATTCTCACATAAACATAAAGCGCACCAATGTGCATTTCACTTCTGAACGCGTTGAGAACATTACGGAAACTGAAACGGCGAAGTGAAAAATCAGCCAGCGAACCATCCATTTTGCGTTTCGTCCGCTACTTTGTCAGCCATCTTTATGTAGAGTTGCATGGATTGGTACTAGAGATTATTGTCAATAATATTGAAGTACGAGCCGGTATTGTTAACAATTTATCAATTATAATTAAAATTTAGACAATATCTTTTAAATCGTAATTGAAATCGTTTTCCATTTTATAATTATTATAATTAGCAATTGTTATAATTATTGTAGATGTACTGTAAATAAGGAAATTCGTTTCCAATTTGATAAATTGGTTATCGATTTATCGAACAGGATCTCCACTCTAAGATTAGCATTTTCAGCTGTTTAGCGCCTAATTTTGGCTTCATTTGCATACTGTCGCAGAACTTTAAAAATTTTAAAACTATAGAATCTTGTTGTATTATGGCCGATTTGCAGAAATTCGATGGACTTGGGTTATCCACTTATCTTATAAGGAAGTTGCAAAAGAAAGGTATTTCCACCAGATATGAATTGCTCATTACAAGTAATGCGGAAATAATGGAAATTACGGGTCTTACGGAAGCCGCCATATTGGAGTTAAAAGAAAAACTTGGAAATGACTACTTCCACCTTCAGCAAAATAATTTGAATAATTGGAAAGCGTATACCAAAATTTATAACACCGGTATTGAAAAGTAAGTACGATGCACATAAATTATAAAAAAAAACTTCATAAATTTTACTGCTAACAGGTTAGATATTGTGTTGTCTAAAACACCGTTGAAAACTGGCAGTGTATGGGAAATATGCGGCAAGTCAGGCGTTGGCAAAACTCAATTGTGCCATACAATTGCTTTCAATTTCGCGGTACAACCTCAAGGCACAGTCTTATATATAGATACAAAATGCGACTTCTCTGGTACGCGCATCATGGAAATGCTACGCTGCCGTCATGTGGCAAATAATATTTGCGGACGTATAATGCAAGATATTTTAGTTGAGCGCACAGGCACTGCCGAAGGTTTGTGCGCCATATTGAAAAAGCTTGATTTGCAATTGAATGCTGGTGCTGATGCTGACGGCGGTAAAATAAAATTGGTTATCATCGATGCATTACCGGCTGTATTTTTTACATATCGCAGCGAAGCGGATTGTCTTAAAGGTTTGCAAATTTTGACAGATTCTATAAATGTTTTATAATATTTTAAAAATATTATTTTAGGAAAATATTTGCTGGCAAAACTAAACAATTTAGTTTACCAATTATCTAAAGAGCACCACATTGCTTTCATATACGTTAATTTGTTAGTCAACATTGAGGAAGAGCAACAAATAAATGAAGATTTAGGCATGCACCGCTATAATAATTTGTATTGCTATGAAAGGATAAAATAATAAGCTTTAAAATTATAGGTAATGAAGAAATGAGCGAACCATTTGAAATGATAGTCGCGCCACTAAATCCAGCTGGCTGTGTAGGCATGCGTCCAGCTCTGGGGGAATATTGGAATCGCGCACCGCACTTACGCTTATCATTGGAAACGCCAATAGACAACACCTCAATAACAAATGAACGCATATTGAGAGTAACTCGGAGTTGCTACACAGCCGTAGGCGCTACTTGCAATCTACATATCACAACAGCGGGTGTTTCCTAATTTAAATTAATTTATTGTAAGAAAGCAAAAGTAAGTTTTTTTTTTTTAAAGCAACACACATGTATTTCCAAAATCTTTTAAGACTACCCGTCTGTAAGAATGCTGAAATATAACGTCTACCAGAAATTATGATTGCTATCTAAGAGATTGAGATAAGAACTACAGTATTCACCATAAAAAGAACAATTTGTTGCATATCAGAAGACCACTAGTTTGTGGTTCAAGTGGTGTAAATTAAACATAAAAATGCTACTAAAAATTAAAGTAAATCATTCCTAAGGCTTCTTGGGTTTCGGTTTCATACGTCGTACTCTTCGAGGTTTTATGTGTGCTAGTAGGCGATTTCTAATATGCATCTCCTAACACACAATTGCGGTCACAGCCACAGCTGTTGACATAAGCAAGCCTCTACAAATATAAAGATTAGACACAGAGCATATAAAAGTATCCCGAAATTATTTGTTGTAGTGTTGTTTGAGACAAAGTGTGGCTTGAACTTTATAGTTGCAAAAGTAGTGTTATACACATTCTTCAATTATCATGTGCAAATAATGATTTCGTCTTATGCTTGGTGTTCGCTGCACAGTGTTATTCAGTGTATTCTAATCTTTCGCGGCGGCAAGTTATGCGCTTAATAGTAGCACTCTCTCATTTGATTTAGTAACGGTAGAACAGTTAGTTAGCATTTCAAAATAATAGTGCTTTCAACTTGGTAATATTTTTTGTTTGAAGTGTAAGCCAAAATGTCGCATGCTATACCGCAATTAATGGAAAATGGAAACGTTTTACAATCACGCGCGGTACTTAAAGTTGCTATTATTGGCGGTGGTTTGGTGAGTGCGTTTAGTGGAATTAGTTTTTTGGCAAAGTGTGTAAGAAAAATTAAATAACAACAATTTAAGAAAATAAACCATCTGAGTTTATATAAAAAGAATGTTTAAGTGAGTTAGTTTTTAGAGATTATTGTTTCGAAAATAGATTTTATTATTGGCTTCTAATTTGTTATCAAATTGTAAAATAAGCTAAATTTAATAAAAAGTTATACTTTTGCTTTTCACTTCAAGATTACTGAAACATTAAAAAATATATTTAAGAGTTATTTAATAAATTTACAAGTTCCAAAAAGCTGTATATACTCGCAATATGAAGTGTCCTGCGTACATTAAAGTGATTTCAAAATGATACTATTGTGTTTAAAAATCACAAGAATGTAGCTCAATATTATTTAAATCGGGATTAACTAAATCCTTGCTATTTTTGAATCAAAGCTAACGAAAATCTACAAAAACTTGAATACAGCCAATCATCAGGACATGTACATATGTATATGAGTCGAAGGATTTACGCCGCCTTTAAACTAAAAGAAATAATAAAAACAACTTTTCAAGATTTCCATAAATGAACTAATCATTTAAAAACTCATTTACATGCAACTAAAGTAATGCATGTGTTTATAATTGTTTAATAGTTATCAATTAAATTAAATGTGTATATTACATTGTCACAATCCACTTTTACTACAAATCAATCTGAATAACAGATCAGAATTTTTTTATTATTAGAATTATTTAGCACAAGTTTGGAAAAAAAAAATCATTTCCATTTTCTGTCAAGGATACAAGTGGTTCGATTATGCAAAATTATAATCAATTATACATAGTATAATACTACAAACAAATAAAAGCGTAATTCCAGGCATTCATATAAAGTCGGCAAACTTATAAGTGATAAAGTCAAATCGCTGATAAGAGCAATATTGCATTGACATTGTCAATCAGAGGTGCAGAAGCATCATTATCATAGAATTATTACACGTTTTTAAACATTTTCTTTCTTTTAGTATATTTTAGCTATTGATTGATAGCTGATTGACAGCGTGTATGCATTGAAACGTTATTTACTAGTTTTAACCGAAGCTATAATACCCTTCACAGGAGCATTTTTTATAACTTGAAAGGGTAGAAAAAGATTTTTATCTTGATTTTGATCGATCTGTTTGATTGGTAGCTATACGCTATAGTGTTCTGATCTGAACAATTTTTTTTCAGATTTTACTACGCTCATTATTTATATGGTATATATACTTTATATTGGGTGTTACAAACTTTGTGGAAAACTTAATATACCCTATTCAGGGTATGCGAAATATATAAACTTGTTTTTGAAACCCGTTTCGGTTTTTTTGTGGTTGTAAAGTCTAAAATACCATTTAGAGAGTGATGCTAAATTAAAAATTAATGATCTGTTTAAATTTTTAGAAATATTCGATAAAAATCTTGTAATGGTTATATAAGCACTCAATGTCTTAAAATTTGTCTTCGAAAGTATAAATATTTTTTATTTTGAAGAATTTTAACGCTCTTATTTAATATTAATTATTCATACTCCATGTACACCAGTGTGTACAGTTTAATTTATATATTATACATAAATAGTAGGTCCAACATTCCATTCATACTAACCACCTTTTTTTTATTTATAGGTCGGCTCATTAGCCGCACTCAGTTTCGCACGACGCGGTCACGAGGTACATTTATATGAATATCGTGAGGATATACGCACCGCGGAGCTGGTACAAGGTCGCAGCATTAACTTAGCCTTGTCGCAACGTGGCCGTAAATCACTAGCCGAGGTAGGGCTGGAGCAGGAGGTGCTCGAAACAGCGATACCCATGCGTGGACGCATGTTGCACGATATCAAAGGCATTTGTACGGTGGTGCTGTATGATCCCTGTACAAATCAGTGTCTCTACTCGGTGGGGCGAAAGTATTTAAACGAAGTGCTATTGAATGGTGGGTGGAAATTAGGCATTTTTTTATAATTTGAAATTTTTTATAAAATATAAAATTTTTTATAATATACAATTTTTGTATAATTTAAAATTTAGTATAATTAAATTTTTTTGTATTTAAAAAATTTTCTTAATAACATTTTTTTTTAATATTTTAAATTTTTTTTCTCAATTACTGCCCTTAGCGGGTGAAAAATTTCCCAATATTCAACAACATTTTGAACATAAGCTGCACTATGTGAATTTGACGGAGGGTCGCATGGAATTCAAGCGGTGAGTTGACATTTTTTTATTCCTTTTATCGAAATATGATTTTTGAAACTTTATATATTATGTAGCTCTGTTTTCTTTCTATAACGCTTTCTTTTACTAATACATCACTATTTTGTGATCTTACAGCGCATCCACAAAAGAAATAGTAGAAGCCTCCGCCGATTTGGTTATAGGCTGTGATGGCGCCTTCAGCACAATCCGTCAACAAATGGTCAAAGCACCTGGCGTCAATTATTCGCAAGAGTACATCGAACATGGTTATTTAGAGCTTTGCATACCAGCGAAGAATGGCGAGGTATTTACATATTCAAAGCTATTTTGAATTTAATTAATTATTATATTATTCTTACAGTTCCAAATGCCTGAGAATTACTTGCATATCTGGCCACGTGATGCTTTCATGATGATTGCACTGCCCAATCAAGATAAATCTTTTACAGTTACGCTATCGATGCCATTCAAGGTGTTCGACACCATACGCACCACCGAAGAATTATTAAGTTTCTTCCAAAAATACTATGCTGATGCAGTGCCACTGATTGGCGAGGAGCAACTGGTTAAGGATTTCTTTAAAATGCGACCACAACATTTGGTTTCGGTGAAGGTAAGCAGTAATACAAAGTGACTCAAACTCAACTTCAAATTCTAACTACTCATTTTCTTACTATCCTCAGTGTCATCCCTACCATTATGGCGCCAAGGCGCTCATTCTCGGCGACGCTGCACACGCTATGGTGCCCTACTATGGCCAAGGTCTGAATGCCGGCATGGAAGATTGCACTTTGCTTATGTCGCTCTTCAATCAGCCTAATCTAAGTACCGCCGAAATATTGGAGCAATTTACCGAGTTGCGTTGGCGCGATGCGCATGCCATTTGCGACCTGGCCATGTACAATTATGTCGAGGTGCGCAAAAAACATATACATTTTACGATTTAATACTAAACTAAAAATAACCATCTGTACTCTCATTCAGATGCGTGATCTTACGAAACGCATTAGTTTTCGCTGCCGCAAATGGCTTGACACACAGCTATTCCGTTTGTTCCCCAGCGTTTGGGTGCCGCTCTACAATAGCGTGTCCTTTACTAGCATGCCGTACAGCAAGTGTATTGCTAATCGCAAATGGCAGGATAAGGTGGCAATTGAATAATTTTTTTAAATCAAAATTTTCAAATTTTTTTAATGCTTTTTCTCCTTGCAGCTACTGAGTAATGTGTTCATTTCTGCGTCGTTGGCGCTTGTGTCTATAAGCATTTCAACATATTTTGGCGTTTTTTAAATCAGTTACTTTTAATTCATGCAGTTTCTAGTTATTATATAAGAATTACATGCTGCTTCCTAATATTCGAAGGTATTAGTTGCTTTGTTTTTATTTTGTCTTACGTAGAGTTTGTAGAAAATAGTGCATGTGTGGCTTGCTGTGTAGTTTATTGACATTTACAATAACATATTTAACATACAAATCCAAGTCAAATTTCATGAAGAAATCTTGCCAAATAAAAAAGTTTTCGATACAAGAATGTGATTTTGATCAATCAGTTTGTATGGCAGCTATATGCTATAGTAGTCCGATCTGAACAATTTATTCGGAGATAGTATCGATGCTTTGGAAGATAATTGTTGCCAAGTTTCGTGAAGATATCTCGTCAAATAAAAAAGTTTTTCATACAAGCACTTGATTCCGATTGTTCAGTTGATATGGCAGCTATGTATATGTTATAGTGGTCCGATATCGACGGTTATGACAAATGAGCAGCTTCTTTTGGAAAAAAGAACGTATGCAAAAACTGAGGGACTAGTTCGCTAATATACAGACAGACTGTATAACATGTCAAAATTTTACGATATTCTAGGTATGTTTTCTTCAAAATAATTATTATTTTATATTATCCTTTTTTATTAACTCAAAAAACTATCAAAAGAGCTGCTATTACATAATTTGGTTAAATGAAGATTTCTTAGTTTTTAATAATCGGTAGATTAAAAACTTTTTATAATATAGTTTAAAGGTTTAAAGGTAAAGATATTGAATTGTTTCTTTAAATAATAATAATAATTCATATTTTTGAAATAAATAAATTTTAAATATATTGCATTGATTTTTCGAACATATAACATATGAAAATTTCTTTCACTGTTGAATTTTATTTGTAATTAATATATATTTTGCTTAATAATATTACCACAACGCTTTATTACAGTGGTGACGCAAAATTCATAATTTATTTGGGCGGTAATATATATGTTAACTAAAAATATTATCTTTTTTTTTTTAAATAAAATTTAAAATTTTTTTTACAATTTAAAAAATATTCATGTTTGAAATGCTTTATGTTTTTTGTTTTGTCATTTCCAATATAATGCTGATTTCTCACCCAATTTTGAAATCAAAAATTATAAATTTCCATATTATAAGGTTGAAATATGCATTTAAATAATTAGAAAATATTTTTGGGGCTTACAACATTTTTCTTGTACTATAAACCCTTCACAGGTGCGTTTCTTATAACATAAAGAATTACAGCTAAAGTGATCCAATCTAAACAATATATTTCGAGATTGTAGCGTGGCCTTGGAAAATACTCTATTATAAATATCGTGAAGATATATTGTCAAATAAAAAACTTTTTCATACAAAAATTAATTTTTATAGGTCAGTTTGTATGGCAGCTGTATGCTATAGTAATCTGATCTAAAAAAATTTCTTCGAAAATTGTGGCGCTGACTTTATTAATACTCTATGTCAAATTTTGTGAAGATATCTTTGTCAAATAAAAAACTTTTCCTTACAAAAATTTATTGCGACAAATGAAATATATCAGAATTTCTTAAATAAACATGTGTTACACGTCATACATTTGTGGTAATTGCTTGCAAACCTTCAACGTTTTGTGCGATGAGTTCACTAATATGCAAGAAAAGCCCCAAAAAGATTGCCTAATTTTAGGCTGAGCACCGTACCGAAAGCACATGCTTAGCCTAATTGCCGCTACATAACCAACTTAACTCTTACAAATACTTCAACAGTGTGTGTTAGCACTTAAAAGATTGAAATTATAAAATATAAAACGCAATTATTTCATTTAGCATTAACAAATATAAACAGTTGCTCACCACACTCAGTGTAATTTCAAACGGTGCTTCACTCAAGTAACTCGCCACTGCTTTTTACTATTAAATTTAAATACTTTGCTCACTACGCACATGTTGCGGCTTCTTCACCTTGCGTCGAAATGACTTTCAGCAGTTTATGATTATATGTATGTAGCTCAGCAACTTATTAACTTTCTATTACCCACCACCACCACCACGTGGTTTCCAAATTCTCTAGTTAATTTTTTATTATTTTTTTTTTATTTGAGAGTGTGAGTATTAGTGAGTGTGTGTGTGTGTGCGTCTGAAATGGTGAGCGGCAAAAACTCAAAAATGACAACAAAAAAAATATAGAAAGAGAGTGTAAAAAGAAGAAAAAAATATATAAAATGATCACTTGTTGTGGAGCTCAAGAACAACACTGACGCATACATTGGCTTCACAACTGTTGACTATTGGAAATTTACTAGAAATATCTATTTTTGTTGGGGTTTTGTTTTGTTGGCATATTCTTAACAATAAAAAAATATGCCGGCCATGTAGTTAGTTATGCCACTAAGCACGAACACTTGAGTTATTTAGCTTACATATGTATGTATGTACTTATATGATATATGTATATGTAATAGTCACTTTTAATTTTTTTTATTGTAGTATTATATATTTGTAGTTTTGTTGTGAGCGCGTTTCTGAGCATAATTCTACAATTTTTTATTACACTCAGTTGTTGACCTCATATAATAGTTCCGCTCTCCCGCGTTGCCGTTTTCCTCTATTATATTATGACTGGCCATATGAATAATCATTTTACAAAATAACCCGTTGATATATACATACATAAGAACATTTGTATCAACATATTTACATATGTTTAGTTTTTGTTGTTAAATAGGAACTTATTTTGACGCAGTTTCTGAATTTCCGTACAAAAACAATATTAATATCTTTAAAAAAATATATGAAAAGCATACAGGCACTGGTCTATTGCGTGAATTTGTATGAGCAAACATACATACATACATACAATACATATGTACATGCGTAAGAAATATATCCTACAAGCAAATATTTAGAGATAATACATATATGCATATACTATATAAATAGATACATATGCATGTCTATATGTTGTTGTAAATATACTCCTCTAAGGTCGTTGTTCTTCCCCCATTTTTCGCATCTGTTGTTGTTGTTTAAGCTGGAAGTGTGTATATACAAACATATGTACCTATTTTTTGTTGATTGTAAACAAGAGCAATTTTTTATAAAATGTTTTTGCAAGTTTTTTAAGTTAGCAAACGAAAGTAACATTATGTTTTTGTTCAAAGTTTTTATTGTTATTACTATTCTTAATAATTTTTGTTTATAGAGTTAGTTTTTGGAGGTGAGTGAAGTGTCGGTTTACTAGGGTTATGTGAAACTTTTTGTAATATTACGAAAAAAAGCGAAAAGATAAATGAAACAAGAAGTTGGAATATTCGTATATTTTTTTTAGACCGTAAGGAGGGTTTAATATGTACGTCTTCGCACCATACAGGGATCGTCATCGTATGTGAGTGATTTATCCACTAAAACACTCCCCCCTTCTATCATAGTTTTTTCACTTGCCACGGGACCGCTTTCGCTTTACTTTAGGGCAAGGTTTCGAAGATAGTTCTATTGCAGGTCTTTTTCTACTCTCCCTGCATCCAGAGAGATTTCTATTTTGTCGGAAAAATTTTAACAAGCATAATATTTATGTTCCGATGTCTCACGTGCCAGTTAAGTTTGAAGCTATAAGGATTCTGAACATTTAAAAGCTATCAGAAATATGATCCGGAAAAAAAGTTGGCTCAAGCGTTTTGTTAATGAATATCCAAGCAGTGTTGACCCATTAATAGTTTTTAAAAAGCGGAACCAGCGGCTGCCAATTCTAGGCGTCTAGTTGATCCGTATATAGTACATATATATGTACTTGTATGTATATTTCTACGTTATCTAATTGTAGAGTTCATCTAAGAACCTAATATACTTACATACGTACATATGGCGATACTTAGCTTTTTTCTCATTATGTTTTAATGCAAATTTATTACTCTAAGCGTTTTCATCAGTTAGAATTCATTAGTAAATTTTGAACAGGAAGCTCGTAATCATAAGAAAACGAGAAAGTGTTTCCCTAAGAATTGCTATTTCTTGTTTTTTTTTTTTTTTTTTTTGTTTTGATAGAACAACAAAACAATAAAATCGCCACCGGAAGCACACCTCTGAGATATCACAGCTACTAAAAGCTAAAGCACATGTGCTGCATACATATGAACATATGTACATGCATATGTATGTACAAGTATGAAATGTCTATAAATATGCTTGTAAATATGTATGTATGTAAGCACATTAGAATTCCGCCAAAAAATAGCACATTTTTCAAATAACGACAATTACGCATACAATCTAAAATATACATATGTATGTATGTATATGAATTGAGCATGTAGCTATAATATAGCAGTGATGATATGTAAAAGTGACTTAAGTCGACTTAAGCGATTATATCCACTTGTGAATTTCCAAAACAAAAAAATCAATTTTTTTCCTAAAAAATCGCTTTTGCAGCAAATGTTTTATGGATCATTCTGAACATTTTTGCCTAAGAAAATATATGTAAGTCTAAGCTAATTCGAGCCAGCGATTTGTTAAGTGAAGTTTTGTTTTGGGATTATAAAATTTTTTTCGTCAGTTTTTGAGATATCCGAATGAAATATAATATATAGGTACATTTTGAGATTCTATTGATCATTTGTCGGAATCGGCCAGATCGGACAACTATACCACATATCTCTCATACAACCGATTATGCAGTTATTTTACTTTCCACTTTACTGCTAATCTTGCAGAACTTTTCTCTAAGTTATACTTAACATTGAAAGTGAAAATGGAGAAAATCGGACAATTATATCACATATCTTTCTTTCTTTTTTAATCTGGAATAATGCCTACAATTAAAAAGCTAAGAGCTCCTAATTTTGCAGAACTGTTCTGTAACATATACTCGTACTTAACATTAACAGTGAAAATAAACAAAGTCGGACAACACGTACTTGTATTATATAACATATGTATGTATATCTCCCAGTTTAGCCTAAATTATTTACTAGTAATCAATATATCTACTTTACTGTAAATTGAGTTAAGCTCTTTTAACATATTGCCGCAAATATAAACTACATATAATTTTGAAACAGGGTGTAAAGACATACATAAGTACATAAATATATACATACATACATACATACATATGTATATATATATGTACAAAACACATGGTAGATAGTAAACGAATCCAGAAGTTTCGGGAATTTCAAATAGCAAATAAAAAAAAAAAAACCAATGCCGTAATTCGGGATCGGAAGTCCCGTTTACTCGGGATTCATAATCACGGTACTGGACATCTCAAAATATTTTTAACTGTGCAAAAATCGCGAAATTACAAATTATATGAACGAATCCCGAAATTTCGGGAATGTAAAAAAGCAAATTTTTGAGAAATTTTAAAATAATGTTAAAATTTTTTACTGGTAAGTATAAAATTAAAAAAAAAAAATTCAATCGGAAATCCCGTTTATTCGGAATTCCGGTACTTGACATCTCAAAACATTTATGACAATGCAAAAAATTCAGTGCCAATTTCCAAATCATTTATACACCTACTCTGTTTATGTACATATGTGTATGTAAATGTATTCATGTTGTCAAGTTTAATACCCAACAACTGTATACAGTACTACTTATAAATAATAGCGCCAAACTTACACCCACTCCGAACGTGTTTCTTTTTTTTATTGTTGATCAGCGCACTTGAACCGCATGACAAATTTTCAAGGTGTTATTTTTTTACGAAGTAATTCACTACGGTATTTTCCGGTACGTTGCGTGACTACTCGCTTCTCTTTTCCACTCTCTTTCTACTAATGCAGTAATGCTCATTATGCCCTTTGCTTTTGGCACTCTGCGTAGTATTGTTATTGGTGAACGCGAGTATTGGGAACCCGGTGCTCTGCAATAATTTTTTGCAGATTTTTTCTCCAACAATTCTCTACGAGCATCCCCCTTTTTCTTCCTACGGTCCTGTTAATTGGTATTAGAACAAATAATTTTTGTTTTTCTTATTAATTATTATGGGTATAATTTTTTTTTGCTTGATAAAATACCGGTTAAGTTATAAAAAATATATCAATTCGATAAAAAATTTGTAAAATTCAGCCTCATGGTTTTATTCTACAAATGCCAAAATTAAATTCTTATTCCAATCACTCTGTCTCATTCTCTACCTCTCTCTCTCTCTCTTTATCTATCTCTCTCTGCAATTGCTCCATTTTTAGAACCAGTTAACCTCGGCAGATTATTTACAACGAGATATGCTCACCAACTGTGATCTAAACATAAATTGCTCGTAAAAGTGTGTTGAACTTAGCAATAATTAGACTACTATTAAACCTCCAACAGATTTTGTGATCTCTACTTTAGACCAATTTAATGTCTCCCTGACTTTATCCTTTTGAAACATATAGTTATAAAACAGCGATACTAGAAAAGAAAAAGAAATGTTACTAACAATTTCTAAGACAAAAGGAATTCGGGGTACAACACGTATCGGAAGCGTGGCCCTTCATTTAAACACCGGTATGGAACTACAAATTTAAACGCAGATGAGTAAGACTCAGTACATTCAGAAAACCGTTATGGTTGTAAAAAGCCTCTTAATGACGCACAAATCATCACTCCAAAAATCTACTTCAGCTGGGCGAAACCAGAGAAAAAAGCCTTTTCTTATTATAGGTTACTCATAGGTCTTATTAGCAGATGCTTGGCATTCACATAGAGTCACTCAACACCTTTTTAATTTTTTTCCTGAGAAATATTATGCCCTAACCTTCCTTCCTTCTTTCGGCCACCTCCATTCAAACTGTTTATCAATGACGACACTTCATTCCAGACATTACATCGGACATCACAAATATTTATTTGACAGTCACAAATATGTATGTATGACCCGTTATGTACTGATCGAAACTTCTGATTCGCCAAGTACTATAACCGTTTATAATAATTAATTGTTATTAACGACCGCTTACGAAACGTGTTTTACCCCAATTTTACCTTTTCTACCTATCTCCCCCTCACGCGATCGCCTTTACGTACCACGCTTGCGTTTCATCTTTTCACGCTCTCTATTAACGTGAGAAAGTCGTGCTTTTATCTCTTTCAAAAGTCTGTTTCCTATATGCTCTTCTAAAATTTACCTTTCCCTAGCCGTATCTTGGCCTCTACTTCATTAATTTCATCTTATCTGTGTCACTACATCACATATGCGCTTTCCTGTGCGCGCGCTTTCTCTTCGCTCACTCTCTTTACCCGACTCTTTTTAGGGCACACATCAGCAGTGGCACCTATATAATTACATGTGTATTTGTTGCTTTCCTCGACAGCTGATTTGCTTATTTGGTTTCTTTGCTGCCATGTACATATGTATGTATGTATGTATTCGCGATTTATATGTAGCTCTGCTGCTGATTTTCTTTCTACAAGTATGATTACTAAATCTTAACGTGACCGTTTTGTTGTTGTCGTGGCTTTTCTATATGTTCTTGCGCCCACTTTTGCTCTACACGCCAGACACATACAGTTACATATGTATAAGATTAATTCCATATTGGTATTTATTTATGTATGTATATGTACAGTGGCAGTAAAAATAATAGCATTATTAATATGTGTGGGAGCAATACGAAAATATTATAAGCTTTTAAAATTCTTAAGACCTTAATGGACGACTCCAAGACTCTAAAAATTAAAAAATACATCATTGCAAACAATGCTAAAAAAACAAACCACTGCCTTCTAAAGTTTTGTAATCTAATTATGATCAGACAAATGAGAAAGCTTTGTCATCAGATAGTTTAAATAGTTAAATTTTCATTTAACTTCATTGTCCAAATGGGACCCTACCATAAAGCATTAATTTTTCCCCAACATCCTCGCTTCAAGAATTTGGACAATTTTACTCTTGGCTTTTTTGATACAAGAACACGAAAGAAAATCGAATTCACCCCACTTAACTGAAGGTTTATTATTTAAGAGGGGTCATTCCATATTTTGGGGTATTTTCTTGTAATTTCGACCAACATTATTCCCAAACAATATGATATTGCGTCGCCTGCACCACTTAATATGCCTTCATTTCCGCGCCAAATTATCTTTAGCAAATCTCGATATGATTTTATAAAGGCTTACTTGTAATAGTAATATTCTCGAGTATATGTAAATAATGTTCCCTTACCCAGCCATGAACCGTTTTTAAGTATAGTTCTAATCAAAGTAGAATTTGTGTCTAAAACAGTCCAAAGCCATTCCGTTTAAATTAAAACTCGATGCTCAAGGTAACTTAATTGGTTTATTTAGGATTGTATTTACGTTCTGGTGATTTTAACATTGTTGTATTTATCTGGAGACTGGAGTATTGACTATCTTCATTTCCCTAAAAAACAAGTTTAATATTATACGCTCGCTGAATATTATCTTATATTCAAGCGGCTTTTCCTGATCTTTATACGCTTTTACAAAAGCTTTAATGTCCAGGTTTGGAAGTTTTACGCTTCATCTTTGAGCTTCAAGCTATCGGCAGCACTTCAAATATACTAAGAAATATTTGGTAAATAAATCGGCATAAATTAAATAAAGGGGTATAAAGCAAAAAAACTGACATAAAATCAAATTAAGTAGTATAAGCCAAATATACTGGCATAAGTTAAAAAGTTTTTTAAATCAAATAAACTGGTATAAATAAATAAATTGGCATAGATACAATAAACTGGTATATGGTACACAATTCATAGTACTTTGATCAAATAAACTGGTAAAAATCAAATAAATTATTATACCAAAATACACTGGTATAAATTTAATAAAGTGGCATAAATCTAAAATTTCAATTAGCCTGTTAGAGTAGTCGAACCAACATAAAACTGGTATAAATCAAATTAACTGGTATAAACCTAAAAAAGTGACATTAATCTAATAATAAATAAATATAGCAACCAGTTATACCACTTCATTGAGGTATCTATATAATATATTCTATTGAATTGAACTTTAACTTAACTTTGTTGTAAGTCCCACATAAGTGTTTTTTGAGAAGAGAGCAGTGCTTTAACGTTATAAAAGCCAACTGTATTGTATATACTGCTATTTTTTCACCAACACTATTTACATTCGTCGCGCCTGCTCACATACATATGTACGTATGTGTGCTGAGTATGTCATTCTTACCCATTCTTCACGCTAATACAATTTGTTTGCCAGCTGACTTACTACTTTTGCTCAGCTTGTGGAGCGTGTCAGGGGTTTTCAACGTTCGGCGAGCGGCGGCAGCGAACACAGTTTGTTTGTGCGGACACATTTCGGCAAACGGACTGCTTTCGTATAGAAAACGTCTTCGTTCGCACATCAGTTGTTCGTCACATGTTCGACGTGAGTGAATATCAACCCGCATACGTCGTCTGATACGTAACGAGTCAAAAAAAAAAGATTGTATATTCCAAATTAGCTAATCAAAAAAACGAAATATTTTTGTGTAATTCTTGTCTTTTCGTGTGAGTGCAGCCGCATTTTCACTGTGCCAGTTAAGCGTTTTCTTTCGTGCTTTTTCGCTACATGCATTTTGCATAAAACCTCAATTCTCGAAAAGTCAATGAAAATTGCAAAGTGGTGCAAATTTAAGCGCTGGTGAAAAGTGTAAATGCGAAAGGGCAGCGCTCAAACTCACTGCGTGAAGTGAATGGTGTATACTTTGTTTATATGCTACGTGCATACTTATATACATATGTACATGTGTATGTGAAATATTCTTAAAGTGTGTCTGCGTGTTTCTTGAGTGAATTAGAAAATTCGAAAAGTAAAATTGTCCACATCAAAACCGTTCAGTGTGTATAAATAATATTTGCGACCACGTTGTATTGTAGTTTTAATAGAAAAGCGAAGAAAAAAAAACAATAACAAAAAACGTGCGCGCGTGCTACAACAACAACAACAACAAACAAGCTTATAAGCATACGTAGAAAAAAAAAAACGTGAAAAACTACCAACAAACGCTCGAAGTTCAGTTCGGGCGCGCAAAACATAACAACAGTAATTCGTGTCGCTGACGAAGAACACACTGTGCTTGAGCGCGTGTTGTTGCAGCAGCGAATTAACCTTCAAGGAAAAAGTATGCAATTCGTTATAATAATTATTATTATCTTTTTTAAATTTAATTTATGCAAAAAGTCACCGCAATATTGCCAGGAATAATTTATTTATTTGCCCCCGTCTTATCGTCCTCCTCTTTGCACACGTTTTTGCCCTACCGTTGCTTATCAACACATTTGTGTTTCGTTTTTTTTCCAAATTTATCAATTAGTTGACGAATTTCGACTTTTTTGTGCAGTTTCTTGTTGATTTAGCTAGCAAACTGGCATCTTGCTTAAGAATTTACTAGAATTCACGTTTGTATTTTAGGATTGTCTGGAAAATTCCGAAATTTGTACTTATTATTTATTACATTACATTACATTAGGTCGGTATAGTTTGGAGTAACTGTGTGCTATGTACAATTTTTTTTTTTAAATAAGAAAAATAGGTTGTGACCTGGTATATTAGAAACAGGAGAAACCGTTAACTTGGACACACCGAAGCTATATATTATAGCCTTCACAAATCCAGATGTTTTCATACAAGAACTTGAGTTTGATCGTTCAGTTTATATGACAGCTATATGAAATAATGCTTCGATCTAAAAAAGTTCTTCAAATGTTGTTGCGCAGCCTTGGTTAATAATTGATGCAAAATTTTGTGAAGATATCTCGTCAAACCAAATAGTTTTCCATACACAAAAATTGATATTTATAGATTAGCTTGCATTACAGCTATGTACATACAAATATGCTATTGTATTCCGATCCAGAAAATTTTTTCGGAAATTGTAGCGTCCCTTCAGACAATAATCTATACCAAACATCGTGAAGATATCTCCTCAAATAAAAAACTTTTCCATACAAAAATTGATTTTGATAGGTTAGTTTGTATGACAGCTATATACTTCAGTGATTTGCTCTTAACAATTAGTTCGAATATTGTAGCGTTGGATAATACCCTATGCCAAATTTCATGAAGATATCTTATTAAAGATATAATATTAAAAATAAAAAAATTTCGATACAAAAACTTAATTTTGATCGTTGAGCTTGTATGACAGCTACAGCTATGGTATAGTGATCCGTTATTGGCAGTTCCACCGCTACTTGCGGAGAAAAAGACGTCTGCAAAATTTCGATATCCGATATCTCAAAAACTAAGGGAATAGCTCACGTATATACAGAGACGTTGTCGTCAAGTTGATCATTTATATATGTACATATGTATGTATGTATGTATATAATTCATAAGTTATCAGACGTTTCCAATTGGATGATACACACTTCGTTTCAAACTTAATATAGCTTGTTCAGGGTATAAGTTTCGTACCACTGTTTTTTCTTCGGAGTTTAGTTTGGCTTGCGCACAATGAAATTAGTGCACGAAACAATTTAAATAAATAGCTTTTGAACTAGTTCATGTGTTGAAAATAAAAATAAAACTGCTTTTTAACAGAAATTTGTTTACATTTTTTAAACACATTTTGCAGATTAATTATTTTTTATAAATAATTTAATTTTTTCCTATATACCTCCCATTAGCCTCTAAATAGCATCTTCCGTAATTTGGTTGCTTGTTGAAAACCATTTTTTTTTTGTTTTTGAAAAAATTGCTAGTGGTGTCAACAACTTGTTTTGTGCTCTTCATAACCCTTTTTAACAGTGTCCAATATCTTTCGATGGGTATGAGCTTCGGGTAGTAAGGTGGATTTGCATATCTTGGCACAAAAGCTATAATGTTCTTATCACACTTAACTGCTGTTTTGCTAATGGCATGAAGTTAAGTTGAGCCAAAAAAATATGGACACCTCATGTCGTCTTATGAATGGCTAAAGCACCCCTGAATGTATAAATCAGTGTTGATAGTATCAGTTGTAACAAAAGAGCTGCTTCTTTTACCGCAGCTACAAATTGCTTGCCAAACCAAAAATTTCTTTGGAAACTTTGTCTTTTTTTTGTGTTTTAAACTCCTCTTGGACATTCTTCCTATGATCTGCAACATAAAAGTCCACACCTGAAAGCTGTTTTGCTCGACCTTTTGCCGTGCTGCTCTTTTTGAAATCCCTGTCTGGAACTTTCTGAACTTTTGAAAACTTAAGCCCTTCTTCTTTTTTAACTTTTCTGACAAACATTTCAGAACAGTGTAGTTTTTCCGTTATTTTTTCCCCAATATGTTGGGATTTTTCGTAAAAAGCGTACCTTCTTAGCTACGTCAGGGTTCTTAAAACCATTCATTCTACCAATTCCTTGCTTCATTTTGAAAGTCAGGGCTTTGCTGAACGTTTTAACAACACGTTACACGGTATTCCCGGAAATATTTGTTTTTCTAGCAATTGAAATAGTTCATGTGTTTTATTATCCATCCAATGTCATTCATTATCCATCTACTAAAATCGAAAAAAAAATATTCGCTCACTTCTAGTTGACTACTCATTTCAAAGCAACACCTATCGAGTTGAAACTTGTTAGGAGCATTTCAAAGATTTGACAAATTGCAAATTAGAAAATCTTTTGTTTCGTGACGTCATTAATGGCTTTTTTTTAACAGTAAAGAGGAATTTTTTACAGTTTACTATTGCTGTCACTTTTCTCACAATCTCTTATCGCAATCTTTGATATGATAATTTTTTTGCAAATAAGTTTTTTATCTGTAATCGGTAAGCTGTTCCCGGACATTATATACAATTATTCGTAGAGAGATATCTGAAGAGGTGAGCTTCGTGTTTTTGTTTTCTGTGGTACATAGTACGCCCTGATGACTTTATATTCATACATACATACATACATGAATTTGAAAAATTGTTCTTCGCTAATGTTTTTTTGTTTGAGTTTTCGAATGTAATTAGAGTGAAATAAGAATTATAATATAGCTTAACCTTTCTGTAGAGATCGACCAAGCTTTAGGCAAGCATTCATTTCGTTCATGTTACGTTCCAATGTGCGTTGACCTTCAGAGATCCCATCATTGCAATATTTGTTACTTCCATTTTAAAGACGGAAGTTTCATTTAGACTTCCCTGTTCCGAGGGTAATTTTTCCAGTTCCAATGGGTCAACATATATTTAGACAGCACTACACGATTGTAAATAAGAATAACATAGCATAACAAGTGTTACGAATCTTTTCCAGGAAATAATTATGGAAAAACAAAAAAAAAAAAAAAACTTTAACGTCGGTTGCGCCGAAGCTAGAATATCCTTCATAAATAATAAAGTTTTCCGTACAAGGACTTGCTATATTGGTCCGATTTGAAAATGTGTTCGAAGATTGTAGCGTATTTGCTGCTGTGAAGCAGAATATCAAAGAAGACTCGAATGAGTCCATCCGGCATCGTAACAACATTTGTAGCTGTGCCCATCCACTTTATGAAAGATTTTGCGGAAAGATCTTGGTGTGCGGGCTTACAAAATTCACGTCGCACGGTCGGTGAATGGGCCCAAAACAAGAAGGCCACCTATCCCGATTTTCACAAGAAAATTTTGTTTAGCGATGAAGCTCAGTTCTCGTTGAATGGTTACGTTAATAAACCCAATTGTCACAATCGGAGTGATCATAATCCACAAGCCAATGTTGAGACGCCGTTACATGCTCGAAAAGTCACTGTTTGGTGTGCTCTATGGGCTGATTCCTTATGCCCTATGTTGATGTGAACGACCTTTTACTCTAACAAGACGGGGCTACATTAATTACAGTCAACGAAACAATCAATTTATTGAAGGTAACTTTTGGTGAGCGCATTAAAGTGATCGAAAATTGAGCCTCTCGACTGGAATTTATTCGAGGCAGCTACAACGGTCACTTGTCCGAAATAATTTTTAAAACAAAATGGCCAACACTTATCTTTATAATGAAGCTAAATCCTTGGCCATAACATTAGATTATATGCGTTTCATTTCATCTGGAAAATCACAAGTCTAAAAAAACAACATCCTTTATTTTATCAAATTATAAAGTTTTCCATACAAGGACTTGATTTTGATCGTTCATTTTTATTTGGAAGCTATAGGCTATGTTGT
Organism: Bactrocera oleae; assembly: GCF_042242935.1. Classification (NCBI taxonomy): domain Eukaryota; kingdom Metazoa; phylum Arthropoda; class Insecta; order Diptera; family Tephritidae; genus Bactrocera; species Bactrocera oleae. The sequence goes on along the minus strand of NC_091538.1, from coordinate 52,058,918 downwards.
TATCGACGGTTCCGACAATTTCTTAGGGAGAAAAGAACGTATGCAAAATTTCAGATCGATATATCAAAACTTCGCGCATATTGTATACAGATAGACCAACTCGTTACGCTGAGGATTTATGTATATACATATGTATGTATATATTTTATAGGGTCCTTCTATTCCCGAAGAAACCATTGATTTTCATGCTTTAGAAAAACTGATCAGTTGAATCCACGTCCATCCTCAACATATTACATTGAAATATTAGCCTCTCGAGTTGAAGTATAGTTGAAGTTAATAAAGCTATTTTTGCAGAAAATGGGCTTGTTCGTGGGTTTGGTACAATCGTTTAACATAATAATTACAAACATACATACTTGTACATACATACATATGTATATATAATCCACGCTGCCTTCACCTGACATTGCAATTTTGTTTGTGTTTTCCGTTTGAGCTAGCGAACAGCCTCTAAAGTAAACCAATTTTGCGACGCATTTTTTGATTAAAAAAAAACCAAAAAACAAAAAAAGGCCAAAAAGAAAACATAAGCAAAAATAGGTGTGATAAGTGTTGCCAAATAATCTTGATGGTAGTTAGTGGGTTGATAAAGAGCGCAGACAAAAAAAAATGCGTACTTAAAATGTGCTGATGAGCGCGTACACTAAAACATTTAAATACCGTACATATGCATTTATGTTATGTACATATGTATATATACATTCATACATGCATGTGTGCATGTGCGTTCGTAAACACCTAGCAACTCTATAAATCAATCAAATATACTATTTCTTGCTTTTGCGAGCGACAATTGCTAAAAAGACAATCAGTAATACATATACCACAGCAGCAACAACAACAATAAAAATATTAAATATTTTTCCTACCTAAAGGAAATGTGGAAAGTTTTCAACGCAAAGAAAAGGCTATAACGAAATGTAAATAAATATGCAGTGTCGCGACTTTACTATCAGTGAAAAAAAAAACAATAAAAAATCGAACGTAAAAGTTCAATTAAAATGAATATGCAAAAAAAGCAAGCGTAGAAAAACTGTTTTTCATTTGCCATTACAAATGGTTGTCTATGACTTATAAGTATGTGTACATACAGTATACTATATTTACTTGCATATATGTATATACCTATAGTACAGATCGTCTTATACAATTTAACTGCTTGCAAAATGTCTCTGTTTAGTTCTTTTGCTTTTTCCGGCTTTTCCTTACAGTTATTGTGAACTTATGTTTGTGTGTGTGAGCATATTATTGACTATTTCCACGCTTGTCTTTACACTAGTTTTTCCTAAACTTCTTCTATTTTTATCGTTGGTATTTTTTATTCAATTATTGTTTTTTTTTATTTTGCCGCTTTTAGTTGCGCCGAGACCATCATCCCTTTGGCGTTGCAGACCCTATGGCTCTGTTTTTGACATTTCTGTTTTACTAACATTCGCGCGAAGCAACGTGCATACAGTGACTTCCGAAAATATTCATAAGAGATTTGAATTTTTTAGTAAAATTTTTATAAAATACTGGGGGAAGCAATTAAAAAATACAATTTTAAAGTTTTCAAGGAGTGAAAGCTTACAATAATACGACGTATACGTACGTATATGTATAATAAAAGAGTAGGTAATACAGCCCAATACGCACGAGAAGCTTTTTCAGGCACTTATCAAATTTGTAGGCAAGCTTTATATTTCTTAGTTCGTAAATATTATTTTTTACTGCACTATTTCAAACTTGATGACTGGAAGATATGCTTTTGGATACTACTTATCTTACCGAATAGAAATCCATATTGTGGCATCTTCACTTTCTCTTGAAAATAACTTTTTAATGCGAAGCTGTGCTTTCAGTCATAGATACACTTCAGGATAGCTAAAATATATACCACAATACTGAAAAAAATTCAATGATTTCACTTATGCAGAAAATCTTTGTTTAAATCTTCTAAAACGTGTACTAAACTTGAAGACTTTAACATTCTTTTAAAAATGTGTTTTAGGTTAGATCTTTTCAATGAGTTAACTGTAATGTATCTCCCGTCACATCTTCCGAGTTAAGCTGTTCCGACTGAACATTTTTTCGGATATATATTTATTACAGTGGTAATTCAACTTCATTAATAACTTTAAAATAACTTTAAGAAAAGACAAGGCTCCCTTCATATCTTCATAAGACTGTATATACTTAAAAGACTTAATTTTATTTGACGAGTACTTTTCGAAATCACTGTAGCAATGCACTGCTTACATTTTTCCATACATAAATACATATTTCTGTACTGTCATTTCTTTTTTGCTCTCTTTCGCTTTCGTCTTTATGCAGTTCAATTAAGACCCACTCTACGTGTCTACGTGGCGTCTGCTGGAGCAACATCAAAGTGTCACTTGAGTATTTATTATTGATCCCCTTACTCATGCATAATCGGTAGGCCGGTTGCCCAACAGAACACAAACCGGTTAGTCTATCACATACATACGTATACCTGCAATGACATAACATGGTTAATTTGCTCATCCAGATGCGGCACAGAATAAGTATAGCTTGGTAGTATTGTAGAAAAGAGAAAAAATAGAAATAGTTAATGCAGTTTCGTGTTAGTAACATGTTTTTCAAAGAACCTACTTTTGCTAATCTTGACACAAAAATTTTGTTAAAATAGTACACTCGATTTAGTGGTTCAACGCCTATGATCGATAACTTTTTGCAATCTTTTACATTGATAGTTAAATGAGACGGTCCAATTTGACCGTCCAATTGCCACCCTGCTGCTGGGAAACCATGAAAAAAATAGCCATATATTTCTGAAAAATTAGGAATCCGTGAATATATTTTCTATTAAGTAATTTCTTCCGTATCAAAAAGTTCTGTTTCGTTCTTATTTATCTCAAAACTGTTGTTTTTTATTATCAATCTCAACAAAAAAGTCCAGAAAAGAGTATACACTTTTTTCCAAAGAAAAATAATTAAATATACCAGATTACAGGTTTGAAACCGATTTTTATTGCACTAATTCCCCTTGATCTCATTATTCATATATTTACTAAAGCGAATGATAATTCTTATCAGTTGCTACTTGGTTGAAAAGTTATTTGCACGCTAATCACACCAGTAATAATAATAATTAGTGATTTACAATAAGATGCTGAGTAATAATAAAAAAAATATTTATATTTTTGCTGATATCTTTGGTAGAATACCTTACATATAATATAGGGATCCGATCTGAAAATTTTATTCGGCGATTGTAACCTTGCCTTGGGCAGTATTCTATGCCAAATTTTGTAAAAATATATCGTCAAATTAAAAATTTTTCCTTATGAGAAGTTGATTTGATCGTTCAGTTTGTACGTATGCCAGCTATATGCTATAGTGGACCGATATCATCGATTCCAACAAACGAGCATTCGTTATTTTCAAGTTCCCTGAAAGGCACAACACAAATTTTTCTTTCTTTAATAATTTATGTTTTCACTCAAAAATATTCAAACAGGTGGCAACATTTCTTGAAATTTTGTTTGACTTAAATTCTTCTTTCACCAGTTTAGTTTAATGTATATACAGTAGCACTTCATTAAGTTTATCAATTTACCCATATAGAAAGGTTTTCTAAAGGTGGCAACCATTCCCGAAATTATGTGAACTATAAGCCTTCTTAAAATTCTATAGTCTCATTTAAAACTTGTAATGTTTTTTTCATTTTATTATGATTTTTCTCTATTTGTTTCTATATTTTTATTTAAAAAACAGATGGCAACTCTTCTAAAAATGCAAGTGGCAGCACCATTCCCTGAACCTGTTTAGTTTGATTCTCATATTCTATTATGTTTATCCGATCAATAACATTGGCTTAAAATATTGAAACAAGTGGCAACTCTCCTAAAAAAGTATCTATAACTAAAATCATTATGCCATCTATTTCGCTTAGTGTTCATATTGATTATTATATCTATTTCTTCAATTTCATTACATCAAAAATGTACGCAGATGGCAACTCCATTTAGAAATATTGGCAACTGAAAGGTTTTTTAAATCACTCGATACCCATGGTGCATTGGTATTTTTCGTCGTAGATACACAAGTTTGCTCTCTTTGAATTAGTCTCCTCTAACATCCAGAAAAAGACGTCAGAGTCCTATAAAGAATATATGTATATAAATATCAGGCTGTCGATGTGACCATATTCGTCTGTCATATTCGTACGTATACATTCGTTTCTGCCTAAGGAGGTGCTCATTGTCAGAATCAGCCGTTACTATAGCATATATATCGCTGGTATACAAAGTAATCTATTAAACTCAAGTCTCTGTATAGAAAACTTTTACATTTGAGAAGATGTTTTCTCGAAATTTCGCATAGATTATTATCCAAGGCAACGCTAAAATCCCCGAAGAAAGTGTGCAGATCGGACCACTATAGCACACAGCCTTTAAACGGATCAAAGAAAATAAAGACAAATATCTTTTTATACCCTTTTATGCTAAAAGAAATGCTTCTGTCAAAGGTATTGTAGTTTCGGTGCAGCCGAAGTTATCGCTGTTTGTTTATTTTTAAAAGAATACATATGTATATCGTAACACTTTCTCTCTAATCACTGTTACTCGACAATTGTTGTTAATTATGAAAATCACAGTGAACCCAACCACTACTCACATTACTTATGCGAGGTATTATCAACGCCTCTAGCTTCAGCTTTGATCTAAGCATCAGCTGATGTACCACGGTCCATCCCACGTAGTTTAACGTTGGTCAACTCTTCAAACACGGAATCTTCTCATTTGAGAGTTTAACTATTATTTCGGAGATTAATTTTAAGTTGCCTTGCGAAGTTTGTCGTCGGGAAATCGAGGTGCGGAGAAGAGGAAAATTGTTTTGTTGCGCGGAAAATTCCATCTTGCTCAAGCAATCAAAACTATTATTATTTTTCCAAACAACTGATAATATTGTGTAATAAATACAACAACAACACAATGTTTAAAATATTACAACAAAAACTATTCTGATTACAATTTTGCACTATTTGCATATAAAATCGTATTAGTCCTTAATCTTATCTCCAAAGCATTCTCAGCTGTTAGTTATTATACCTTTGCTTATTGTTTTGGAAGTACATTTATGTACACATTTAAGCACATGTGTACGTACATATGTATGTATGTAAGTGCATTTGATCGCTTCGTTGCTGCATCTGGGTTAAACCTGTTTATATTAGCCGGCAAATTATCTCATAGCCATCCAAATATGTAAATATGCAAGTATATATGTATGTACATTAGGGTTTTCGTTATTTCTCAAGTTGATTCTTATACCCTGAATAGAATATATTAATATACATATATAATATATATATGTATATAAATGATCAGCGTGACAAGCTGAGTCCATTTAGCCTGGTCCGTCTCTCCGTCCGTTTTTATATACGCGAACTATTCCTCAGTTTTTGAGATATCCATTTGAAATTTTGCACACTTCCTTTCTTTACCAAGAAGCTGCTCCTTTGTCGGAACCTCCGATATCGGACAACTATAGCATATAGCTGACATTTATACTAACCGATCCAATTCAATTCTGTGTATGGAAAACTTTTTTATTTGACAAGGTATCCGCACGAATTTTGACACAGATTATTATCCAAGGCATCGCTACATCCTCCGAACATATTGTTCAGATCGGGTCACTATAGCTAATAACTGCCATTTAAATTGGTCGAAGGAAATGAAGAAAAAGATCTTTTTACACTGCAAAAAAAAAAAATCAGCTTGGGAAATAAAGCACACCCTAATATGCATATGTAAGTATATAAAATATGTATCGAGAGCAAGCATGCAAATTACCGCGTGAAAAATAAAAACATTTTAAGCAGAATTTCATTACCAATTCGCCGGCAACTACTCATACTTGTGTTGTTATTGTTCTTGTATTCTTTAATAGCCATTAAAACCGCTGATTTTTTATCTTTGTGTATATTTTATATACATGTACTTACATAAGTATGTATTTATGTGTACATATAAATAGTAATTACCGTTAAAAATTTTGAAATTTCCGTTTTTATTTAAATAATAAAGTCATTTTTTTGTATATAATTTTATTACTATATAATAAGAGTTCTCTAAATAAATTTAGACGTCAAGATAATGGGTGTTTAAACGTTAGAAATAATTTATTATATACAATCAAAGTACATACGTACATACATGTGTACACAGATATGTATTTATATCAAATAGAAATCTAGGTGAGAATATAACTTTTCTGAACTTTTGTTTGGATTTTCTTAAAGCAAGGACATTTATTGTTTGCATGGACGCACGGACATCCGGCATTCAATTTGTCTCGCAATCCTGGAAATTTTATTAGTTATGATTATGTAGGTATAATATATTTATATAATAATATATCTCGATAAGTTTAAGCTGTTACAAACAACTGTTAGATGATTGAAGCTTTTTAATTTTCATAATCCTTCCAAATAAGGGTCCTGGGGGTCCTGTCGAGTCATTCCTTGAAGTTTATACATAGAAAATAGTATATGGATACTAAATCTGTAAAATGTTCTTCTCTAGAGCACGATCCCCAACTTAATTGAATTCTGAATAACATTAGCTACCCATTATTTTAACCTATTGAAGGAAATCGCTGTTTCGTAGTAATAGTGTTTTTTTTTACAGACACTTGGTTTTCAAAAAGACATAAAAGGCATTTATAATTATGTTTTAAAAATTATTTCGGGCAAGTGACCAGCACGAGCTTCCATCCGAGAGGCTCAATTTTCGACCACTTTTTCGTTTAGGGCTTGTCTGCGTAGACAAGCGACCTCAAATAACCCCATAAAAAATAGTCCAGCGGTGTTAAATCGTCTGATCTTGAAGGCCACGCCAGAGGCCGACTTCGCGAGGTAATGTACTCACCAAAAGTTACCTTCAATAAATTGATTGTTTTGTCGGCAGTATGGCATGCAGCGGCGTCTTGATGGAACAATAGGTCGTCCACAACAGCATCATCCAATCATCGTCATGGCTCTACAGCATTCCCCATTGACTGTAACATTATGGCCGGCTTCATTTTTGAAGAAATTTGAACCCAAGATTCTCTCTACCCATAGAGCACACCAAACAGAGACTTTTTGAGGATGTAACGGCGTGGATTATCATCGCTAAAGCATTGCGAAGACTTTGAGACCACCCTAGCCAATTAATTAAGCACCACACGTCTAAATGGAAATTCCATTACTAGAAATTCCCCTTAAAAATATAAACGATTATATGCTTTACCAAATATACATGTCAATCGCTATGCGTCAGAAGCTAAATCCATGTTCGTTACTTCCCAAGTCAACAAAGCACATTGAGAAAACGACATTTTACATAATTATGCATTTATTATAAATTTTTTAAATATTTTTTTGTTAGACTTACGCGGTTTTATAAATAAATATTTCTATATAAAATGTACATTGACTAAGCTTTTGGATTGTCGGCATGATGAATTATCAAGTGACACCAATTGAGTGCGAATATGTGAGCGAATACTTCTCTGTGTTCGGATCGCCGTACAAGAGAGGCATGCCATTTATTTTCATATGTGTAGATACATATGTATAAGTTGAGAACTAACTTGAGTTAAAATTGTGACAGCTGCTGATGCCTGTAAATTTAACGAAAACAAATGACTAACTGACAGCTCGACACAACGGCAAACAGAATTGTGTGTAGGTAATATTTACAGTTACTCTCATAAGTGCCTTATAAAATAGCATATCTAGTCTACTTAGATTCACTGAGAACATCAGAGGATACTACGGTGATAATGAGTTTTTTCACTCTGAAACAAATTAGATCACTTTAGATTATTCTTCTTCTTGTAGATATGATGTTAAAAGTTTTCCATAACGGAATGACAACAGCCTTTGCATTTAGAAGGTCAGCAGTTTGAAAATTCAGTTTAAAAAAATCGCCAGTGCTGATAAGAAAATTTGAGAGTTCATACTCGATATGGTACAAAATTTTACTTATAATATCGATAGAGCATTCTTATAGTGATATAAGTTTAAAATCCTAAAAACTATTTTTCTTAAGTTTTCACGTTTCAAAACTAGATTTCGACCTTTAGCCATGTGAGTTTGGGCTCACATCTTTCAAATAGTGTAACTTTATTACATAAAATTCAGATAGTTGTCCCAAAACTTCGAACCCAAAGGAAATGAAAAAATGAAAGACTTCCCGTGCCTACACTTCCCAAAACGTCAACTTAACCTCCCCGTACTATTACATGTTCAATACGAACAAGGCTCTGACAACCGAAACAGCGGTATAACCATATAAGCAGCTAGGAGTAAAACTCGAAACCGAAATAAACAAAGATACGATTAATTATGAAACCTGTTATTAGCAATTTTAATATCCTCTAAAATTTTAGTCAATAACTACCAATCTGAGGATAAATGTGAGAACCTGAGAACACGATGAAAAAAAAATTCGACGTCGAGCATACATTTATGAGATCATGAAAATTATAAGGTCCCTATTGCCTAAATTCTATCAGATTCTGAAATAATAAGTTTGGTTAACGTGGAGAATGCAAATGTTATTGTAACATACTGAGCTGGGTCGAATTCCAGCACTCTTCAACTGCTACTGAATGGGTGGTAATCTACGCAGTATACCCGAAGAGTACTCTTATAGCTTACTTACATTCATTCATATCTCGGAGATAGATGCCCGTTGAGGTGACATCAAATCAATTTACTCTTTGTAGGTTAGGTGAGTCGCAGGGGAGAATGGTTAAGGGAATTCAAGTTTGATAGCAACAATATAAAGTACAAAACAAGTTAACTGTAATAAAAACAATCAAATGTGCTTGAAATGATAAGATAAGATAGCATAGGCATACAATGTGTATGTGACGGCTTGACAGGCGTGATTATTTTAAAATAGGGTTTACTTGTTCCCTTGGACATAAATAACAACAATAATAGATTTTGATATTTTGACAATGCTTGAATTTCATAACATCGAGAGCAGACCTGCCTTCTCCTCTTAGAGTGGCCATGCCACATACTCACGATTTTTGGTAACGCGTTTACATTCCTTAAATTTACTGTTTTGATGGCTGTATGGCATGTACCGTCTTGTTGGAACCAAAGGTCGTCCACAATAGATCATCCAATTCAGGCACGAAAAATTCATTAATCATGACTCACTTTTGAAGCTTGCCCATAGAGCTTATCAAACAGTAACTTTTTAAGAATGTAACGGCGTCTCCACAATGCCTTGTGGATTATCATCACTCTAAATGCGACAATTTGGTTTATTAACGCAAACATTCAACCAAATTCGAAATAGTGAAGCTCTATATATAAATCTTTGAGGTTATTTTGGCTTCTGTAGTTTCCTTTTTAGAAAATCATACAACTTTGAGACCTTTCATTAGACAACGACATATAGTTTTATTGTTATCGTAACCTTATAATGAGACTTCAATGAACATACTATCGTTCAGATTAAAAATACCGGGTCTGGTGTTGAAAATGACGTTTTCGTCTGGAATATATTGTTTATGAATATGACGCTCAACGAATTTACAATAACAATTAATAGATATAATGTTAAAACTTGACGGTCGCAACATGTGAGGCGGACGATATTTTAAACTGTTAGTTAGTTGGGTTAGGTTAGGTTATACTGGCCGGTTGTCATGCCATACATAGATCTACTGGTCTTGCCAGATGTAGGTTCCATTTAATTTGAAGTATCCATCACATAGGACGTCAACGCTTTTTGCGGACTTTAAGAGCGACTTGTTATTTAATTTTTATTCTTCATCTAGTCCCATGAATTGCGTAGCTCCTAGACATCTTAAACGCGTTTTAGATAATGCTGGAAAGAAGCATAGGAGGTGTTCCAGCGTCTCTCTCACGCCTACTCCCCTGCACTTTCTGCATGTATCGTCGTTACTAATGCCCGTACGAGTCGCATGTGATGCCAGTAGGTTGTGTCCTGTCATTGGGTCAACAAACGTCCTTTCCAGACCGTGTGAGTAAATTGCATGCGTGTTTTCCTTCAAGGCTCTTGTACAGGATTTTGGCAATCCTGCCTCCCTGCCTCTAAGGACATTATCTGAAGTAATGCGATGTGAGATTATTGCCTTAATTGCCTGGCTATCGACGTATGTATATATTGATCTTCTTTATGTTGTTTCCTGCGTTGTTAGCTATCTCAGCCACTTTCGCGACTGCAGATACATCCGCCTGAAAGATACTGCAGTATTCCGGAAGCTTGAAGAGTTGCCTGAGATCCAGCTCAGCAATAGATTCCGGTTCTCACTCCCTAGCCATTTTTGTTCCGTCTGTATAAATATTGTAAGTTCTTCGGGCGAGTCCACCTCACCTCTAGTGTGACTTGACGCCTTCTTTCCCAAATACAGCGTGAGGGTAGGTGATCTATTTTATTCATCAACATCCTCTTAGTAGAGAATTTACCTAACGCCGCCAACCTTGCAGCTAATTTTGCTGCAGAGCTTTGCATTGCAATGTCAATTGGTGGCAGGTTGAGTAATCTTTCAATTGCAGCCGTTGGAGTAGTTCGTAGTAATTTTGATTTTGTTATTTCGAAAAATTAACATATTCTAAAGCTGTAAAAGTTGGAAAAAGAAATGCAAAAGAAATTTTTTCTTTCGAATTTGTTTTAAATTTATTTTCGAGTTTTTTTCGAAAAAAAAAAAACAAATCGAAAAACTTTTTTTTCGAAAAGTTACTGACTTTTCTAATTGCACCTCTAGCTTTGAATACATTGTTTTCTAATTTTGTACAGACTGTACCTTCAATTGGAGTTGTAACTTCTAGTTGTTGCTCCACGATCTTATTGTTTTTATTATAAGTTTTGGGTAACAATTTGAAAAACAAAAAAATTATAGCAATAATAGAGCGCCAAGAACTACTACATATGTTTGTATATATGTTATACCATAAATTTCATAAAAACAAATCTAATCTGCTTCGTTTTATTTATTTCTTATAGGCAAAATTAACGTCTCAAGCGACAAAGTAGTGCTAGAAACAACAAAATAGAGCAAACACTCAAAACTGAAAGTTTGTAGAAGAAATTAGTAGCAAAACAACAACAAGTGTGTGTGCTGAAAAATATGCATAATCCCCAAGAAAGGTAATGCAAAAACGCCAAATCCGCTAAAGTGCTGCCATACTAAAAAAACAACAACAAGAGTGAAAAAAAAATTAAAAGGCCCGCCTGTGTAGAATTTACCTTACCTCAATTATTTGTTTAAGTGTATGTGTGGAGAGATTCGAGATCGAGCGAAAAAGAGAGGGAGAGAGAGACCAACGATCGCGTGAGCATTTGAAAGTGTAGAGAACAACAAAAGATCAGACGGTAAAGGTGAAAGCGGCAAGTGAAATTAAAAAAATAAAACAACAAATACAAAATAAAAAAGAAGATAAATACTTTTATATTAAAAGCAAAAAAAAAAGAACGAATTAGCTTTCGTTGTGTGGTGAGCGGCAAATTGCGCAGTCCGTACACTAACGGACTTACACATAACGAAAATTTGTTGATTACTAAAAGCGGCGACACAAAGCACTTAACCACAGCTAACTATTTCACCAGTAACAACAACCATAGCAGCGCCAACAATAACAACATACAGTGTGACGTGTATAGTGAAAATAGAAACTGAGAGAGTAGAGCGGATGAGTGGCGGAAAAAGCCGGCTGCGGCGGGAGTTTTCAAGTTTTTGAAGATCACAGTTGCAAAATAGACGGTGTAAAGGTTGAACGCGCGTTAAATTTGGTGACGAAAAGTTTTTTGAAGTGTAAAGTGCACTAGTCGAAAATTCGAAATACATTCGAACAACAGGTGTAGTGTATACATAGTGTATAAACACAAAGCGTTGGAAAATTCGCGATTTTAAAGTTTCGAAATTCGAGTTCGAGTTTTCGAAGTATAATTACGAATTTTCGAAATTCAAATAAACTTATTTTCAGCAAATCTGCGTTGTTTATGTGCAATATATAGCAAAGTTTTTAGAAAAATACAACAACAATAACGAGTAAAGCACAATAACTTTGCAATTGGTTTGTGTCGGTATCGCCTGTGTGTGTGTGTGACCCGGTGTCTGTAGGTTTGTGCGCGCTTAAGTGCATGACTGCGTTTGGAAGACGTTTACGAAAAAACAAATCATGGTAGATACCAACAACAAAGCAACGTTGGCGACAACAACTACAGCAACGACAAAGGCAATCACAAGCGCAACAACAGCGAATACAAAGCAGCAACGTCAAACGGTTGGTACCGGTACCGCGGCGTCGTTGAGTCCCATAGGTAGTGCACAGCAGAAACAGCAAAAACAACAACCACAACAACAAAAACAGGAAAAGTTCGAACAACAGCAAAATATTGTCACAAAGAAGAGCAACAAAAACAAAAATCAGAAAAAGTGTGACAACAAAAGCAATGAAAAACTGAGCAATGATAGAATTGATGACAACTGCAATAACAACAACAACATTAAAGCGGAGCGCAACATTAACGGTGATGTTGGCGCAAAAGAAGATAACAACAACACATTAACAATAAAAACAATCAAGACTGTGTCCACAACAACACCAACAACATCAATCACAACAAGTGCACCAATCATTTCCGCTACAGATGCTGACAGCAAGCAGCCGCTAGAGGTCGGCCGATGCAACAGCGCTGATGATAAAGAAAATGCAAACGACAATGAATGTGCAAATGCTGCGACAGAACGTCAGTTGCCAAGCAAAGTGACAACAAATGGCAAGAACAACAACAACAATAGCGGCAGCAATCGTTACAATAACAACAAAAATACAAAAACACGCAATGCCAAGCAAAAGTCACAAGCAACCGACAAACAAGCTGTTTGCCAAAATAGTCGCAACAACAGCAACAACAACAACGGCGGCAACAGCAAAAACAACAAAAGTCAAAATGGCAAAGATTTTACGAATAGCAAAAACAACAAAAAGACTAATTGGAAGCGTGTTGAGAAGCGTAATAGCATCATTTTCAGCACCAATCATCACTACAGCAACTACAATAGCAATGATAACAGCAAAAACAACACAATTAAAAACAACAAATATCACACACCGAATTCCAATACGCCTAGCATTATGACCGATGACGATGATGATTATCGCGACATAACCGATACCGAGTCGGTGCGTTCCAACGATTGGCCACGCAAATACTCACGTCCACAACAACAACAAAAACAGCAGCAACAGCAAAGTGCTAAAAAACCGAGTGCTAGTGATTTATTGACAGCCGCCCTAATGGTACCCTGTGAGAAGTGCAACAAAGTGAAAGTACAAGTGCAACAACAACAAGGCTCCAATTCGAATATGTCCTCATATTCAACGAGTTTGCGTCAATATCGTAAATCCAAATCGTATATGGGTGAATGTACCGAAGATACAGGTGGTAGTGGACGTAATTCTGTAGCTTCTGTTGAAAATTGGCGTAATCCTAGCGGTAATAGTGGTAAAGCTAATCGCTATCAGCGTTCGTTGAGCGATCGTCGCTCTTCGTTTGATCGCATGTTTGCCGAACGCAATAAGGATTTCGTGCCAATTGTCCAGCCAATCCGTCCAATGCTTGCTTCGTCGAATATTGAATGTGTTCTGACAGATACTGAAAAAATAGTGCTCATCGAACGACTGGGGAAAGGACGTCAGACGTATCCGTTAATGCAGGTGAGTGTTGATATACATATGCATAACTACAGTTATAATTACGGTGATAAAATGTAGCTGATTTGATTTCTAGAACTTGAACTACATATATATAATATCTTAAACTATTTCGTCTTTCTGAAATTGTAAATTCATATGAAAGACTACCAAATCAGCTGACCATTGTACCAACTCATATAATGTTGTCCGTTATAAAAGTACTACTATTTTCAGAGAGTCTTGATTTCCCTTTACTTATTAGAACGATGCCAGATCTTTAGTCGCACGTGAAATGACTACAAAACTGAATAGAGATGTTAAAGTCCTTTACTGATATAGCCTTATAGGTTTTAGAAATTCTTCTATAACGGCTTACGTGAATTTGATCAAATCCATAAAAACGCCGCATTTGCAAATTGCGTCTTTGTCCTTTTCCACTTGGTCTTTTTGTAGGGAATTTGATAAGATTTGGATCTGGTTACTTCCCTTCCTAATTAATTGATCTAACCTTGGTTAATACCGTTAAACCATAATCGACAGTTATTGTTTCAACATCTTGGAAAATTCTTAAAAAGTTTGATAGTAAATTGTTGTGGTGAGAGTCTCTAGTCAAATATAAATCCGGATTAGTTTCGGTCTCATATTTTTGAGTGCCTTTGTTCATTTATCATAAAGATCTTAATAATAAGAGGACTCTTAAAAGTTGTTGGACTTTTTTAAGTAGCAGCACCTATTATAAGCGCACAAATGTGCTATTCTAGAACCAGCTGGAATATTGGGTTTAACAGGCTTCAGACTTTAGTATTCTCCTAAGCTCCTATAGGGTAATGCCTCAGGTATTTAAAAAAATGTAACCACTTTTAATGAGCCACAGATGCCGTTGTATCAGACAAATAATTTACTATACTTTTGCTCCGCGTCACTAATCAGATGTATCAAATTACCAATCACTGAATTATCTGAGTTTTGTTGATTCTGAAAGGCATTATGGTCAATTGGGATCTATTTGCTAGATCTCTGGTTTCACCTACCTTCAAGTAGGATAAATATACATTTGAAATCCTTAATCCTGATATCATTTCCTTTTCTCACCTGATCCCGTGGATATACTTGCAATCAAACGAAAAATTTTTATTTGGACGTTCGAGAGCGCAAAATTGTTTGATTTTTTTCCCCTAAAAGGCTGTGAACCGGTTAGCAACTTATTTGTTGGCTAGCTATTTACTTCATCGATCTTCTAAAAAGTTGTCCACTGTAAGCGATCAATCTTGCCTGCTATAAATTCGAAGGGATGTAACGAATTCTTACTTCGTTTAGACACTGGGCTCAATGGGATTCGTATCAACTCATATTTACCACCATATCATTTATAGTGCTAAATGTGTTTATAATAAATTTTAACCACAAATTGATGATCGAAAGTTCTTAATACTCAGAAGTGTCAAATTGAAGCTAGCTTTCCGCTGTGCTCTTTAAAGCTTTTACGCCTCTGCAGCTTTGGAAGTCGTGAACTTGTTATACACGAGCATCCATACGGCCTCACCTATCATTGTACTTCCTTATCATTATGAGCTTAATTTTTTTCTGCCGCTAAAGTTCATGACCTCTCAGACCTACAAGTATGCAAATATTATGCTTTATTACATATTTGTACATGGATACACGCAGAAATACATACATATGTATTGTATGTATGGACATTTACGCAAATTTGAAGCGCAGCTTTTATAGTGCGATTTTTCGCAACAGGTTTAAAAGCGGTTCAACAACATCGCCCATTAATACATATGTACATATACAAGTTTTGGTGGATATGAATATGTTTGTATGTCGAAATATTTGTCTAAAAGGGAGTCATGACGTGAGGCTTAGTGTGCACACGTCAAACGTTTCCATGATAATTAATAGCACAAATTGTATGTCAACTTGTATAACAGTGATTTTGTCGCTATTTTGCTTTTTCTTTTTTTTGTATTTTCCACTTGATTTTAATATTTTTTGCGTTTGAATCTCACTTTTCCCAGTCGTCTACAACTAGAATATGTGTATATATATAAATTGCTGCTAAGCACTGTTATTTAAATGCTTGACCACGAAACGTTTATTTGAAAATAATAAAAAAATTCAAAAAATGCAAGCAACTTTCATTTTCTAAAAATTGTGATTTGTTGTTCGTTTTCGTAATTTATGAATGGGTGTGCTATAAGATAACCAGTAGCTGTGATTGAAAATGCGAAGAAAAAAAATACATTTATTTTATGAAATAAAATTCCGGGTGACTGTCTGTCCATCCGTCTGTGCAAGTTGTGGTTTGAAAATCCTTAAAAAGTGAGCGTACTTCCGTTCCCTAATAAGTTTAATATATGTATGCATATACATATCTCACAAGCCACTAACATCAAATTAAAGAAATTTGCTCAGAACAAATCTTTTCGACACCTCCTCCGACAGTGTGAAAATGGGTGAAATAGACCACTTTCCATATAACGGTTATGTTGAAAATACGTCAAAAACATTAAATTTCAATTTCTATGTGATACAGAAAGGTCTCATAGAACTGTTGTAAAAATTAGGACATAGGCGTGGCAATCATATATCTCTGGACTTACTTAGACCAATTTCAACCAAGTTTGGTTCGTAACATTACCCCGAAATTCTTATGTTATGTTGTGAAAATGGGCGAAATCGAAGTACAATCACGCCTACTCCTCAAACATATATTCCATCTGATTCTTTCACTCACAGTGTAAAAGTCGAGAGCCAACCATTTTATCGAACACACTATACACAAAATGTATTTAAGGTATGCCATCGTCTAAAAAATCTCAAAATCGGACCATATCGGATTATGCCTTCATGTATCGAATATGTGACCCCAAGCCCTACATTCTCACTTTTTACCGAAAATAGCGATAAATTTGTGAGATCTATTTTTGAAATTTGGAGAGCGTCCTTTTATGATAAATACAAGTACAATACATATATGCCCTTGTGTGAAAAATTGGTACAATCATGTCAATAATTCTCTTTGATCACGTACACCTAGTATAAATATTTTCCTCTTCATTTGTCGGAACCGCCGACTTTATACTATAAAAAACGAAGGGTAAAGGATATTATATCTTCATTGGAGCCTAAGTTAACGTTTTTTCTTGTTTTTAACTTTTTTTGGTAATTTATTTTGATTTCTTTCTTTCATTTATATACATATTTTTATTTTTTTTTTGATATTTTTATTCGACAATTATTTTAATCTTTTCTTTAATTATAAATTTTTTTTTTTATAATTTTTTTTTGTTGTTTTTAATACTATTTGAAGATTTCTTACATTTTTAAAATTTTTTTATTTAATTATATTTGTTTTTATTTTTTAAAATTAGTATTACTTTCATATTTTTTCTATTTACATATATATTTTTATATAATATCTCTTTTTATTATAATAATAATATTATCTTTCTTTATTATATTTTTTGCTGATTTCTTATATTCTTTTATATTATATTATATATTTTTTAAATTTTTTATTCAATTATATTTATTTTTGGATGTTTTAATAATTTGTTTTTGACTAATTTTATTTGCTTTTATATTTTTAAATAAATTTTTTATGTTTAATATTTTTTTTGCAATTGTTATTACTTTTGTTTTTGTTCAATTAATTAATATGAATAAATATATTTGACAATTACTATATCGTTTTGATTATTTTATTAACATTTTTTTTGAAATTTTTTATTTTATTTTAATTTTATTTTATATCTCTCTTTATTTATGTTCATTGAATTTTTTTTAGTATTTTGGTTCTATTTTCTTCAATTATTATGTTTTTTTTTTCATTGTTTCATTTTATTACTGCCCCAACACTCATTTGTCAGCGCTTCCCTAACTCGTTTATGTTCGATTCAACACGTGCTGCAGACGTTCAAGCCGGTCTGTTACTAATTAAACCACTTTCGGTTTTAATAACTAAGAATCATTAGCATAAATCGGCGATAATCAATATATTTTATCTAGACATTAGTATGAAATCGAAAAATATAACAACAAAAATATTCTCAAGGCCTTTCATAGTATACTCACGATAAGCTGAATTCCTAATACAAATACACAATCATAAATATGTATATTACGTATATACATTTGTAGAGAATTGTCGTAAATACAAACATTTGAACAACAAATTTGAATCGTTGAAATAATCGCCGTAGACTAGTTTATGATTTGAAATTAACAAAGTGTTATTATTTAAATCCCGCTAAGACCAGCCCGCAAACAAAATTCACTTGTTTAGAATTGAATATAAATTTGCTAGCATACCCTGTAGGAAATACAGGCAAATCGTCTAATCTTTTGACATCTGTTAAACACTTTTGGAGTAATTTACATTTTTTGCTCTCAGAGACAAGGGTATCTAAAACGCTCTCAGTGAATTGTGATGTCAAATTGCTCTCAGGATTTCTCCTAGCTTTTTAAGCATTTTGTATAACGAAATACAATTAGCTCAAATGAAATTTTCTAAATTTTGTATGCCAAAAAATTAGCACAAGGAAGAAACATATTTACAGCTGTGTTCACAAAAATAGCAGTGCGAGAAATGCAATCAAGTAATGTTATTTTTTTTCAAGTTCCGTTACGATTATTCCAACGTCTACGCATTGTTGTTGTAGAATGGAATGTGTATAAGGAAGAAACGAAAAAATCCCGTTAGATTTGCGAGATTTAAGCAAATGAACAACTCTTTTTGCTAGAAGCAGTGCGTATCTTCATAAGCCAAAAAAATTTTGTTAAGACGTTTAATTGATAAAAAGTAAGTGGTTTTGTGTTAGTGACAAGGGTATCTAAAACGCTCTCAGTGAATTGTGATGTCAAATTGCTCTCAGGATTTCTCCTAGCCTTTTAAGCATTTTGTATAACGAAATACAATTAGCTCAAATGAAATTTTCTAAATTTTGTATGCCAAAAAATTAGCACAAGGAAGAAACATATTTACAGCTGTGTTCACAAAAATAGCAGTGCGAGAAATGCAATCAAGTAATGTTATTTTTTTTCAAGTTCCGTTACGATTATTCCAACGTATACGCATTGTTGTTGTAGAATGGAATGTGTATAAGGAAGAAACGAAAAAATCCCGCTAGATTTGCGAGATTTAAGCAAATGAACAACTCTTTTTGCTAGAAGCAGTGCGTATCTTCATAAGCCAAAAAAATTTTGTTAAGACGTTTAATTGATAAAAAGTAAGTGGTTTTGTGTTAGTGACTATTATTAACATTAGAAAACAGTAAAATAAATTTATATTTTTTAACTTAGTGGGCAGGGGCATACATTGTACTCCTGAAAAAAGAAATATTATAATTTATATTAAGGTTATAAGAAACCTGGGAAAAACATATAAAGACATCCAAGAAATATGTGGATGTTCTGCTAAAATGATTCATAATGCTTTAAACTTTAAAGAAATACCCGTGGTATCCAACGTGAAACCACACCTCATGAGGACTGATCTATTGTGCGATATAGCAGGGCGCAGCCTTTTGCATCGTCCAGCAAGAAAAATGACTTAAGCTTGAATGTTAGTGGCGTTACTATTCGGCGACGTCTTAAAGAACAAAATCTCAAAGCGTGCCATCCACGAAAAGTTCCACTGTTAGCCAGCAGACATGTCAAAGCACGTTTGGAGTTCGCCAAAAGTCAAACTGGTCAAAAGCTGGATGGCATCAAAGCGGATCGATCTTATGTCATGGCCTACACAGTCTCCGGATTTAAATCCAATTGGAAACCTATGGGGAGATGTTAAACGATATGTTGCAAATGCAAATCCAACATCTCGATCACAGCATTGGGAGGTTGTTCAAAAATCATGGGAGCGGATCCCTTGGTGGATTCTATGCCTCGCAGTTGCCAGGCCATAATAAAAAATAATGGGTACACGACTAAGTACTAACCCAAGCAAACAAATTAAAATAGTTTTGTTGGAGTTCAACAATGTTTTTTTCAACTAATTCCACTGTTTTCATTACTCACTGCTATTTTTATGAACAACTGTAAACAGCACTTTTTTGTTTAAATTAATAATGTAAAAAAAATTATCAACATTTTGAATGATAAATTGATTTGTTTTTGTTTAAAATAATCACAAAGTTAAAACAAAATTAAATTTGTGAACATTCATTTACTTTTTGATATATAAAATTAAGTTTAAAGTTGCAGCTCATGAGCACTGCTATTTTTATAAACACAGCTGTATATTAAAGACACATGTTTTTCTACCGGGTCGTTTTATAAAGCTTCTTCACTATATATGTATGTGGTGGGTATGTTTATTTGCATTCTGGCTGATAAATAACCTTGATTAAAAACATATAAAAATAAAAAAACAACTTCGCATACTTACTAGCAAACAGACGAATAAAAAACTTTTTCACAACAACAACTACAAACTATACAATAATAAATATGATTAAAAAGTAACCTTCAAATTTGCGAATTGTCTCAATATTTCATCCCTTGATGGGTGTCCTACTTTATCACTGAAAACATTTTCGCATATTGTTGTTGTCTTCCCGAAATTTAGATTTTTTTTTGGTGAATATTTATGTGTGTTTACTTGGTAAATACTATCAACCTTTCTAGTATTTGTTATTTTGTTGTGCAATATATGGTAAATATTTTTATTACTGTCACCTGATCTTGAAATATTTTAATGAAAAAAATTAAATTTCATAATTTTATTAGATATACAATTAACTGATATTTTAATTCTCATAATTTTGAAATCACAAAAATTTAAATTTTTATGAAAGATGTTTTGAAATAAAAATTTTGCACGGAAAGAAAATTTGTAAAATAAAATAAATTTATTTAATTAAAATGTTTATTGAATTAATTAAATAAACTAAATTAAAAATGTTGTTGTCCTTAACACAAGTTTATATAGTATTTATGTGAATATACATGTTGGTTGAAAAGTTTCTGCTCCCGAAATGAAAAAATACTGTTTTTGGTACGAAATTTATATTTTTATTCAATATAATCTCCCTTAACTTTTTATGCAATCCGTCTACGGCTGTAATAGCTACTTCATATGACAAAAACGCTTTCCACGAAAGCTCTCCACGAAGGCTCTCGCTGAGAGCCAAATCATCAGTTGATCCAAAATACTGCAATAATATTTAGAGTTGATTGCTTTAACTTTCTGCAGATAATCGATCGACGAAATTCCTTTTGCATCCAAAAAAACTGATGCCATAACGTTCTTTGCTGATCGTTGTGACTTTACCTGCTTTGGAGCTGAACAACCAGCTTCAATCCACTGTAAACGTTCTTGTTTCAATTTAGGATCATGGTGGTAGATCCAAGTCTCCTCCATAGTTATAAAACGACGAAAAAATCGGTTTAATTCTGTTTAAAACGCTCCGAATTGTTATGGAAAATTTGTTTTCGATTGAGTTTTGGTTGAATTGTTAACGTGTGCGGCACTAACTTTTCAAACAGATTTTTCATATGTAACATGTAAAATATGAAGTACTGGTTCGCCTGAGATGCCCATGGCATTAGCAATTCCACGCTTAGTCAAACTTGGATCTTCACTAACAATATTATGAACTTGCTCAATTATTTCTGGTATGGTTACGGTTTTTGGTCGTCCTTCGCGTAGATCGTCTTCAAGCATAGTACGACCACGTTTAAATTCACCAGGCCAAAATTCAACGGTGCGTTTTAAAGGTGAGGACTTCTTATAACTTCGAACAATTTTTCATTATTTTCTTTGCTTTTAAACCCTTCAAAACAAAGAATCTAATCACTGCGCGATATTCTATTTTTTCCATTTAAAAAAAAATACTCTTGACACGTCAACTTTAAATCGCTTGTAAACAAAGAATTAATTGACAGAACTTTGCATGTGCTCTCACGATAGATGTACTAATTTGAGAAAGTTTGGAGCTATAGCAATACTAGCTTCTTGGTGAGAGCAGAAACTTTTCAACCAACCTGTATATGACAGCTGTATATCAAATATATTTACCTTCACAGTATCTGAGAAAAGGATATTTTATTATCACAATTTTGAAACTCCAATTGTCAAGTGGCAACACTGGCTTTCAATGTTTACTATTGTCATGCACTGTTTTTACTCAATATTATTTTCTGTGCTCTCATAGCTAAGAGAATTTAGTTTTTCTTTTGTTAACTGGTTATTTATTTGATTAATTTTAGTAAATAAAAAAATATAAATATGATATGGCAACCGTTAAAAGTAAATTTTGTAACTCTTTGCACTCTATATTCTCTCAAATCAAGCTTTTTGCATACTTAATTTTTTCCGAGATTTTTAATATTATGATTAGGATACACATTTTGTTATATACAATACTATAAGTACAATAAAAACACATATTTGTATACAAATTTATTTACTAGTTATATGCATAAACTTTTCACTGAGTCATTGTTTCTTAAATACATATTTATGTATGTGCTAATAAAAACTGAGAGTTGTTTTACTTGTTTTATAGGAATTATAATTTATTACTAAACTCAATGATACTTTTAATTATATCCAAGGAGCGGAACGAAGAATACCTCCTCTGCCCTCGAGCGGTTGATATTTTTACTGCAATACGCAGAAAATATAAATTGTCTCAATCAAATGAACAACGACTTTTTGTTAGTACTTGCATCAGTTAGAAAATCTCTAATAGAACAACGCCTGCGTATGTTAGACAAGTATGTTTTGGAATTGTTTTAAAAATGTCGATTCCAACAGCGGAAAAAATATAGAAATATCAGCCGCTAATAGCTATAAATATTAATTTTTTTTGGACAATAGATTTCTTTGACTTTCCAAACTGGGAAATAACCGATCTACATGTACTTAAAGGACGAACCTTTTTTAATAAAAGCTTCAATTACCATGGAAGCTTCATAGTTTTTAATTTTACTATTTTTAATCGGACTCTTTTAATCATTTTACAGGTCAAACTGCTAACTTTTAGCTTTTAAAAATTTCACAGTTTTGTTATGATAAACTTTTGTAAATAATTTAACTCCAGCGCCACCTAGCGAGTTCTCGTGTAGGCTTAAATAGGTCCAGATATGTAGAAGAAGACACGAAAAATGTGTCTTTCAGTTCTTAGAAATTGTGAAAGTATTTAATATTCATCTGAACTTAGCACTAATTTTTAATTGTTACATATCAAATTGTGTTAATTTATGTAAATTAATTTTTTTCCTTTCCTCGAACATTTAATTTATTTTTATTTGGCATTAGCGTATTTTGTTTTAATTTTTTTCAATATGTTTTTTTTTCAATTTCTTAATTTTTTCACATTTGTTTATGTTGTTAATTTTTTTTTATTAAATTTTATAGTACTTTATTAAAAAAAAATTGTTTTTTGAAATTTTGAAATTTTATTATTAAATTTTATATTATTTTATTCAAAAATGTATTTTTGAGTTTTTTAACATTTTTTTTTATTCAATTTTATATTATTTAATTTTAAAAAAATTTTTTTTTATTCAATTTTATATTATTTAGTTTTTTTAATTATTGTGTTTTTATTTTAATATTTTTTTATTTAATTTATTTTTGTAATTTTTTCACTTTAATGATATTTTATAATTAATTATTATTTTAATATTTTTTATGTTCAAATACTTTATTTAATATTTATACTATTCTTTTGTTTTAAATTATTCCATAATTTATTATTTTAACTGCTTTTGCTTGGTATGTATGGTATATAAATAATTTCGAAAAATGTGATTGAAAATTTAAGTTATATACTCTATACATATGTATGGATGTACATATCAACCTGTGCACATAGATATGAACCATTTACAGTCGTTGATTCTAAATTAAAAGCCCGAAATTTATTTAAATATAGGAACAATGCCATAGACAGCGTTTTTTAATAGGTAAAATGCAGGCAAGGACAGTCTAAAAGAAGTTATTTATAGAATATAGGGCTAGGCTCTCAATATAACATAAATCATAAATACTATTTTTCAAAAGACAAATGATTTATGAGTAACATAATTTTCTTTAAAAAGATTATTTCTGATAGTTCTGGCTTTAATATTTTCAAAAAATTATAAATTATAAATATATACTTTTAAAGATATAAAAACAAAAAGCCAAACAAAAAAGTGTAAAAATAAACCACCAAAATAATATTTCACAAATACGAATATGATTTTATACATTTTTTACGTATATTTATATCGTGAGCATTAAAAATGATTTGTGCTTTCTTGATAAATATCACCTAATCTATATATAATTTATTTCTACCACAAAAGCAATAACAGGTTTCAACGTTTTTCATGAAATCAATGTTAAATGAAAGTACATGCATAGAATGTTTATTAAACTTAAATAATTAACAAAAACTTTTTAGCTAAAAAAAGCTACAAATTCATAAAAACTTGTAGCCCTTATTGTTTACTCAGAATATCGCTAATATTAATAATTAAGTTATCTCATTATTATTAATAATAGTAATAAATTATTATTTTTAAATAAAAACTATATAAAATAGCAAAAGCTGCAACACAGCGCCACCTAGCGTAAGCTTTATCAACATCTTTTTTATTTGAATATGGTTGGAGTTTTATTATAATCATTCGGGCAATGTCAATTGTATCTGTGTTTTACTGTAGATTCCATGTCAAACGAAAATTAACACTTTGAAATAGTGTGCTTTTTCTAAGTGAAAAGGTAACAGTTATTTACCTTTATCAATGGTTAAAAATCCAAATAAATAATAATAAAGTACAATTGAGTACGTTTATATTGCAATGGCGTGTTATTAAATACAAATGAAAACATGTGATTATTTAAATTATAGGTATGTTGCTTATAAAATACAAAAAGTCATTGTATTTTTTATGAAGAACAGATAAATATTTTTTACATAAACGCAACTGAGATAAGATTTCATTATAATTAGAAAATGTAACAAAAGGTTTTTTTTTTAAATTATAGTCTCTAGTAAAGTATTTAAAAATATTTCGCTTTTATCTGCCATCTTTTTCTATAAATATAACGTAATCTTCAGTTACACAGTATTCTGTTGCTCTCTATCACAAACTTGCCGACAGCACTATTCGCCTTTGTTACTTGGGACCTTTCTCCCGTTCTTTGTAATAAACATGCTTGAATAATCAAAAAAATAAAAAAAAAATTTACGTAAAAGACAATGAAGACAAGAAAGCAGAAAAAATAATAAATCATCATTTGATCAAATGTGCGAAAAGACACCGTCATTCTGTGGAGAATTCGATCTTCTTTCGTATATTTAATAATGTGATAGTTTGCTAATGAAACATTATTCATTTGAATCATATTTGAGCAAAACGTGTGGCTTTAAGTAGCATTCAAAAAATATGCCAAAGCTTGTGCTAATTAAGGCTTAAAGCTTAGGTGCTTCAGGCGTGAGACCTACTTTTCTAACTCCGAAGATAAAGATATATTGACTTTTTAAGCTATTTTCTGCGTCCAGCTTATAATCTGCCAATTCAGGTTTGCTTTTGTCTACTTTTTTTTCTTCAAGTTTCAATAGCTTTTCATAAATTTTTGGGAGCTTACAGAAACAAGCAACTTTTTAAAATGATAATTAAAATATTAAAGCTTTGTATTAGAGTTTATTTTCGCATTTTGCATATGCCTATGAACTTTCGTAATTTTAAAGCTCTTTCACTTGGAGCTTTTCTTCCACAAATGACTTCTTTGAAAAAAATGTTTTATAGCATTTAAAATCTTAAAGATAATAGTTTTATATTTACATACATATACAGATGTATGTGTTGAATCTCACACACAAAATGCTTCAGAGCTTTCAAAGTTACATTAAATTTAAAAGAAAAAAAAATGAATAACTTGTTAAAAAATCGAATTTAAACGCTACCTGTAGAAATTTAAACTTTTGGTTAAACTGTGTACCGATCTTTTAACTGCTTTTTTCTAAGCTTTCACTTTTTTAACTTTCGTAAAGAGAATCGTAATTTTAAAAACTCTTCTGTTCAATTGGCGTTAACTACGAAAATCTTTTGAGTGTCGGTATAATTTAATATCTGTTTAGTTTTGAAATAATCCAAGAAATATATTAAGAAGAAATATTCGAACACTGAAAAACTGAAGCTTAAAAGCTTTTATTGGTTACATTTTTTTTTCTATTTTGTTGTCTAACAAGTTTTTCTTTGTAATATACATAAAAGCAGTTTGAAGAATTCTAAGCTTTCACTATCTAATATACATATATATGTATATAGAATATATATATGTATTGTGTATAGAAACGTCATTAAAACTTTTTGAAGCGATTTCATAAAGCTTCATATTATCACATTTTTTAAATAACATACTGTATTTGTAATAAATAGTGTTAACTCTTAAATTTGTGCCATCTCCTTAATAATCTACCTATAATGTATGAAAAGCTCGTTTACTAAACTTACTGGAAAATCGGTATTAACTTTTATTCATTAATAAATATACATAAATAAATCTGGAAAACCATTCAAACTTCAAAGCTTTCATGTGTTTTTATCATAACTTTTTAGTGGAAGCTCAAATTTCAAATATTTCATGCGAAACAAAAAACGGCTTCATTCTTTTTCGACAAATACATACATATATGCCTTTGCCCTAATTACTTTCAACTAAAACGTGCCCGTGATATAGAATACCCGTTTTTGAAACAGATTAACGTCTAGACAATATGTGACAATGAAAAATGTCTATTTTCTTCTGCCTTCAGTCATTAAAAATAAACATGTGTCTAAAAACACTTGTTGTAGGAATATCTCAATGATAATGTTACAAACAATCTACCTTCAACACAACAAATATTAAATAAAAAATGAAAATAATATAAACAAACAATATTATGCAATAACAATTTGTTTTACGCGTTTTGTTATAGCTAAAGCGACAATAATGAGTAAATTCGTTCCGGGAATTCGTAAACAATTTGGCGTAGGTTTCTTGTAACGCTAAGGTGACCAGAAAAAGTACTGTAGTATATTTTTTGCAAATGTTTTATTCGCGTAACGGTAATAACTAAAGATATGTCTACTCTAACCATTCGTTCGATAAATTGATTGAAAATAATTATATTTTTTTTTGTAAAATTGAGCGAAATTAGGTTATCCTCACGATCATCATAGTATTCTGCAAAAGTAATGAAAGTGTTTTGAAAATTAGTTCAATTATTGGAATATGGACGTGGCATCGTACAATTTTACGGGCACATTTTTATCTCAAAAACCAGCAGTTCCAACCTCAGCCGCGTACTTTCCGTATAACGGCATTTTTAATGTCGTAAACTTATTTACATTATAATATTAAAATTGAGGTTAAGAGTGTTTTTAGAAATGTGGTTTTCAAGGAGAAATAGAACGCATATAATTTAATTTTAGGGCCAAGAATTTGGCATTATGTTTTGAAAATGATTTCGGTCAAGTGACCTCTGAGTGGCTGGTTCGAAATAAATCCAGCCGAGAGACCCAATTTTCTCTTCCAAGGCGCCAATCGCCTCGGACTTAGCTGCGTAAACAAGCGAGTTTACATAATCCCACAAAAAAAAAATCCACCGTTGTTTAATCGCACGATTTTGGTACACACGTCACAAGCCCACGACGCGAGCTAATACGCTCACCAAAAGTTTCTTTCAATAAATTGATTGTTTCATTGGTTGCATAGCATGTTGGTACCAAAGATCGTCCCCATCAACATCCTCCAATTCAGCCACGAAAAAGTCATTAATCATGGATTTAAAGCGTCCCACATTTACTGTAATATTATTTATTTTTGAAGAAATATGGATCAATGATTTCCTCTGTTCAATACACCAAACAGTGGCTTTTCGAGCATGTAACGGCGTTTCAATTTTCTTTTTTTATAATCTACAGATTTTACCCTCAGGCTAAGCAAAAAAAAAAAATTATTTTTTCTCTCCACCCTAATGTACATGCAAATATTGGTAATACATACAAGGTATATTGATTAACTTTCCAATACTGAATGTAAGAAGGTTTTATCCCTCCTATATATCTGAGTTTATTAGTGGGATATATAATGATATTTAGTTAAGAAAAATATAATCTAATACCAAAAAGCTAAGTAATCCCTTGTAAATTTCTCCTAGTAAAGAATAAAGGTTTCCGACGCTACAATAAAAAAAAATCAATCTTTCAGTTCTTAGAAATTGTGAAAGTATTTAATATTCATCTGAACTTAGCACTAATTTTTAATTGTTACATATCAAATTGTGTTTAATTTATGTAAATTAATTTTTTTCCTTTCCTCGAACATTATAATTTATTTTTATTTGGCAATAGCGTATTTTGTTTTACTTTTTTATACTCTCGCAACCTGTTGCTACAGAGTATAATAGTTTTGTTCACCTAACGGTTGTTTGTATCACCTAAAACTAATCGAGTTAGATATAGGGTTATATATATATAAATGATCAGGATGAAGAGACGAGTTGAAATCCGGGTGACTGTCTGTCCGTCCGTCCGTCTGTCCGTCCGTCCGTGCAAGCTCTAACTTGAGTAAAAATTGAGATATCTTTATGAAACTTGGTAGACATGTTTCATGGTACCGTGAGACGGTTGGTATTGCAGATGGGCGTAATCGGACCACTGCCACGCCCACAAAACGCCATTAATCAAAAACAAATAACTTGCCATAACTAAGCTCCGCAATAAGATACAAGACTGTTATTTGGTACACAGGATCACATTAGGGAGGGGCATCTGCAGTTAAAATTTTTTTTTAAAAAAGTGGGCGTGGTCCCGCCTCTAATAGGTTTAATGTGCATATCTCCTAAACCGCTAATGCTATAATATCAAAATTCACTGGAAGCAAATATTTTTAGCACTTCTATTGACGGTGTGAAAATAGTTGAAATCGGGTGGCAACTCCGCCCACTCCCCATATAACGGTACTGTTAAAAACTACTAAAAGCGCGATAAATCAAGCACTAAACACGCCAGAGTCATTAAATTTTATCTCTGGGATGGTATGAGATGACTTTATAGGAACCGCGTTCAAAATTAGACAGTGGGCGTGGCACAGCCCACTTTTAGGTGAAAACCCATATCTTGAGATCTGCTTAACCGATTTCAACCAAATTCGGTGCATAACGTTCTTTTCATGTTTCTATGTCACAGTGCAAAAATGGGCGAAATCGGACTACAACCACGCCTACTTTCCATATAACACCATTTTAAATTCCATCTGATTATTTCACTTTCCACTATGCAAATCAGGCAACAATGACTGTATCGGGATAAAACTTTGCGTGAATAATGCGATTAAAGTATGCCACCTTGTGGCCAAAAATTGTCTAAATCGAACCAAAACTGTTCAAGCCCCTAAGTACTAAATATGTGGACCCCAGTGCCTATAGTTGACCTTCTACCGAAAATATCAGCCAATCCACAAAGAAATCTCAAACGAGTATACTATTTGACTTTGCGAGAGTATAAAATGTTCGGTTACATCCGAACTTAGCCCTTCCTTACTTGTTTCAATATGTTTTTTTTTCAATTTCTTAATTTTTTCACATTTGTTTATGTTGTTAATTTTTTTTTTGATTAAATTTTATAGTACTTTATTAAAAAAAAAATGTATTTTTGTGTTTTTTAAAATTTTTTTTTATTCAATTTTATATTATTTTTTTTTTTTAATTATTGTGTTTTTATTTTAATATTTTTTTATTTAATTTTTTTTTGTAATTTTTTTACTTTATGATATTTTATAATTAATTATTATTTTAATATTTTTTATTTTCAAATACTTTATTTAATATTTATACTATTCTTTGTTTTAAATTATTCCATAATTTATAATTTTAAATGCTTTTGCTTGGTATGTTTGGTATATATATAATTTCATTTACATTTGTTTATTTTCTGCTACGTTAAAATTATTTTACAATTCAATAATATTTTTTTAATTTTATATCTTTTTATTTATTATATAATTTTGTTTTTCACTTACTAAATTTTTATTAAATTCCATTTGTTTATTTGTCATTAAAAAAATTGTATATTAAATATTGTTATTTTTGAGTCACCCTGTTTTGTCGCTTCAATTGATCCGGTTGAGATATGCGAAAATATGCCTAAAAGTATGCAAACGTTTTGCGCATACTTTGTGATGCGCACGACGATTATTTTGTTGTTAGAAGCTCGAAAACTTGGCTCAGGCAATGGATGCAATAATTCAAACAAACTTATATACAATCGGCTCGATTTATTGTTGCGTTTTGCTGAATTAATAAGCTGAGGGTAACAAAAGTTGTGCAACAACAATTATATTTTCTGTTATTAAGAGCGATTATGTTTTAATTTCCTCTCTTCCACTTTGTAACTAACACACTCGCATTTGCATACATACATACTTGTATGTATATATTTATTTGCAAAACCCAAATCAAAAATATAGAAAAAATAAAAAATAAATTTTTTTAATGTAGTTGCTAATCAAATTGTATGCATTAATTGTCTGCTAAGTGCTATTTTTGCCATTAACGGTAAATTATGAAATGTCACAGAGCGAGCAATAAAAGCTCAAACAGATGTTATATTTCTGTAGCCGGATGTTCGACGATTTGCAACAAAAGGTATACCACTGCCTAATATAAACACATATACTAAAATATATAAATAAATTATAAAAATGCTTTAAGTCACAGCTAATTAGCGCAAAAGATGCACACGTGCTGCCACACTTTAGTATTATCAATATTGTGATTATTAAAACATAAAATTCTAGACACTTGGACTTGCCCGTACACATAGCCAAATATGTACCGTTAATCATACATATGTACATATGTATGTTCTATTATCAGTGCAGCATTATCAAAAATAAATACCAAACATTGATAATTGTAGAAAAAAATATTTCAGTGTCAAGAGTCAAAGGCTGATTCTATAATTATCACGCAATTGAATAAAATAAATAGAAATAGAAATAAATAAATAAAAATAAATAATGAAAAATAATAAAAAAATTTAATATAAAAACAAAAATAAATAAATACAAAAAATAAATAAATAAAATATAAAAAATTAAAAAAAAATTTTTTTTTTTTAAATAAATATAATGTATAAAAAATTAAATATTATTTTAATTTTCCATAATTATTTTTATAAACAATATTTTAACAGAACAGGGTAAATTAAGTTTGCCACAATATTTGTTACACTCAAAATAAAACACTTTAAAAAATATATATAAATGATCACCCTGACAAGCTAAGTTATGCTTAACCATGTCCGTTTGTATATACGCGAACTAGTCATTCAGTTTGTGAGATATGGATCTGAAACTTTGCATAGTTCCTTTACTCCCCAAGAAACTGCTCTTTGAACTGAACTGATCGAAATCAAGTGCTTGTACGGAAAAATATTTATTTGACGAGATATCTTCACGATCATTTGGCATGGCTTACTATCTAAGACAACGACACAATCTCCGAGAAATTGTTCAGATGGGACCACTATAGCACAGCTTTCATACAAACTGACCAATCAAAATCAAGATAAAAATCAATACTGTGTAGTCTCCGTAAATATGCTCAAAAAAAGATAGTAATCACATAATTAACACTCACGAAGTATTTGCCCGTATCCGAATACTTTATCAGCGTAAATCTCCTAAAATACTATGAAACTAGTAGTTCGCGAGATCAGGCACCAATAATCCACTTGTTGAAATAAACGACTTTATCACTGGGTCATTCCATGTCAAATCGACAAATAGTTGGACGCGACCCCCACCGATTCGAATGAATTTTGGTGGAAAGTTTTGTCTTATCATAAAACAAAGTTCTACCAAAAGAAAATTTTTTGAAAAAGTGTTCCTATGAGCTTTGCGAAATTGAAAATTTCACTGTTTTCGCGATTTTATGAGTTTATTTATTTAATATTTCAGAAACTACTGTATATTAAACAAAGAACGCTGGTTAGTTTTCAGAGGACACTTAGAGGTATGGGAATTGTTTTGAAAAATAAATGTTGAAAATTGCCAAAATTAAAAAAATTTTGAATTTTTCAAAATCGTAAAAAGAAACCATCGGGAGCAAGTTTTGGCCTCAAAATTTTTCATAATTTACCTTTAACATATCTAAAGAAATTTTGAAATTTTCAGAAATGTGTTCTTTTTCGTTTTAAAGATATAAATTTTTGAATTTTGGCAAATTGTTTTTTTTCAACTTTTTTTTTGTTGAATATCATTATTCTATCACATGATTATCGAAATTTGAGGTCTAAAATATTATTCTTATAATAATTTGGTTTTTGTTTTTGTTGTTCTTTTTTGTTTTCTTTATTTATTATTATTATTTTTACATCCTATTAACATAAGAAAAATATTTTAGATTATTAAAAGTTGAAAAAATAGAAAAAAAACTATTTTGCCTAAATTTGGACTAAAATTTTCCTGCGATGGTTACTTTTTACGATTTTGAAAAATTCAAAAGTTTTTAATTTTGGAATTTTCAAAATTTTTTAAAAAAAAATCGTTATTCTTTTAGATTTTACAGGGCGTTTTATTGGTTGGTCCTTTGAGGAACCATTAGGTGCTCATCAGAAATACATTTTAAGCATATATTTTTACAAAATTTCCATATTTTATTGAAATTTGATTAAAATTATTTGTAAACCGATAGAAGATACATTAGTTAGTATTGAAATCTAGAAAATAATTTTGCTGTGACGATAAACAAAGAGATATACCATCTTTTGTGCAATCAATTTGCATATGTGCGTACTGATGAGCACCTGAAGATTCCCCAAGGGAACATTTAAGTTTTATTTCATAAAAATAAAATTTTGTAGAATTTTTATCAACACTTACATCAAATTAAATTTTAAGAACGCCGAAGATTCCAAAGCACTAATTGATTACTATTACTTTCGCACAAACCACTTGAAAGTACAAAATTTTCCTTGAAATATTTTTTTAATGTACTTTTACCCAAGTCAAAACGTAAATGACCGCAAAGCTCACACACAGTTGGCGACTGAACTTAAAGATTACGGATATATCAAAGCAACATATTACGTGATGTAATATTTAAAAATTAATGTTTATACATGAAAATTTTACAAAAATAGCGGTTGGTTCCTGGTGGCACCACCAGGCGTTTAAGGGTTATAGATCAGACATGACACTACAACACGTACACAGCTATTTATAATTTACCTTGTTATTTAAGTTTCTTGCAAACATGCAGTTATCACAGACAGGTATTTCAGAAACGTTGTTTCCATGTATTTTTTGCTAGATAGCAATATGGTTTGCACTTACCTACTAAACCTTATTCATATACCCGTATCTCTTATACTTAAAGTGATAAGATTAACTTGGAGAATTTCTTTGTTTCTACTGAACTGAATTGATTTGTGATTTTTCGTTTTTAATGAATGAAAATAATGAACATTTTGTTGAGAAGGTTAAGCTTATCATTTTGCTTTTTATTGACTAATTTTTGGTAAGAGATTTTTTTCGGGTTGTAAAGTAGTTGTGGTGTGCTCTGTAAATAATAACCTAACCCCCTACGGTCGACTAATTTTTCGGGAATAACTTTGTTTTTAGCTTAGAGTATTGATAAACTAAAATTTATGGAGAGTTTTTAGCACTTATGCTTATATATTACTTATAAACACGGTTTGTACAGGTTGGTTAAAAATTTTCTGCGCTCGAAATGAAAAAATGCTGGTTTTGGTACGAAATATATTTTTTTATTCAACATAATCTCCCTTAACTTCAATACACTTATTGCAATGAATAAAAAAATATTAAGTAATTGTTCTTCAGAAAAAAAGAAAGTATT
Source organism: Bactrocera oleae (assembly GCF_042242935.1). NCBI lineage: Eukaryota > Metazoa > Arthropoda > Insecta > Diptera > Tephritidae > Bactrocera > Bactrocera oleae. The sequence continues at coordinate 52,025,354 of NC_091538.1, read as the reverse complement.
GTAAACTAAAATACTTACACTTAACGCTGTTCGTTTCGATAAGTGTCTAATTCCGTGATTTATTGATAAATCGATTTGTCCTTTAGTTTATAGTGTCTAGTAAGGGATCATTTATACACCGAAAATAAAAATCCAACACATGCTGCTTTTAAACATTGTCAAATACTAAATTTTTACTGAACACAGTGATGCATTAAAAGCCAAATATTAACAATCGGTTGATGGATTGAAAAACTCTTTTCTGGCGAATTGAATTGTCATTTTCAAATGCTGATTATCCCTCTCATTATTCTCATGAACTTGACCACTCGAATCGTTTAAAATTATTTCAATGTTTTCATTTGTTTCTGGATTGTTCAAGATAACTTAGTGCTTTAGCATCACCTGTGTTGAAGTAATCTGACGTGAAGCGTTAGATTTCACAAAGATATGAAGCAACTCTCTTTTATTATTGCTGAAATTGATGGATTCGAGTTTACATAGTGTTTCTACGAAATTTCCATGGTTTCGTTAAAGTTTCTTTTACTCAAAAACTGCTCTTACGGCCATACGAAATTTACTTGTTTCTTTTATTCCATACTTTTCTTAGGCTGTTGATATAACCGATATATGATATATATATATTCAATATTATTTAGGGTAATCTATATTATAGTTAGAAAAAAAAAAACAGGCTATTCCTTTTATTCCGTCCTTTCCCAAGGGAAAGGGCTTACAAATTGAATCAATAACCGGTGTCTTATCCAACCACCTTCGTGTGTATTTATGTATATAGTGTATAGTCAAACTGTATTTAGCCCAAAAGTGGCGCTTGGTATGCCGATTTGCAATCATCGAACGGGTGAAGAATCTTACCTGCTGCCAGCTGAAGTCTAAATATTGAACAATAACAACAACAAGTGTTACATAAATATCACGATTTATTGTTGTCTTTTTTTATTTATATTTTCTTTTATATTCTTATACCCTAAACAGGGTATATTAAGTTTGCCATGGAGTTTGTAACGCCCAGAAGTAAACGTCGGAGATCCTATAAAATATATACATATACAATATGTATATAAATGATCAGCTGCGAATATGCGAACTAGTCTCTCAGTTTTCGAGATATCGATCTAAAATTTTGTACACGTCCTTTCCAAGAAGCTTCTCTTTTGTCGGAACTGGCGATATCGGACCACTAAAGCATATAGTTTAATATGTATGGTATGTAGCTGCCATACTTGTACAAACTGAACGATCAAAGTCAATCTCCTGTATGGAAAACTTTTTTATTTGGCACGGATTATTTTCTAAGGCAACAGTATAATTTCCGAACAAATTGTCGAGATCGGACCAATATAGCATATACTTGTCATATAAATTGACCGATCAAAATCAAGTTCATGTATAGTATCATTGTTATTTGTGAAGGGTATTATAGCTTCGTCGCAACCAAAGTTGACGTTTTTTCTTGTTTTATTATATTTTTTATTTATTTTTTTAGTTTTGTGTTTTTATTTTTTGGAAAAGGTTCTTCTTTGGTAAAACTTGCTTCAATGCCATTTTGTGGTGGAAATGTATGTAACTACATACATCGATTTTTTGTTGTTACTGTTTTTATTTTTGTTATATTTTACATGGTAACTCCTCAGCTGTGCTGTCTCATTGAGGATCATCACGATGATACGGCAGAACTCTGTGAAGTTCTTCAGCCAGTATATACTTGTATGTATTATATTCAGTATATATGTATTCGTGTATACGTATTTATTTGAGCAATTGTAAGTGGAATACTTGCTAACAAGTGGATTGTGTCATGTTAGTTCGTCATTCAGGAGGCGGATGACACGCACGACGCAGTTTGACACATACAGGCACGCACACATAAATACATATGTACGTACATTTGCACCTGCGTATGTATGTGTGAATGTTGTCGAAATTTGTGGTTGACTCGCACGAGTTCGCTGTACTAAAAATATAACTCTACTTGTTTTTTAAACAATTGCCAAACATATCGCATATATCTACATACATACATACATACATACGTACATATAAATATTTCTTTGTTTATGTGTGCAACGTGCGATCATTGTGAAGTGGAGTTATACTGCAATTTTATACCGTCAAACAATTATTTACTAATGCTGCTTTTATGGACTACCATTGCTGCCAGCCAATTGTGTTGGTGTTATTTATCAGTGAATTTAATTGAGAACATTTACGTCATTTGAATGTTTTGTTGTTTTTGTTTACCTCACGTCGCCGGAAAGTTTAATGAAGTGTTTAAGGCGCACTTTAATGGCGTTAAGACTCATTGAAAACACCTATTAAATATAATTAAGTGAACAAATTAAATTCAAATAAATGTCTATTTTCAGCAATTTTTCATTATTTGCATATTTTTCAATTACTTATAAAGGGTTATTCGTTGGCACTTCTCAGAAATTAAAAATAATAATATTATTAATTTTCTGCAGGTTTTTTCTGTGTTTCTAACTAGTAGATTCGTGTCTTTTGTACTGTATTTTTTGATGCAGCAACATAATTATGTTTTCATCAAAAAATTTGAAAAACAAATACAAACATGTTTTTACTTCTTCTTTTCTTTCTCATCCGTTGGAAATTAATGACTTCTGTGATACTTTCCGTGAGACATTCTTAAATAAATAAAGTTCGGTTTGTAATATTTTATCTTACTCTCTACTAATAGTTGGCAACTCCATTGAAAATACTTACCTTATATACATAATAATCGGTTGGTAATATTTTTATGTTTTCCTTTTTTCAACAGTTGGCAACTCCAACTCAAAACATATAATAAACTTTCCATCGTATTTGTTTAACACTAGTACTTACTGTACAACTTTTTCTATAATATATAGCTTATAAAATAAATATATATAAATCAAATAATTATACTCTAAAAATTTACAAAAGCAAACCGAACAAAAAAGTTCGCTAACTAAGTTCGAAGCATAAATATGTAAAAATTAAAGAAATAGGTAAATGTATACCTGAAACTATTGCTTTTTATAATAACACTAAATTTGGTGTGGATATGACGGAACAAATGGCTAAAAAGTTGTCTAAAATGTTTACGGATATGTATGTAAATTACGAAAGTAACATAAAATTTTCCAGTTTCGAGCCTTTTTTCTAAAAATATACTCTTAAAGCCCGAAAAATAAAAGTTTTTTAATTATTATATGATAATTATTTTGTATTTATTGTTTATGCAAAATCAACTGGAAAATACTATAATGTGCATTTCAAAAGCGGTCATTTGACCGCCATCGGTAGAAATAGGTATATATAATAATTTATAGGTTTACTGTTAAACATTTGTGTAATGTTTTCTTTCAGCTTTTCATATTTTCAATCGTTTTTTTTCTAAATAGTTATAAATAGTTGGCAACTCTAATCAAAACAGATAATAATCAAAGTTTCGCAGAATACTTTCCAACATATTTGTTTAAACATTTGGCATACAAGTTTGTTATAGGCACAAAGCGTTTTGTTGCCCGGTAAGGGTCTGCTGATCCAGCTTATAGGAGTTTTTTTAGATACCATAACGGACCGGAATTTTAAGCTGTCCAAGTGAGATTCTTATTGGGATCGACCTCCTAACCTAACCTAACCTGGCACATATTATGAAATACTTTTTTCAGTTTTACCTTTTTTGATTAGCTGGCAACTCTGCTTCAAAACATTTAACTGTGAAAGTTTCCCAGATAATAATCCGCAGTATTTGTATAAACATTTGACACATATTCTGTAATAGTTTTGTCAGTTTTAAAATAAAAAAAATGGTTGGCAACTCAAGTTCAAAATATCTCTAAATTAAACACTTTCGAAAGCTCTCGTTTAATTTGTCTCCGCTTTTTTCGATTATGAGCATTTATGGTATTTCACCCCAAACCACATTGAAGCCTACCGGTATCTCTAGAATCGTTTGAGGCGCCAAAATATTTTATTAGAAATATCCAATTTTGAATACAATCTGACAGGTACTGGAATGTAAAGTAAGGAACAAATATTCATCCTTATAGATTTTAATATACGCACTGGGAAAAAAGCCTAAAGTGGGCTCTGCGACAGATCGCAGTTTCGTATACTGTCAGGGCGGATTGACATCCAAATTTCTACAATTTTTTAAGTAATATGGTCCAACCACTGGAGCCATAGAAATACTGATGTTAATTACCTATTTTAAGCGGGTTAGGCAAAAAATATGGCTCCGCATAGGATTCGAGTTCGATTCCAATTCCCATACAACCTAAAAAACAGGTTTCTCAATAACGGTTGTGAATCGGGACTCAGAAACTGAATTTCGGAATATTCGGCAGTGAAGACTATAACGAAGAATAACAAGCACATTTACGAAACCTTGCTTTACACATACAAATTTGATTTGTTATCAACTGCGTCTCCACTGTCTGGTATGTGACAATCAATGGCAAGTACTGCTGAAGCTTTCGGATCCGGCAGATTTTGATGCAGTCATCCTACGGTCTAAGACGTTCTAGACGATTGAACCCATCAGTTGACCAGATAATCTTCATCTTTTATACAAACTTAATGAACTGTAAGCCCCACCCCCTTCTTTTCATTAGTTCTGCAGACAACTTGATTGAGCTTGATTGAAGAAAACCCGAACAAGTATCAGTACCTTAGCCAAAACGAAAAAACTTTTGCTTTCTTCTTAGTTTCACACTTTCCGTTTTTGTTTGAATCGTAAATTAGGTCTCTATAAAAAGAAGTCAAACTTTCTGAAAAGAACATAGCAGAGTTTTAGAAACAAGAAAAACTAAATAATATTTAGGGATAATATTAAAAGATCTCATATAATTTTTACTAAAGTCGAATTGCCAAGTCAATGCACTTTCGTTAGCATACCAACAACTTTAGCACATGCTCGACGGTGAGCTTAGGCTACATATTCTCACACACTCATATGTATATAGGTATAGCGGTTTTTATATTGTATTTGCTAGTACATATACTAAACCTTACGTAAGTCAGTCAGCCAGTCTTTGGTGATTGTTGCTCAGGCTGCCTTTGTTCATAAATCGAATCGAAGCGGAATTCGGTAACCGAAACCCAAGAAACTTCAAAAACAAACAAACACAAAGAAACATTCAAAATAATAAAAATCCAAAAACAGAAATAAAAAACATTTTTACATTCGTGAGCACCTTTCAAATTCTGTAGCCGCTGCCGCCACTGCAGTTCTGCGGCGATCTCTTCTGCGCGATTAAAGCGCACTCGCCTTTGGTGTTCGTGCAGCGGCAAGTCGCTGACTGTGCCAAGCCAGCAGATCCAACCTACCGGCCATGAGCTGCCGAGCGTACGAATCAATTGCAGCACTTCTTGCGATTCAATTTTTATTGATTTCTTTTTTTTATCGTTTTCTTTGTTGTTTCTTTGGTTTTTTTTTTTTTGGCGAATGTATTTAATATGCGCGAATTTTTTGGTATTCTTTTTGTCTGGCTAATTTTGCAGAATGCAATTTTTTCGCTTAAGTAATTTGTACGCCATGTTAATCGGGTAAAAATGAACGGCTTAGAGCGGCAATGACGGCGGCTTAAAAATTAAAATTTCAACTGCCAATTTTAATTGAAAATTTGTTTTTAATTTGTTAGTGCTTTTGTTTTAGTAATACATGTTGCCTCTAATAGCAGATGACAATTTAGTTAATGAAGTGGTAACCACTTTGGTGCTTATGAATGGCTTTCGTGTTAGTAACTGACGCAGATTAGTTAGAAGAAAAATTAATATCGATTTATTTTACCGAAAATGATGTGATAATAAACAGATAAATTACAGTGAAGTTAGCCCATATAGCATATAAAGTTAGTGATTTGAAAATCAACGAAAATCCTTACATTTTATAATCGAGTGACAAAAAAACACTCGCTAAAATCATCATCATCTTTGAACTATGGTATGCTTTAAGGCGCATGTAGGATATATCACCACAAACAATAAAGGTTTATTTTAAATTCATTAGAAAAAAGTGCGTTATTCTTATCTTTTCTGGACTAAGATTATTGTACTTTTTCTGAAACATTTTTAAGGACAAACTGGTTTTTTATGCTGACCGGTGTCTATTATGATCAGACTCCTTTATATATTTTTCAGTGGTTGCTTGTCTTCTCTTCTTCCTCCCAGTATGCTGATTTCGCTTAAGACTTCCGGCAAAGCCAATATATCACCTTTGTCTATTTAAAAATGATTTAGTACCGTACTGATGATTTAAAGCTCGCATATAGAACCGCACATTCGTTTGTGTTCGGAGTTCTTTGTTCACCACTGTATATTTGAGAGCTTAAAGAAATTTTATTTAAATTCTCATTATTGTACCTTGTTATGCCTGGGTGTTTGATCGACTTTTTCATACAAAGAAATATTCTCTTATTTCCACCGTTCTTCTGAAGATAGTTGGGTAGATGTGATTGCTGCTCAATTAGCGCTAGATGCGCCTTTTTGATACTTGATACATTATTCGTGTGATCTTTAAATATTTTTATCTCGTTTCATCGTTGTGTTCGAAACAATTGAAAAAAAATAAAATGTAAAGGGATAATGTCAACTAAAATTCACCATATATATATAAAGTTAATTAAGTAAAAATTATATTAATAATTTACAGTTATTTATATACCACTTAAGATTTAACAGCAAGCGCCAAGAACAATAATTTTTCGACTTAATCATCCCTCAATTTATTTTTTAACCTATTTAAAATGCTTTATAATTTATATCTATACTCAGTTTAATTTGCATGAATTATTGGCTAAACAACAACTACAAACTTAACACTCCCACAAAAAGCTGTCAGAACAGCATAAGTCGCATTTTCGCTATTCTCAGTATTTATTTTTAATTCTAATATAATATAATATTTCTTACGGTTTATTTTTCGCCTAGCAAACTATTCATGTAGCTTTTAAAATAATAAGGCACTTTTAGTCTCGACACTTTAGTCGAGTACCTGCATTTTGTGTTGATCCGATAAAATTAACAATGTAAGCATTGTTATTAACTAAACTGCATTGTAAATGCAAAAATCCAAATGCACCGCCGAATGGCAAAGTTGGCAAAACGCGCTTAACACTCTTCGAGGGTGCCCTGCTTAAACGGCTTTTTTATAATTTGTGTAAATCTTTTTTATTGATATTATTATAATTTTTTTTGCTTAATACGGCAGGTTTTTCGAGTGCTTGGAATATATATGATTTGTGCGAATGTGCAAATGTTGTATATAGACTTTATGTTTGTGTGCTTATATGGGAGGAAAGACCAGCAAGCTTCACAGTACGTACATATTTTTTAATAAATTCGAGTTTGTTAATAATTTTAGAGTTTAGCAATAAACGCTGACCCACTGTCACTGTGTTCCTAATATAAAATAAATACTTTTAAAATTATTTGGTGATTATGAAAATACAAATCGGGTTTCAGGAAAATAAATGCCCACATTGTTAACTATTCTGCCAGCTCATCATTATGTATGCATGTACATAGTCAGAACTATCTTTCAACTCCTAAACTCGTGAGTATTAGTATTTCACTACAATAACAACTAATGAACATAGCTAAAATGGTCGATAGACAAACACTTGTCTCTAAGAAAGTGGTAATATTTCATACCGTTCCGAAGAAAACTCGGGTTATTTAACTTTTTCCATGGAATTTTGTTGATACTGATTTCAAGCAAGTAACCGCCGCGGTTAGCGCGAATATTTTCCTTCTGAGGGGCCCAATTTTCTTCCACTTTTTGCAGCAATTGGGACCATATGTCAACTATAGCGTTTGGAATATTCTCTTCCAAGGCGTCAATAGTCTCGTGCTTATCTGCATAGACAAGCTACTTCACATAACCCCACAACAAATAGTTCGTCGTTGTTAAATCGCACGATCTTGGAGACCACACCACAGGCCCACGACGCGAGGTAATGCGCTATAGTATTCCCCATTAATTGTAACTTGAAGGCCGGGTTCGTTTTTGAAAAAATATGAACCAATGATTCCCTTTACCCGTAGAGCCAAAACCACTTACCAAACAGAGGCTCTTTCAGCATGTCACGGTGTCTCAAGAATGGCTTGTGGATTATCATCACTCCCAATGAAACAATTTTGTTGATTAACGTATCCATTCAACCGGAAGTGAGCTTTATCGCTGGAGAAAATTTTCTTGTCAAAATCGGGCCGAACCTTTAACCGAACGTGCGCGCTTGATGGTCGTTCGACTTCAGATCTTGCACGGGTTAGATTTTTTGTAAGCCCACAAACTAAGATCCTTCCGCAAAATCTTCCATACAGTTGATTGGCGCAGCTCCAATTGTTGCGTGCTATGGCGGCGGGGACATTGCCGACTCTGCTGGGCTAGTATTTCGACAGAATATTGGACGCAGCGCGCGATGCGAAACGAACCATTAATTTGGTAATAAATTTGCACAATTTGCAAAGGTTGTTCCGGAATAAGTCTGTTCATTATGAAATGGCAAACCAAACTGAATATAAATCAAATAACAGCTGTCAAAAAGACCAACCACGCATCATCATCGATAACTACACGTCTAAAAACAGCTTCAAATATTGTAATTATTAATATACATATTAGGTGGTTGAGAATTACAAGCTCATTTAATGCCTGCCAATGAAATTTTTGCACATTTACATGTTTTTCGTATGAAATCCCACCAGAAATGTTTGCTGGGTTTATTGCAATGGCTTGTAGAATTGATTGAACTTTCAAGTTTCAACTTCAGCCAAGAGGCAATAATCAAGCGACAAGTACACAAGAATTCCAGCCACAAGCGATTTACTTAGCAAGCAGAAGACTCGTTCGCAGACACACTAAGGCAAGCCAGTTGGTGGGATTGTTGGTACAACATCGATCTTGTTGTTGCCTTTTTTCTTATTTTTTGTTGCCTTGCACATCATTTCATTTGTCAGAGGACTGACTGGTGCTGGTGTTGTTGTTGAATGCAAATAAAATGCAATTGAGTTAAATGTCAAAATCTGCTTTGGCAGCCAAGTATAAATCGAGGTAAATGTTAAGTTGTCGATCTTCTTCTCCACTCGGTGAATTTTTTCTTGTTCTTTTTTAATTTTTGTTTTTTTTTCCTTTTTCTCACTGATTTTTTAATTTAAATGCTTTTAATACTTTTTGCACTTGCACTTGCCAGCACTAGTTGCAATGTGCAATATCGAAAAAAATATATGTAAATGAAAAAGGCGAAAACTAGTGTTTCAGGTAACGAGCGAGAAAAAAGTGTGGTTAATAAAATAAGTAGAACCACTTTTAAATATCAACTATCTGACATGAAAAACGCGACGGGGCCTGTACATTTTGTACGCCACAAGTATGTAACGTGGCTGGTTGGCGGCTTAAAATTGATTACTGTCGCTGATTGGTGGTAAGGTTACAACTTGTTGTGCACCCAGAAACATCAAAAATAAATATAAAAAAAAATTAATTATGGAGGAAGAAGCAGCAGCGGAAAGTTATAGCACTGAAATGTTGGTGAATGCAGTTTTAGTGGCACTTAATCATACTCATTTACATATATATGGTTACAAAAAGATGTGTGCTATGTGCGAAGTGATTTAGATCTGGAACTAAGTAATTGGAGAGCGGTTTCAACTTAACTGGTCCAATTTTCAGAGCTATATATATTATAGGCTTCTAAAATTGAGCGATCGGCGGGGTTGTGTTGATCTCAAGACTAACGAAGTAAGATGTTTACCGGTATGAAATGAGTTTTTTTTTTTTTTTTGTGAAAATGAAATTTTGAATGGGAAAATAAAAAAAATTTTATTTAAAGCATGGACTATTACTTTTTACTCATGTGCTCACTTTTCTGGCAATTTGTGGACACCATGCAAATGAAATGTTCGTCTTTTGAAGCAAACCAATCCGACACTCAATTTTCGACTTTCGCATAGGAAACGAAGTGCTGCTCAGCCAATGCGTGTTCCATCTATGAAAACAAATGATCACCATAAGCCTCGACAAACATGCCAACCAAACAGAAACAAATTTAAGGCTCGTTCACAACAAATGTTTCCTAATAATACATTTGTATTTAACGATCACTTCATACCGGTACACCTCAACTTTGTTAAACTCAACCAATAAAAATTAATAGGGATAAATTAGCAAGGCATGCCCCTTAGATGTATGTATGATATGGCTTATTGTTGCAGCTTTGATAAAAGTTTTCGTCTGGATTTATTTCGGTTCGTTATTGGTGCTGATATAGAACTGCCTATCGTGAGATCGACAAAATGTGGATATGGGTGCTGTTCTACAATGTATGTGAAGCCTTGGAATATATTCGTACGGTTTTTTTTTTCCAAAACTTTATTTAAGAAAAACATGTACAATGGTATTACTCAAAGTATTGCCTATCTGCCATCATCTTGCTAGCAATGCTAGCTAGGTGTCTTCAATCGTGACAAAACTGCGCCGACTTGGAGGCCAAGAATGAATCAAGTCAAGCCGTAATTTATATACTGTATATAATATAATTGATTTGGTTATCACTAGTCATAATCCGATGCAAAAACGACTTCTATTTGTATCGATCCAACACCTGTTCGGACTATTGGAACAAAAATATAATACTCAACTTACGCCATCTCTTTGTAAACCGCACAGATATAGTTATATAAATACTAACCGATGATGGATCCACGGGTCGCCATGTCTTTGTCAGCCAGTTTATAAAAAAAATCTTTGATTTCGTATTTACAAATTCACGAACCATTCACGGTAACTTTCTACAGATAGAAAGAATAAATAAAATATTGGAGCCTGGTTAATATCGCGGTAAAAGTCGCCGTCCAGAAGTACAATTAGTTGCTCAAAGTGATGTCATTACTAAAATTTTAAAGCTATTTGATCAAAAGTTCAAAGCTCGGTGAGTGACTTAAAAGTAATTAAATCTATTTTATAGGTTAGTTTTAGCACAACAACAGTACGCCTAAAGAAGATGTACCTTCATTTCGAGGTTAAAGACTGCTACCGAAAAAAAATTTTTAGAAACACAATTGGACATATCAACATTTTTAACGGTAAGTTAAGACCCCATATGCTTTACAGGGTTTACGAAAGATTTGCCGGACAATTTCTCAGTCCAATTGGCTAAAAGTTATATCTACAAGGAAATTTTAAATTCGGTGTTTCATCATGAATATTTAACTATTTCTATGTACTCGATGAAAATACTTTAGTTATACTCCTGTAATAAGAGCAGAGTTGCCAAATGTGTTTTGAAAAAACTTCTCAGGTACCAACTATGAAAGATTTTGAGTAATATCAGAAAAAATTGATATTTAGAACAGTTTTTTTTACACATTTGACAACATCCTGAAAAATGTAAAATTTATTGATCATATTTATTGTATAGGCGGGGTTGCCGTCGCTGGACAGATAAATAGCTTAAATTTGTGGGAAGTGCTAAAGCATTGTTTTAAAAATAGTTACACAAAAAGCAAGTTGAAAATGACATAATGGTATCACGTTATTTCTAAAAATTTATCAAAATTCGTGTTATACAGGTTGGTTGAAAAGTTTCAATTTTCATAAAGAAATAGCACTACTAGCTCCAAATTTCTTTTTCTTTTCTCAAGTTGGTACATCTGTCGTGAGAACACATGCAAAGTTACAAGTAATTCTGTCAATTAATTCTTTGTTTACAAGCCATTTGAAGTTGTCGTGTCAGAGTATTTTTGTAATATGAAAAAATAGAATATTGCGCAGTGATTAGATTCTTTGTTTTGAAGGGTTTAAAAGCAAAGAAAATTAATGAACAATTGTTCGAAGTGTATAAGGAGTCCTCACCTTCAAAACGCACCGTTGAATTTTGGTCTGGTGAATTTAAACGTGGTCGTATTAAGATTGAAGACGATTCACGCGGAGGACGACCAAAAACCGCAACCACGCTAAAAATCATTGAGCAACTTCATAATATTGTTAATGAAGATCCAAGTTTGACTAAGCGTGAAATTGCCAATGCCATAGGCATCTCATACGAACGAGTACTTCATTTTTACATGGAGAATTACAGATGAAAAAGCTGTTTGGAAAGTTAGTGCCAAGTTACAAACCGTATTAAGCAGAATTAAACCAAATTTTGCGTCCTTTTATAACTATGGAGGAGACTTGGATCTACCACCATGATCGTAAATAGAAACAAGAACGTTTTCATTAGACTAAAGCTGGTTGTTCAGCTCCAAAGCAGGTGAAGTTACAACGATCAGCAAAGCAGGTTATGGCATCAGTTTTTTGGGATGCAAAAGTAATTTTGTTGATTGATTATCTGCAAAAAGGTAAAACAATCACCTCTGAATATTATTGCAGCCTTTTGGATCAGCTGGAAGAAAAAAAATCGTGAGAAAAGAGCTGGTTTGCAGCACAAAAAAATAATGTTTCATCAAATCAACGCACCTGCTCACAAAGGTGTTTTAACAATGAAAAAATTCAACGAATTAAACTACGAATTGCTTGAGCATCCACCTTTGATTGAAATGATTGATTGATTCGATTGATCGCTCGATCGTTCCCAGCAGAGTTTAATACCAGAAAAAAAGACAACAATTAAAAGCCCTCCTACATTTAGTTAAACCATTGTTATGTCAAATCTGATTTTTCACTGATCTTCAGCGATATTTTCTCTACAAGTGATCTTGTCCGCATTAGGCGAACTTGCAATAATGATTTTGCAGCTTCGTAGCTAAACAAGCTTAACTCAGCAAAATCATCTACGACAGCCTTTCTAAAAATACATACATATGTATGGTGTGTGTGCTTATTGTTTGCAGCTTTATTAGAACTAAATGTTACGTAAATCGCTCTGAAGATGCTCAACTCAACACCTACACACGCACACACATACGTATTGACGACAGCAGCAAACCGCAAACGACAAACAATGACGCTCAACTAGCGACTAACCGCTCAATAGCAAGCCTGGTAGACTGACTGACTTGACTGACTTGGCTGACTCGCCCGGTATCGACTGGCTGACGTGATCGCCTGCTCCGTGCTATGGTGCGCTTGTTTGTTGTGGCCGGCGGCAAGCAGTCAGGCAGCCTGGCAACTCGTTGTGGCATAAATTTGTGATTATTTAGTTGAGTTATGGCGAAAAATTGCAAATACGGTTAACTGCAAAAGTCAATTAAAGCCAGCTACATAGAGCTGGCTAGTCATAGCGCAACAGGCTCGCAATGTAATTCAGCAGCGCGCATGTGTACGTATGTGTGTGTATGTGTATTGGGTGGTGAGCTGACGGTGAGGCGGGCGGTGCGGCATGCTGTTGCGCCAGTTGCCAATTTAACATTTTAATCGCTTAATGACGTTTAGTGTCGCTGCTATTGCAGCAGCTATTGCACTTGTTTTCGCCAACACTACTCTGCTGTTGTTGTTGCTGTTGCTGCTATAAATATTTTGTTCTTATTTTTGTTCGATGTAAATCTTTCGAAATTCTGTGCAGAGTAGAAAAACGCAATTTGATTTTCATTTTGACTTCGTTTCTTGTGCGCAAACGCAACCACGACGCTACAACAAACACACACATATATACATACATAGACGAGTTCTCGTCCTGTCCTGTTGCAACAGCGGTCGGCCTGTCAATAGCATTTAACGCTATTCGAAAGCAAGCGAATTCGCTTATAAAAAGAACCAAAAAAAAAAAACCAAATTACAAAAAAAAAAGGAAATCAAACTACAAACAACAACAACAGCAATTACGAGTATTGCATACAATTAATCTAAAAGCAAAAGCTGATAGTGTACAAAATCGCAAACATGTCGCTTGAAATTAAAACAATTTATGCACTTTATGTGACAGAGATAGGGTGGCGTACAACCACAATAATGTGGCCGACGTTTGCGATGGCGTTGACAACATTGATGGCGGCACCGCCAATGAAGACCCTCTGCCAACAAAACCGCAACTTATTTAGTATCAACAGTTGTAGTTTTTGTACTCAGCATTTTACGGTCGCTGTTGTACTTTTATAACTAAAGTATGTAGTAAAGCACGAATTAAGAAAAAAAAATTATTGCTCTACAGTCGTAGCTCAATAAAACGAACTTAAGTCAGGTGGATTGAGTGAAGTTGCAAAATTCTACAGAATTGTCGATTTACTTTTCGGGATTATAATTTTCCAGTACCGAAATTTCGGGACTCACTTTCACTTGGTGGAATTATGAACAATTTTTAATATGCTGAACTTCATTTGGTATATATACAAAGAATTATTAAAAAGTCCCGAAATTTCGGGGTTCACTTCAGCTGATCCCGAATTGGCGGAATTATGAGATGTTCGAGATTTGTTTAATTTTTTGTATATTATTAATTGTAAAATTTTAAAATTCAGTAATTCGTATATTTTGGAATCCCGAAATTTCTAGACTGATAAAATTTAATCCCGACATGATGAGGCATAACTTAATAAATATCCGATACGCCGAAATTTTTACAACTAATACACATAATAATGTCTTAAAGTTTTTAATGATGAATAACGAAAACTCAACTGTGTGTAGCTACTTTTAAGTGGAAATACCCAAATATTTTTGCACTTTGACCTCAGTGGTCAATAAAGGACGTCGAAGCTTAATTCTGGTAAAAATATTCATAACGAAATAAACATTTGTCTTATTACTTTCTAACCATTACAATAAATTTTGACTAGTGTCTTTCTTTGATTACTGAATTTGATACTTGAACTGCCATGGGGTGTAACTGGCTGTTTGTTTGATTCTTTCGTATGTAAATTTCTTCCAAAGATAGCAGAGCTCAAACGTAGCGAGTTGACAAGTGGCGAATCGAATGCAAATGTTTATTATCAATTAAACATTCAAAGTGCTCGTAGTGCCTAGATAGTTTGACTCTTCAGAACGTTCTATAAAAATAAGGTTATAATAATTTGACCAGATTCGTAAAAGTCTACGATGATCAAACACCAAGCCAGATAGGAAATGCTTAACATTTTGTAATAGAAATTGGTTTCGAAAAAGATACGTTGTATCGAGTTTCCTCTGTAATGGTTTCGTAGCGTGTAGGTATGTCCAACTACATATTTGCTGATATGTATTGTCTAAGGTTAAGCAGGGCATACCTTCTGGTGAGGCGGTTTACGATTACATGAAGATTTCATTCTCAACAGACTTTTTTTGCGTTTTGCTTATAACTTCGAATATCTAAGCTCCATAATAATCATGTGATGTATTTCTTCGTAAGGGATATTTAATTATTTTCATACTATAAGTAAATATTTGTAAATACATACTTACGTGGTTTTTCCCACGATAAAACTCTTTGGAAACTTGCTGAGGTGAAATAACAAGTGAACTTTGCGACATAGGCTCCAAAGTTACCAATAATGCTTAATCACACACGATTTTGATTATTTGGAATAGAATTAAACGTTGATTTTGAAAGTTAATCTTACAAAAAAAAAAAAAACTTTGTCGTTTTTTCTTAAGATATAAGAAATTTTTGTTCCACTATACTGTCATCATAAAAAGTAAATATTTTTTTATTTTCTAAAATATAAATTTACTGTGAAATTTTTTTTTCATATTCATAAAAAACTATTGCTTATTGTTTTCAACAAAATATTGTTTGTTTCTCATATTACTTGTATAACCTCGGCTCAGCTCTGGAAATTTATAAATGTACTTTTCCAAAAAATTATTTCGACTAAGTCAACTGCTTTTCACAAATTAAAAAATAATATTAAAATTAAAAATAATTAAAATATTGACCATTACTTTACATTTGACCCACTGTGCGAATGTGAAAAGTAAAATAAAAAATAATTTCCAAAATGTCTTTGCTGCTCTTTGAGTATTTTATAATGCATACATATCTGAATACAAGTATATGCGAACTATTACCTCAGTTTATGGGCTATCGATCTGAAATTTTGTGCCCGAACGAATTGTTCAGATCGGACTACTATAGCTGCCATACAAACTGACAGTTCAAAATCAAGATGAGATTTTTCTTGTACCATGGTTTGCTATAAAAAATGTACATATCAAGGGTATTATAGCTTGTACTTATACCATTTTGAATTGTGAAAAATAAAAATAAAATTTACATATGTCTTTAGAATTGCTTTTCTTATTATATTCTTTTAACTGAATATTTATTTCCAATTTATCTAAAAAAATTTTATTTTGGCATAATATATCCCAAATTTTTAAATAAATTTTTTTTTCTATGTTCAAATTTTATTTCAAAAATGTTTTTGTCTTTTAATTTACTGATTCATTTGCACTCAGCTGTAGCACTGTGCATCTGTAGCAACAAAAAAAAAATAAATAAAAAATAATTTTTTTTCTCTGCTCTTGGTAGTTGTAGGTAGGTCTTTTGTGTATTATTTACATTGTATAAAAATAAATATTACAACTTCACCACTTCAGCCCCACTATGCCGCTACTAAAATGCAATATAAAGTTAACTTTTTAAATTTTTCTCACTTGTTTTTGTTGTTGCTATTGTTTAATTAAAACGCGATAATGAAATTGACAACGTAAAAGCAAAAGTGCTGTTAGCAACAAATAAGCACACAAATTCTTACTCTTTCCAACGCCAGCAATAATATTAAAAATAAAAATAAAACAACAAAAACAATCACAAATGAAACGCAATCAAAGTTATATTGCGGTTAAAAAGCGCTCAGCGGCAATAAACACATCAATAGCAATTTGACTTGTTGTTGCTGTTGTGCTGTAGTGGTGACAATACATAGTATATACAAGTACAAATAACGGCAGCTAGCAATTACAACAGCAATAAACATAATAATAATACCTAGAGCTACTACACTACTTACTGTGCTGTGATAATAATAATAATAGTTAATCGTAAAATTCGACTGCGCACAAATGATCTGCAACGCTGCCTCGCCTCCCCGTCCACCATCACTCGGGTCTGCTACTGTAGTCGTAAAAGCCGACAATTGCATGGCGGCGAAATAACATAAAAAGTAAATGTGCAGATGGGCATAAATATGTATGTGTGTATGTACTAATGACAACAAATTATTGTGTGTATGTGTGTGTAGCGATTTCAAGCATATGTGTTAACATATATGTATATATGTATGTTATATTAGCTAATAATGTTGCTGTCATCGTAACTTTGGCGCTTATCAACTTTTGTTCTCTAGCTATCAACTTTTATATAAATAGTATATATGCACAGACATGTTTCTATTGTAGATAAGTACATGTGTATGAATACGTATTTTTAAATTCATTTATAGGTTTTTAATGTTTGCAAACATTCTTAGAATGTTGTCTGTCTGTTGAGTATAATCACAGTTATAATCAAAAACGTGACCAAACCTTTTCGACCGTATAATTTCCTATATAAGCGAAAAGCAACAAAAAATACATGGTTTTGTGAAACTGGTCTCATTATATTTTGTTTTTGAGTTCATATTGAGATAACGTATGTATCATATGAAAAAATTATCTGCATTCTAAATATGTTCGATAGATGGCGCTAAAGGTGACATTTCTCATAAAGTGTGAGATTGTAAAAATTGTAAAAAAACCTTTTTTGAAGAGCATGCAATTTCCGACAAAATCCATAAAACGAAATAGGTTTCCAAGTAGCTGGAAGCGAGATATGAATTTTTCTAGCTGATAATAAGAAAAAATAAATAACTGTAAAGCGGAGGACTTTCCCGTTACATATAAGAGCTCATACTTGGGGAACCTTTATAAGAGCTGTCTATCAACCAATTTTTTAGAGTACGAAGCGAACGAAAAACCATTAGTTTTTTTGGCCCACCCTTATATACAGTATACAAATAACTCAAATACTATATTCCGTACAAGAACTTGATTTTTAACGGTCAGTTTGTATGGCAACTATATGCTATAGTGACTTGATCTTAACACTTTCTTCTGTGATTGCAGCAATGGCTAAGACAATACCACATGTCAAATTTCGTGAAGATATCGCGTTATATAAAAAAGTTTTACATACAAGCACTTAATTCAGATCGTTCAGCTTGTATGACAGCTATATGCTATAGTAGGCCAATATTGTCGAGTTCGACAAATGAGCAGCCTCTTGAGGAGAAAAGGACGTGCGCAAAATTGCAGACAGACTAATTCACGTATATACACACCGACGGACATGGCTAAATCGACACAGCTCGTCATGCTGATGATATATGGTACACATATTTTATATAGGGTCTCCGACGCTTCTTTCTAGGTATTAAAAACTTCGTGGTTAACATAATATACCCTGTAAAGGGTATAAAAAAGTATGTTGTTGTTGTAGCGGCGTTAAACATTACGGAAACGGGATCCGTTAATTTTTTGACTCGGCCCTCACTGTATTTTTATTTAAATAACAAGAGACTACGGGCCGAGTAACGCCTACTCGAAAATATTTGTGTTGAAATACGTTTAAATAACATATTTTGACTATATTATAGAGCTGTATGTAATTGTGAAAAGAAATGGGTCTTTGCCAACGTAAACCTCTCCCACCCCACATATAACGGCTCTTTATTTAACCTAGTCTATATTCATAAATGTTAAGCAGAGTTTCGGCATGCACCACGCCTTTTTTCCATGTTCTTCGCACGTGTTCGTTCGATGCTTAGCAGTCTAGCTGATACCTTTTGTTATTACAAAAAGGCAGCAACAACAAAAAAGCAACACAACAATTATTAATAATAAAGGTTTATATTATATTTCGATTTAAAAAAAAAAACAAAAAGGAAAAACAAAAAAAAAAAGAAAACAACAAGACCAATTGTTTGGAAGCAGCGGCGCAAAAATAACGACCTTGCCGAAGGCAGTCTCTCAACCTCATTTCGGTAACTAAACACAATTATAGCCTACAGACTATATGTAAGTAGCAAAGTATAAAAGTATAAAATGCAAACTAAACATTAAGGAACATATGTTTTGCAATTTTTTCTGTATTTTTTGTTTTTGTGTTTTTTTAATGTTTTTTTCGTCTTTATTAATCATTTTTTTTTATTTTTTGTTTTTAATTTTAGTTTTGTTTTGCCGTGTTTTTACCTTTTACCTTTTATCTTTTTCATATTTCATCTTTGTGAGTTTTTTAATTTTTTTTTCAAATAGTTTTGTTTATATTTGTATTAAACTACTTTTTTTTTTGCTTAATATTTTCGGTTACATGACGCGAACATCTTTTACAAGCATTTATTTTCCAAAAAAAAAAACTCCTTTTTTTCATTACTTCAGCATTGTGACCATTACGTTTGCTTTTGTTTTTGTCGTGCCAATGTATCAAATTTCGTTGGTTGAGCGCTGTAGGCGGTGGCGTGTCGCTGCTGTCGGTTGCCTACTGCTGCCTCGTGGACTCATAAATAACACGCGAAAGGCTTGGCACTTGCATATCTCGGCGCCGACTGACTGCCTGACACCTCTTTATGTTAAACATCAATTTTGCATTTGTTGCGATTTGCACTCGAACTCACACACACGACCACAAACATACAATTGACAGCAATATAACGGCACTGCTGTAAATGAAATGATTTCAGCAAAAAAATAATAATAATAATAGTTTTACTATTCAAACGTCATAACAAATGTCAACGTCGACGCTTTTGCTCCAGCTCTCCGTGCGCAGCGGCGCCGACGCTTCAGTTTCAGCGCTTCAAAGTCGCATTGACCAACCCAATCGAATTAAAGATTTATCTAAGATCGCTAAATGATCGCGTACATACATACACGTTTATATATGTGTGTGTGGCTTTGTGCCAACCCAACGGTTGTACGTAACAAGTGACCTTACTTCAACAATTGCCATAACTGCTATCTAACTCAGCCGAATCGTTGGTATCTCAAGCGAATGTGCAGATATGAAGGCTTTGCATGTATGTGTATGTGTGTGTATGTGTGCAAAAAACATTTAAAATATAATTATAGTTGCAATGCATGTTTTAGTTCATTTTTTTTTTTAATGTTTCACGTTTATGGTGTGGCCATTGGGCAATGCAAGCGAGGTACTTTCAGCACTTTGCGCAAGAAGAGCATAACACGAGATTTGAAAAAATTAAATTTAACAAAAATTGAAAAATAAAACGTTTTATACTCTTGCTATTTCCAAGGAGTTGATGTGGATACCGGCAACCAGAGTATTCGAATTCAATATATTAAGGGTAGGAGGTTTGTACCAACTTTATATATATTCAGCGCATATCAATATATAATATAATAATTTTAAAATTTGTTAGAAAACTTGTTAAAAAAATTTTATTAAAATTTTCTACATTTTGACCAACCTCAACTGCTTAAAGCTTGCTGAAAAGTCGGAAATCATAGTAGGGTGGGTAAAAAAAAACTAGGTTTTTTTTCGCTGGGTACTCTGGAAAATTGGTGGATAGACACCTCTAAAAAAAGCTTTCCTGGCACTAAGGTCCACATATACGGTCATATTTCGACAATTTATGGACATAAAGCATTAGAAAACATTCCTTGTTTCAGTTTTATTCCGATATCTTTTTTTGGTACTTGACTTCTACACTGTAAAGTAAAGGAATCAGAGGGAATTTAAAATTGTGATATAAATGAAGTATTCGTGGTTGTAGTCCGATTTCACCGATTTTCACCATGTAACAGCTTTAGGTTAAGATCGTAGGGTTGATCCAAAACCGATGGATCTCGCTTAAACAGATAAACGCCCTTTGTGTTACACATACATTCCTAAAAGTGTAACATCAGATCCTCATAGATCGATGAGGCGATTTGAGCTTACCACAAATTTATTTAAGCGGTTAATACCAATTCCAGCCACTTCACTAGGTTAGCTAAATGTTAGTCTAAAGACATATTTCAACCTCAGTCTGGCAAAAGCCGAACAGAAGAGGAGAAAGTAACAATATGGTTTCACTTGGATTTGGAAAAGAACTTTTGACAGAATATTTAGTCGCACCGCTTGTGAACCTATTGGGCAGTGTTCAGTAAGGACACATACAATTGCGCCGAGATTGACTTTGCTAAGAGCAAATAGTTCGGAGTAGCTCTTACGGTTAAAGCCAGGAGGAACTCACAGTCGCACAGGTTCTGGTTGTTGACCAGCACTTGTTGAATGCAACATTTTTTTGATAATATTAATAATTTGTTAATTTTTCAAAAATCTAAATTTAATAGAAGTTATTTGTTGTTTTTGAAATATTTATGTTGTTAAAAAATTATTTACACAAGTAATAAATACTACATATTATATTAGATAACACCCACATACGTGTACGTCAATTTTACTCTTAATTAAATTGCTCCTGTTCGCACTTCAATTGCTATAGTTATTTTTTAACAATGCGCTATTGATTACTCACTACATTGTTTCGCAGCACTTCAGAATTTACTGAATAAAAAACTTATAAGTATTTTTTAAATAACTTTTTGGCATTCCGGCGCTTTGTTATATTCTGGAAAATCATTGTTTACCAAGAAAAAATCATTAAAAATTACGGAGTTGTAGACAAAGACCGAAAAAAAATTTTAACACAAGCTTTGTTTTGTTGGCTTGACTTTGGTATACGTACAAATGTTTGTATGTATTTATAGCCCATTGTAGCTTCAAACTAAATTACCTAATGTATTTGAATTAAGTTAAGGAAGTCTTAAGTTGGAGCCTTCACATGACTTTTCCGCGTTATGAGAAATGGATTCGCTGGCTTATATACATATATACATACATAAGTATATATTTACAGTTATTAATAAACATTAACTGTTTCGGTTGTCTAAAGTTCACGGTGTTGAATTTGAGAAAAGTTTAAGCTATTTTTGAGGTCAAAATGAGGAATTTTGTTTACATATTTCTTCTTAACCCTTAAGTAGCGCGAAAAAATTTTCCCCATGCCTAGAATATGTATAAATCTGTAGATATGTAAGGAAATATGTTAAGGAAATAAAGAAAAAATATGAGAAGCTTGAGAAAAGTAATTTTTATTTTATTAAACCAAAGCAAGGTTAAGTCGAGAGTTTTTGCCAAGTTTTGTTTGTCGTTCGAAAAAAAAATTAGTTAAATTAATATAAAAATAATAGCAGGAAAACAAAATTTTTCAAAAATATGATAAAAAATAAAATTGTTAAAAAAAAAATTTATATATCTGCAATTAATTATTCTAGTAATTAGATTATTTTTATTTATCTGTATTTTCATTAAATAATATTTGATTTTATTTAATTTTACGCTTTCTATTTATTTTATTAGTTCATATAGCGGATTTTTATTATTTAACTACATTTTATTTATGTATTTGTGATTCATATATATTTTTTAAGTAAAACAAAATTGAAATATTAAAAAAAAACTTAACTTTCGCTGTACCAAAGCTGTAATACCCTTCACAGGTGTATCAAATAATTTTGATCGGTCAGTTTATATGACATATAGTAGTGCAATCTGAACAATATTTTCGGAGATTGTAGGGCTGTGGCTGTGCTTGGATAATAAACTATCCCAATTTTTTCTTAATTTGTTGAACAATAGCTCTACACTTTACCAGGGACCCTTCTTCTGCCAGTTGCATTTTGCGCACAAACTCCTGTCTCGGATACTTCAGTGGTGTGAAGGTGGTTTTTGCTGTTGTTGGGGTATTGCTAAACTATATACCTAACGCTAAAGCTATAATAACCAAATTCACTGGAAGCAAATGCTTTTAGCACCTCTATTGACGGTGTGAAAATGGGTGAAATGGGGTGACAAGCCCGCCCACTCCCCATAAAACGGCACTTTTAAAAAAATACTAAAAGCGTGATAAACCAAGCACTAAACACGCCAGAGACATTAAATTTTATCTCTGGGATGGTATGAGATGACTTTATAGGAACCGCGTTCAAAATTAGACAGTGGGTGTGGCACAGCCCACTTTTAGGTGAAAACCCATATCTTGGAATCTGCTTAACCGATGTCAACCAAATTCGGTGCATAACGTTCTTTTCATATTTCTATGTCATAGTGCGAAAATGGACTACAATCACGCCTACTTCCCATATAACACCATTTTAAATTCCATCTGATTCTTTCACTTTCCACTATGCATATCAAGCAAGAATGATTATATCGCGGTAAAACTTTGCGTGAATAATACGTTTAAAGTATGCCACCTTGTGACCAAAAATTGTCTAAATCGAACCAAAACTGTTCAAGCCCCTTAGTACTAAATATGTGGACCCCAGTGCCTATAGTTGACCTTCTACCGAAAATATCAGTCATCCCGTTGTCGTGTATCTCCGTTTGAAGCCGCTATTGCCGCACGTTGTACAGTCGTCCTGCTAAGGTTTTAACGAGACGGAGGCAATTGTGATGTTAGCCTACCAGCCATTTCGGCAGGGTATCACCTTTGCTGACTAAAGTAGCAGAAAACCGCTCTCATCAGCCCGAAAGCAAATTTGTTCATATCAGTTTTTTCCAGTATACCTTCATCACGATCTTACTGGTCTCAAGCCTAATGAGGGATAGTTCCGAGCATTTCTACAATTACATACAATTGGAGATATTGGTTTTTTCAATGTAGCGTCCCGCGTTGCTCTGTTGCCTCCCTCTCATGGGTAGGTATTCTTTCGAGGCAGTCCCTTATAAGTTGTGGATGCTTATTCTAAGGCAACATCTATTCACCGCGTCACCGGGGATAGTAAGGATGTTGCAGTTCTTTTAAGCCGAATCCTTCTCTTCTGTCGCTCTTGATCAGACGCTGCTTATTGGGTATTCACAGCTAACCTGAGATCTCAAGTCATCAATAGTTCCCTAAGCTGTAGTCCTTGGTGGCCTAAGCTTACCACGCATTGTTGAAATATCACTTATATTGACCGACATAAACGGTTTAAAGTCGGCTGGAAAGAGATAAATCATTAAATCGGTTGGTGTAGAAAATTGTTCCATCATTTCTTTAGATATATAGGATTTCACCACCTATGTGGTGGACGAAGACACACCCATTGCCCAATTTTGATACCGGCTCCTACGATACGCTTTCTCACCATCTCGGTTGTAAAATTAAATGTCTCTCTACGTAATGAATCATTTCTCAATCACCTGATCTGGTAACTGTATTTGCAAAACTTTGGTATAACCGTAAAAGTGAATGGCAGCAATATCAACACTCTTACATTGCCGTAAGACTCTATCTACGAATAGATCTGTTGATGCCGAATGCTTTTGCCAGCATGCCACAATACTTAATGGTATACACGTATATTGGAAGCGATGAAATCCAATACCAGCGCCCAACACTTCAAAAAATCTGAAAAGAACAACAAAAATATTTTATATATAAAAAAAAATATAAAATATTTAAAAATTTTAATATTTCCTGTGTCTTTCTAATGGCAAACATGAAACCCCCCAACAAATAAACAAAAACAATGGAAGAAAAACAACAACAAAAATGTCTTAATAAGCGACAAACACGCGTAATTATTGGCTCGCAATGTAATTTATACGAGGTTTAAATTAACCAATTATTGCTTTTGTTGTTGTTGTAGTTGCCAATATTAACATTTTGCTCACAACTTGACTGTAAACGAGTAAATGCTTTGGCAATAACATGCACCACCTCAACTAACAACAACAACAATAATAATAATAATAAGAAAATAACAACAACAATACCACCAACAACAACTACAACAATCATACAAAAACAGCCGCAACAGTAGCCGAATAAACAAATAGATGACAAAAATCCCAACAACAAAAACCATGACAAATACAAAAAATAACCAAATTAACAGCAACAACAACAAAGGTGGAATGCCGCACCGAAAAACAAAAATTTCGAATTTTGGGTTCTCTTGGCGCTATGCGTGTTGTCTTTAATCAACAAAAAAATAGTATGCATAGGTATAGGCTTTGTTGTTGTTGCTATTTTTGCATTATATGTTTGCCACAAAAGTGAACAAACAGCCCAACAACGTAATGCAGACTTTGTTAAACCTGTAAAATTGGTTTTAAGTTTCAAGGACTTTCAGTGGACATTCACTTTTCGGTCGGTTTCAATCGCAACAAAGCCAAGCAACCAACCTAACCGACAACGCGAGCTGAGTGAACGCCAACAGAGTGCACATGTGCGCGCGCATGCTCGTACTAGCAAATATTTGTGCATGTGAATATGCATGGCTGTGCTACTAGTTAAACAGTTCGGTTCGACTTGCAGTTAAATAGACATACTTAAGAGCACAGCAACTAGCTGACAACACAATGAACAAAAAACTTCTGAATATGTACAAATGGCTTTCGAAAATAATGTTCGAAAAATGGAAACAGTTCGAAAAGTAATAATTATGACAGTGATGTTTATCTAAACCTGTTTTCGTATATATCTTTGTATCTAATTTCGGTATTTTTGTACCGAATTTCGAAATTTAATTTCTTATAAGTTATTGATTTTGACAAAACTTACCAAAATATTGAATTTTCTATCGTCTTTAAATATTGTTTACAATTTCCAAATAATGATAGAGTTGATTTGTGTACCGAAAAAATCGAAATTATAAGGAACAATTTTTCGAAAATCGATTTTTTAAAGAAGCCTTGTGCTTTTTGGTCACAAAACTCAATAACATACTAAATTTGACATCGTCTCTGAATGGTGTTTAGAAATTTTGAAATATTGATAAAGTTAATTTACGTACCGAATTTCGAAAATCGATTTTTTAAAGATATATATATATATGGTAATATATTCCAATTACCAATCGTCAGAGTGATTTCCTTATCATTTAAGATCTAATTTCAGTATTTTTTGTAGCGAATTTCGAAATTAGATCTCATAAGTTTTTTTCTATCAAATCTTACCAAAATACTGAATTTTTTATCGTCTCTGAATGGTGTTTACTATTTTCGAAATAATTTTGTGTACTGAATTTCGAAAATGGATATTTTAAAGAAGCGTTTAAATTTTTAAATTTAAAGTATTGTACTATTTTCCAATTATATCGTCAGTGTGATTTCTTCATTATTTAGTATCTGATTTCGTTTTTTTTTTCGTATCAAATTTCGCAATTCAATTTCATATGTGTTTTTTTCGTCATGAAATTTTTAAAGCGGCTTGAATGTATCGAATACTTTTATACTCTCGCAACCTGTTGCTACAGAGTATAATAGTTTTGTTCACCTAACGGTTGTTTGTATCACCTAAAACTAATCGAGTTAGATATAGGGTTATATATATATAAATGATCAGGATGAAGAGACGAGTTGAAATCCGGGTGACTGTCTGTCCGTCCGTCCGTGCAAGCTCTAACTTGAGTAAAAATTGAGATATCTTTATGAAACTTGGTAGACATGTTTCATGGTACCGTGAGACGGTTGGTATTGCAGATGGGCGTAATCGGACCACTGCCACGCCCACAAAACGCCATTAATCAAAAACAAATAACTTGCCATAACTAAGCTCCGCAATAAGATACAAGACTGTTATTTGGTACACAGGATCACATTAGGGAGGGGCATCTGCAGTTAAAATTTTTTTTTTAAAGTGGGCGTGGTCCCGCCTCTAATAGGTTTAATGTGCATATCTCCTAAACCGCTAATGCTATAATAACAAAATTCACTGGAAGCAAATATTTTTAGCACTTCCATTGACGGTGTGAAAATAGTTGAAATCGGGTGGCAACTCCGCCCACTCCCCATATAACGGTACTGTTAAAAACTACTAAAAGCGCGATAAATCAAGCACTAAACACGCCAGAGTCATTAAATTTTATCTCTGGGATGGTATGAGATGACTTTATAGGAACCACGTTCAAAATTAGACAGTGGGCGTGGCACAGCCCACTTTTAGGTGAAAACCCATATCTTGAGATCTGCTTAACCGATTTCAACCAAATTCGGTGCATAACGTTCTTTTCATGTTTCTATGTCACAGTGCAAAAATGGGCGAAATCGGACTACAACCACGCCTACTTTCCATATAACACCATTTTAAATTCCATCTGATTATTTCACTTTCCACTATGCAAATCAGGCAACAATGACTGTATCGGGATAAAACTTTGCGTGAATAATGCGATTAAAGTATGCCACCTTGTGGCCAAAAATTGTCTAAATCGAACCAAAACTGTTTAAGCCCCTAAGTACTAAATATGTGGACCCCAGTGCCTATAGTTGACCTTCTACCGAAAATATCAGGCAATCCACAAAGAAATCTCAAACGAGTATACTATTTGACTTTGCGAGAGTATAAAATGTTCGGTTACATCCGAACTTAGCCCTTCCTTACTTGTTAATAAATATTTTTATGACTAGAATGAAATATGTTTCTGATGTACAAGACCCTTAATACGAAAACATTAAAAAAGTGCATTTATACCGATTTCGAAATTTCAAACAAGCAGTGTAGTACAAACTAGTTACTAGATTAGATATTAGACTAAGGTACAATGCTTTGATATTTTGTTTGGTTTGGTATTTGGCTTGTACCGAATTTCGAAATCAAATTTCATACAAAGAAGTAACTAAATTAGTAGCATTGTTTAAGTAATAATAATATATATTTTTAGGTATCGCTTATATATATTATATTGATTCCAGTTTTTATCTAATTTTCTATTGGCATTATTTTTTTCGGTACGGTTTTTGTTTTAAATGTATTTAGGTATTTCTTAACATAAACATCTATTTCTGAGCATTGCTTTGCAAACATTTTAGAATTAGAGTGTTTAGCCAAAAATTGTATCGGAATTAAAATTGGCACTTTTGTACCGTGTTTGAATAACGGGTGTGATATTCAACGCTTAGTTGCTGAACTAAACCTTTTGTAGCAATTTAACCACAATATTGTATATGGAACTGATCTCATATAAATTTGTTACAAAATCTCCATCACTTGTTGTACCGAATTCCGAATTCCGAAAACAGTTTTGGTACAATTAATTTTTTTCTTAAATTCAAAAATACGCTAACCGGTCTTGTTGCATATTTCAATAAAAACTTTTGTAATAAATTCACAAAAACTTAATAATTGTTTTGTACCGATGTTCGGTACCAGTATTTTTTTATTTTATTTTATTGTAGTTATACTTTATTAAGCAAGTATAAAATTTACGTAAACTTAATAATTTTTTTGTACCGATATTCGGTACTAATATTTAATAAAAATTTATTTTGGTTACACTTTAAAAAAAAAAAGCTATACAAAATATTCTTAAAAAACGTTTTTAAGAATGTGTCAACTGTTAACTGGATAATCAGCACACATATGTATGTACATACTGTCTTCAGTACAATCTAAAGCAATTTATACCGTCTGCAGTTGCACTAGGTTGCCGCTTTGTGGTCTAAAAAGCCTACCAGTTTGATTGTACGAAATCAACGAAATTCAAGTTACAGATCCTCTAGCAGCGTCACAAATGCATATTTACATATGTACATACCATACATACATACATATAGACCTCGGTATGTATATGCTCGTTTCTAGTCACTTACTTGGCCTGGCTTGAGTTTACTAGCTTACGGATTTTGCATATGCACGACAAAGCATAGCAATCAAAGCGTTAAATTACAATTTTGTCACTTACTTTCACATACAAACATATATATATGTATGTAGTTACTTCAAGCACTGTATATACAGTGGTCCCCAACATTTTACAACAAAATACAAAATAATGAAATTTATAAAAAAATTAAAAATATTACAAAAATTTTCATAGTTAAATTAAATAATATTTACAGTTTATTTTTTTTTTAATTATTTTTTTTTCTTAAAAGTTTTTAAATTATTTTTTTGAAAATTATAATTTTTGTTGAAGAAAAAACTTCAGTGAACAGGTGTTTGCTGTCACCTTCTCTGAAGAAGTTCTGTCACAATTTGATACAAGTCGATACTAGGCTGGTTCATTTCTTATATTAAATGTATATATGTACATATTATATTTATATATTTACATACATATATGTATAATACAATCATAATTTTTATAAATTTGACATTACTTACATTCATCAATCGTAAAAAATTACGGTTAAATATTTTCAAAGCAAAGTGACCCACCCTAATATGTGGAATTTTTTTAAAATACATTTTTTTTGCATGCATCTGAAATCCCTTACTATAAAGTTTTTACTTTAAAAAAAATGGCCCACCCTAATATCCATAAGTTTTATATTATAAATACTCAGCTTACGTTATTTTGGCGTAATTTACCTTAATGTTAGCGCTATAATTTGAGTGCATTAATCCTATCTACTCACATAAGTATAACATATGAATTGAGCTTTGAAATATGGTGTCGTATCCTCAGTCTCCAGCAGTAGACCCTTTGTGCGCACATTGACAGCCAGACATAAATCTTTAAGCGTCAATGATTTATAAATAGATGAAAATGATACGGCTAAATAATGATTACTCAATTGGCTTGCAAGTCATTAATATTATACATATTTTGTGAAGAAGAATATTTAAAAGCAGACACATGCATAGTACTTGTAGATTGAAGATAATGCTGCAAATTGTGAACTGGTGGCTCCAACTGTGTTAGCTTATACTGGAAAATATATTATATAATATAATATATCAAAATAGCAACTATACACTACGGCGCTTGTCTAAATTTTAATCTTTAATTTTTAGTCCAATTTTACTGAACTCTGATTCTTGGAGCTCAGGAATCTGGCGCTTGATTGGTTGATTTAGATAGAGTTCAAATTATAGGGAATACTGACTTCCGAACCTTAATTAAAATAATGTTGGGCTCTGAACAAATCGTGAGGCATTATTGTTATAGTTCATTAACAAAATCATATAAGTAGTAGAGGTGGTTGCAATTATTAACTAAAAATTTTGGCGTTTTTGCTAAAGATTTTTTACTATTTAAATAATGTAATTTCCCTGACTCGAGAACCAGTTGATCGTTTTCGTTTATTGCTTTCATTAAGAAGCTATCGGCCCATAACCAGTTGAAGGATGTTGTTTGAATTCTCAAAAGCACACATTTTTGTTCTTAGCATATCTGCATTATTTCTTGGGACTTCCCGGCAACTTATGTACGATTTTAAGTTGTGTGATCCGGATAAATAACACATCTTGTTTACCTATTTATTATATTTTGTCTCGCATATGTTATAGTATTGTATAAAGAAATTTAATGTTTATTTTATATGAGTAAGGGCTAGAGTCCATCAAAGGGGTTTTAATTTTAACAATTTATTCTGAGGCTAAGGGAATAGAAGTCGAATTTTTCTAGTCTAACCGCTTAAATAAGTTATAATAGCTTTTATCTTGTCTATAACTATAGAAAATATGTTGTAGTATTTTAAGAGTTCAATTCTCCGCATATACAAGATATGTTCAAAGTGAACAGTAAAAAAGTAACAAAGTAGACTCTAGTGGCGCCATCTATATGTCGACTAGTGCGTTAGAATCTGCTATCCTTTATCGACTTCCAGTAAAAATTTCATGACTTTTCATCTATTGGAAGTGAAGTTATTATGTTTTAAGTGTCAATATGTTTTTGTCATCGGTGTGAAAATGAGCTTCGAACAAAGAGCCAACATTAAATTTTGTTTTAAAATTGGTAAAACTTTTACCGAAACGTTTTAATTGATGAAACAAGTTTATGGCGATAATTGCCTATCCCGTAGCAGAGTGCACGAGTGATTACAACGTTTTCAAAGTGGTCGTGAGCACATAAATGACGACGAACATGTGGGCCACCCAAATTCCGTGATCACCGAATTCTTTGTTCTTTTATCATTTCCTGATTTCTGGTTGATTAATGATAGGAAACGTCGAAGATCTTATAAGTAAGTGTACAAATGATCAGCGTGACGTGCTGTCTGTCCGTCTGTTTGTCTGTATATGCGCGAACTAGTCGTTCAGTTTTTGAAATATTGGAATGAAATTTTACACACGTTCTTTCTTCCTCAAAAAGCTGCCCATTTATTTGAGCGCCAATATGGGATCAATATAGCACATAGCTGCCATGCAAACTGAACGATCAAAAGCAAGTTCTTGTATGGAAACTTTTTTTATTTGACCAGACATCTTCAATTTGGCTTCAAATATTATCCAAGGCAACGCTACAATATCCGAAAAAACTTTCTAGATCGTAGCACTATTGCATATAGTTTGCATACAAACTGATCGATCAAAAATTTGGCAAGATATCTTCACGAAAATTTACATGGATCATTGCCAATGACAACGCTATAATCTCCTAACATATTTTTCAGATCGGACTGCTATATTATATAGCTGCAATATAAACTGACCGATCAAAATCAAGTTCTTATATGGCATTTTTTGTATATGTGAAGAATATTAATAGCTTCGGTGCAACCGAAGTTAACGTTTTTTTTTGTTTCTGGTTTCCTTTATCTCTATATTCACCCCTATCTTTGTTTGTGGATATGGCAGTCTTTATCTTGATCTATGTACATATATGTATATAATTCTTTGCCTTTAAATTTATTTGTATCCGTTTCTTCATCTGCACCCCTATCATTGCTCCCTTTTTGGCATTCTACGTACTCTCGTGCCTTTCATTTCTAAATACGCTTTATTTGAACAAAATTAATTATACCTTAAAATCAACAATGCCATTACGACATTCATAACTGTCAGATAATTGCACGAACGACGCCCATTGATGGCCTACTTCACGCACTAAATTAATTTGCTGCTGGTGTCTGCAATCAGAAACCAATCGATAAGTGCATAAATATTTATATGTAATGGTAGATATGTTTGTGTGTGTTGACATGCGAAACAAGTGGTCTGGAGGACTTTTTCCTTAAAAATAAACGCTCGAACGCAATTACCAACGAAAACCAAACAAGAACTTTAATTAATGCGCCTACAATCAAAAATGCATATACCTAAATACTCTAATGTTTGTATGAAATAGGTAAAAAAGGCCTTTGATAAAAATGCGTGCAAATACCTGTAAAATTTACCCGACTTCTTTGGTTAGTCGAATTGTTAGCATTCAAGGGTGTTGACAGGCAGAACAAGTGAAGGTGGTGAACGGTACTTTTGGTTAGAGATATACATATGTATATGCTGCAGACAGCCGTACTAGATCACTTGTATGTATGTATATCGTAACGTTTTTCGGGATCTCGAATTACAAATTTGCACTTTATCTAAATCCCGAAGTAAAGTTTTTCAGGAAAAAACGTAAATTTTTTATCATTACAATTGATAAAATTTGATATTAATAAAACACTGGCCAGTCCCGAAAAAAAATTTTGCGATCCCGAAAATCAAAAATTTCCACTAAATCTAATACGCCGCAAGTTAATACTAACAAATTGTTAGCCAGTCCCGAAAAAAAATTTCGTGATCCCGAAAATCCAAAATTGCCACAAAATTTAATACAACGCAAAAAGCTGTCTTCTTGTAAGTGCATTAGTGCATATGGCTGTCTGCGCATGCGTACCAACCCACCGCGCCAAGAGCGCGCCATTCATCCTTTTGCGAAAACAAAAACAAGCGCTCGCACGATTTGCTAATTGGTAGCTGTGTCCAATTCGTTTTGGTAAGCGTACATTAAATTTGCACGAAATCTATACGCTTTTCCGAATTATAATTATGCACGGCGTGCTGCCATTTTGGCCATTTAATTCTGATTGACTTATTTATTTATTTATTTCGTTGGTCTTTTTTGGCCGCACTTATTGTAATGCTCGCATGGCAGACAGACGACTGCTACGAAAAAAGGCGATCGCGCGCAATTAACGGAAAGCGCTGCAAGTGTACGACAGTAGGAGGCCGCGTAGAGGTGTGCGCATGTGCACCAACGGCGTCAAAAGCAATTTCAGTTGCAGTGGTCCACTATAAGCTGGTGGCTTAGGTTCTAAATGTGCATATATTTACACGTGTGTGTATGTGCGACTGTTGCCAAGCCAAAACCAGCGGCGCGCCCAAAAATGTCCATAATTGTTATTGGTTCACTTTTACATATCAAAATCATTTCAGCTACCATTTGATACAATTTTTTGTTGTATACATACCTATATTAATAATGCCTTTAAAGTATGTTTATATAGACATACATACATCTATATTATTTTTTCTTGCTGCAAAGTGGCATATTTTTACCGTTTCTTTTCTAATATTTCTCGATTTTTATTCAGATATATTTATGAAATTGTTAATTTTTTGCTATTATGGTTGTTGCTTGTTGTTGTTTTGATTACCTTGTATCAAATTAGGCGAGTGATTGTAATATTGTTTGTATATACTGTATATGCTGCGATTAATAGCGGATACATTCACTTTGCTGAATGTAAATCTTTTAAAGTCTGTCTGTCTTTTGCTGTTGCCTATTTCTTTATTTCTTCATTTGCATTTTGTTTTTTTGTGCTTTTATACTCTCGCAACCTGTTGCTACAGAGTATAATAGTTTTGTTCACCTAACGGTTGATTGTATCACCTAAAATTAATCGAGCTAGATATAGGGTTATATATATATAAATGATCAGGATGAAGAGACGAGTTGAAATCCGGGTGACTGTCCGTCCGTCCGTCCGTGCAAGATCTAACTTGAGTAAAAATTGAGATATCTTTATGAAACTTTGTAGACATGTTTCTTGGTACCGTAAGATGGTTGGTATTGCAGATGGGCATAATCGGACCACTGCCACGCCCACAAAACGCCATTAATCAAAAACAAATAAATTGCCATAACTAAGCTCCGCAATAAGATACAAGACTGTTATTTGGTACACAGGATCACATTAGGGAGGGGCATCTGCAGTTAAAATTTTTTTTTTTAAGTGGGTGTGGTCCCGCCTCTAATATGTTTAATGTGCATATCTCCTACACCGCTAATGCTATAATAACAAAATTCACTGGGAGCAAATTTTTTTAGCACTTATATTGACGGTGTGAAAATAGTTGAAATCGGGTGGCAACTCCGCCCACTCCCCATATAACGGTACTGTTAAAAACTACTAAAAGCGCGATAAATCAAGCACTAAACACGCCAGAGACATTCAATTTTATCTCTGGGATGGTATGAGATAACTTTATAGGAACCGCGTTCAAAATTAGTTAGTGGGCGTGGCACAGCCCACTTTTAGGTGAAAACCCATATCTTGAGATCTGCTTAGCCGATTTCAACCAAATTCGGTGCATAACGTTCTTTTCATGTTTCTATGTCATAGTGCTAAAATGGGCGAAATCGGACTACAACCACGCCTATTTCCCATATAACACCATTTTCAATTCCATCTGATTCTGTCACTTTCCTCTATGCATATCAAGCAACAATGATTGTATCGGAGTAAAACTTTGCGTGAATAATGCGTTTAAAGTATGCCACCTTGTCCAAAAATTGTCTAAATCGAGTCAAAACTGTTCAAGCCCCTAGGTAACGAATATGTGGACCCCAGTGCCTTTAGCTGACTTTTTTCCGAAAATATCGGTCAACATAGAACTAGGCGGCAAGATCCACAAAGAAATCTAAAACGAGTATACCATTTGACTTTGCGAGAGTATAAAATGTTCGGTTACATCCGAACTTAGCCCTTCCTTACTTGTTTTTTATTTGGTTTCGTAACAAGTTTTTGTCCTTTGCGATTTTGGCGTTTATTTCAATTCATTTATTTGTTTTATTTACTTAAGCCTAAAAGTTGAGTTCTACACTTTTGATTTCTGATTTCATTACTTATATATATCTTTTTCTTGTATCCCTCTTTCGTATTCACTTATTTTCGAGTACACCATTTGTCAACGTTAAGCTGCAACAAAAGTGCTGAAATAAATTGGAATTTGAATTTTGGGTATTAAGTATTTGACTTGTTGTTGTTGTTCTTTTTTTTAACTTCTTATTATTGTTACAAAAAGTTTTTGGTTTTTGGTCTGCGCAACAATCTCCGTCCATTGACTTTTTCGATAATTTTTAGTTGTTCGCCGCAGGCTTTGAATAAGTTTTAACTTTCGGTTTTACATTTGGATGCCGGCATCGTTTAGTTTATACATGTTAAGTTAGTTAGTGTTAGTTCTTTTTCCCCGAATGGGTGATATAATGGTATTTAAAATTGTTATCAAATGCAAATTGTATGCGAGTAGCATATTTAAATGTACAGTAAAACTATTGAATACTCGATAATATGACTTCATATACCTATGATTACTTTGAAATCACAAGAGTGATTAGCCGCTACGTAATTAAATAACGTTTGTACATTAGGACTATGTGCAAATGTTAATATTTGTAGGATATAAATGTTTCATCTACAAAGTAATGCTGAAGTAATTAATTACTAATGCAACAGTAATTAGTTACTTATACATTAAGGTAATGAGTAAACGTTACTGTTTGTAGGATATAAATGTAAAGATAAAACTTTTCGTCCATAAAGTAATGCGGAAGTAATTAATAACTGCATTAGTGCAGCTGTAATTAGTTACTACGAGCACTTCCAATAAGTATATATTACATTAATCTGCTTTTACTACAAGTACTGTTCTGTTTTCTCTCAATAACGCCGATAAATATTTAGTAATGGCAACACTAGTACATATAATTACATTTATTTGATATCTAAAGTATCGATAAACTTTTTTTAATTGTAATAACAGTAACTAAATAACAATAAATACTTATGTAGTGTTATAGTGAGATTGGCAAACAATTACTAAAAATTCATAATAATATGTTAGTAATCAAAAGTAAATTAATTACAAAGTAGTGGTTATAAATTGTCATATATAAGTAACTTTTTAATAAAAAAAATAACGGTTAAATTATTATAATTATTATTAAATTATAAAAGTGTTGTTATACCTAAATCAAAAGTTTTCATTATACAATTATAAGGGCATATAATCAACAACATATTATATATTCAAAGTAGTTGCTTACGATAAGCGTAAGGAAACATTGTAAATGTAAATATCGTTTAACTAATACTACATATTGTTTGTAATATAATGAGCGTTTTTTTGCAGCTTGAAAAATAGTATCATATAAGGTAGTTGTAATCATAAAGTAATTAAGTACAATGTAATGATTAGCTACCACTGATTTTAAATAAATGCTGTTGTTGTTTCACAGATTTAAAATTGTAATTGTAATCATTAAGTAATTAATTACCGTGTAATGATTATTTTTAATTACTATAATTACTTAAGGTTTACATTTTTTATTTGTTGCAATGTCAATAATTTTTGATGATATTCCTGAAATATAAATGATTATGAGGATAAATAAAAAAAATGTATGTATATTTTAATTTCATTAATTCAGTCTATTTAGTATATCCTATGAATATTGTACCTTGTCATTACAGTAAGTTGATCACGCACAAATCCGTCGTAGTAAAAATTGTCATACTTCCAAGCGTATGCGGAAACACACAAGGAAAACTGATTTTTCGCAAATACAACAAAAACTATAATAAAAAAACTTGAAACATTAATAATATAGATTTGAAAATGGAAAAGCTTGCCTCAAATAAACAAGCATATGCTTCTAATGGCACGCTACTGTGAGGCTACTCATCGCTTCATTCACTTCTATTTTTCATTAATGTGTTTAATGATGTGGAAAATCATAAAGTTCAGTTCAAATAGGAAAACAGCAACAACAAGAAAAAATAAAAAATTAAATAGCAGTACATAGTAATGAAAAATGTAAAGTGTGTTGCAATAAAATGACTGTCACACAAGTAATTATATTTATGTAATTATAATTTCTATGACACACAATTACTTTTATGTTCGATGAGGATTTTTTTTTTTATAAATTACTTTTAACTTTTAATACAATTAGTTCTTTCACATCACTCATCGCTATTGGTAATTAGTATTATAATACTTATAAGTATCTATAAGTAATTAAATATTCATATATTTTTGTATATGTTTTGACCCACTAATTACCTACATTTAAAGTTTTGCTAAATTCTCATTTTAAAATTTTTTAATTTTTTAAATACGTGGTAACTCTATTTACACCAAAAAAAACCAAGTTTTTCGTGTAGATTAGTTGTGTAATTTAAATTTAGGTTGCTTAGAGTAAAGTTTTGAAAGTGTGAGCGATGTTTTAAATATCTTCTGATATTTATATATGGTAATTACTGTTATTTGCAGTAGTTACTGTGTTAATTACACATTAATGACTGAAAATTGTACTATATTACATCTTCTAATTTTACTTAATTATTTACATTTTTCAATAGATTACAAATGTATCTAAAAATTTCTGTTATAAAGAAAAGTATTTATGGCAACTCTGTTAAATGACAAGCTCTGCGTTATGGGTTGGTTGACATCTAATTATAGTTTTTAGCTTGAATTTTAAATTTTTAGAACGAAGTTCTGAATTATTCTCTTTTGAAACTATCGTTACTTTTAATAATTACTGCTATCTAAAACGTAAATTAAGGATGATGTCAATTCATAGAAATATGCATGCATTTTACAAAGTTCTGTATGTATGTACATATGTATGTATGTATTTATGTTGTAGTATATAGCAGTCCGAAGAGAAAATTAACTTGTTGTATATTGAGTGACAAATAGGTAGGGGAGTTAACGTCAAGGCTGTCTGTTAATTGTGACTCATTTACACCTACATACATATGTACATAAGTAATTATCGTATGATGCACATAATGTATCCGTATGAGTAATTGCATATACGTGCAAATATAGCATATATCTAATACCATATCCAAATTTTGCTTCAACAGTCCCACGCACAATATTTGTAGTATACTCTACTATTCTATCTGCCACATAACAGTTTATTTCATGAGACGAGTATATACGAAGACCTCAAGCATTACTCCGGTATTCACATATTTTTTTGTTTATCACTTTAATATACATACATATTCCAAAATGATCTACCATATAACGGTTTATTGTAATTGCTGATGATATAGAGATATCATGCTGAAATTTCGTAGAGACACATATTATTTTTAACCAAAAGCGTAGTTGTTCCGGAAATGGTTGTGAACACATGCTATTTGCATTCTTCTGCCATATAACGGTTTATTTTTATTTAAAGCCATATGTCCGTGACAAGCTGCCATTTTATCAGCAGCACCTCTTTTTTAGCACAAGTATCCGTTTGTGATTCAGATGAAATGAAACTTAACTACTACAATCTACTATAAAACGGTTTATTTATGTGTGGGCCTTTCGACGTAAACATGAGGATATGATCAAGCTGAAATTTGACGTAAACGACTATTAATAAATAAAATAAGCACTTTTGTCATTAAACGGTTTATCCTCTGGTGGGCTAATACTGGTAATTATGGAGCTATCATGCCGAAATTTCGTTGCCACAGCTCTTCTATTAAACATATTAGATTTCCGAAAAAGCGTTGCCACCGTAAGCGAACCTATATTATTTCTCATATAACGCTTTATTTCTATGTTGACTTTGTGTAAGTAATTTTAAAGATATCATGCTGAAATTTGGTACACACATCTATTTTATTCAAAACATTATTTTTTTTCCGGATATTTACCACTATCTGGCATATAACGATTAATTATACACTGAACAGGGTATAGTAGGTTTGCCACAATGTTTGTAACACGCAAAAACTCACGAACACTCTATAAAGTGTTTATATGAAAGATCAGCGTGACGAGTTGAGTTGATTTCGCCATGTCCGTCTGTCTGTGCGTTTGTATATATGCGAACTAGTCTCTCAATAGTTTTTGAGATATTGGTCTGAAATTGAGCACACGTCATTTTCGCACCAAGAAGCTGCTCATTTATCGGAACCGTCGTTATCGGAGCACTATAGCGTATAACTGCCGTACAAACTGAACGATCCGCATCAAGATCTTGTGTGGACAACTTTTTCACTTGTCGAAGTATCTTCAAGAAATTTGGCAGAGAGTATTAACCAAAGCATCGCAATAATCTACGAAGAAATTGTTGAGATCGAAATACTACATAATATAGCTGCCATATAACTGACCGATCAAACTCAAGTCCTTGTATGAAAACTCTTCTATTTGATGAGGTATTTTCATGAAATTTTGCACAGATTATTATTTAGGGTATTGCTACGATTTGCGAACATATCAATAATGTAATTTTACCCTTTTATGTTATAAAAAATGCACTTGTACAGCTTCGGTGAAGTCGAAGTTAAAGCTTTTTCTTGTTTTTACGTAAAATCTATGTAAGTGTTTGTAAAGATATCCTGCTGAAATTTCTCTTCAGTAATAAATTTATACAATTTTTAATTTACAATAATTCAATGGTCATTACAATATTATTTTTACCTTAATCCACGTTTATGTATTTATTTTCTCCAAATTGAGGCACCCTCTAAATAAGTATTAATATATATGCTGCTCTTGGTTTATTATTAGAACTATGCACGTCGTATAATAAATAGTTCTCAGCTTAGTACTTCAGCTACAATATACAAAGTTATTTGCCAATAAACTAACGGTTGACGATGTCTAAGCAAAAACTCATTGTTGAAGTGCAACTTTGCCACGCCGAAATACGGCGAAAGCTTTTGCTTATCACTAAATTATCTCTATAACAGAAACTGCGCGCATGTATATATAATTTAACATATACATACATACAGCTAACGCTATATACAGTTATACTATCAGCTTCTATGGCGAAAAGTTTGTATTCGCAATTTCGAAAAGTCTTGTGTATCTATACGCCCATTGTGCGTAACAGTTGGTTGATAACTGCTTTGTAGGCGCGTGTGTGCATGAGTGTGGCTGTGTGGGCGCCTCAAAGTCACTTGGCCGCAGGCGCGAAACGAAAACTTTTTTTGCATGCGAATTTCTCGCCTGCCATATGGTAATTGCAAACTTCCATTAAACTTGTGGATTTCTGCATAAAACAGTGGATTAACGGCTGTTAAAGTATAATTAAAATATTAATGGAAAATTTATACACACATCAGCACCGCCTGACAATATGTTGCGTATACGCAGTGGCGCACCAATTTTCATGCGAAATAAAAGCAAAACGCAATGTTTGTTATTGTAAATGTTATTGTTATTGTCAGCATATATAATACATATATGTAAATATGTATGTACGCATTTACTAACTGCGCACGTTTTCGTAGAACACGATATGCTACCTCCTTGCTAAAAACTTCGAAAAAGTTCCCGATTCTTCTCGCACAAATTCGAAAGTAAAACCAAAAAGGAATTAGAAACCGAAATGAAGGTCAAACAAGTTGCTCTTTTGCGATTGCGTGGTCAATTTCTGTTGTTGCATTTTTTTGTACACGAATTTCTCGAACTCAATTTGCATTTACACTCAAGCACGCCCACTCACTTCACATTTCACTCAATTCACCACACAAATATACAGTTAGCCGGAAAACTAAACTCGCCACTATCTCTTGAGCACTTGAGTGTCCTTTGCGTTGAAAATTAAGTATATGCGCGTGAGTTTTCCTCGCGCACACTCACTCAACCACCCACACTCAATACCAACGCACTCATTTACTCTCCAGAGCGCTTTCAGTTTGTGTTGCTTCTTATCAACCTCCATTTGTTTGTTTGTTTTTCATTTGCGTAAAGCTTCCAGCTTCCGGTTGTGCTGCGCAATGCCGTTATTCAGTATTGTTGTTTTTGTGTTATTATTATTATTTTTTTTTTGTTTTGCTGGCACTCCCACTCATTCGTGCGATATCGTAAATATTGCGCGCATAGTCATATTCGATTTTTATGAATGAATTTCCACGCGAACGTTCACTCCTCCTCACTCGCTCGTGCTGTTTCTTTAATGAGCCACCTCACGCCGAGCTCATGTGTTCGTTGACGGCCAGCACAACGGAGTTTTTGGCACGCAGATGACGTAGATCTGTCGTAGTTGTTGTTTTTGTCAATTTTGCAACAGCTGCTGTTGCTATTGTCCGCCCGCCTGTGTATACTATTAGTCTTATCTGCTGATTTAGTTGCCTCAACGCGAGTCGTTTTGTCCTGAACTGGCGTCAAATGAAGCAAACACTCGGTTGCATATTATTTTCGATACATAAATTTATGGCACTTCAAAGTCGTAGATAAGGGAGTTGCGTGGCGGGTTCAAGAACCGACGTCATATCTATGTTATATTCGCCTTTTTCTAGGCCGGTCGGAAACGCTTGAGAAGGAGATTCGATGGCTCCTAAAAAATAGTTTTAAATATACGTAATCTCAAGTTTATCCTTCGAGGTTCCGCTTATTATTCATTGCCTATTCCTCAAACCAGCCGACCTACTCCATAGATTCTTCCATTCTTCTCCCATAATGGAAGCTCGTTACATTTTATAAAACATTTTATAATGTCCTAAATTTATCTACTTTTCCGAGCACCGGTACCTATGTCATTTAAAAAAACCTGAATCTCAATAAACATTGGCCCATATATTTTTCACATCACTAACTTTGATCTCTCTCTCCAAACGCT
Organism: Bactrocera oleae; assembly: GCF_042242935.1. NCBI lineage: Eukaryota > Metazoa > Arthropoda > Insecta > Diptera > Tephritidae > Bactrocera > Bactrocera oleae. The sequence continues at coordinate 51,983,962 of NC_091538.1, read as the reverse complement.
GTTATCTGTTTCTTAAGTTTGTCTAACCCAAACACGAGTTGGTAAATTATATCATAAAAAAACTTCACCGTCCTCATAGTTCTTCGAAACCGGAATGCACTCCGTCTATATCTGATCAAAAAAAATTGTCAAGTCAATAGCATTCCCTAAGCCTATTCGATAAACTTTTGTGTTGCTACAACAATAGATTTCAAATTTCAGGTATGTCAGTTGAAACATTCAAATATTTTGAGCTCTGTGGATATGTTCCTAAAGACAGCAGACTTTAGTGGAAGAGATAATACTATTAATAGCTCGTGCGCTTCAAACCTTCAACCTTTTATTTTGAAACAGCTTTTTATCAATTCCACTAACTGTTAAGGCACAGCTCTAAGCACTTCCGCGAGTTGATGGAACCGATGCACCGTTTACATAAGCTAGACAGATGTCTAGGTAGAATTCGTCATCCAATAAATCCTGTCATCAACTTGCAGAAACCTCTATCAGCACTATTATAGCAAAAAAAGAATAAAGAATGCCAAACCCCCATCAGTGGGAAATCCTGCAACCGGCTCTGTCCAAAGTACATAAGCATCGCTATTGGTCGTACTGCTGACGTCAAATTACAATGAATCGAAAATGAACAGTACGAGTATATAAATATATATATTTATGTTTGTAACCAATTTCATAGATACATCCATTTCGCTCTTCTCTCTCGCCATCCAGACACTAACCAACAATGACTTCTATTATCTATCAGTCAGTGATTTAGTCAACGAGCAATTCAATCGATTGCCGAAGCTGAGCAGCTCTATCACCATCCTGTTGCTTGGCCGGCTATCGCTCTGTCGCCGCGTTACGCTCATTTGCGCCCACCAGTGGGCGTTGTTGTCGCTGCTAGTTGGCGTCTGCAATTAACGCATCGAGCTGCCATATGGCAATAGCCGCCTCTATTCAACCGGCAGCAGCGAATATCCCGCTGTGGCCCTGAAATTTACGCAGAAGGCAGCAATGAGGTTATGTGTGTGCCATGTTATGCTATGCGGCGCTATGTACCCTCTTCCGCGCCATTTCACAATTCGTTGTTCATTTTAGTATCTGCTGTTATTGTTGTTTTAGAAGCATCTGGGTGTCAAATTGGTTTGAAATCGCACATTGATTCATAATTCGCGTGGGTGTGTAACGGTTTGTATGTACATACTCGTACATATGTATGCGTGTGTATGTCGTAAATAACTTCAATAGGATTTTGCTGCTCAAAGGTTGTGATAAAATTTGTTGCAGTGCGATTAACGTCAGAGCTTTGACATTTACACGTTTGGCATGATTTGGTGTGTCACGAGTTGTGTTTTTTTTACCGAAAATGACACAGAGCTTAGCAAGATAAGTAAACATGGATATTAGAATATGAAATGTACAGCGTAGAAAACTTTAATATATTTGGTGAGTTTCGGAAATTATTTAATATCTGCTTTTTCAATGAATTTCGGACTGATCTTGCGCCTTCATAAAAGTATCGAGCGAGCAACTAACTCTGGCAGCCAGTCTTTGAACGCTGAGAGCTCCGCTTCTCACATCTAAGATATATCGGGAATTTCCTTTCTCTGCTACAGAAGCTTTCAAAACACTTGAATTCTTCGCCCATGGATGAAAGAAGAGTGAATTAGCTATTCAATCACTCTGCCAAGAATTCCTATATATTTCTTGGTCCAAGAAAACATGTTTGGAACTGAAATATAAAGACTTTCATATCTACTACTCGGTCCTGTAGTCGGAAGTTGTTTTGGACCTGCTGATTTTTAATTCGTCTCAACGCAGATTAATATTTTGTTGGCTTCGCTAGAAAGCATCAGATATCTGGTAGATTAATTTTAAATTATGTTCAATCTGTCGCTTGCAGTAGATTTCCCTAAACGAGTACGTTGATATGAAAAATGTTTTCTAAATTCTTTTGGCACTTCTACTTCTGCTTTATTAGAATTGAAACTACGTTTATGTCCACTAGGTAGACGAGAAAATATTCACAGAGTTTGCAGTGTATGGCTTGTAATACCGCTCTGCTTGAACCACAAATCGCTTCTATCAAAAAGATCGGATTCTTGTTGTCAGGTTTCTTAGCATACTTTCAGATGCAATGGTAATCCTGGTGTACCTTTGAAGGTTTAAAACTTTATTACCCTTAATACCATTAAGGGTTAGCTCACCTCACTCAAATGATTCTTTGTGGTTTTACATATATAATTTTAGGTATAATCATATTACTAATATATATATATCTTTTTCTTCTTTTCAGGTATGTTTCAAAAATGTTGGATAAATACAGATTCTTAAATTTGTGTAAGTAGAACAAAATCATTTCAATTAAACCTTACTTTATAATAAAAATTTAGGTTACTTACTTTTCGAAGATTCCTATATTTATACCTTAAACAGGGTATATGAAGTTTGCCACGAAGTTTGTGACACATACAAAGAAAACTTGGAGACCTTATAAAATATATTATATATATTTAAATGATCAGCATGGTGAGCTGAGTCGAGTTAGCTGTGTCCGTTTGTCTGTCCGTCTGTCGGTATATACGCGAACTACTCCCTTCATTTTTGAGATATCGATCTGAAAATCTCTCTTTCTCTCTTGAAACCTCGATGACTTTGCCAATATTTCTGGTCTCTTAAACAGCAGTTTTGCTTTTGATATCACGACCACTTCGTTAAAAAATATCTTGTCAAAATACAAAATTTTTCGATCAAAACAAAAGTTTTGATTTTTCATCATTTTTAACTGACCTTTCGGGTCATAAACTGATCTTTCATATCTTAAACTTATCGTTTAGATTTAAACTGATCTTCTGGATGATCAATTCTCAAATCGGTCTCTTTAAGCGATTATTGTCAGATCCTTGCGAAAATATTCAGCCCAGAATTAGACATTATTCAAATATGGCAGTATCAAATACATTCTGTCATAAGCTGTCACTGTTAAAGTGTCCTGTCAGAATATGAATAAGCAAAAAAACTTGATCTTAACCACACATTGCACAGTTGTCTTCAAAGTCTATAACATATGTACATATGTCACCCACATACACCCACTCGGTAATAAATACAGTTATTTGTCAACATAATTTACTGTTTTTATTTTTATATTAATTATATACTTGTATATACTTTTACACCACCTCCACCCAACTCATTTCTGTCCATGCAAATTCCGCAAAATTTTTAATATAAATACAAAAGCAACAAATTACTAACAAATCGCACTCGAGTGCCGCTTGCCGATGAGATTGTCATATTACAATAATATTAATTATTCACAATTCTAAAGTAAATCAACAATTTGTTGTTTCGCTAATTAATTATCCTATCTGCCAGTCAGCGCTTGTATGTAATTTGTTGCGATAAAAATGTTGGAATTTTTTCACTTTGGCATAAAATTAATGTTTTTTTATGTCAGCTAAGAATAATGAAAAAGCGCATAGGTTAAGCAAAACCACATAAAGAATTGAACAATTAACGAGCTGTACTAATTTAATGAATGCAGTCATAAAAGGTGAGTAGAAACGAAACTCAGTCTCAAAAGGTTAAGGAATATATTTAAAAGAAATACATTTCAGAGAAAGGCAGCTATATGCAATAGTGGTTTGATCTAAAAAATTCTCCTGAGATTGCACCGCTGGCTTAAACAACAACAATGCTAAATTTCGTGAAGATATCACGACAAATGAAAAAGCTTTCCATACAAGCACTTTATTCAGCTATATGTTGTAGTAATCCCATCTGAAAATTTTTTTTCGAGATATAGACAATAACTCATGCTAAATTTCATCTTTGCTGTGATATCGGTGAAAAAAAATTTGTTTTGATCGATATCTCAGGAACTGAGCAACTAGACAGACGGACGAAGGGACAGACATAAGGATGGCTAAATCGATCGTCATTCTGATCATAAAAATGTATATTATATAGGGCCTCAAACGTTTCGTTTTAGGTGTTACAAACTTCGTGGGAAAATAATAAAGACTTATTTGAACTATGGCAGTATCAAAAATATTCGATATATGTATGTTTGAAGAAAAAGTTATTGATAAAAGAATGTTCGTTACTGGTACACAATTTCATAACTACTGCTAATTGCTAATGTCATGCAAAAAGTTCTCTCGATAAATAAAGTCGATAGCATTTTTGTTCTGGCTAAAATTTATAAGTATAGTACAAAATGATAAATGAGTAGTAAAATAAACACAGTTCAGGCATCGATATTTCGATATATATTTTTTTTGAAATTTATATAATATCGATAACTGTTTTCATTTATGGTGAATACTAAAAATTGAAGAGCATCAAAGAAATCGATATATGTTAGAAAATAAAGTTATCGATAAAAAAAATGCGTTAATAGTAGGAAATTTCATAATAACTAGAAATTCCTATAGTGTGTAAAGTTTCTCGATAAATAAGATCTGAAGATGATTAAAACTGTTCTGACTAAAACTTAAAAGTATTGTACAAAAAATAAACTAGTATAAAAAGAAAACTCAGTTCATATATCGATATTTTTTTATCGAATGTGAATGTGTCGATACATTTTTTCATTTAACTCAAAAAACAGAAGGCATATGCCTGTATGTTAATAATATACTACAATACAAATAGTTGAGACCATCATTTTTTTTATTTTTTTTAAAGGTTAAAGTAGTTTCAACTCTTTTATAAAGTTAAAAAAAAAATTGGTTCCTTTAACACATCAGCACATATCTCTAACGTATACATACATGTATATATATACATATGTATTACAAATAATTTATTTTCTAGATTTAACCCTTCCATTATCAAAAGTTCATCAGGCAACACGCAAGTGACTCTTAACCGAGATTCAACTAAGCGGAAATACTCATAAATCCACATCGACACCCACAATGATGTGCATTAACAAGCGCGCAACCACGCTCACGTGTGTAAATATGTGTTCATCTGAACATATATGAATTTAGCACACATTAGGTGGCAACACTAGTTGCAGGCGCCATTAATATCTCGTCCTTGATGTGACATTTTTTCACATCACTGCATGTTGCTACATTTGTTGGTGGTTGTGGAAGTACCTTTGTGCAACCATGTTCACGAGTATGTGTGATTTGTAGGTATGTTTGTGTATAATGGGGCGTTAGCCTTACATAATATCCAATATGCTATTTGTGTCACACGCCACAAATCAAAGAGAGTGTACTCTCCGATATACTCATATGTATACGGCTATTTTTGATGTCATTAGAGATGACAGAAGATGAAGAACCAGTGCATCATGACAATTAAAGCCTGATTTCAGTCGACAAGAAAATTGCTTTTCTTTAGATCCTTGGTAAACCGATTGTTGTTGTTGTAACAATACTCTTAGAGATACTTTATAAATTCGGCTCCTTTTCGTTTATTTAGTTTCGACGATCTTCAGTATGGCCAAGTCTGAAGCCTTTCATATGCCAAGATTTTAAGAGTCTCGAGACTTCTTTCTCTCTACTATGTTTTTTCGAAAATAGGTTGATAAAACTCAAAACCGACCTCTAACTTACATACTAATTTCAAAAAAGTATATATGAACCGATTTCTGTTAATTAAAAAAAAAAAACTCCATGAGTCGACTTAGTATTCCAAAATCGGATCAATATATTTCAACGTCAAGAACAATGGCTTCAAAGCCCAGTGCCTTTATCAATCTACTTTTCAGTAAGCTAGGTAAAACATGAAAAAGCTTTAACTATGGTTACATCGAAGCTATTATACTCTTCATAAATAAAAATAAGTTGTTCATACAAGAACTTGATTTTCATCAGCATCAGTCAGTTGTATGGCAGTTATATGCTATAGATATACGATATAAACAATTTCTTCGGAGATTGTACCGTTGCTTTGAGCAATAATCCATGTCAAATTATGTGAAGATATCTTGTTAAATAAAAAGTTTTTCCATACAAGAACTTGATTTTAATCGATCAATTTGTATGGCAGCTATATGCTATAGTGGTCCGATATCGGCGATTTTGAAAATTAATGATAAGCTCCTTGGGGACAAAAAAAGGATTTCAAAATATCTCAAAAACTGAGGGACTAGTTCGCGTATATACAGACGGCCATGGCTGAATCTCAGCTCATTACCCTATTCTCTTTCGTTTCAAAGACATGAATTTTTGAATTTTGACAAAATAGTACACTTTTTTATTTTTTCAACTTTTTTTTTGTTGAATATCATTATTCTATCACATGGTTATCGAAAGAACTTCGTTTTATGATAAGACAAAACTTTCCACCAAAGTTCATTCAAATCGGTCACGTCTAACTATTTGTCGATTTGACATGGAATGGCCCACGTCTGAAGCTTCCTCGTCTGCGTTTCACTACATCCAAACGACCAATGTGCAGCGTAGTTTATGACTGGTCGGCTGATTGCCTGGTATAGATATTACCAAGAAGGTTTCTTTGTCTTTCCCCATGAGCTTCCGGTTAGCGACTTGAGAATTTAGTTGCAGCACTGTACTTTGGCAGTTATCGCAGACGTATGAGGAGTGAAGGAGTTGTCGAATCCACTACCTTAAATCTTAGTGTCTCATTGACAGTCAGAGTGTTAACGCCATCGACTGTAATATTAAGATATAGTCTATACTCCTTCGTCCAGTTAGTAAATATGGTCGATGTGGATTTAGTGGTGGTTGAGGCAGTTTCGAAATATAGAAGTTAAACTATAACGAAGAGACGACACCACCCTGCGGAACCCATTTTATAGAGTCTCCTACATTACTTTCCCGTTGTTACATACTTAATATACCCTGTTCAGGGTATTCAAATATCTCCCAAAAATTTAATTTTCGTCTTATGTGATTTAATTCTGTAGTTTATCGAGAAACTTTTGAATCGGTGATAACGGTGAAGTCTGTTGGTACCTGCAGCCTAATACTTTAGAGAATTAATGCAAAAAGTATAGAATTATGTTGACTGGATGGTTTCGTGGAGAAATTGTTACCTAAAGCTTTAATATTAAACTATCCGCTAGAAGTCGCTGAGTTGTTGTTATAAAATAAGCAGTTCCTATTAATAATACTATTATTAAGTAGTATCAATATTATCAAGATTAATTTTTATACCCTGCACAGGGTATCTTAAGTGTGCCACTAAGTTTGTAACACCCAGAAAGAAAACTTCGGAGACCCTATAGAATATATGCATAAATGATCAGCATGATGAGCTGAGTTGATTTAGCCATGCCTGTCTGTTCGTCCGTCCGTCTGTATATACGCGAACTAGTAACCCAGTTTTAACGCTATCGATCTGAAATTTTGCAACTGTCCTTTTCTCACTAAGAAGTTGCTGATTTTTCGGAACGGCCGATATCGGACCGCTATAGCATATAAGCGAATAAGCAATAAACTGAACAATCAGAATCAAGTACTTGTATGGAAAACTTTTTTATTTGACGTGATATATTTACGAAATTTGGCGTGGGTTATTGACTAAGCCAATAATGCAATCTCCGAAGAAATTGTTCAGATCAGATCACTTTATCATATAGCTGCCTTACAAATTGAACGATCGGTATTAAGTTCTGTGAAGGGTATTATAGCTTCGGTGCAACCGAGGTTAACGTTTTATCTTGTTTTATATTATAATTCACACTTAGTTTCCTACTGCGTTGTGCACTCATGACAACGAGGACATCTAGAGAGGACACAAAATGAGTCAATATACGTCTGAGCTTTTTTGTAGCCACAACCACAAATACACACACGCTCACATATATACTTACACACATTTCTGCATACTTTCATCTTAAATTTTCGCTTGATTTGCATGTGGCGTAGTCGGTGGTCGTGCAGTTAATGCACACCCATGGTCGTCAGAGACGCAAGGTTTTCTGGAATGGCGTTGCCAAGTTTTGACTTTCGACCGCAACAAGTGTTAATATGTTTTTTCCGGGAGAAAATTTTTGCAATGAAGCTTTTTCGTATTTGTTTTACTGCCATCCTTCAAAGGGCTAATGTAACGGTGATTGTGGTGTGAGAGTGTCTTAAAATAGATACAAGGATTGCGCAGTGAATGAAATAGTAAATTGCGTGGGCACTGTACCGTTTACAGTAGTTGATGGCGTCAATGGCATTCAACAGACTCGTACCAGATGTTAGTTAGTTAATTCAGGACAGAGGGGTAAAAGGAGGTGTAGTTCATCGCTTGCAAGGATACAAGTAAATGTGCGGGAGGTGAGTGCGTTGGTGTTAGTGTCGGTGGCTCGAAGAGGCGCTGGCGGTATCTGTTCGGTTAAGCGGTGAGTCTCTTTTGATGAGTTTCTATTTTTAGCATTACACTGAATGAATTTCGTGTCCGCACGTAGGCGTAGTTGCAAAAGTAAAACCAATAACAACAGTAAAAAAACCTGAAACTGCGTTTTATCTGTAAACACACGCAAACATATGTTTGCCACAGAACTTCCAAGTGGGTACAGACGGCTCCTACGCCTTTCGACTGGCAATGACGTTGCATAAGCTTTTAAGAAGCTGAAGAACACAACAAAAAACGTGAAAAGACATTAAAAAGTTTATGGGTAAAGAGATACTGTACGAAAGCTGCTTTTTATGAAGTGAGTAGAAGGAAAATCTTAAATACTTGTTCACATAAAGGGTGCGCGAATTGGTTTTTCAGAAACTCAGGTCCAACCCAGATTTATGAAATATTTAATTTCTTTTCCAACTTTTCTTTCGTCTATTTAAAATTGCGATAAACTAAGTGTTAATAGAACTAGAGTTATTTTAAAATGCATTTACACTTCTAAATATTCCAACATCTTTGGTTGTTACATAATATCAAGAATATTGGAATAAATTCAACGATATTGTAGATCAGAAACTAGGAGGACTAGATTACTGACTTCGAAATCAAGTTCCATACTCGTTAACTTCTATAAATGATATAGTTTATTTATACAATTATCTAACCACCAAATCTTTTGCAAACACCCTGTATCACAAAATACACCGGTTTTTCAGCTCTCTTACGTTCCTTCCTTTCTTGTTAATTTTAGAAACATGGTCAGCTAAAAATAGCTTACCAATTTCCGATTCAAAGTGATAAGTTGCGTAAGAATGTGCACGCAATTGCGTCGAGCATATGGACGAATCGGAAAATGTTGATGCAATTGAATTTTTTGTCTGTAAAAATATAACCTCAAAATAATATATGTTCTCATTTGGTTTTCCGCGAAATTATTCTTGAAATTGATGTCTATGGTCAAATAAGTTTTGTATTTGACACAAAACTGATCATTTATCATTCCGTTCCCACGATGGTCTAGAGGGTCTACGCAATTAGAATGAACCCGGATGTTTATCCGACCGAGGACTGTTAACTCCGCAGCATTTCTGCAAATTACATCAGAGATGTTTTCTGCCGCTAGAACAACAACAGCATTTATCATTTTCAAATTTTATTTGGTCGATCCTAAACTTGTATAGGGTTGTTTTCTAGATGCCTATCCCCCATCTGTTAGATCTAATTTCATATCACGTAAACTGCTTGTGCGATTTTAATCAGATTTGTTATATATTAAAACGGGTAAAATCGAACCAAAATCCCATTATGCGATAGATAGTTAATAATTAAAAACCTCAATGCAGGGAATCTGCCGTCACATGTTGATGAAGTCGGTTCAGAGCTTCCCCTAACTACGCATACAAATAATATATAACTTCCGGTTAACTTTATATCCTATATACCGGGAAATATATATGATATCTTAATGAAATTATATAAGCAGTTTTTTTGAAAAACGCTACGATTTTATGTCGAAATTAGGTGCAAGCGGTCGCCTGTTTCTACTAGCCCTTATATAAGTAATATAAAATGTTCACCTTTCCGGTGGATTTTATACTGAATACACAGATAATATAAAGGGATTTCTAAACTAAATTATCTGAGCATGCTTTCCTAAATACAATATAATATAATATGGAGCCCAAAGCATGCCCAAATATTTCATATACCCGACACCATGGTTTTTGTCCTTCAATTTTTTTATTTTTATTATTTATAACATTTATAGGAACATCGCTTATTTAAGATATCTTGAGAGCGAATGAGCGTAATTTTGAGCCAAATATTGATTTTCGCCCTTCCGATAGTCATTTTGCCTTATGTATGGATTAATGTGTAAGTTATTTCGATGAAATTAAATGGACATTTCTTCTAAAGTATTTCGTAGTTTTAAGAATAGATAAAATCGGTTAGCATATTTCTATGGATTCCATATAGAAATAATTTCGACCACTCTGGTAGCTTAATTCCGTACTTTACGATCAGTTAACGGAATACGTTGGTTTCCTTTTAAATTTCGGTATTTGGAACTCTAGTGTTGCAATCTGGCAACTCACAACTCTATCGTTAAGTTTAACATTTTTGATGTTATACGAGTTCTAACTCAGAACGTTGTGAAATACGAGCATTATTTGTGTTGTTTACCGTAAAGTCTTGACCTGGCACCGAATGACTTCTCTTTATTCCCGTACGTAAAAAAAACTAAGGGGTCAACGTTTTTTGACATCTAAAGAGGCGGTTTATGCGCTCAGAACGCATGTTATGGGGATACCTGAAGCAGATTGGCAGACAAGTCAACAAAAAGTCGATTTAAACGGATGCAAAAGTGTATAGATCTTAATGCAGAATATGAAAAACCTTTGAAAAAAATTTTGAAAAACAATAAAGTGATCTTCGATGATTAATATTTGTTTTTCTTCTCTAATCCCAAAATATAAAAGGCAACCCTCCCTTGTGCAGAATATTTTGTTTGAGATAATAATGTTCAACATAAAAAATGAGTGCTATTGGTCCATAGCTTCGGCTAGACTCCATACATACAATATAATGTATACAGCTTTGTCAAGTTTTGTGTGAATTAGCGCAAATAATCTACAAAATTTTTTAGTAAATTAATGAAACTAGGTACAAGAGCTGCCACTGCCAAAAGATAGTCTGCTACCAAGTTTGGATGTAATCGTCCTATAAATTGGCTTTATAATTAATTTCTTCTGCATTCGAACTAAGCCCTTCCTTACATGTTTTGCTTTACCTTTTTTGTTACTATATAAATTAATGAATTAATTAAAATGGCATTCGCCATAAGTTTAGCGCTTAATCAGAACCGTTAACTGCTTACGCCCGCAGCTGCCCACTTACATACATCTGCAGCCAATTAAAAACAGCTTTATGGCTCTTAAAGTCGAATTCGTGCAAATTTGTGCCTCCGCCTAACATATTTGGTGCTGTGCTGGCTGGCGGCAGTCGGGCGTTCACGCGCATGCGCGCGCGCCACCTTTCAAAAATTCAGAATCTCTTTGATTTTACACCGACTTTACAGAGTGACTTTCAAAAAATGCTTTGGAGGCAGCAGCAGAAAAACTGTTCATTTGAGTATGTATTACTAGGCATTTACTACTCGTACTATGTACAAGTATGTGTATGTGTCTATAAGAGAGTTGTTGTTGTTGTTTGAGTTTTTGCCTTTAAAATCTAGCTTTTAATCCGTTTTGTGGCCGTTGTTTAATTGTAGTATTAATGTTGTTGTATTTTGCTATGCTACAACACATATACAAGCTGTGCGGCTGTCTGTCTGACTGCATTATCAAATTAGTTCACGGCAACTGCATTTTTAATTTAAACTGTGCGTTCTGCTGCAGCCTGACGTAAATGTATGTATATGTGTATGTGTATGTATGTGTGTATATATGGACGAACGTATGTGTGTTAGTATATGTGCGTGTTTTGCTCTTCAACTTACTCGCCTGCTGAGTTGCCGGGTCTACTGGAAAATAATCGCACTTGACGAGTGCTAAGCTTCTTGTGCATGCGCTCAGTCCGTGCTTCGTACAGCAACAACAACATAACAAGAAATAACGTTAACTTCGGTTGTACCGCAGCTATCATACCCTTCACAGATGCATTTCCTTTAGCATAAAAGGGTATACAAAATACTTTAATCGGTAAGTTTGTATGGCAGCCATATGCTATAGTTGTCCGATCTAAGCAATATTTTCGGAAATTGTAGCACTACCTCGGACAATAATTTGAGCCAAATTTCATGAAGATATTTCGTCAAATAAAAATGTTGTCCATACAAGAGCTTGATTTTGATCGATCAGTTTGTATGACAGCTACATATATCATATAGTGGCTATATCATATAATGGTAGTAGACAAATGAGCAGCTTCTTTGGGAGAAAAGGACGTGTACAAAATTTCAGATTGATATCTGAAGGACTAGTTCGCGTATATATAAACAGATAGACGGGTATGGCTAAATGGAGCTCGTCATGCTGATCATTAATACATATATTTTATAGGATATCCAACATCCGGCTGTTTGAAACTTTGTAGTAAACTTAATATACTCTGTTCAGGGTATAAAAAGTAATAAGAACAATAGTAACAACGAGTGCTGCAACTGCAGCATCGGCTGTCAAGCGCAAACAACCAACCAAACAACTTGTCGGCCGACCGCGCGCTCAGCAGTCCAATCGAACCAGTTACACAGCCGAGCTGCAGAGCTATAGCAGCAGTTGCAATCACTAAGCGTCAAGCGTTAAGCGCCAAGAACGCCCAGCATCCGCATCCAGCGTGAAGAGTAGGAGCCAACGTGCTGTAGCGCAAACACACATATGTACCTATGTATATGTATAAATACGCGCACGCTTTGCCGCAGGTGCATTGTTGTTGTTGTTGGTGCGCCAACATGGCTATGAGGATATGCAGAAAATCGCACAGGCTTGCCACCAGTCAAATATGTATAATACAAGTATGTCTGTCTGTCGCTGTTTGGGTGCGAATACTCTAAGATGTTGTTGTTGTTTATATTATTGTTCTTATTGTTGCTGCCACTGTCGTTAACTGCATCACAATTATACAGCCGTTGCAGCCATTCTAATGGTCTTGGCACACTCTTGCGCAATCGCAAAGCGCGTCAGCGTCGCGTCGCCCGTTTCTTCGCTAAATGCGCCCTTGACGGAGTTTCTTGACATCGCGCTCAAGCGTTTAAACTTCAAACCAGTGCACAGCAATATTGCATACAAACGAGTATTAATCGCAACAACAACAACTTCACTTACTATGCATTTAACAAGGCTGCAATGAGAAGAAGTAAAAGCTTACAGGTTTATTGCATGCGTCCGCTACTGCGCCGGTAGCACTCTGCTCTGTTATAAACTATTCGGCGATATCATATCAGCTGAGCTATGGTGAGTGCTTTGCGCGTGGACAAACAACCGGACTTGGCACTGTTGGCGTCTTCGAATTTTGTTTGTGTGTTTCTTCGTCTTCTTCTAGTTTGAGAGGCTGCGAATAGTTCAAGCTCAATTGTTACTGCTACTTATTTCGAATAATTCTTTAATGATAGTACAATTTCGGGCCAAAATTTTATTTAAAAAGTGATATAAGTACTAAATGTTAATTTAACGACAAGATTGGGTCAAACTGTCTACAGTTGGGAAGGCACTAAAGTGTCTAAAGCTTTAAACACCATCTGCAATATATTTAAATGAATCTCCAGACAATTAAAATACATGGCTATCCCAACTTACTTAGCTTCCATCTTCTTCTTTTACCCCTTACCTCATACCTTTGAGATTAATTTACGATTATATTTTATATGGAGTTGTGAGATAACTTTTTGGTTTAGACTGTCATTCAAAAGTTCTTTCCTTTGCTTCCTTAATCCTTTATAGTTTCAACTTTTAATATGCACATCTTTTTTCGAATGATGAATTATTGATGCATATGATTATATATAAAGCATAATCCACCTTTTTGAATTCAATAACAAGGTAACGGCATCACATTGTAAGTACCATATATTCCCACAGGTAACGCAAACGTAAATAAAGCTATCAAAATAACACTTAACACAAAGAGTATTCCTGCTATGTGACCACCCTTTTTAAAAAACAGGTTAAATCGGTCTATATCTTTCCCTAGCTCTAAAATATGGTATTCTCTATTCGTATAAATATATTATTGTATATATATGAGCATTTTTAAGTAGCGTATATTTCCGAAACTAAGGTCTATGTTATTAGAGTTCTTTTTTGAAAAAATAGGTGGCGATGCGGTTGTAATATTAAAAGAAAACCCTTTTTTATGACATATTTTATTTCTGTTCCCACAAAAGTCGGGCCTACGTGACCGGAACTCATCGAAATTTTTATCCACCGAAGGACTTCCAATTAAACATCACTCCTCAATATTATTTGGTTAATTTTTTCCCATATAATATATGTATAACCGTAATGAAGTATAAATTATTTACTTCATCTCTATTATCGTGATACTCTTTCTCCTAACCTTGGCTTTAGAAACATATATTCTCTTGAGATATATGTATATTCAGATTCTCTCTGTTTTTTTTTCAAAACTGATAACTGTCTTGTGTAAAGTGGTTTTATCCTTTATTAATTTTTTTAATTAGTCAGTACTGAATTAATCAAATCGATAAAAGATCTTTTTATACACTTTTATGCTATAAATGCTCGAGTGAAGGGTATTAAAGCTGCGGTGCAACCGAAGTTAGCGTTTTTTTTTTCTTAAATGTTATTTAAAAAAGTTGTTTTGTTTTACTTTTTTTTTAATTCAAATTTGACAACACTCAATTTGTCTTATCGATTCCATCTGAATTTGTAGATCTTTGACAAATTATAGTTGCGTTTGTTAATAAGGCATGAATTTAGCAAAGGTTGTCAATTTGCCGCGGACAAGCGTTTAATCATCCAACAGTTTAATACGCTGAAATAATCATCGCATTAGCATATGAGCGCATAGAACTGGTGGCACACACATATGTATATACATATAGATTTATGTATGTATGTATGTATGAATGTGCATTTGCATGTTGGCTGCATAAACCACTTATTGCTGCTAAATGCCTTATCTCAATCAATATCGCGCCGGGGAGAAATAATACCCTGGCTAAACCGATTTTTGTTGCTTTTGTTTTTGCAAATAAATTTGCAAACTTGATTAATTTAGACATTTTAATCGGCAATCGGCTGCAACACAAGCAGTATGCAATTGCTTAAAAAAAAAATATATATATATATTTATCAAAGTTTATGTGTGACTGTGTGTAATAATAACGCAACTACTTTAGAACGGTCACACTCTTTGTTCTTGTTTTTGTAATGCAAACAAAAAAATCAAAAATAATTCTTGCGCTGCATAAATTAAGCGCTACACGGCCTTTGGCAGCAACACACATACATGTTTTTTTGTTGTTAATTTTGATTTTAGTTTTTAATTATTTGTGATCGTTTACGGCGCATGCGCATGCGCAGCCCAACCCAGCGCTGCAATGTGACTTTTAAAATTATGCAGCAATTTGCTCGCTCCCTTGCAAACGCTGCAGTGCAAAAGGCTACAACAACAACTATTTACTACAACAAAATATAACATGCATATTATAACGTTCAATATATTTAATCATAACAATAATAATAATATTTTATGCAGATACAAATACAACCAAGTATATATGTGTATACACCTAAGTGTATATGTGTATGTTTATGTGTTTTAATCAAACTCTTAGTTAATCCGGTTGAGCGCGCGCGTTCGAATACCATGCAAATGAAGTGACCAACTCAGGGCCGGGCGAGAATGCCACAATTAAACGATCTAAATCGGCGAGTGGAGTGTGCTGCTTTGGAAACGGTTATTTGCGAATACCGTAATTGCAAGAGTGCACCGACATATGTATATATATATATATATACATATACATACACACGTACACACATAAGTGCATTTGCATGTGTTTAGTCAAGGACGTTGTTGCTAAAGTTTAAACAAATTAAGTCAAGCATGCACTCGCGTACTATAATCGCATAATTAGTGAGGTATTCTTTGGTTTTTACGATATTAAATAAAAAGAAGTACTTTCTTGTTTTTGTAGTTTTTGTTTTTAAATATGTTAAATATTTGTAAATAAATTTCAAAACTTTAATTAGTGAAGTGGAGTTTTCCTTTGTGCCACAGATAATAAAAACAAGAAAAAACGTTAATTTCGGTCGCACCGTAGTTATAATACCCTTTTCAAATTCAAAGGTTCCTTACAATAACTTGATTCCGATCTAATTTCGTGAAGATACCACGTCAAATGAAAGAGTTTTCCATACAAGCACTTGATTGCGATCGTTCAGTTAATATGGCAGCTATATGCTATAGTCATCTGATCTATACAATTCCTTCGGATATTACATTGT
Source organism: Bactrocera oleae (assembly GCF_042242935.1). Lineage (NCBI taxonomy): Eukaryota > Metazoa > Arthropoda > Insecta > Diptera > Tephritidae > Bactrocera > Bactrocera oleae. Next base: position 51,967,694 of record NC_091538.1, on the reverse strand, counting down.
TTGCTTAGAGAATAACTCATGCCAAATTCCATGAAGATACCTTGTCGAATAAAAAAGTTTCCCATACAAGCACTTAATTTCGATTGGTCAGTTTGTATGGCAGCTGCTTCTTAGTAAGGAAAGGACAGGTACAAAATTTCAGATGTATAGCTTAAAAACTGATGGACTAGTTCGCTAAACATGGCTAAATCAAGTCAGCTCGTCAAGCTGATCATTTATGTATATATTTTATAGGGTTTCCGACGTTTCCTTCTGGGTGTTACAAACTTCGTGGCAAATTTAATATACCCTATTCAGGGTATACATCAATTAAGAAAGAGCTGATTTCGAGTGTAACCGCACATTTCATACTTTTGCAACTTGTAAGGGTCAAAGCCGTGTAAATACGTCACTTAGTTTTATTATTAATATATTTTACCTCTCGTCAGCGAATATTATACTAACAAAATTGGGTGCAGAGAAATGAAAGGGCTGATTGCATTCATTTTTGACATTGCTCAGGTATACTTGAGAATTTATTTTCAAGCAATTTTAAACATAGATACGGAGTAAAATCAGCCGTACGTTTCAAAATTGTGAATATCAGTTAATGTGGGCTAAAGCAAGCTTAGGCCCAATCTGATCTGTTTTAGGCACAAAGATACACTGTTATTAGAAAAACAAGCTCTTAATTTAATTAAAATAACTCCTACATTGGCCAATATACATGTGCACAAAGTCAATTGGAAGTTCGAAAACAGAAGTATTGATCTGATTCAACTCATCTTTGACACAAGGCTATATTATTATCAAAGAAACATCCGAACTTCGAATTTCAATAAAATATCTCAAAGATTGACCCATATTTTCATCAAAAAGTCAGCTACGCACAGGGGTCCACATATTTGGCGTCTGGGTTCTTGAAAAGTTATTGTCCGATTTTGACAATTTTTAAGCATAAGATGAAATATTTGTAGGACACTATTTGTGCAAAGTTTTATCCTGATACATTGATTGGTTCTTGATTTGTGTACTGGAAAGTAAAGTAAAAGTATCAGATGGAATTTAATATTGTGTTATTGTGTATATAGTAAAACCTATCCGATTTCACCCAATTTCACACTTTAATGAAGGATAATATTATATACCGAACTTGGTTGAAATCGGTCCAGTAGGTCTCGAGATATGGATTTTCCTCTCCATGGGGCGGTGCCACGCCCATCGGTCAACTTTGACACCTAATACAAAGCCTTTTTGCACCATATCGGTGTAAAATTTTATATCTCTGAAGCTTTTCGCTATTGATTTATCGTTTTAGAGTTTTAAACAGTACCGTTATGCTGAGGTGGGGCTAAGCTATAATTCGACCTCAAAAGCAGTATTTGTGCAAGGATTTCTCCGAATATATTCATTGGTGCTTGATTTGTGTACTGGAATGTAAAAGAATCATATTGAATTTAAAATTCTTCTATATGCGAAATAGGCGTGGTTGTGGTCTGATTGCGCCAATTTTCACAATATAATATAGGACCGTCAGGCTAATGTTATGTTATGTACCGAAATTTGTTGAAATTGGTCGAGTAGGTCCGGAGATATGCGATTTCACCTAAATGCGATGCCACGCCTATCGTCCAATTTTGACCTCGGCTCTTATAAAGCCTTTTTGTATCATCCTGGTTGTAGTTAAAAATTTAATGGCACATTTAGTTATTGATTTATCGCGTTTTTAGTAGTTTTTAATGGTACCGTTATATGGAGAGGGGGCTTGGTTATAATTTCCGATTTCATCTATTTTCACACTGTCGATAGGGGTTTTTATAGAATTGGTTCCTAGCGAATTTGGTTATAGTAGCTTGAGTGGTTTAGGAGATATTTACATTAAAATTGACCGGGTCACGCCCATTTTTTCAAAGTCTTTAGCTCACAGGTGCCACTTTTTACTCCAATCCCCTGTACCAAATAACACTTTTATTTCTTAATTTAGTGCTTAGTTATCGCATTTTATAGATTTTCGTTTAATAGCGTTTTGTGGGCGCGGCAGTGGTCCGATTACGCGCATCTACGAACTCAATCGCAACACGGAACACGTGTGCAAAGTTTCATTACGATAGCTCAATTTTTAGTCAAATTACAGCTTGCACGGACGGACGGACGGGCAGACAGGCATCCTGATTTCAACTCGTTTCGTCATCTTGATCATTTATATATATATATATAATCTTATATCTAATTCGATTATTTTTAGGTGATTAGAAAAACCGTTAAATGAACAGATTATTATCATGTTGCAAGAGTTTAAAAATTTATACATACAAGTATGTATATTGAATAAAAAAATAAATATTTATATTTTTATGTTCAATAATTATAGTAGGATTTCAGATTATTTTTACTTTTTGAAAAAACTTCGCGAATTGCTGAAATTTTCTAAAGTTAAACGAGACTGAAAAGCATCAAATTTAAGAAATTTTGCTAAACATATTAAGGTTTCTAAATTTCAAGTCATGGAATAAGATTTTAAAATGTATTTCTTTGAAAATAATTTTCAAAAATATTTTACTTTGACTATTACTTAAAATCTGCAAATTTTCCAAATAGGCGTCAATAAAAATCAAAATGAGCATTTGACTCCATTCACAAATTTTTTACTTTGTAAATGTTTTTTTCTTTCAATTCGTTCTGAACTTTCAAAATTCACTTTCGTCTAACAAAAATGAATTTTTCGAAAATTAGTAGCAAAGTTTCAAATTTTTTGTGTACATATTTTTCTATTGTTCCAAAACTTTCAATTACAAAATCCGCTATGACCGGAAATAAGAGCGAGGAGGCGAACTCGCATGGTGTCGACAGTTCGAATAGCCCCAAATCCAAGGCCACCAATCCGTTCTTCATCTTCCTGCACGAATTTCGGCAAAATCTAATGAAACGCGGCGCCTACAAGCACATGACAGCGAAAGAGATCGCTTGTGCGGCCGGCGAACGCTGGCGTCAGATGTCGTCCGACGAGAAGCTCAACTACGTGGTGTGGGCGCGCAAGAATCAGCAACAGTTGGATCCGCGTTTGCGCGTATCGCCGGGCAAGACACAGCGTGAAGTGCATGGCAATAGAAGTGAGACCAAGTCCGTGCGGCGTCGCGGATCTCGTCGTGGCATCACACGGCAGAAAAAGGTCATTATGCAGAAACGTCGTCCAAGTTATATCAAGTAAACTGGCGGATAGTCGCTCTACAAAGGGTTGAAGGAAGGGCTTACACCGTACACTTTTTATCGCTGGTAAAAATTTCTTTGTGACACATATTATTTTGTTTGTATTTTCTAATTTTCTATGAATTCTCTTATGGTTGTGACAGTAAAAGTATTTTTATAATTGTGATTTAATTGGTTTATTTTTTACATGCCGCGATGTGGTAATCACCTTAGTGAATTTCGCGCTTTTTGGTTCTAAGAGCACTAAAACTGACCGAGGAGACGAATATTTTAGCGGCCCAACTAATATTCAAAACTGATTACGCTATTAAAGTACTTTTATAGTCCTTTCTATAAATGATAGATATCCGGGTCTGTTAAATAGAGATCAGTTCGCCTTCCTCCACCCATTTCGGGTAATTTTTGTCACTATCTCGAGAGAATTTGTGACTAATTTCTGTAGATTCTGTTTGCGTTGGCCAGAAATTGGAATCGAATCTAGGACCGAAAATCTAGAAGTATTGAGCTAAAGAGCTGAAATTCTGCAATTATATTACTATTTATATATGCCTCGACGACTTTTATAATGACTATTTTTGGATCAAAACTAAGTCTAATTTTGTTATAAGCGTAAGTAGAAAATTTATATTTTTTAGGCCTATGATATTTAAACTTTTAGTTGTAGTACTCAAATTTAGTTAGCATGCTTACTTTCAAAAATGTCTCGACGAGATTCGAAATGTACAACCTCTAAGGAAAAGTATGCCCAAGCTTGTTGATAAGAACTGATTTTGTAAAAATAAAGGTACAGTATTGCAATTTGGTAGACGTGATTCTACACACAAATAGTTGGACAAGTTCCAAAAAGAGTAACTTGAGTTATATATTGTATATAATTTCTGTATAACCGTTTGCTAATTTTATATATTGGAAAGTGTAAATATTAAGCATGAGAGCTGTAATTTGGTATTTATATGTCTATTCTCATATGCCTCGAGGAATTTCGAAATGAACGATATCGGATAAAAAGTAAGCCCTCTTCTCTTATGTCGTTTTAATGTCTTATGTCATTTAGTTGTTTGGATTAATATTATATAGTGCTGAAACTTGGTGCAAATAATGCTTTCCACAAATGCTGCGACAAGGCAAAGTGAATTAGTTGAAATTTTATGGACTTGGTATGCCTCAAAATTAAGTTACACCGCCGAAACTTGATATATTTGCTTCTTTTCTCGAATGCCTCGATAAATTTCAAAATAAGCGGTTTAGGTTAATAATAGCATTAACCTCCCATATAAAATTTTTTTTTATGGACTTGGTATGCCTTAAAATTAAGTTATATTGCTGAAATTCGGTACATATGCTTATTTTTATATATGCCTCGACAAATTGCGAAATTACTAACATCGGCTAAAACTAAGCCCAACTCCCATATAACTGTTTACTATATTATGTGATTGGGACTTTTTAAAATTAAGCTATATTTTTGAAATTGAATCCTCTTTTCACGAATGCGTCGAACAAATTTTAAATGAGCAGCAAGGGAAGAAAACTAAAGCTTATTCCGATATAACGGTTTATTTGTTTGTGTATTAGATTTCTTCATTATAAAGCTATGATGTTGAAATTTGTTATATAATCTTTTACTTACAAATGACTCGACGAATTGTAAAATAAGCTGTATTAGTTGACTAATAACACTTATAACGGTTTATACTATCCTAAAAGGGTACATAAATTATTTGTTTACAGTGTTTAGACATAGAAGTAATTACTGTTGTTATTTATAATTTATTTGAATAAACAACTCAAGTCTGTGCATTAGTCACTTAAAAATTCCGGCAAGCGTCAAAAGTTCCGCGCTAAATTATTTTTTTTGTTTTGGAAAATTTGCTACAACAACAATTTACGAAAAACCCAAACGAAAAATTTGTTTACGAGCGCTGAGAATGTCGGCGCTTTGTTTCTTAATTGCAAATGAAATTTATCATTCAGACGAGGTACACCAATGGCCAGAAACCTTAAATATGAATTACACAATAGCAGCAACAACAACAAGCAGCACAAAATAACACAATTCCTTCAATCTTAAATCTCATTAACTTGGCAGAATATTTTCGATTTCGATACATGAAAAATTTTAATACCGAAAAATTCCAACAATTAAACCGTGACTTCAATGCATGTTTACAGCATGGAAAAAAAAACAATAAAACCAACAATAACTTAGTAAGTCGAAAACCAACAAATACATGCAAACACTTGCCACTAAGCCATCTAAGCCTTGCATATGTGTGTATATGGCCAACAAAAGTATTCAGCCAACAATAACAATACCAACAACAATAACACCAACAACAACAACACCAACACAAACATTATTTCGCTGAAAATACGGCAGAAAATAGATTTACAAAACAAAACATCATCAGTAACAATACCAACAAAACATGGAAAAATATATATACAACAACAATGGTACAACAACCACACGGCGTGCCAACAAAAAAGACCTTGCTTTCGATTTCAGTCCATAAAACGCTCAATCGCCATATTATAGCCGTTCCATAGACGTAAGCAAAGAAGACGTAAAAAAGGCAAAGTAGACAAAGACGCAGAAGAAGAAGAAACAGAAGAACCAGAAGAAGAAAAAGAGGTGGCAGAAGGCGCAGTAAAAGAAGTGCATAGCAACAATAGCAAGGTAGCTAAACAAAATTAAAAAAAGTAATAATAATAAATTAATGTTACTACAAATACAATAACAACAACAACACGCCACTAATTTAAATACAACAACATAAGAATGGTATTCGTAGTTAAAACGACTTGATGGGGGGGCGAAGCGCAAGCATGCGCATGCGCAAAAGTCTCGCTTAGACTTGATACATATACAAAGCAAAAGTAGCAACAACAACAAAAAATAATAATAACAATAATAATATTATAAACAACAACAATACTATTAGCAACAATTACTATATAACTAATAATAACCACAACAACAACTACAACTATAATATTAACTAAAACAATAATAAAACAACAATAATAATGAAACAACAACAACAATATTACTAATATTTAATAACAACCAACCAACCGAAATAACAACGACAGTAACGATAATAAAACCAACAATAATAAAAATAGCAACAACAACAACAACGAAAAAATCAACGGGAGGTGCTTCGAAGGCAATTCATTTAAAGTCGTAAATAAAATACATAAGTTTTTAACTCACTCATTTTCATGTATGTGTGCGTTTAATCGTGCATATGCGCATGTGTGTGTGTGGCTTAGAAGTGAACAGAAGTGGAACAGAAATAGAAAACTGGCTTTAGTCTTGTATCTAACGGATATAATCTACCAAAAGCCAAATGTATATACATACATACATATGTATCTACTTACCAAAATATACATATTTCCACACACATACATATATATGTACATATATACAGTTGTATGTGTAAAGCATTATACATTGTTTGTCCGTATGTGCGCTTTCTTGCCAACAAATCAGCGACTCTAGAGCAGTCAAATGCTGCACACTGGCCAACACATCAGCTGGAGCAACAGAGCGACAGATGGACAAATCAAAAGTCGGCAAGACGAACAGACGGATGGACGAAAAGCGGCGCAGAGATAAGAAGTCAGCGAGCCAGGCGCTGGCTCGGCACAGTGCAATTGCGCAGACCTAAGCGATATGTATTTACATATATACATATTTAATTTATATACATATATACAGGTGTGTATATACATATATACTAGCAAAAGCTTTGCACTGCGCAGACACTTGTGAGCCATTTCGCGAAAGGTGCTTGCTAGCTGCTCGATAAACAAGTACAATAATGCGAAAGACTACATAGATTAATAGCAACAACAATAACAAAACAAGCAACACTTCGAAAAATCGCAAATAATAGCAACAAAAAGAACAAGACCATTAAAAATGAAATTTACGTTCAGTCGCGGCGCACACACGCACACACACACATGCGCAAACATGTTCGTACGTTTATATGTAGATATGCATATATTCTTGAAACCGGCATTCCGGTTTGCGGGGTTCTATTGCTAAACTCGCCCGAGCTCCAGTTGTAGGTTGGCCGAATCGCGTTTGGATCACGCGTTGCTTATGCCAAACATTCTGCATACTTTGCTGTTGTTGTTTCTATTCTTGTTTTTGGCCTTTGCCTGCATGTGCGCAGGCGCACTTACTTTTTTTTATTCGTTTGCCTTTTGGGTGCAAAAAAAAATTTGCGAAATATTTTTATAATCAAAAGTTAAGCGCTTGGTGGTTACATACATACATACGTGTGTGTGTGTGTGTGTGTCTTTCCAAAAAAAAAAGTGTTAATTTCTTTGCATTTTTATATACTATGTATGTACTAGACTAAAGCGTCAATATTTTGAATTTGAATATTTCTTTTAGTTATTGCTTAAATAAGCTTTCGCTTTTTGCGGCCGTTTGTTAGATACTAAGCTAATTGTTTGCTTACTCTGATGTATTTTATTTTTTATTAATTGCTTTTCAAAATTTTTTAGTTTCACTTTCATTGCGTGGAATATTTTCAATTTCTATTCCTATTATTCTAGCATTTTAACGACAAGCTTCCCTTATTCCGATACGTTGCATATTATTACGATGTGCCTCGTTTAATTTTCAGGCTATTTTTATATTAATTTTGCCACGAAGTTTGTAACACCCAGAAGGAAACGTCAGAGACCATATAAAGTATATATATAAATGATCAATCGGAATCAAGTGTTTGTATGGGAAACTCTTTCATTTGACGAGGTATCTTCACGAAATTTGGCACGGATTATTAGTTAAGGCAACAATGTAATCTCCGAAGATCTTATTCAGATCTGATGAGTATTGCATATAGCTGCCATACAAATTGAACGTTCGGAATCAAGTTCTGGTAAGGGGCCTTTGTTTTTGTGAAGGGTATTATAGCTTCGGCGCAACCGAAGTTAACGTTTTTTCTTGTTCTAAAATGTTTTTGTGAAATGAAAATTTAAAAAAAAAATATCAATTCAGAATAGATGATTTAATTATATATATGGTTTAAAAATGTTTTTCGTAGAAGAAACATGCTCCGAAATAACATAACCTAAATATAATTGAATCATATCCAGGAACTTAGCCAAAAAAAAAATTACAAATTAGCTGCCAAGAATATTAATGATGTCTTGATATTTATCTTCCCACAATACACTTCCAATAAATTTCAGCTTTTCGAAAACAAAATTTCAAATTAAATAAATCATAAAAATGCTTAAAAATTGTAAAATTTGATCAACTGTTGTATCTACGGTTTTTTTGTGTAGATTCGGTCCACAGCAGCGAGGAGAACTGAGATGTGTGGGTTCCCCATTAAAATTTATCGGTATTAACAAGTTTTTCCCCTATAATAAACCTTCTGGTGAGAAAGAATCCTATCGTAAAGAGAGATCAAATAAAGATATTTTTATTTGATCTCTCTTTACGATAGGATTCTTTGTCAGCAGAAAAGGCTGCTAACCGATGATATAGAAAATAACAGGTTATAAATACGTTTTCGATAATAATTCGCGGTATTTTTTTTTTACATAAAAGAATTTTGTATTCTTATTACATTTTTTTTTAACTTGAACTCCTTTCGAACCTTAAAATTTCGGACCATTTTATTTGTGTACACTTTTTCCACTCAGTTTCTATTGAACAAGTTTTTTTATATAATATTTTCGCCGGTGATATAACCTCATTAGGAGCTATATGTGTCTAGAAGGCGCTTAGAATTAAAAGATTCTCATATTGTGTTATAAGCTAATATCTGTATGACTAGCTTGCCATTGAGTCGGTTTTGAGTCGAGGCTTTGGCATTTGTTCCGTGCTTGCTACAATTATCTAAACCAAGTGCCTTAAGCTGAGCACATAGCAAGGCGTGGCGGTAGAACTGAGCACTATTTATTATATTAACTTATGTAGCATGGATATTCAGCTTGAATTAAATAAAAATTGTTGTTATTTATGTTGGCCCTTTATTATCTCAAGCTACAAAAAAAAACCTTTTTGAATTTTGATAAAGTATTAAAATATTATGTTAGCACTTTACAATGGGCTTAGCCTTAGGGTATATGTATATTCACATATGTACATATATTTAAAAATGTACTGCGAATATGTAAAGCTGATCCGGAGATATGAGGGTATTTGTACGAATCAAATTTTCATGAAATGTTGAATGTATGCTGGTCCCACTAATGCCTATAGTTGTCTCAATCTCACGATAGGTCACATGATCAACTTATATTATCAGGCGCATAGCAACAATAGTTTCCGGAACAACAACTGATTTTGGACAACTTTCACAAAATTCGTCTTGAAGTGATCTACGACCTCGATTGAATTCACCACACAATCGATAAACACTGGGTTTTTATGGAGCTTCTTCGCCAAAAATTGAATTAAGTTCACCCGCGCGCTGTTGCTGAGTTAATCCATGTCGAAAGTTGTAAAAATAATCGCGCGAAAATGATCAAGATTTAATTCCATGTTTTGGCCGGGATGAATATTTTAAGTTACTGTAAATAATACAAATAGCGCTCGTATGTGAAAACGTTCGAAGTATGTAGTCGTATAACATCAAAAATGCCAAACTTTACGATAGAGTTGTGAGTTGCCAGATTCTAACACTAGTGTTGCCAAATCCCGAAATATAAAAGGCAACTTACGTAAGAAGTAGAGTTATCGGCTCTCAAAACTTTAAACGCGTTTTGCTGACCAAATCGAGCTAAAATTTTCCAGGCCAAGTATTGACCGAAAGAGTAAGACTTATGATAATAATTTTGGTTCTTCAAGTCAATCTGTGTACATTTTATTTATTTATTTTATTTTAGAAAAAATATGAAACTGAACCGCAAAAGCAAAATAAACAGTTTTTAATTTCTGTTCAGAAAAATATTGATTATAAAGGACAAAGTACATCAAGTTATTATTAATTAATTTTTTAAACAACAAAGTATTAATAAAACGAGTTTCTGGAAAATTACAATACATCGCACATACCTATGTTCGATATGTAAAGGTCTTGCATTTGATGTATAGAGTGGCCATTGAGTAATAATTTAAACAAATAGTTTCTTCTCGGTAATTATTGTAAATCAATTATTTAAATTAATTACAAAATATGTTGGCAATAAATACTCGTATGCAAACATTCAATATAACATATTGTTAATAAAGGAATTCGTACGTATATACATACTTACTTATATCTATAGTATGTATGTATACATGATTGCAATAAATACTTGTAGAAATGTATAATTTTTTTATTTTTTATTTTACAAATATTTTGTACAAACAAATTGCAATTATCTGCATTTTGCACTTACTTTTAGCTTACACACATATATACATAAAGATTATACATACAGACAGATATAACACCTTCAGCACGATTTTGAAATCTAAATCGTGTAACTAACGCCATGAGCGCCATTAAATAATTTCAAAATTACTTTTGGTTCTACATACAGTGATAGACATTCCGACTGACAGCTCTGATTGCGTCAGGTTTCGACTCACTCACGTTATTGTTTGATATGGAAATGTCAAATTTTCCAATGCGTGATGGCTTAATTGTTTGAATTTCGCATAAATTTACAATATACATATATAGATTAAGTATTTGTATACCTTTTTCAGAAAATGTATCCATAACCTAACTGAAACTATATACATATATTTTTATCACTTGGCAATTTTAATATAAATTTTTGTAAATAAAACTCTTCGGCATAGCGTATTATCTCCATGCAATTTTGGTACAAATAGGTTATAGTGGTAGTTGAATAAATCTTCGATATATTTGGGATTAAAAAATATTTGGTAACCCTATTGAACAGTAATAAGTATATAAGGGTCGGCCGAAAAAAAAAATTTTTTAAGCAAAATTTTCGACTTTTAATTTCAATATGAAATTTATTTAATTTATAATTAATTAAAATTAAGTATTTAATAATAATTATTAATAATTTAATTAAAATAATTATTTACTATTAATTAATTATTATTATAGTAAGTATGTATATAAGTATGAGTTCCTTTATAATTTATATGTTATATTGAAATTTTGCATATGATTATTTATTGCCAACCATATTTTGTAATTAGTTTAAATAATTGATTTACAATAATTACCGAGAAGAAACTATTTGTTTAAATTATTCAATGGCCACTAAATACATCAAATGCAAAAGCTTTACATATCGAACATAGGTATGTGCGATGTGTTGTACAATAATTTTCCAGAAACTCATTTTATTAATACTTTGTTGTATAAAAAATAAATTAATAAAAACTTGATGTACTTTGTCCTTAATAATCAATAATTTTTGAACAGAAAATAAATTTTAATTCCAATATGAAATTATTAATATTATAATATTATATATGAACTAAAATATTATAAATTAATTAAAATTAATTATTTAATAATAATTATTAATAATTAAATTAAAATAATTTTTTAATATTAATTAATTATTTAATTTCAAAATTTTTTTTAAATATTTTATTGAATCAAAAATTAATTCATTATTAAAAAGTAATTCAAAATTAAATAACCATTACTAATTAAATTAATTTATTAATATTATGTGTTAATTTAAAAAATTAATTAAAATAAATAAGTTAAAATAATTATATAAAATATTTTTAATTTTTTTAATTATTAACTTTTAATAAAATATTAATAATTAACTTTTTAAAAATTACATTATAAATTTTTAATCCCAAACTCGGAATTAAAAATTCTCAGTCTGAAAATTGGAGTACCAAATCAAAAAATTTATTTTAAATTTTCTAATTCGGTATTTGGGATAAAAAATTAGAAAATTATTTTTAAGTAAAATTTTCCGGATCATTAAATTAAAAAAAAAAATTAATTCAAATCGTAATTTAACTACTTTTTTAATGCATTATTTGCAACCCTGGTCTAAACACAGCTATAAACGTAATGAGCTTTTTCGTTACTCATTCAAAAATTATATTGCAGAATCTTGTTATAAACAGTTTTCTGGTATACTGCCAACTTGTATACTCGGCAGAACGTTCACGAAGCATTCGTCTGAAATTTACGCACCATGTGGTGTTTTAATTGATTTTATAATTTTGTTTTTGTATAATTTTTACTCTTTTTCACTTTCAAAGCATCGATCGCGTGATTTAAATTATAAAGTGGCACAACATTGTCTTTACGAGCATTGTGAGATCGACTCTTTATATTTACATACATATTTTATGATGAACACAGTTGTGCTCTCTACAATAATATGTCTAATAGTTAGGCCGTATACAACTGTTTTCAGTAGTGAAATTACCAAACTATAAAAAAAATATATATAAAAAATTATTGCTAGAGTAGCTGACTACTAGTGAGAGCAACTGTTGATCGATAGACTTGTCTATATAAAGCAGCTAGATATACGAGAGCCATGTGAGAGTTCTCGCACTACTTTTTAAACTTGTATTATTATATTATATTTAGTCATATATATTTGTATAGCAATGCAATGTGCATTATAAATTATATATATTTTATGAGCTTAAATAAATTGCGGCGCATCAACACCGCGCTGGTGAGTATGATTTATGGTCTGCTCTGCTCAGTTAGTCAGTTAATCGGTCATTCAGTCACTCAATTCCTCACATAATCAACACATTAAAAATTACTTTTACTTAAAAGATTTCACATCGACAAACAAGTTTACGGTGGTATTAGGTAGGCAGAAAAAATTTTAATTAAAACAAAATAAAAGAAAACAAAAAAAACCATATAGTCTTCTAATATATCGTAGGTTTTGACTTTTCGTTCGATCAATATACTCTATCATATCCATTTATCTACTCCAATAACATTTTGCCATAATATGCATATGTACATTACAAGATCCCGCTGGTACCGATATAAATTTCCTAAGTGAAGATAAAACAAAAGCCCGATAGATGGCGCTACCGTCATAATATTACCCAAACTAATAAACACGGTCCCAAATTCTTCATTTTTGATTTATCATCTATTATTTACGTGATTAAGGTTAAAATTAAAATCGGCTTCGCTGAAGGAGTGAAAATGCGAATAATGAATTACGCTCCAAATTGGAATTATTTGGAACATCACTGAATTTTTCCTAAATTCGCAGTGAAATTTAATGACTCATATTTTTATACCCTGAACAGGGTATATTAAGTTTGCCACGAAGTTTGCAATACCCAAAAGGAAACGTAGGAGACCCTAAAATATATGACGAGCTAAGTCGGTTTGGCCATGCCCGTCTGTATATACGCAAAATAGTCCCTCAGTTTTTGAGATATCGATCTGAAATTTTTGACACGTCCTTTTCTCACCAAGTAGCTGCTCATTTTTTCGAAACCACCTATATTGGCCAACTATAACATATAGCTGCCATTTAAACTGTCCGATCAAACTCGAGTTCTCGTAAGGAAAACTTTATTATTCGCCAAGGTATCTTCACGAACTTTCTTATAGATTATTATCCAAGGCATTGCTACAAAAATATTAACATGTTGTTCAGATCGGACCATTATAGCATATAGCTGCCGTTTCAGCTGACCGATCATAGTCAAGATAAAGATCTTTATATTCCATTTATGACCTAAAAAACATGCGCCTGTGAAGGGTATTATAGTTTCGGTGCAGCCAAGGTTAACGCATTTCAATGGTAGTTTCCAGAGAGAAAAACGTGAACCATACCAAATTAAGGAGTTATGAGAGTCTAGAACCCTCAAAATTGGCGTAAATATAACAATGTGTTCTGGGAATAAGAAATAATAAAAAACTTTCTCTCTTTCAGGCATGTTTTTGAAAAAATAAAAATTATTATATTGACGTTTTTCGAGAGTGACGATGATTCTAAAGAGTCGCAATATCTGAAACAAAATAATAACGGATTCCTAATCTACATACATACGATTTTGTAGTAAAATTGGATTTTCAGAAGATAAATGTGTACTCTAAGCCAAAAACAGGAATCTGCTCTTTGAAAATCCTACACTGGCCTAGCCCCTTAAGTGTATCTAGTCAGTTATAGATTAAAGTTATATTATATATAGTTGCAGTTAGTACTTCCAATGATCGCTTGACTTCACTTTTAATTTTAATCGAACTCGGCTGCGGTTCAGTTTCTGCGGTATCTACTTCCAGCTAACCAGAAGTGACTCTCAAATAAATAACTGTGTATAAAGTATGTTTTTATAAAAACCGCACATGATATGTGTAATCAATGTTTAAATAGATATATAGCATATTTGTACAATATATAAACATGTACATATAATATATACTTTTATAACTCAACAACAACAAATACTTTGCCGTCGCCACTTAGAAATGAAACAACTGATTTGTTTTTTAACGATTGAGCATGTTAACCATGCCAGCGAATGCATGAATTGATAAAAATTAAAATAAAAAAAAAATTATATATAAAAATTAAGTGACAAAATTGTACACCGCAAAAATTCTAAAAAATTGAGTGGAATTGTATATTTTATTGCCACAATAATACTTATTGTTGTTGTTGCTTTTGTTGCTGTCACTGTCGCTTTTGCACCAGAGTCGCCGAAAACAGGTGGGGAGACCTACATACACACTTACAAACATACATGTAAGCGCTCGTGCATCAGTAAGAGGGCGGGGGTAGTGGTGGTGGTGTTGGTGGTGTTGCTGGTGATTTACCGACTGACTCGCTTTACAAGCATACCCGCTGTGAATGGATGCATCTACTATTACATATACTTACACAGATATATAATATATGTATGTCGCCCTATACTGTTGCGCTGTGTGTATGTGTAGTGTAGTTATGTATGAATGACTGTGTGACGTAATTTTGCATTCACCCGAAATTGAGCGCTTTCAACTTTGTTGTTGTTTGTGCAGTTGCTAGTTACTCGCACAGGTATAGTTATTTTTGTTGTTGCCTTTAAAGTACGCTCTAAGTAGTTAAACATACATAAATATGTGTTTAGTTTTATTACAACTGTTTCTCTTATTATTGTTGTTGTTTTTGTGCATTACCACTATTTTTCGTATTGTTGTTTTTTACTTGTTGCTCTAACCAATTTTTCTTTCTTTTACTTCTTTTATTTTAGTTTTAATTCTATTGCTACTTTTTACTTTTCGATTCTGTTTTTATCGTCTTGCTCTCTTTTAGAGTTGAGCAAAAGCAGAATTTAGTCCAAAGTGAGGTTGTATAATGCTGCCCCATCCGGTGCGTAGGCTAATCTGAAAGATCAAAAGTTCTCGAACTATAAAGTTCGGCACGTATTTGGTTATGTTAAACCTTCGTTTGCATATATGATATACAAATATTTGCTGTTATTAGCATCATAAACACGAGTTTAAGATTTCGTTTCATAAAAAACTTCCCTGCCATGCTTTCATATTGGAATGTATAAGCGTTAGCTACAATTTTGTTATTTACATCTTCATAATAAAATGTTTAGGGCGAGTTTATTTAAAGTCGTTGCATCATAAACACGTGTTTACAGTTTGGTGTTTATGAAATTTATACATTAGTTTTTTGTCTTTGCTGTTGCCAAGTTGTTTTTTTTTTATTGGTTATAGCATTACCATAAACACTTTTTTCAGTTAACTGGTCACATATTGTTGGTTGTCAGTACAGTTTCTCATAAATACGAAATAAAATGGGTACTACACAAACTCGAGTTAAGAGTTTTTAAGGATTTTGTTGTTCACATTGCTCCATTAAAGCGTACATGCGTTCTCGTATTGCTGAGCAACCTTCAAGTGTTCTCACTCTCCTTTATGAAATTCGGATTTGTTCGATTACAAATTGTTACCATATACTCAACGATATGTTTAAATTTAAAATAACGTGCTGAGATTTTGTTGACCGTTGAAACTGCATCTCCATAGTTGGTTGAAAAGTGAGACGCTGGAGAGCCAAACCACATGCGGCCGCGTTTAGGCCATCATCAGGCCCATTTTACAACTGAGTGATAACCAAATCAAGCTTATCGAGAAAATCAGTAGATTTGGTAAATTACTTAATTTTAGTTTTTTCTCTTAAATTGGAGCATAAAGAGCGGCGGAATATATCCCGCCTCCACCGACTAAAGGCTAAGCATTCGCAATAATAATGATAATGTTTCAGCGTCTCATTATCCACCGCGCATGCTCTGCATTCTGGCGAATCTACAATTAATTTTTCGAATTTTACTAAGTTCCTTCCTGCCAAGAAGTACTTGTAGAAGCTTTTTGGTTTGTTCACCATCAACTTTACGCCAAAAAGAAACTTTGTGGTATGTACTGTTTTAGTAGTGTTCCAAGACCAGAGGTGTTTCTCTAGGACCAACTCGTCCTCTTTTTCGGGTTCTTCTATTTTTATATGATGTTTAAGGTGAGCCTGGAATTTTCTTTATAGTAAACTCCGTATTTACTACCAGTGCTTAATGTTAAACACCAAATGGCTCATAAACTTGTGTTAGTGGCTTAAAGTGAATATGGGATAACCAGCTTCCAACCCTCACTATATCATTTGGTGGAAGATTTTGGAAAGTCAGTTTCACTAAATTAAAATTTAGTTTTTTGTGCCCTGAACAGACTATATTAAGTTTGCCACGAAGTTTGTAACACGCAGATGAAATGTCGGATATCCTATGCAGTAAAATATGGTATTTTTAGACATGTGGTTTTCAAGATGAAATGAAACGCATATAATCTAATGTTATGGCCAAAAATTTAGCTTTATTACAAATATAAGGGTTTGCCATTATGTTTTTAAAAAGATTTCTGGCACGTGACCACCGCGGCTGGTTCGAATAAATTCCAGCCGAGAGGCCTTATTTTCAACCACTTTTTGCAGTAATTGCGGCCGTATGTCAGCAATAACGCGCCGAATATTCACTTCTAAAGTGTCAATTATCTCGGCCTTATCTTCGTAGACAAGTGACTTCACATAATACCAAAAAATATAGTCCAGTGGTCTTGGAAACTACAACACAGGCCCACGATGCGAGGTAATACGTTCACCAAAAGTTTGCTTTAATAAATTGATTGTTTCGTTGGATGTATAGTATGTTAGAACCAAAAATCGTCCACATCAACATCTTCGAATTCAGGCACGAAAACGTCATTAATTATGAATCTATTGCGTTCTCCATTGACTGTAACATTATGACCGGAATAATTTTTGAAGAAAAATGGACCTATGATTCCCTCTACCCATAGAGCACACCAAACAGGGACTTTTTGAGGATGTAACGAAAATTTTGTTTACGGTCTCTTGATGGCCGTTCGGCTTTAATTCTTGCACGAGGTGGATTTTTTAATCTCGCAAACCAAAAACCCGAATTTTTAATATTAAACTTTTTAATGGCATAAAGTTTTTATATCGTTAAACTTTTAAAACTTCTATGTACCATCTATCCAATTAATTTTGAAATGGAAATTTCAAAAGTTATATTTAAAACACTCTCGAGCTATTTTCTAGACTTTGATACTCACGGAGTATCCACATTGGTGTCCAATGTCTTATTTGTTTAAGGGTATCTGAAGAAACCAATTTCAGTGAAGGAACTTCCCTTATATCAGAGTCTGATTCTAACCTAACTCCCGGAGTTAAAATTTTTTTCAGCGTGTAAATTTGTTTTCCTTAAAAATGAAAATCCCCCACAATTCGAAAAAAATCAAGTGTTTTAGCCTCGAGCAAAACGACATAAATGTGAAGATTTCCCCGTTTTTCGAGTGCGCACGCATGTTGAAAAAGAAGCTAATTAAAAAATTCAAATTCAAGTGACTCGTCGAAGGAAGCACAACAAGATGCAGAAGCAGAGAAAGGAGAAAAAACTAAAAACAAAAGACTGGCGTGTGTTCGAAACAAAGCAAAAGCGCAACATATGGTTGCATTATGTGGCCGATGAGTGTGCACTTTATGCGACGCATGTGTGCGTGCGGGGGGGCCGCATTGTTCAGGCGACCGCGCAATGCGCGCTAATGCGTCAAGCACATACACTTGCACGGCCATGCCACAATGCAATTGCAAGACAATGAAATAGCATTGCATACGATGCTATTTGGTGCGCATGCAATGACAACAACACACAGTAAAAGTATGAAGTGAAGAAAGCGCCAACTTCTTCAGCTACTTGCCATTTGCCACTTGTGTTGTCGTCATCAGCTGCTTCTTTTACTTCTTCTGCTCCTCGGTTCCACCGCTTCGTGCCACAATCGAAATGTGTTGCAGGCGCTCTTGTTATAATCAAAAAAACAAAAAACAAAAAAACACTGCAACAACAAATTATAATAAAATAAATTGTTGAGTGCCTTTTTGTAATTTAATTTTTATATTTGTTGTTATTGTTGTTAAGCATTTTCTTTTGTTTCAATCAAGTGCTATTGCTGCGCCTCAATGCAATGTTAAGCATTAAAATAACAACAAGTTTAGTGTCTAAAAGCAAGTGTTCACGAAGTTGGACGTACAATGGGCCAAACCAAGCGGTTTTTGAGTAAAACAATCTTTTTTTTTTTAACATAGTTTTTATATTCAAAAAATATATGCTGATCGTATCACCACTGTTCTAGCTTTCCAAGGGGGTTCTCGTGAGTATCGGCCCCTTAATCTCACCTAACCTATACAGATGGACAAGTTCGGCTCGATTCTCTTTAAATCATCTCCGTGCTGCGAGACTCGGGTTTGACTGTCTGACGATCTGTTGTTCCAAACTCCTGTAAGGCTTGATTACTTAATTTTTTCTAATGGAAAGACCCAAGAAATCTTTTAAGGGACCCCGATATTATCCTTTGGTTTTATAAAATTATCACTTTGTAAATGATCCAAATTATTATGTGCAAATTGATCCCAGCCTATTTTTGAGTCCATTCATCTCGGTAAATTTTGATCTACTTATTGTTTCTTGATCTGTCATGCTTAAATTCTCTTATCTCCTCTCATAAAATTTTGATCTATTATTATTCTAGTAAATTATTCTAGTAAATATTAATCTATCATTCTTGGTCAGTGGTCCGTTGTGATTTAATTTTCTTATAAAACTCCTGTAAAATCCCCTCGAATCGACGCTAAGAGATCGCCAAACAATTATCGGAAGTTTTTAAGAGCTGTCTTGCAAGGTTTTTATGAACCACAATTTGGTACAAGTATATCTGCTTAATTCCGAAGCTAACGGCTATTTATCTGACATCACTAAAACACTCATTGTCCGTTTACCACGGTTTTTACCATCAATTTCCGACATAAAAACCCACTTGTGGTTAACCTGAAGGTCCAATGATACTCGAGTCGATCTAATTGAGTTTTCCGCCGGTTTTAGTGTTTATAAATATTCTTAAAAAATATAGTCTTAGAATCACAGAAAGTTCTAATTAACCATTTCGACAAAACTGAAAATGTTCTCTGCACTTGGGAAGGTTTAACTTGGTCCAAAGTTGATAGAAGTGACCAAACAATCGCAGTGCTGTATTGATAAATTCATTGTTCGTGTTGTGTCAGTAGCGATGACAGCGTTACATAGCAACTGGTGTGCACTGTTACGCCGTCATTGCATTTACATTGTACTTGTACAATGCTCTCAATATGGCAGCTTCTAGAGCAGCGCCTATGGACAGTGGCTAAGTAACAGTAGCAGCGACAGCCGCACCCCCAGTAACATACACGCCGGCATTCGGAGACCCGCATGCTTTCATATAAAATTCATAAAATCGTATCAATATACAAACATATGTTTCTGTATATGTCGATAGGCCTCTTTCTTATTTTATATTTACACACATTTTGCTCTACTGTAGATGTAGCATTCTCGTGAGCTTTTTACAGCTCGCACGCGTATATTCAGGCTTCGCTCTCATTAATTGGACTTACGTAGCGCGCTACCTCGAGCACTCACGCGCTCTTACTCATTTCGATATGTGCACTCATTCTTAGCTTTTCGAAAGTATGCTCTATTAGATTTTTGTAATTGCATTGACTGTACGAAGCCATCGTAGAAAATGCGCCGCTGAAATGCCAAAGCTCCACTCATTATTTTTTGCAAATATTTCAACTCAAAGCTAAATGAGTGCGTTCTCTTACATTTTCATTTGCTGGCATATTGTAGTCTCACAGGAGGGATTTCGGTCGAATCGTGCTTTGAAATAATAGATTTTTTTAAGTTAGATATAAGAGAGATTGCTAAGGTCGGAATTGAAATTAAAATTGGTCCAATATCGGATCTGACTATGAATAAGTAATGATGTTTAGAGGGATACAATATAAATATGTGAACCAAGATACATCACTGTACAATTTATGATATAATTCTATCGATTCAAAATATTTATAAAGAACCGATTTTAAAGAAATTATAATACACTTTTCAGATGCAAGTTTTCAGTTTCTTGTATAAAGTTCCTTAACTGAGGGATCCCATCTTAACCGCTTTGAATTTATTCTCTCAGACAGAGTTTTCAACTGCAATTGAGTTTCCTTGACCGATTTGAGAAGTCTAGGAAGGTAGAACTAAGTCGGAGTCTTTGTTCAAGGATTATTTGAGAAATTTGTTTTGTTAGCACAAAGTTTAACCTTAAATGTTTTGATTATGTTGTAGAAAAGTCTGAGTTTGTATACCGCTCCTTTGAGCTAAGAGTGGATAAGAGCTCAGTTTAAGCGCTTTAACAATCGCTTTAATATTTTTAGAAACAATTTTGTGCCAGTTTGCAAATGTTTGTAATAACTGTTTTATATATTTTTTATACTTCTCTGGTGTTTGTCGCTTTCATTTATTAATTTTCTCTAACTGACGAAAGAAATCGTTTAAAAAACTTTATACTTCTCCCCTCAACATCAAGCTATTAGGGTTTTAATGATCTTCATGCTGGAGATGCTGGCCTTGTGTCTTCTAGAAATCATAAACTCTCTCTCTCTTGGCAGGCGTAGAAGCCCTTGTTTATTTCTTCATGTAATTGATCTATATTTATCTTATTTATTATTATGATACTACAATATTATTTTTACTACTTATATTCCACCATTTAAAGACTTAGTTCTAATTAGCCCCTTTTTACTTTCAGGTATGTACCGTAAAAGTTGTGAACCGAAAGTAAAAGTATGTGTAAGTAAATTTTCTTTCAAGCGACAATGCCAAAAATGGAAAAAGTGAAAGCGGTGATGCTATATATTTCAGTCCGATTGTGTTCTTAGATACGAGAATACCTTACCTTAGGTACCAAAGCCTTTGGTTTATAACAATAATTATAATTGATTAATTTAGTAGCAAACTATTTTTGGATTCACATTATGGTCGTATAATTTTCGAGTGGTATAATGTATAATATAATTATGCAAGAGTGTTATTTTTCGACAAATATAGGGGCTAAAGTTCTCTTAACTGAGAATTGTTTTCTACAAGAGTATATCAGAAGTATCAGAAGTAGGTAGTTTGAATTTGCTTAGTTAGCCTCGAACGCTATTCGGACAAACTTTGTCTAGAGCTTAAGTTAGTATCTCGGTCGAAAATTTAAACACATTTTTATATATTGTATCGTAATTTTTTAAGTTTCAGATATACGTATCTGCATTTCTTAAAGTTTAATCAGAAATTTTTTCCTATCAACTATAAAATTATATATTTGTTAAAAAAATATTTACTACCTCCACACAAAAGTCACCGTACGCTCATTTTCTTCTACGTACTCACTCATACTTTTGAAACACTCAAACAGCAACTCACTTTTTACTCATTCCATCACTCACTTGAGCTAATTGTTATTTTTCGCTCTTTGCTTGCGCTCTCAGCGTACTCATTTTAGTGTGCATTCTAACAGGCGGCCAGTGCCACCTTCGCATCTATGAGCAGTGCCTCGACCCCCACTAGGCCCCCCTTACAGCCAAGCAATGCAGCCATACACCAGCTGCTGCTGCTGCTGCTGCCACTTGCACGCGAACGCCTGTTGTTACTCTTGTTTTCGTTGTAGTTTTTGCATGCATGCAACTTGTTTGTGTTGTTTGGTTGTTGTTGTTTTTGTAATCTTTTTATATATGCAATTATCTCTGCTTCTTCCTTTTCGTGCGCCGCTGAACGCTCAGTGCCACTAGGTTAGTTAGTTAGTTGGGTGCACTCAATCTGCGCTACGTTTTCTGCACAGATAATACTCGTACACACAAAATAACTAAATAAAAGTAGTATTAAACAGATTTGTTGTTTTTTTGTGTTTTTTGTTGGTGATTTTCGTCGCAGCTGCTGGCGATTCGTTCGTGTGGTTTGCCGCTGCCGCGACCGCCACATATACAACGCCACATCGATACGAGTGCGACTGCTTGTTGTTGTTGCTATTGTTATTGTAAATTTTTTGTTGCTGTTGATTTTGTGATTTTTGTTGTTGTTGGTTTTGTGATTTTTCGTTGTAGTTGTTGTTGGGTAAGTAATTGTCTTTGCTTTGGCTACAGCGCTAGAGCAGTGCTCCGTTGTGGAGCTTCATAGTGCCGCAGTTTCATCGACCAGTTGTAGTCGTTCAGTAAATGTGACCGCGTCCAAAAGTGTCTCCAAAATAACGCTCCGCATTAATGTATCAAATGTTTCAATGTGTTATTTGCTATAATCTACATATGTTTTGAAATTTTATACAACAAAGTAAATCATATTTTTAAAAACGTTTTCAAAGCATTTGTGGCAGGCAAGATCAGCGCAAATAAGAGTACACGCAGCAAAAGCGTTGCCATCGTGTTGCCGAAAAGTATGAGTTTTTTTGTTTTTGAAATATGTTAATAAAAAGTCGCTACCTACATACATACATATAAATAAATATTAATAAAAACTGCGTTACATGCACTAACACACACAGAGTTGCATGGAATAAAAGCCAAAAAAAAAATAACGGTAAAAAAGGAAATTGTGTCAGCTGTGGCTTGCCGTGCATTGATTATTGCCAAAGCGAGCAACAGTGTATGAGAGAGATAGAGAGAGAGGTGGGAAGCAGCATGGAAAAACGAGAAGAAGTAGCAGCAGAAGAGGAAATTGACTGTGGCAAATTGAGAGTTGCATACTATTTGTTGCATCTAAATCACAAATTCACCTTCCGCTTGCTCACTCCCACTCTCTTCATTGCCACCTGCACTGCAAGCTAGCGCGTTAATTGCATTCGTTTTGGCGCTTGCAATATGTTGTTGTTATTGTTGTTTCTGTATATTTCTGCTATAATTATAGTTGTATTACAATTTATTGTGTGTTTTTACATCTTTTCGCTAAACACAAAACACTTTTGCATTCAAGTGCAATATTTATTGTAGGTACAGTGAAAACTCGTTACTTCAAACGAGTCGCAATTTTTGCAGGCTACAGTGTTTATAAAATGCGTAAAACTTATTAAACTAGTAACAGTTTGTTGTATAAAACTTTTAAAGAGTATTGCTGCCTCTGCTAATGATTAATGATTATTAGAAAAACACAGACGGTATTTTGAAATATTAAATTAAATAAAAAATTTCGAAACTTATATACATTTAGTTGATATAATTTAATATTGCAATATAATTAAGAACACAGTTTAACTTAAAGTTATCGATAATTTTATTTAAATTGGAATTTGTAGAGTAATCAATTATTAAAATTTCAATACAAATTCACTTTAACTAATGTATATTATAGTTCACTTGAACGTTATCGATACTTATATAAGAAGTATTGATAGTTATCGGATTTTTTTATTTGCGATTGTATTTTGAATATATCGATAACTTAATTCAAAATAAAAAATCAAAAGTTTTCAACGATTATATAGGTATATACAATTGGCTATAGCGCATATTTTAGCTTTTAAAAATATTTTTTTAAAGGAGCATTAAATGTTTTTTAGAATGTTTCTTAAAAGCTATTAAGAATATTGCATTATTTTACACATTGTTCTTTCTTTGCTACTGTGTTAGTCAATACATGATATTACAGTATTGTTTTTTCTCTTTCAAAAATACACATTGCATTGTTGCACTATATTTTCGATAACCTATTTAAGTTATATTTGAGTTATTGCAATGTTTATCGATAATTAAAACACAGTTTTATATGAAATTTGCTAAAATATGTTGCTATTAGAAAAATAGAGGGTTTTGTTCTACTGTTCAAAAAATTCTCAAGAAATTTCATCGATAACATCGATCTTAAGTTTTAAAGTACCATTGCATAGATTATGACTAATTCTCGTTTTAATCTTTTGTCAACAAATTTTGTTGCAAATCGATAGTTTTGAATGCTACTTTTAAAAATTTTTAAATCGACATACATTTTTAAGGTTAATGGCGATAAATTAAGTTATTAATAATCATTTATTTATAGTTTAACTATTAATTATAACATAATCTGTCTCTTTGCTGTTTTACAATCAGAATACAAAGAAGTACTTACATTGTACATACTTTAATCGTATATTTTGAATTAAATACGGTCTCGTTTTTGAAATGCAAAGTCAGAATTATTCCTAAAAGATATATCGATAATAATATCTTCTTGAAGTAAATTCGATAGCGCTCCACCAATAGTTGTTTGCATTTTCACCAATTGACACAGTAAAATATTTTGGGTTCGATTTCTTATCGGAAAATATATTTATACCATGAACAGCAACACCCAGAAGTAAAGACGTGAAAACCCCTATATACATATATAAATGATGGGCGTAACGAGCTGCGTCGATTTAGCCATGTCCGTCTATCTCTATACATTTGTGAACTAGACCGTCAGTTTTTGAGATATCGATCTGAAATTTTGCACACGTCCTTTCCTCTTCAAGAAGCTGCTCATTTGTTGGAACCGCCGCTATTGGAATTCTATATTGTAGCATATAGCTGTCATGCAAACTCACGTCCTCGTATAGAAAACTTTTTCATTGCCAAGGTATCCTAACGAAATTTTAAATGTATGATTTTTCATAGCAAGGCTACAATCTCCATACAGATCGGTCTACTGTTGCATATAGCTGCCATACAACTGACCGATCACACTCGAGTCCTTTTACGGAAAATTCTTTTACTTGTTAAGATTTCTTTACGAAATTTGGCATAGCATATTATCTAAAGTATCTCTATAATCTTCGAAGAAATTGTTCAGATCGAACAACTATAGCATATAGCTGCCATACTATCTGTTTGGTCAAACTATAATTCTCAAACGAAAATATCTTTTATTTGTCAAAGTATTTTCATGAAAGTTGGCACAGATTATTATCCCAGGCAACTGTGCAAATCTGGTAACAAATTGTTCAGATCGGACCACTAGATCTTATAGCTGTCGTACAAACTGATCGATCAAAATCAAGTCGCTGTATGGAAAACTTTTTTTTGAAGAAGTAGCTTCAAAAAATTTGGGATGAGTTATTGTCCAAGGCAACGGTACAATCTCCAAAGAAATGTTGATCGAGTCAATGTAAGCACATGGTTGTCATAAAAATTGAACGATCAAGTATGGAAACTTTTTATACTCTCGCAACCTATTGCTACAGAGTATAATAGTTTTGTTCACCTAAGGGTTGTTTGTATCACCTAAAACTAATCGAGTTAGATATAGGGTTATATATATATAAATGATCAGGATGAAGAGACGAGTTGAAATCCGGGTGACTGTCTGTCCGTCCGTCCGTCCGTCCGTGCAAGCTCTAACTTGAGTAAAAATTGAGATATCTTTATGAAACTTGGTAGACATGTTTCTTGGTACCGTGAGACGGTTGGTATTGCAGATGGGCGTAATCGGACCACTGCCACGCCCACAAAACGCCATTAATCCAAAACAAATAACTTGCCATAACTAAGCTCCGCAATAAGATACAAGACTGTTATATGGTACACAGGATCACATTAGGGAGGGGCATCTGCAGTTAAAACTTTTTTTTAAAAAGTGGGCGTGGTCCCGCCTCTAATAGGTTTAATGTGCATATCTCCTAAACCGCTAATGCTATAATAACAAAATTCACTGGAAGCAAATGTTTTTAGCATTTCTATTGACGGTGTGAAAATAGTTGAAATCGGGTGGCAACTCTGCCCACTCCCCATATAACGGTACTGTTAAAAACTACTAAAAGCGCGATAAATCAAGCACTAAATACGTCAGAGACATTAAATTTTATCTCTGAGATGGTATAAGATGACTTTATAGGAACCGCGTTCAAAATTAGACAGTGGGCGTGGCACAGCCCACTTTTAGGTGAAAACCCATATCTTGAGATCTGCTTAACCGATTTCAACCAAATTCGGTGCATAACGTTCTTTTCATGTTTCTATGTCATAGTGAAAATGGGCGAAATCGGATTACAACCACGCCTATTTTCCATATGACACCATTTTTAATACCACTTGATTCTTTCACTTTCCACTATGCAAATCAAGCAACAATGATTATATCGGCGTAAAACTTTGCGTGAATAATACGTTTAAAGTATGCCACCTTGTGACCAAAAATTATCTAAATCGAACCAAAACTGTTCAAGCCCCTAGGTACTGAATATGTGGACCCCAGTGCCTATAGTTGACCTTCTACCGAAAATATCAGTCAATCCACAAAGAAATCTCAAACGAGTATACCATTTGACTTTGAGAGAGTATAAAATGTTCGGTTACATCCGAACTTAGCCCTTCCTTACTTGTTTATTTGTGAAAAGTGTTATAAGTAGCTTCTGTGCAACCGAAGTTACATTTTTTTCTTGCTTAGTTTCAAAAGGATTATTCAATTTAATGCATTTTATAAAAATATACACATGTATGTTTCTATATTTGTATATATGTACAATACATATACCATACATATATGTATATGTATTGCCACCTAAGCTTTTTTCTATTACTACTTTTTTACTACCTTCGTGGCAGCACGCGATTCGTGAATGATTTCACAAAAAGAAAATTGATATGTATATCAATAAAACGAAAAAAAATCATTTATTTTATGTACATATATACATATACACATATGTACATGTATAGATATATTTTGTAACAGGTGAAAAAATTGTGAAGAATCAAAGCAGAATCTAGCGACTCAACGTCGCACTGATCAATCGCAATGGCAATCGGCGTGTTGTGGCAACTATCTTTGTAACTAAATAGCTAATAACACGCGCGGCGAATAACTACAACACGACGAAATGATTGTTGTAAAATTATAAACTTAAATGTGTGCATGTATGTGTGTAATATTCATAGCTGTAGACTCTACGTAACCGATTGCTGCAATTTTGGTGAATTTCGCAAAAAAATTCCAATTAAAAGCTGGCACGAATTTTTCGAAAATGGTTTGCGAAAGAAAATATAAAAAATTTGTGAAATGTATAATTAAATAAAAATTTTAAAATATAAAAGAAAAAATGTATTAATTGAATTAATGCGAAAAATTAAAAAGAAAGAATAGTAAAAATAAAATTAACTAATCAAAAAGAAAAAATTTAAAAAGAAAAAGTAAAAAAAAATTTTATGTATTAAGAAAAAATTATTTACTAAATAATCATCAGAGTGTTGCTTAAAGAAACACTTTCGCAAAATTTATTTTTTCAGCCAAAATCATACCACAGCCGCTAGCAGACTTAAGTATTTATTTATTACGAAATCAAAAAGGAAAGAAAGAAAAAATCGTTCAATTGAATTTCTGTTTCACATTTTCGTTTTTAATTTATTTATTTTACATTTTTTGTGATTTTTTTTTGTTGTTGATTTTTGGAAACACTTTGCCTATCGTACATTGACCCACATATGGCGATGCTTTAACACACATATTTCGTACAGATGCATATATATATATGTATATGTGTATGTGTGTGTGTTCGCATCACATCCATAACTGCACATTTATTTATTTGGCGCGGTGCGGTTCGGCGCGTCCCGTCGCGGCATCATAAAAGCGTCGCCAAGTGACAGCGGCTGGCAACACGAAGCGCTCCAATTGTTGCCACGGTGCTGCTGTTTTTGCCGGATTGACTGGGTGCCCGGCTGCCACCATATACATACATCGTATTATATATGCATGAATGTATAGTGTATATGTGTGTGCTTGGGTAAACGCTGTCGAAGGGGTGCTGTTGCCAGCCAACATAATGAGCACATTGCCACGAACTTTCTCGAATACTCGAAGCTCAATGGGGCTACACAAACCGACATACACTTCTGCGTTATGTTGAAAAGTGGTACGAAATTTCATGGCGTTCTTTTGCTCTCGGTTTTATGCAATATTTTTGCATTCAATTGATTTATTCATTTATTGTTGCTTTTAGGGATGTCAAGTTGAGTTTTCAGAAAGGCTATACATGCAGTTTTGATTGAAGCAAAGATTATATATTACTAAAGGATATTTAAGAAATTGAGAAGTCGTTAGATTTTGATGTACATATGCTTTATCTTTATCTTTCTTTATCTTTATATATATATCTTTCTTTGTCTTTAACTTTGCTTTTGTCTTTATTTTTCATCTTTCTCGTCATATTTATCGCTATTTTTATTTTTATCCTCATATTTATCTTTACGTGACTTATCATAGACATCTACTTACCTTATTCTAGCCTGGGGAGCAGTTTCTCCACAGAATTTACAAATGTTTATACCCGCCACTATTTGTCTTAAACTACTTCCGTCCTATACAATTTTTTCGGAAAAGTATCTACTTGCCACCACCCAAAATCTGAAGTCATCAAAAATTCAAACTACGTACAGCACTACTTTGCGCAAAATTAACGCATTAGCTCATAATTATCTAATTGCCGAACTAATTATGAATTTTCATGACGCTTTCATCTTGTTTCCTCACTTAAGACGCACACAAGGACACAAATTTTGTTCGTGTATAGTAAGTCTGTGTTTGCGTGTGATTATGTTATGAATTATTTGATGCCACCTTTCCCTCTTGACACTTTCAAAACTTATTGTCACATAATTTCGTGATATTTTATTTGCTTATTTTTTTTGCCTTTTGTTGTAAAAGTTACAAGTGTGCTTAATGCAAAATCGCTTGACAACACAGCAGCCAAGTAGCCGAGGCGGCAGGCATATTTGGCAAACATATATTGGCTAAAAGAAAATTCAAAGCATGTGGAGTGAATGCATGTGTGGTTTGTGTATTGATGCTTGAGACGATATGAATTGTTTTTTTTTAATACAACAACAATAACAAGGCAAGCGCAAAAGCAAATGAATTTTGTAGCGGAGCGATATTACAATTTATGATTCATTTGAAAATGCAATATGAAGAGAACAACTAATATAAAAAATAATTAAATAGAAATATTTAAAAAATGTAAATATAAAATATATGAAATTACATACATTATGGAAAAATTAAGAAATAATATAGAAAAAAACAGGTATTTTTAAAATTTTTTTTTTGAGAAAACTGAAAAAAAATCAAAAATTAATTAAATTAAATTAAGTGCAACAAAATTCAGGTATTACTCAATTTTAGCAGAAAATTATTATAAATATTTAATAATAGCATTTAAAGTAGAAAAAACCGAAATGTTTAAAAATCTGAATATAATAAATAAAAAGCAATAAAAAAGATAAAATTAAAAGACATTGAAAAAAGTTACATATATAAAAACAACAATAAACAAAAACGTTGACTTTGGCTGTGACGAAGCTATAATACCCTTCACAGGCATATAAAAGGGTATAAAAGATCTGTATCTTGATTTTGATCGAACAGCTTGTATGGCAACTATACGCTATAATTGTTCGATCTGAACAATTTGTTCGAAGGTTGTAGCATTGTCTTACATAATAATTTGTGCAAAATTTTGACAAATAAAAAACTTTACCATACAAGCACTTGGCTTTGATCGTTCAATTTGCTTATAGCGCTATAGTTGTCTGATCGAAACGCTTTTTTCGAAAATTGTAGCGTTGCTTCGGATAATAATATGTTTCAAATTTTTTAAAGATATCTCGCCAAATTAAAAGGTTTTGAAAACAAGAGCTTGATTCCGATTGTTTAGTTTGTATGGCAGCTGTACGCCATAGTGACCCGATCTGAACAATTTTTTCGGAGTTTGTAGCGCAACCTTGGATAATAATTTGTGCTTACTTTTGGGAAGATACTTTGATAAAATATAAAAGAGTTTTCCATACAAGGACTTGAGTTTGATCGCTCAGTTGTATGGAAGCTATATGCGGAAAATGTGGAATCAATTAAAAATATAATAAAATATTTTAAAACTCATAAATGTAAATGTTATTAAATTAAAATAGCTTTAAAAAAGTATAATAATTTTCTGAAAAAATAAAAAAAATTATAAATAATAAAATAGACTGATAAAAAGGTTTAATATTTAATAATAATTAATTAAAAAATAATAATATCGAGAATAATAAATTACTTACAAAAAATAAAGATAATATCAAAGTAAAAATAAAAATGTATGCAAATAAATTGAAATTTTGTGTACGAAAAAAAATTTTGAAACATATTTCAGAGCATAAACAACTCAAAAACTTTGTTAAATACAAAATAGCAACAACATTACCAGAAAATATTCTAACATAAACTCAATAAAAATTTAAAGTGAGATTAAAAAAAATATATGTTAGTTACAAAAACTACAGCAAATATTTGTAAAAATTAAAAAGAAAAATCTGAAGTAGAAGAGAAACCGCAAACGAAATCAACATTGAACAAGTTAAGGTGTCACCGAACAGTAAAAGCGCAATTACAAGGAAAAATATAATCAAATCGGAAGTAAAAGCCAACAGCAGCCGCAAGGAAGATAAAAAGTAGAAATCAACTAAGAGAAAAACCAGCGAAAAAGCGACAAGCTAGTTAGTTAGTGAAAAGCGACGAAAGCAACAACAAAAAGCACAAAAAAGGAAAAAAGTTTATAGCGCTCACGAGAGAGTAGCAAATGTGCTAGCAGCCAATAACTAAAAACAATAATAACAACAACAAACGCTGAAAGCACTCAAACGGTTCGTTGATTTGCCGACCAAATCGAATTCTTCGCTGTTTGCCACAGGCCCAATTGACGCTGCACCACGCGCGATTCACAACAGACAGTCCATCTGTCAGTTAGTCAATCAATCAGTATATCTGCAAGCCTAACAGTCAGCGAGCCAACGGTGAGCAACAGGAGCACCGCCGTTGCGCCACCAGCCAAGCCAACGCTTACCAAAAGCGCTGCGCCGCCAAAGCAAGCAAACAAACAAATAAACAAACCAACAGTGTTGCACTTAATTAACTTTCGTGTTGTTGTACATGCCATAGGCGCGCGTGTGTGCGTGTGTAGTTTTTGTGTTGAACACGAGAAATTTCCAAACAAAAGGCATACCTACAAACATACATATACATATATACAGATATAGTGTTGAAGAGCGCCCCCACTAACGTGTAACGGTAACATAGCCATTAGCGAATTTTCGACATTCCAGTTACGGACGAAGCCAACAACAACAAACAAACAAAAAAAGTTTGTGCTTGGAAGCGTTTGAAGTTGCAACAGTAGTTATTGACAATAAAAAAAACACAATATCAGCAACATAGCAACAGTTTGTTTGTAATTACAATAACAACATCACCGTCTGCTGTAACCAACAAAAGCGCACCTATGATACCGGGAACTTGGTTTGCAACCCACTATGCACAGGTGATTTAGTAAACATATTTGTATATAAAGCATATATATCTTACGATAATACATAAGAATTTATTATATATATATATATAAATCTGTAGCCAAATATAGTCCAGTGATTTCAAATCTTAAATTTTTCAAGCCATACTTTAAACTAAGTACATTCAATTATTTTTTCACATTTCAAATCTGCTATCCGAAAGTTAAATTTTTAGTTTTCACTAATTTTTCATATTTCGCAAAACACTAAAAAAAATAGCATTTGCTTAGAAATTTGTAATTTTCAACTGTTGAGAAATTTTATTAATTTTCAACTATTGAGAAATTTATAAATATAAAGTGTTGCGAAATTTCTAAATTTCAACTGTTGAGAAATTTTTAATTTTCAACTGTTGAGAAATTTTTATATATCAAAAGTTAAAAAATTTGCAATTCTCAATGGTTGAGAAAATTATAATTATCAAATGTTGAGAAAGCTGTAATTTTCAACTGTTGAGAAATTTGAAATTATCATTTATTGAAAAATTTAAAATTTTCAACTGTTGCGAAATTTGTAATTTTCAGCTATTGAGAAATTTATAAATATAAAGTGTTGCGAAATCTGTAAATTTCAACTGTTGAGAAATTTTCAACGGTTGAAAAATTTATAATTATCAAGTACTGAAAAATTTGTAATTATTAAGTGTTAAGAAATTTGCACTAATCAACTGTTGAGAACCTTGTGATTTTTAACTGTTGAGAAAGGAATTCATGGTTCTCAAGTTGGTTCTTAATTTCGAATAGGTTAAAATCCAATCATTACAAAAAATAATAATAATTCTCTCCCATCTTTTTAATTTTTAAATCATTTGTTATAACATGCCAGCTGTTGAGAAAATTGTTATACTCTAACGGCTTTACTATTGAGAACTGTTTCGTTCTCAAATTAATATTCAGTGTTTTAACAGAACTAAGACCTCGGAATGTGTACATACATGCAATCACATAAGTACAGTATTTATTCCAAAATTCAAATTGTTGAGAAAATGAACATTCTCAATCTGTTACGCAATATTAAATTGCGCAGTTTTCAATTATTAGCAGATTTATGGTTATCAAATCTGTGCATTGTTTCTTTTTTTTACCTAAATTTCTTCTTACTCATATTGGTTAAAATTTTTCTTATTCTCAAATATGATATTTACATACATATTTTAGTTATTATCCAAGACAGCGTATAATTTTTCGAAAAAATGTTCAGTTCAAGTCACTATAGCATATATGTACATAGCTGCCATACAAACTGACCGATCAAAATCAAATTATTGTATGGAAATTTTTTTATTTGTGAAGTGTATTATAGTCAACTTTTTTTCTTGTTCATTTGTTAAAACTGATCGAACTACAAGTACATAAATTATAATTATTATATTTAAAAACTATTTTTCAAAATTATATAGTTCATTATATATTAAAAACTGAATTGGTTACAAACTAGGCTATGGCTAGTTAAATAATCATGCATTCTTTTATAGCCTACTGTAGTTAAAATTTGTAATATGAAGAAACGTGTGACATATATATTACAGTTGATAGCATGGATTTACGAAATAGATAGCTACCGATTAGTATACTGATTTGACATTTAATTTTGTTACTTCAGACCTTTTTATAGGACATCATTTATAAAGTACATGTACATGACCGCCTACATATGTAGAATTGCGCATAAATATTTACAAGCTGCTATGCTAAATCCTACAGAAGTCAGTGTATTAGCATATCCAACATGGCGTATACGTTACTTCGCCAGAGCACATGCTTTGCTGTCCTTATGCGTTTGTGTATATTTACTTTTATCACTTCCTGTTTGTTGTTGCTATTTCAACACCCTTTTGCCCTATTTAAGACAGCTGAAATCCCAATGCTTTGTTATCACTCTATTTATTTACTTATTTTTCGCCCGCTACTCGTATACATACAATTAGATATGTATGTAAATATGTATGATTCGGTATACGCATATGTAACATTTCTAATCAATTCTATTTTATTCGTTTTCGTTGTTGTTGCACGAGGCTTCCTAATGTTCTTCGCAATATTCTGCAAATAAGCAATTTTCGCCAACATATGGTACTTTGGCCTCAAATCAACGATAAACAAAATAAGAAACAACAACAAAAAAGCTTACTATGCCGGTCGAATATACGAGTAACCTCGCGCTAGTTCGATGTACATACGAACCATGCGCCGTGTACAAAGTGATAACTTTTGAGGGTGAAAAGAAGGCGGCTACCCCGACAAAGGGAAGAGGTAACGGTATTTGAGTGGATTTGTTTATCATTTGTGTTTTTTTTTTTTGCGTTTTTCTGCGTTATTTTTATGTGAGAGAAAACTTTCTTTAAGGGAAGAGATAGGGAAACTTACTGTGAACGCATTCATATGTATATATGTGAGTGCTGGAGTTCTACTGTGAGTTTTATTGTTTTTAATATACATACGTATGTGCCATAATAATAATAATAACTATTATTATTTATTTTATAATTGACAATTTTTTTAAGTGATATTATTTCTTAGTACTTTTTCACTTATCTTTTTAATAATTTTTTTGTATAAATGTTTATTCTGTGTTTATACTCTGAACAGGGTGCATTAAGTTTGCCACGAAGTTTTTAACACCTAAAATAAAACGTCGGAAACCCTATAAAAGATCTATATAAATGATCAGAGTGACGAGCTGAGTCGATTTAGCCATGTCCGTCGGTTTGTCCGTTCTTCCGTCCGTCTGTGTATCAATGTATACGCAAATTAGTCGCGTAGTTTTTGAGATATCGATCTGAAATTTTACACACATCCTTTTCTCTCTAGGTAGGTAGGTAAAGTGGCTGTCATTCGACACACTTAGGCCTTTAGGAGGCCTATTGTGATACCACTGGGACTGTGATCCCCTCACTCTATTGGCTCCTCTCTGAACCACCCCGTACTTCTGATGAACTTCATCAGTGAGACAAGTTTTCTTTTGGTTTTTTTCTATATTTTTGAATACGAATTCTTTTTTATTTTTTTAAGTGATATTATTACTTAATACTTTTTTTACTAATCTCTTTTGAATAATTTTTTTTTAAGTGTTTATATTATTTTTTTTTTTTTTTTAATTTTTAATCTATTTTTATAATTATTTTGTTATTTTATGTCGCTTTCTAATAATTAAATGTTTTTTTTTCTTATACGAGTATGTTGTAGTTTAAAATTTTTTGCCTTTAATATATGTGTTAATTTCTTAATATTTTTGAATAGTTGTTTATATTAATTTTATTTTCTGCTATTAATAATATGTTTTCTTTATATTAATCAATTATTTTATACTAATTTCAAGCCATTTTTGCTATTTTGTTTTATTAAAAATTTTTAAAATATTTGTGTAAATTTATTTGCTAACTATTTGTTATTATTGTTTTTTTCTTTATAATTATTTTATTGCTTTACATTTGCTTCTAATAATTTGACGCTGTGTTAATGTATTTTTATTTTGTGGCTTAATAGTTTTTAATAGTTATTTATTTTAGTTAATTTTTTATTTCTTATTTAGAAAAAAAAGAATTTTTTGTTTTTTTTTAGCTTTTTTTACTGTACTTGACCTCAGGCAGCTAATTTTAAATCAATAAATTACGCAAATTCATCGTAAATAAATTTAAATTTAAATCAATAAATTACGTAAATTAATCGTAAGTAAACGAGCTGCCAGCAATGCCAATGCTCATAAGTGCAACAAATAAGCTGCTAAAGAATGAAAATCAAATAAAATCACTTATATACTACAAGTACATAAAATTTACGTAAATAAGTGCAATAAAAAATAAAAATGGCAAAGCAACTTGCAATTGACTGCCTCCTGCCTTTCGCAAATCAGCGTTCTACGTTGTCAAATAGCAAAACAAATCGTTCAAAAAACAACGAGAAATGTTATAAAAAAAAAACTCGTGCACCGCATTCGCGAAAAGCAAATGAGTAGGAAACATTGTATGCTGTCAAAATTAGTTATAAAGCCAGCTGAAAAGAGGCGTGAAAGTGCTAATTAAGTGATGTGTTTTAGCTATTGATCGCTGCCCGCTTGCTCACTAAGTATCAGTAATTGTACTAATATGTATTCGCAGTAAAAATGCATTTTGACAACAAATCGTTTGCAATTTCATATTAGCACGTTTTGGTGCTGGAATGCATGATTTTTAAACTAGTTGGTAACTAGTTTGTAGAGTACCTAGTTGATAATTAATTTTTTCACAAAATTTAATTCACAAGCGTAGTTCACTTGCATAAAGTTGCGCAAAAAGCTAAATTTATTTAAAGAAAATTTTATTTTATTACATACATATGTACCATATACATTGCAATGCATAACGTTTGAATTACTTTCTCAATTATTGTGGTATCTAGATGCCTTCTGTGTGTTACAAATTTCCTGGCGAACTGGGTTTTGAAGTATAGTCTTTTTGAACAAGTTTGTAACTAGTGCGCAACTAGTTTGCAGCAAAGCTAAGTGCTAGCATCTGCTTGTAGAAGTACAAAATGCGAACTAATTGAGCTGTAGTGTGAATCAATTGGACTTTGTTGGTGTAAAAGTAATTTAAATGTGTTTTTCAATAAATGTGAGTGAAAACCCCTCAATTCCCTATCATATATTGTACCAATATTATATGCATCTTTCTCGGTAAACATTTATTTTAACGTTATCACTGAACAAATGCGTTTCTTTGTAATTTTAAAGTAATGAACTGTGCGCTTCAAATAAAGTGAATATAATTAAATTACGTGAAGTGACTATTTAGAAATATTCCGTTGAACGTTATCGATATTACGTAACCCCTTTTTCTTTAGATCATCCATTCATTTATACATACAATACATATGCACATATTCATATTTAGATAGCAAACATCTACCAAAGTAGCACACTGTACGCACTATGTCAATACTTTTCTACGCCACTGTGTACACACGAGCAGCACGCATATTTGCTAAGCCAAACTGGAAACAGTTAAATTGACGATTTATCCAGAAACTGTATTTATTTCACATTTAGATAAACAAATATTGTTTTTGACCCACATACCGCCTTTCACATTTTGCGTGAAATCATCGATTTTAATAACTGCTGTGGTCAGCCAAATTGCTGATTATCAGCATTTCCGAGCGTAAAAAATTAGTATGTCTATATGTATGTGTTCTAGTAAACTAAAAATAATTATATTCATACTAAAGAGGGCCGTTGCAAACATATTGAAATCACGCGCAACCTTTTTGTGCTTTCGCGTCATTACAGTTAAATGTGTAGCAAACGGTATATAAGTATAGTGATACATACTATACTAGATCTTGATTAGAAAGTCAGATATGCTGTCTTTAGTACTGGTATACACTATAGTATGTAAATGGATATATCAAAATTAAAAACAAAAATGTTCAAGTAAATATTTCAATTAATACGAATTTAAAATTTTAAATGCAGCTATTTGTAATATTTAAAATTTAATTTCAATTTAATAAGAAAAATTATTTCAAAAAAAGTTTTTTTTCCAAAATATAAAATAAAAATTATTTTTCGAACAAGAAAATAATATATCACAAAAAAACAGCAAAATAAATTGCTTGAATTTTTTATCGAAAATTTTTCCAAATATTTGGAAAGTTTCTACCAAACATTATTTTTATACAATATAAATTGTGTAATTTTCGATTTCTTTTTATCTACTTATGATTTTACTACCGCCCACGTATATGCTACTAAAATTTAGATTTCAACTTTTTTAGTTAGATGGTATATCTGTTTGAAAAACTGTTTAAAACTCAAAATAATTTCTCAAGAATTGTTTTCAATTGCTTTTTTATAGCTTTAATTCTTTGACAGGTGGCATCTCTGTTTTAAAATAAGCTTAAATGTTCGCAATTGCGAGAACATACATACATACATACACATCTAATATTTTTTATAGCTTTAATTTTTCACAGTTGGCAACTTGGTTTGCGAGCACGCATATTTTTTAAAATTTTCACAGTAATTCACAATTTTTTTCGATAGCTGGTAACTCTGTTTCCAAATATGTGCCAATTAAAAATATTCTCTCATAAATTGTCTAAAATTTCTTTTGATTTTAATATAGCCCACACTATTTTAACTATTTTCAACAAGCGGTGGCTACTCTATTCAAAAATATCTTTAAACAAAATATAAAATGATTTTTCTAAAGTCTCACATGTTAGTACATATTTTTATTATATTCATTTTAATTTTCTTATATACCAAAATGGCAACTCTATTGCTCATTACACACTTCTCAATCGAAGACAACTCTAACTACTTTCTCCGACTGCTTTTTTAAACTCCGAAAATGTGAAGTGCATTTTTCTCAATTTTAATTCTACCAAGCGGTGGCAACTCGTTTAACGTTTGTTTTCGTTACCGCTTTATCCATACGCCTTATTTTCGGCATAATTTTCAACGTGGTTTTATTGCTTGTAGGTGGCAATTATATGCCAAGTTTTTGTTTATACTTCTTACGCTTGCCTCACATTTTCCTAATTTTATTTTATATTATTGTTTATCTTAGTTTAATTTAATTTAATTGTGGCAACTCTATTCCAAATTACTTCTAAATAAAATACCAGCAAATGCTTTTCCTAAGACTTACACAACAGATCTTTGTGTGAATATCTTTTGTGTTATTTTTTATGCAGGTGGCAACTCTACTCCAAAATACGTCTCCTTTTAACATTTTCAGAACACTAGTCATTTGCCAACCATTATGTATGCGTTGTTTTTCCTTGCTTTGCAACGCTTTCAATGCACCCACTTAGCTGCAGTCACGTGCCCATGCACACCGGACAAGACAAGACATGCCAAGCGTAGCAGTAGCAGTTGCATTAGCCATTGGACACATGACATGACCCAGCAATAGACAGACCACCATCACTAACACCACCACCAACAATAACCACTGGGCACCCACGGCTCTGATACAGTGTCTGCTCTGGCCCCTCTGGCCACACGGTAGGGCGCAAATAAGTCATTATACTTTTCCACCCCTATGCCGCAACGCCTCGGTGCTATGTGCGTCATGCGCGCCTACCTCGTAATTGCGTCTCCAAATGCAATTGACACATTTCATAGAATGAACTAAAACTAATTACACCCCGATGGAGTGCGACGGCGACGCGAGGGAGGGGTGCCTAAGCGGGTAATATATTTGCACATACATACTTATGTGTACCCATACACATTTGCAACTATACATATTATATGTAGCTATCTAATGCAATTGCTTCGTTGTGCTCCAGTAAATTTGTAATGTTACTCATACGCCACCGCATACCCTCAGCCGTTGCCCAAGCTCTTCGCTTATTAGCTCTCGCTGAGCGTCACTCATTCAATTGTCGCCTGTACGTCCGCTCACTCATCCCTCGTATCACCTCACTTCGGTTACAAATTGTGTATTGTCTGTGGCATTAATTTCATTATGGATTCACAGTGGTCGCATGTCGCCCTTCTTCGCCGGTAAAATAAATTGTAATGAAGAAAACCAATGAAACTTATTTTTTGTGTTTGCTTTTGGTATATATGCTCAGAATAACGGAGAAGCTGTTGAGTTATTTGTTGTTGTTATTATTAATGTTGTTGTTGTTTTTGTGGTTGTTATTGAAGCTAGCGGCTATGCTATTGCTGATGATGAGACAGCAGAGGCGTTGACTTGATTCGGCTGCTAGACACACATAGCCATATGTAGGTATGTACTTACAAATGTGAAGACACATCACATACGCATACTCTCACACACACACATGAGCATTTTACTCGCCTTTAGCCACTTGTCGTTGGCGAAATTGCTAAGTGTGTAAGACAATAGCCACTGTCTTCATAATTGAGGTAGACTTGTTGTCGTCTTATTGTTACGGTGGTTGTTGTCGTTGTTGTTGTTTACCACACTTTTGTGCATTAATTACCCGCTGTGGCTTTAAGTGCGCATAGGCGCAAATGTAATTGGCAGTAATGGTGTACATACATGCATGATTGTAATGTCAGCAAATACAGTTGGTGGTCTAAGAAATAGAAACACTAAAATTTTAATATTAAATGTCTGTTATATTTGAACGAAATTGAGCATTGCTGGGAATTTTAATTATTCTTTGCATTAGAATTCTTGTGACACTATACCAAAATACAGTTGTGGTGCATATTTATGTGAACGCTATACAATACTTGTTCATTTTACGTTTAGCAAATGCGAATTTTAATGTTTGTGCAAAATTTAAACATTTTAAATTACAAATTTGCAAATACAGCTGTCGGGCGTTGCAGTAGTAACACTATATTTGTTTTTAGTACGCACTAGTTGTCATTCTACGAGTACCGAAAAGTGATTATGTTTAAAATTTGAAATAATTTGCATTGTGTTTTTTTAACTGGCAAGACCTACAGTAGTTGTACACTGTAATAGTATCATCAAGAAAATTTATACATATTTTGTTAAACAACGCTTATTTGAATCGTTTTGTTATTTTTTACTATAATAAATATATCTTTTGCAAATGCAGTTGGTGAACACTGTAATATAAGCACATACAATTTTTTCTTTTATGCATTGTGCGTTCAAAGTTCTAGACCAATTGTTGTGATGTATCATTTATATAATTTTAGTTGTTTTTGTTTTAGTTTATTTTTGACAAATACAGTACGTGTGCAACAATATGGATGCTCTACATATATATTAAATTTTTTTTAGTACAAACTCGATAAGTTAAAAGTTACTCGCCATCTGTTATCACTTTGTCATAAAAAATTGAAGTTCATGTCGTCTTATTTTATTAAATAAACAGCCAAAGAAAGTTTACAATCAATAGCGTCATCAAAAAAATCGAAAAAAATGTTAACCTATAAATCTTGTTGTTTTTTATGTATAACTTATATCTTTAGGGCTCTAAACTGTTTATGTTAATTTTTTTTAATGACAATTTTGTACTCCTCTTTACTTAATGTTAAAATGTAAAATCCGTCATGTAAAAATCTTTAGAAATAATGCAAAAGTTTTTGTAACCGTTTGAAATTTTAATATTTTACCGTTCTTATATTTTTGGCACTAACCTGTACAATGCATCTTCCTCTATATACTCAAATATGAACACACACATATGTTTGTAGGGCTTAGTAGCCCACTTCCTTAAATATTCACCTATAGTTTACTGCTGAAAGGCGCTTCTTTAAAATTAATTCGTTTAGCGTGCCACTATTAAAATATTTTATCGATTAATTTCATTCCATTAATCCTCAGTGGTGGTATTGACCAGCATATGGCGGGAACTACACGGCTGAGTGATTTATTTGCTGATTCGTTCGTTAGTTCAATGATTTTTCGTTGCATACATTCTTCCACTGTATTTATCGATGTTTGCGTTTTACATTTTCTTAAAGTTACTAGGCCAATAACAATAAATATCTAAATCAGTTTTGAAAACTATTTTTTATTATTATGTTTTTTTTTTGTTGCTTTTATAATAATTTTTGTTATTTAGTTGAACCCCAAGACCTATTACCCTGTCACCGATAATTTCAGCTGTGCCATCACAGATAATATCGATCCCTCAGTCTTTTAACTAGTATATCGAAAAAATACCGATTTTCTGATAGTTTTCTTTGAAAAAGTGTTCTAGAGGATCCCTATTTGAAATTTCCAACCACTTAAAATTGGATAAGTTACATCAAGAGTTCAAAACTTCCTGATATGAAAAACTTCTTCGCACTTACAGTGTTATGTACAACAGTGTTGAAAAATCGGAAACACATTCCTATTTCTTGAAGTTTCTCTCATATCAAAAATGCTTAACACGATTGTGAAATAGCCAAAGCAAACATCGGAGACTCTACAAAATATACATATACAAGTATATAAATGATAAGCATGACGAGCTAAGTCGTTTTAGTAATGTTCGTCTGTCTGTATATACGCGAACTAGTCGTTCAGTTTTTGATATAACGATCTGAGACTTTGCTCACGTCCTTTTCTCCCCAATCAGCTGCTCATTTGTCGGAACCACCGATATCGGACTGTTATAGCATACTTGTATAGCTGCCATACAAACTGAACGATCGGAATCAAGTGCTTGTAAGGAAGCTTTTGTATATGTGAAGTGTGTGTGCAACCGAAGTTAACGTTTTTTCTGGTTTTATTTGATTTGCTATAGTTGTTGTGGTCATTTCTGTGGAATAAAAAAATTCCAATGGATTTAAAAACGACGATATCACTCCGAGTATGGAAATTGGCTGAATTGGGAGCGGTTTCCTATCATCATATCTTATCATGATTACAGACCCGGTAAATGTTGCATAAATGTCAAAACCTC
This sequence comes from Bactrocera oleae, assembly GCF_042242935.1. Lineage (NCBI taxonomy): Eukaryota > Metazoa > Arthropoda > Insecta > Diptera > Tephritidae > Bactrocera > Bactrocera oleae. The sequence continues at coordinate 51,925,536 of NC_091538.1, read as the reverse complement.
AATAATTGTCATATATGCACTATAAAAATATGATGTTTTTATCTTTTTTGACAGAATTTCAAAAAAATAAGAAAACAAATTTAATATTAATATCTTTTGGCAGAATTTCAATAAAAAAATTTTAATTTTAAATCAATTTTTTTTGTGTTTCTTTGGAAAGGTAAAAATCTAGGAAGCATTTAGTTGTATAAAATTTGAATAAAAATGTTTTATAATAAATAACAAATATTAAATTTAATATGTTTTAACAGATTCTTATTATTTGTAAATTTAATTGTTTCTAAATTTTTTTTAATTATTTAATAAATTTGAGAAAAATGCGATAGTATTCTATAAATGCTTCATTAATGTGTGATTTTCAATGATTTTCATATCTGCTCTATAAAATTTTTAAAAGTTATAAAAAAATTTTTTTTGGTAAATCTTAAAAAAGACATTTTTTTGAATTTTGAAATTTTAAATTGTTTTCAAAACGAGTTTTTTTATAAGAAAGTTTTTGAATAGTTTCGCGGTTCGTAAGAAAAGTGCAAATCTTGGAAGCATTTAGTTTTATACAAAAAAAACTTTGAATATAAGAATTAAAACTTTTTGTTAGGAAAAACAAAATGTGGAAAACGGTTGGCCTCAAGGGCCATCCCTGCAACTTCCCGCTAATTTCATACGCTAACGTTCAAATTTCGATTTTTTCACTGCTTTTGAGCTCTTCGAAATTTTTCGTTTTCGATATCTCGCAAGTAAATCAACCGATTTTGACACGATGTGTTTTTTCAAGGTTTAGAACTGATCAGTTTTTGGTGTCGATCGGTCAAGTCGTTTGAAAGAAATTCGAAAAAAACGATTTTTCAAAATTTTTATTTTTGAGATTTCTCAAAATCTACTGGTCCGATTGGGTCCAAACTCACACGAAATTCAAGTGCAATGAAACCCTTTGGAATGCCGTTTAGTTTATTCAAATCGGTTGAGCAGTTAATAGTTATAAGAGGGTCACATACATCCACACACACACACATACATCCACACATACATACAGACATACGGACATCATCGTAGAAATGTTCGGGGAAGCTTCCTCGACCCTCAGAACGTCGAGATCTGTTGAGAACTCGATTTTTGCAAAATGGGGTGACACCAATATCTTCCCGATTTTTAGAAAATTTTCCATTTTCCTTAGCGGGAAGTTAAAAAACAAATATTGAATTTAAGATGCCTTAACAAATTTTCAAAATAGTTCGATTTTCTCAAAATAAATGTTCCATAAATGTCTGATCCTCATTGATTTTCATATCTGCTCTCCAAAATTTTTAAACTTTAAATTAAAATCATTTTTGGTAAAATAAAAAAAATTAGAATTTTTGATTTTAGGAATTTAAAAACATTTTGAACGTAAATTTTTTTCTTTAACAAATTTTGTGAAATGTTTCGTGGTTCGTTAAAAAAGTGAAAATCTTTGAAGATTTAGATTATAAAAAACCATTTTTTTTAAATGTAAAAATTTTGATTTTTTATTATAAGAAATAATGACACTCAAAATAAATATTAGGTTTTGTGGAATTTTAATTTCAATTTGTTTCATATAATAAACTTGTCGAATGATCTTTTCTAAAAATAATCATTGGTGTTTAAATAAATATATTTATATATATATTATCATATTTTTGCTAAACTGAGAAACATTTACTTTTGTATACAGCTGTTGAAACTTAACTTTATTTATAAAAAAAATACAGCAATCGCTAAAAGTAGCTTTGCTAATTGCTTATCGCCTGAAAACGTGTTGGCAACACACTACACTGCATTCACCGTTATAACGGTTAATACTTAGCATTCATCAACATTGTAGTTTTTCCTCTAACTGCGCTTGGTGATAAGTTTATCAATGGAATGAATAACTTTGCATATAAATTTACATAATTATCGAAAAACGTGTCAACTTTGTTTCTGATTGAAATTATCTGTCAACTAAGCACTTTTTCCTAATTAACAAAACCATAGTCATATTATATGAAAGTTGTACAAATAAAAAAGGCAAGCAAAAAATAAAAGGCAAGCAAAATGAAGTCGGTCAAATTCAGTTAACACTGGTATATACAAATGGCTGCAAGTCATGTTAACCTAAATTTCTACGCACACAATTAACTCTTACAAATTCTCACCGAAAACAAAACTCAACCTTTTGATACACTTTATCAGTTGTTTTTGTTGTATGTATGTATGTATCCAGGTGTTGAAGAAAATTACAACAATAAAATAAGCAGATTGTGTATTTTCTATATTTGTTTCTTTCAATACAAACAAAAATGTTTTTTTTAACACTTCGCTTGGCCTGCTTTTGACTTCAAAGCGATTAAGTAAATTATAAGTCACTCGGGTGCAATTTGAGTGGCGTATTTATAGACATTGTTTATGCCCCCACTTTCATACCTTTAAATGCCATTACTTTAATACACTTGTGTTCACGACAGTGTAATTGTATTTGTGTTACTCTTTTTTTCATTAATTTTTTAGTTCTTTTATAAGTCTATATCCTTATAGTCAGCAATTGTAAGGATACAATTTTAAGATATATTTATTAGTAAAAACAAAAAAAAACGTTAACTTCTGTTACACCGAAGCTATAATACACTTTATAAATACAAAAGATTCCTTACAAGAACTTTGATCGGTCAATTAGTATTTCTTCGGAGATTACATCATTGTCTTAAGCAATAACCCATGCCAACTTTCCTGAAAATATCTCGTCACTAGTATCAGTTTTCCATACATGCAATTTATTCCGATCGTTCAGTTTGTATGGCAGCTATACACTATAGCGGTCCGATATCGGCCGTTCACACAAATGAGCAGCTTCTCGGTGAGAAAACGGTGCACCCGTCACTGTCTGACTGAGGGACTAGTTCGTATATGTACAGACGGACGGACGGACATGACTAAATCAACTTAGCACATAGCGCGGATCATATATATATATATATTATTTTTAGGGTATCTGAAGTTTCCTTTTGGCTGTTATATACATCGTTGCAAACATAATATACCCTGTTTAGGATAAAAAAATATATGACAAGAACAAAATAAATAAAATTTAATTAAAAAGTCGTTTTGCAAAACTTTTATATAATTTAGTATTCTGATGTTGTACCTTTTCATTAATTGAAATTAATTTATTTAATTCAACTCTATTTAATTTAGTTTAGTTTCATAGAATTCAATCCAATCAAAATTAAACTTGATTAAACTGAATTAATTGAAATATTAATCGATCACAAAACTACTCATTTAAATTACGTTTTTCTGCATATCAGATAAACTCGCTCCATTGAATTTAGTCTAATTAAAGATTAATTCAAACCTAGTCTAAGTAACTGAACTTAATTGAATGTACGCTTTATTCAACATAATAAAATTTATTTATCAGTTCCAATTTTAATATATTTTTTAAGTCAATTAATTTAAGGTTAATTCAATTTCATTAGAATCGACTTACGATTACATACCAGTGGTTTTAGTTTAATTCAATGCATACCAATTAATTTGCAATTTAATTTAATTGGTTACATGCGTTTCGTCAACCAAAAAACGCCCTATTTCCAATAATTTTATTTTCATATAAAAAATGAAATATTTTTTCAAACTTTTAATTATTCCGAAGATGCATATTTGACAAAGATTTTGTGAAATTTTCAAAGGACGCGTTGACAGCAGAATTCCTGACAGGATTATTATAAGTAAAAAGAAAAAAATACCTGTTTGAACTAAGGCCATTAACTAGGTATTAGACGGAGAAAGACAAGAAAGACAAATACATTGAAAATTGTACAATATTTTTGGCAAACGTTTTCACAAAAACATGCAAATTTTGGTGTTAGTTTTTTAAATAGTTGTAATTGAACGAAAAAAAAACCTCCGCTGCAAGACTCTGTAAATTGTATCTCAAAGACCTGTGTAAAATTTCCCTAAGATCGGTTGAATAAATAGCTCGTGAGAAATCTCGATAACCGGATTTGAAAACACAGCTTCGAGAAAAACGCGTTTAAAGTTTTAAATGACTATAAAGCTGACCTCAAGCACGCAAATTTTAAAAGCTGTATCTCCAAAACTATTACTGGTATTAACTTGAGAATTTAGAGTAATATTCTAGAGATGTTATAGAATTAAATAAGACAAAAAAAGTTTTTTTTTTTGTTTGAGGCCGTGAAACCCATGTAAACCCTTAAATCTTCTCTAACTGGTTTCAATATAAATCGAATAGGTTAGGAATTGGAATAAATCATTTTGTATGCGACTAATAGATATAACTTAATTGCTATGTGTTTGTTGTTTTTTTTTAACCACATAGATTTTTGTGAGATTGTTTTTAAGTCACCCAAAACAGTTCGATCGAAATCATGTCCTTGTATGGAAAAGTTTTTCATTTGAGGTGATATCTTCACGAAATTTAGCACAGATTATTGTCTAAGGCAATATGGGAATATCTGAAGAAATTGTTCAGATCGGACCACTACAGCATATAGCTGCCATATAAACTGATCGATCAAAAGCAAGATAAAGATGTTTTTAAACTACTTTATGCTTTAAAAAATGCACCTGTGAGGGGTATTATAGCTTCGGTGCAATTTTATATATATACATATATACATAATGTTATTACGTGCATAATTTTTATTATTTTCAAATTTTTTTGTAGTTTTTCGTTGTATTTTTTTTTTTATTAAAACATATGTATACATTTTTTCCTTTTTGCTTTTTCCTCAACGTAATTTTTTTTTCATTTATATTGTAGTATTTTTTATTTTTCGTATTTTATTTTGTCCCATACATGCAATGCAATTTCTGTCAATCCTTCACCTTTTTGCGACGACGCAATTGTTGGTCAGCGCTGCGCCATAACACCAATCAACAAAAACCAATAACAAACAAAAAGAAAAAAATCGAAAAAAAAAAACAAAAACAACAGTAATAAATGCTATTTTCATGTGCTTTTCGCAACCTTCTGCATTGGCGGCTTGCATTCGCGCGTACTACGTACAGCGCCATAAAGAATTCATGGCGATAGTCACTTCCACTTCCTCCTTTGCGCTTGCCTTTGCGGACGCCATTGTTTACAAACCACCACACATACATACATACACACACACTTGCACACATACATGCATATTGATCTATAAGCGAACACATTTATCTATTAATCTGTGATGTGCCGATGTGCATATCAATGTGCTCGTGTGATGCCTTCAGTCCATGTACATATGTATGAGTGCGTGTATGCGTGCATGTGTAAATTTGTGTACAGTTTGATGCGACGTGCCGAAGCGCGTTCATGCAATGTCGAAGGTCAATGCTGCATTACGACCCTCAAGCGCAATTTTATGCCTTTACACATGCACACACATCTACGTATATGGCATACGCTGGTATTAGAGCCTCATGTTGCATATTGGACACCTATAAAATACAACAGAAGCAACAGTGGTCAAGTAAACGATTGCTCTATGGTAGTGTGGTATGCCATGAAAACGCGGGAGTTGGTAGCTTTTTGTTTTGATATTATTTTTGTGTTTTGATTTTAAATTTTATTTAATTTAAATTGTTTTTATTTTTTTGCTTAACTGTTGCCACTGTTTAAATATAACCTAATACTTGCTTGTTTTGAGTTTTCGGCTTATCATATATAATTTTTTTTTATTAGTTTTTTTCATAATTTTTTTTTTTAAGTAAATATACATATTTTTTAATTCAAAAAGTTGCAAATTTTTTCTTAAATTAATTCCTTAATTTTAAAATTTTTCCTTCCTTTGAGTTTATTATTTTTTTTTTAATATCCTTGATGAATGACTTTAACAAATATAATCAAATAGACTAGCTCATAAAAATTGATTTTTAAATTTAATTTTACTCTTTTAATTATTTAAAAATTTTTTAATCCGTCTTTCTGTTCATCTGTCCGCTCAACTGTATATACGCAAACTATTATCTCACTTTTTGAGATATCTCTTTCTTTTCTCCCAAAGAAGCTACTCATATCTCGAAACCGCCGATATCGGACTACTATAGCTTACAAACTAATCGGTCAAACTCAAGTTCTTGTATGGAAACTTTTGTATTTGTGAAGGGTATTATAGCTTCGGTGCAACCGAATTTAACTGTTTTTCTTGTTTTTATTTATTTTATTCCACTTTGTCCAATTTAAGTATAATTTATTATTCTTTTAATATACTTATTTTACATTGTTGAATATTAATATATGTAAACTTATATATTTTTTTATTTTCTTATATTTATATATAAAAAATGCCATATTGTGTACATATTAAATTATTTTTGATATCTTAAATGTATAATACATTTATTATTTAGTTTGGATTTATTTTAATGTACAACTATATAATCTTATTTAATTTAATATAATTTTTTTCTAGTTGCTCTTCATTCACTATTTTCATGCTGCAACTGAAGCCAGCTATTGTACTCAGCGCTTTGTTGTTGTGCATATCAAATTCATTCCAATGCTAATCAAATATTAAATTACACTTACTGACTGCTTCAGTTACCATTGTTATTTATCTAGTGCTACGACAGCAACAACAACAACATAACAAAAACAAGTGTTATGCGTATATCAGCACCGTTGTCAACATACTCATGCAGCACAGTGTTATTTTAGACACTTTTGTGTTATGCGTGCGCATATTTATAGCTAACATATTTACATACGCTACCATATATATACACACATATATATGTATATATGTTGCTACTTATTTACATAGCGTTCACTGATAATAAAGTTGTTGCCAATGTTGTTTGGTCGCTAGCTCACTGACTGACTGCCACATTGACTTAGTAACTGAGTGGCTTACATTTGTAATATGTACGGACATATTACTCGTACATACTTGTATGTATATATGGATGTGTATGTATAAATTTACCTGCTCATTATGCATATAGATTATTGTAAACTGAATAATTGTTGGCTGCTTAGTGGGCGTGTTGCTTATTTTCCACTTTATATGTGCATAACTAAGTATCTATATTTGTTTTTGTGTGTGTTTGTTTGTATATGTTACCTGTTTAATGCTGTTGTTTGTCGATTGGCAGCAGCTAACATTCTCGCACTATTTATTGGTATGAATTCAAAACGACATTCGCACGCACACACATACATGCAAACATACAAATACCATATATACATATACGTATATATATATATACATACAGATATATCTTGTATGTGCCACAGCACACCCGCCGTTGTAACTAGTCCGAGGCAGTCGTAATCAAGGTTCTCAAGCTTTGTTTATTGGCACTGAAAATGCGACATTCATGGAATTATAGCTTTGTTGTTGCTGTTATGCCAGACGATTTATGTAAAAAGGGTAATTCACTTGCATTTTTTATGTTAACTTTTTTATTTTATGCAATAGTGTACGCAGTTTTTAAGGGTAGAGTCAAATCACTTTCTGATTTTTCTGCGGTTTCCATTGAAGTAAGGTCCGGTATGCCTTCGTCTTAAGATCCTTCGCATATTCAATGGCATATGTCTTTATAGTTGTTTTAGTTGTAAAAGTAAGCCCCGTTTTCTCAAAAATTATATAAAAGTTTTTCAGGAGCATCAGTTCTCGATCGGATATTGTCGTGCCATTGAAGCAAACTCCGCCTTTCATGTGCATAGCTTTAGGGACTTCAATATCTGAAACTAATAGCGGTGAATTGGTTTTTAGCCTCTTAAGACCCTAGCCATGGCAATTTAGCACTGTGCCTTCTTACCGCGTAGAAGAAAGCAAGATATTGCATTTTTTTCTAGGTAAGGAAAATCGATGTGAAAAATTTCGATGAAATCGGTCCAAAAATTAATCATACACGATCTGCTTAGCTTTGTAAATAATCTAAATTTTCTATTTTAAAGCGAACCGAGGTCTTAATTATGCCTGATCATAAGCAAATTCCAAAAGAAATACTAGACGTAAGACCTCGAGTTGATATTCGTAAAAAATCACAGAAAAGAAGTTCTGTTAATATTTTTATTTTAGACGACGACGTCCTATATCTTAATGTGGATCTAAAATTGTCTATTGTTAGATACTAAACCTTAATGAAAGCAACAAAACTCCCTGTACTTATCCAAGGTTGGGATTCACTTATAAAGTCAGTACATAATGGTGCACTGCTATGCTGCATATATGAACTTCAATGAACTCAGACAAACCATGCATTGTACCGCCCTCAACAAATTGAGTATACCCTAAACAGTTGTTTTATTAAGTTAGACAAAAAGTTTGTAACACCCAGAAGGAAACGTTGCAGACCCTTTATACTTGTATATAAATGATGAGCGACGAGCTGACTCGATTTAGCCATGTCTGTCTGTCCGGTCGTCTATATATATGCCAACTAGTCCCTCAGTTTTTGAAATATCGTTATGCAATTTTGCATGCATTCTTTTTTTCTGTAGGAGTTGCTAATTCCTGGGAACCGCCGATATTAGAAAACTATAGCGTATAGCTGTCATACAAACTGGTCTAACAAAATTATATCCATGTATGGAAAACTTTTTTTGCTGACAAGTTATCTTTACGAAATTTGGCTTGAATTATAGTTTAAGTCAACGGTACAATATCCGAAGAAATTGTTCAAATCGGCCCACTATAGCATATAGCTGCCATACAAACTGACCTATCAAAATCAAGTTTTCGCATGTAATATTTTGTATTTGTGAAGGTTTTTTTTTGTCAGTCCGGGTAATATTTGATCAGATGTTATTCATTCTCCCTCTGCGATTTTGAAGGTTTTTGTTTTACAACAAAAATACCTGGTAACTTTTCATATTTATTAAAATGTGAACTTTAAGCTTTGCAACAACCCGTTGAAGTCAATAAAATAACAAGAAATAGCATCTTTTAGATTTCAACAACAACTTTCAAGTTTACTGCACTATAATTAAAATACCAAATATGTACGGTCAATATCCGTGTCGTTGGAAAAAAGCCGCTATATTAGAGTTGTTGTTATACACGAAACTGTGATTGCTGTTATTGCGGCTATTGGCGCTGCTGCTGCTGCCACGGCTGATGATGATGATGGCTATGATGGCTTTGTTGGCTTTGGTGGCTTTGGCGGTGATAGCGATGGTGGTGCGCAAACTCAATTCTAGGTCATTGCTGAGCGCTACGAATTTATTATATGCATTTAATGCGGCTAACATTAATGCGCGCGCTCATACAAATTCATACGCACTCGCATACATATATACATATACACTCAATTGTGTCGATGTATGTGGGTTAAATGCAGCTTATTGACCGCCAAAGCAGTGACTGAGGCAACGGCAAGAGCTTCATGCATAGAAACATACCAACTTGACTATATACATGCTATACATATGTATATGCATATAGGTATATATATATATAAGTATGCGTATACATTCATATGTAATTACCATCGGATTTACCATCGCTGCGTTCAATTCAGAAATGTAGGCCTTGAAAAAGCATTAATCAATTTATTAATGCATCGTTTATTCGAAATGTTTTTCGGAATTCGACAACTGGTTTCATTAGCGAATTCTCTTGTAGCCACTTGGATAATCATTACATGGTTTTTTTGTTTTGTTTTTTATATAAAATATATATACATACGTGCTTACAATGTGACATGCTTCTAAAGAGGCCGTGTGGATCACTTTTTAACGGGTAATAGTTTCATATATGATAACAATTAAAGTTATGGAACATCTTAGCAAATATTTAGGACAGTTGTGAGCCTTAAAAAGTTTGCTAACTGTGATCATTTATTCTGGGAGTAAGTCTAAAAACTTATATTGTAACTTTTCTCTTCGAAGCTCTATTAAACATATAGCTGAGTGTCCAATAAAACTTTTATATTGACTTTTTGGTACAAAATCGCAGTTACTGGGTCAATATTCGAATTTATCGTTTTCAAGAGAGCTTTTACATGGCACAAAACTAAATAGAAAACGGGATTTCAAAATATTGTTGTTTTTTTAAATTCAATTGTATATGAAGCACACTGTATTTGTGTAATTTTCTTAATTATACCGTAAACAGTGTATATTAAGTTTTCCACAATATTTGTAACAGCCAAAAGGAAACGTCCTATAAAGTATATATATAAATGAGCTGAGTCGATTTAGCCGTGTCCGTCCGTCTGTCTATATATACGCAAATTAGTCTCTCTTTTTTTGAGAAATCAATCTGAAATTTTGCACCCGTTTTCTCTCTAAGAAGTTGCTCATTTGTCGGAACGGCGGATATCGGACCACTATAGCATATAGCTGCCATACAAACTGATTAATTAAAATCAAGTTCTTGTATGAAAAACTTTTTTACTTGGCAGAATGTCTTTACGACATTTGGCAAGAGTTATTGTCCAAGGCAACGGTTTAAAAGTCGGTGCCGCTAAAAGTAACGTTTTTTCTTCATATTTTTTATTTGCTACTTTTTACTATTTTATGTACATACGGTATGAATTTTTCATAACCATTTTGCAACCTTTCTTCTAAAACCCATTAAAAGCAATTTTACTTATAAATTAATCAAAAAGTCTGGTTGAATGGCCTAAAAGCAAAAAATGATTTAATGACACGAGAAGAAATTGTTCTATGTCAATAATATTTATACATACGCGTACACATTCATATAGCATGTATGCATATGTATATGTTAACTGCATGTGAAGCGAAACCCCCATGAAGCATAACTCGAATCTATTAAGTTGACAACGTCAAAAATACAACAAACACAAATTATCAAATCAAAATCAAAGTCCCACCTATAAAGTTTAGCCACAAATAAAATTTACAAAACAGTTAAACATTTTTTTTGTTAAAAATTTCTTTATTTTTTTTATTAAATTTGTTTAATGATGTAAAAAATGTTCGTCGTGAATATGAAGTGGCCAAAAGTGTAAGTAAATATGCTTGTACAAGTGAAAAAGCAAAATCGACTGCATATGCATACAAACCAGCAAATATATTATATATCAACATGTATGTATGTATATGTATATTTATAATGTGGGCCATTGTATATGTGTATATATATTTGCCTAAAATGCACCTTCATCGCTTATGCATATGCTTTGGCTTATTTAAATCTAATTACGTAAATTAATAATATTTGTGCCAGCAACAACAAAAACAAACTATAACAGCAATGTCGGTAACAACAGCAGCACCTTGCACACAAGTCTATGAGTATCGCATGCACTTTCAATTGTGTTTATGCGTTTATTTATCACTGTTTTTAATGTCGGTTTGTTGTTGTCATATGGTTTTGTTGTTATTGTTTTATTTTATGAGTTGATATTTTGTTAAATTCGCCGCCAATTGTCAGTCAGCTCTTTGTTTTATTTTAGCATAACAAAGTAGCTGGTGTTGTTGTTGTTGTTTATTATTTTTTGCTGTCACTTATCGCCACTTGTTTTTGCACTATCACTTGTCAAAACAGAAATGTTTTTGTATTTTTCTTTTGTTGTAAATTTTTAAATTTTTGCTGTAATTTTTAGTTTTTGTGCAATTTTTATGTTTACTTGTTGTTGTAATTTCTTATAATTTTTTGTAGTATTTTTTTAGTTTTTGTTGTAATTTTTTTATTTTCGTTTTCGTTGTTTTTTTTTTGAGTTTTTGTTGTAATTTTGTTTCTGCTGTATATATTTAGTTTTTGTTGGATTTTTTTTGGTTTTGCAATTATTGTTTTCTTTGGTTTACGTCTGCTATAATTATTGCGTTCACCGTTTCGTCGTCGTCGCCTAATTACCCTTACATGTAATGCACTGATTGGCCTATCGGAAGTGAAAAGTGCATGAAAAATATACAAATATTCAGCGTAATGTTGACACATATTCACCGACATACACACTCACACACCCACACTGACTTGTGGCTTACATTTGATTTGCGAAAGGTTTTTTAATTTCGAAAATTGCATTTATAATCAACTTTATCTGTATGTTCCCTTAAGAGAGCCCCATACGAGTTTCAAAGTTATTTTTACTATGCAGAATTACCCAACAGGTGAAAGCTCCTGAAAACTGAAGATCCGAAATTTAGACACAGATGAAAAGTTGTAGGCTCTTGAAAGCTTAAGATCCCATATATAGACAGATATGAATGTTTCAAAGCTCTTGGAAACCGATTTCCGAAACGCCAAAATATTTTAATATCAAAAATTTTTCGTTGACAAAACAAGACCTACTGTATAACACAAATTTTTCCCCAGTATTTAATTGATGAGCAAACAGATCTTTCTTGTTATTTCAGCAGTGACCTTATATCGTATGAAATTTCTGACCCTAGATATTGTGTGGAGCATTTAATTTGAAAGCTGAGAGTTACAGAATATTCCTTAACAAACTTGAAGCTAAGATCACCATAAGATAGAGAGCCTTGTTGGCTCCTTGTCTGACAGCTTAAATGTATTCACACCCGAATTAGATGCGATATTACACTCGCATTCTAGCAAACTCTAAGTTAGGTTGCAGGTTCGGGTTGATTCCCGATGTGAAGATTATTCATAAACAATCAACAATAGTGTAATTAGCTGAGTCAATTTAGCCATGTCCGTCTGTGTGTCTGTATATACGCGAACTAGTCCCTTATTTTTTGAGATATCAATCTGAAATTTCACACAGGTCCTTTTCTCCCGAAAAAGCTACTAATTTGTCGGAATCGCCGATATACGACCACTATAGCGTATAGCTGCCGTACAAACTGTTCTATCAAAATCAAATTTCTGTAAGAAAAACTTTTTTATTTGAGCATATTGTTCAGATCGGATAACTATAACATATAGCTACCATACAAACTGTTCTATCAAAATCAAGATAAAAATTCTTTTATACGTTTTTTCTTGTTTTTATTTTTTTATTTTTTTACCCACAAAAATTATTTGTCTACAATTTAAATGGATTGATGGCCACTGCTATAATGAAGTCAGCTTGTTGCCAACGGCAAAATGAAGAAAATACAAAATCTCACATTTTCTCTTATTTTCCGCCCATTCGTTTATTTATTTCCTGCACTTTCCCCGCAATTTACAAATGCAATACATTTATTTAATTCAATTTTTTTCGCTTCTCTCTTTGCAGGTAAATGAGCTATAAAAATATGCTACAAATACAAATGAACTTATTTGTGTGTTTAAGAGCAATAAGGAAAACATTGTATATGAATTTATACAAATACATACATACATACTTGCACAGCCATTCACGGGCAACGTCACGTTTGAATATTTGAAGGTAAATATTTATTTATTGAATTTTTAAGCGAATATTTTGGACAGAGTGCCAAATAGACTGCTCGACTGTTGAGACGAGAAATTTTATATTCATATCTAAATATATATGTACATATGTATATAATATGGTATAGTATATATTTACGCAATAAGCATATAAATAAATAACTGAAAAAATATATGTTATGAAAATATATAATATTATATATACATACATACACACATATGTGTTTCTCCGACGAAAAACGCGTATAAACAGCAGCGCTGCCGCTGCTGCCTCTGCGCCTGTGAAGCGCATCAATGGGATCAACAGCACACTTTTGCTTGGCACACATTTGTTTTTGTTATTGCATGTGATTCTAGTTTGTAAAGGTGTTGTTGTTTTGGTTTTTGTTATTTTTCCACCAGCTCATTTTCTCATTTATCATTTTCCAATTGCAATTTTATGCTGGATTCACCAGTTGCATGCTTTTGTTATTAGCTGACTATCTGTCCGTCCATCTGTTTATTTGTCTGTCTGTCTGTTTGTTCGAGTGTCTATCTCTCACTGGCTGCTAGCAACAGGTTGCCTTTTACTGTTGCTTGCTGTTGAAGAGGATTCCGCGTAATCAGCTACCACAGCAGCAGCTGCAGCATTTGCAACAGCAACAACAACAATAGCAGAATATTGTTGGTTTGCGCAAAGTGTTTACTTTCACTAAACAAAGTAGGCTTTGAAACACACACAGCAGCATTAATAGTCAAGCCACCGACTAAACGGTAAATCACAAAATGTTGCTGGGCTGTTATACAACAACAACAACTAAATACTGTTTAACTTATGAAAATAATGTCTAGAAAATGCTCGTGAGTTCAGTGCGCTTGGAGATGTAACAGCAAAAAATAGTATAAAAAATATTAATTGTAATTTAAAAAAAAAAATTAAAAAAAAAAAATAAAAATGATAGTAAAAATAATAATAAATAAATAAAAACATATAATATATTCAAAACATGAAATTATAATATTTTTTTTTTTTGAAATTTTACAAATTATCTCAATGAGGAAGTCGATTGGCTGAGTATTTGTTACATAAATAGCAATTATCGATAATTTTAGGATTGCAGATTTTGATATTTCTCGTGACCAACATTTATTTTGTTTGGTGTGGATGCAGCAGCAACAACAACAAAAACAAAAACAAATTAAATTAAAGAAAAACGAAAAATGTGCTCCCAAATGTATGTATGTAAATATAAAGAGCTGTAATGCGACATGCGACAAATGGACTAACAATTTTGGAACTATATGTAGATAACAAGTTTCACTTTAAAATTTTATAATAAATCAAGATACTTTCTATTATTCAATTTTTTTTTTTCATTTTTTTAATAGTTTTTTTATAAATGAAAATCCTTTGATAAAGTTAAACACATTTTTAAATTTTCAAAATTCAAAATAATTTAGTGTATAAAATATATGAAAATATAAAAATATTTTTTCTTCGATATATTTTTGGTTTATTTAACAATTGATTTCTAAAAGTTATTTCGCTAACGGCTTCTGAGTATGCGATCTCAACCTCGTTGCAAGCGTTCTCTTCAAATTACGCCGGGAAAAAAGCTAACAGCATTATATTGTAGTTCTGCGGAGATCAGCTAACGGCACTAAAACGGTTGATAATATCAATATAGAACTTGATGCACTTAAGAACGATCAAATTGAAATCAAAATTTGAGGTTTTGCCAACTCTCCTCTTTCCTTGCTTGATAGGTATAAAAAATTTTGCAAGATTAAAATTATACAAGAATGTCCTTTATTTAAAGAAATTTTCTGCTCTCACTAAGTATAAAAGCAGCGTAAACTTTCAGATTTAGACCACAAAATAGCTACAAAACTAACCAGTTAAAAGCTGGTGTCATTTATCTCACCAATACCCACGATATGAGAACAACCACGCTATTACTTTTCGAAAATCGGCTGCTACAAGTAATTCACTCCGCGGTTTCATATAACAGACTTTTCTCAAGTTTTTTTTTAACATCAGAAACTTAAGTAGACTGTAAAATCTTTCATAAGTATATCAAATTGAGCTCTATTTGTAATTGTAAATATGTATATCACCCGCTCATTCTTTATAGCAACTGCGATCTTGGTTATCCTAGAATTTCTAAGCTAAAATCGTTACCATAATCTGAGAAAAACTATACCTATCTTCAAGATCCGGATTATTTATTCGGAGCTGGCGACATCGGACTCTGTAGTATATGGCTGTCATACAATTATATAATGGGATACGATGACTTCAATTACAGAGTTCACACATTATTTACTCTGACCAACCGTTAAGCTAAATTTAAAAAACTTATTTTTTATTATTTACAAATCGGTTTACATTGTGTCAGTTTAATAACAAAATCTGGTAATATATGTCAAAATATTTAATTGTATTTAATTTACATGTATTTTTGCAACGATTTCATACAATTTGAAAAAATTTTGATACTCTAAAATTTTAAGTTTTTTTTTTCATAAAAATGGCAGTGTGAACGGAGCCTAATGCTGGCTGACGCGTTTCTTCAATCTTATTTGAGCACTAACAGTGCTAAATGGAATATTTTACAGAGTTTACAGAGAGAAATGTTCATTAATATTTTGCCGTTTAATTTGTGTTTTTCTGCTGCTTGTTCACGCTTGTTAACCAGCTAGACAATGTGTATTCGGCCTTTTATAATCTCTGGACACTTGTTGTTAGCAACATGTCGCAGCAATGTGGTTTTCCTCGACGCTACACAACGCTGGGGAGTCAAAATCAGCAGCCGACACCTTTTTAGTTGTTATTGTTGTTGTTAATGTTAGAAATTGTTGTTAGTTTGTGTTTGCTAATGTTGCTGCGAGGAATTTGTTTTTTTTTTTGTTTATTTTTGTTTGATCACGTAAACCACAATTGGTGTTAACACAGTGTTGGCCCCTCAGGCTATTGTTGTTATTGTGAATACAATATTGCTGTTGTTGTTGCTGCTGTTACTTTGGTGTACATGTTTCCATTGCGTAGCGATTGTTGCGATTGTTGTTGTGATTGCTGCGTTGAATGCGATGCTTCACGGCTATGCGGTTGAGTTTAGCGCAACAACAATAACTCCAACAAAAACAGCATGCAATACATTAGCGAAACTGTCAACAGCTGGTTAATTTGTGTTGTTTGCAGCAAAGCAACGATTACATTACATGCGCTCACCACTTTGTGCTTCTGCACAAAAAAAAAATGTTTTTCTTTATAAACAAAAATTGAAAAAAAAAATTATTTAATAAAAAATAAATTAAAAAATTTGTATACAAAAAATTGTTTTATACAAAAAAAAATATTTTACACAAGAAATTTATAAAAAAAAATCAGCGAATTTCTCGTTTGCCTTTGGTGATTTATCAGATGTCTGAATAAATGTGCGGACAAGCCAACAACCAAATCAAACTTGTGTAGTTATGTAACTTGTGAAATGTGTCGCCTGTGGCGGGGAGACGGTTGGCTTAACTGTAATTACATGTGTGCATCATAAGCTATGTTGCAGGAAGACACCGAAATGTTAGACAATTGTTGCGTGTCTGCGCTCTTTCGATGACAATTGCAAATTGTCTGCAACACAAAACAACAACAATATACAAAATACGAAAATTAACTGGACATTTTTTACAGTGAATTTTGCATAAATTTACTTAGTGCAATGATAGCATCTAATGTGTTATCTGCTCGCTTGACTGTCTGCCAAAGCGTGAATGCGTGGAATGGGCAAATGTACAGTTGTGTGTGTGAAAATAGCACCAAATTTATAGACAGGCTTTTAAATGCGGGTCTTTTAATATTTTCCAACTTAAAAATTTAGAAAAGAAAACAATTTGGCGTAGATATTTTCTCAAATAAAAAAGCTTCCCATACAAGAACTTGATTGTAAACGGCAGGTCTGTATGGCAGCTATAGCTATATTGGTCCGATGTCGGCGGCTCCCACAAAGAAGAAGCTTCTTGGGGAAGAAAGAACATATGTATTTTATTATATTATTTTCAGATCGATATCTCAAAAACTGAGGGACTAGCGCACAAAAGTAATATGCCCTTTTGAGGGCTATTAAAGCGCCGTAATTTTTCTTCAAAGAAGACTTATGAGTATTGAAAGAATTTTTATTTAATTTTTGTTACTTTTCTTTAATTATTTAAAAATATGATTCAAACACTATAAGGAATTTTTTCTTCACAATTACTTTTCGTACAATTTTGTAAAATTTTGCTCAATTTATTTATTTATTTATTTTTTTTTTTGTATAGGTGGCAACACTTTTATAGAATTTGTGTAATTTGTATGCTACTGAAATATTTTTTTTGAGCCTTTTTTAAACGGTTAAAATTTAAAGTACATACTTACATTCTGTAGTGTTTTGCTGTGTAACTTTTCGATGGGTGGCAGCTCTATTACAAACAATTAATGAAATCGTTAAATTTTTGCTTTACTTTTAGCATCAGCAACGGAGATAGTAATTTTTTTTTATATCATCTTCTCTTCATTTGATAATTAAAAAAAATTACTACTGCAAAGATATAACTTCAAAAACTGTGCTTAACAATAATAACTTTCCTCTGCATCGGTGATTAAAAGTAACATTGCTAGGTATGGCTAAAACAATAAAATTAATTATCGATTATTTTGCAATCTAAAATTTGTAAAATAAAATTTTATCGTAAATTATGACTAAAGATTGTTACTTAAACCAAAAGTATAGTATTTTAACATTTTCTAACACTGTAAATAGCATCAATCGAAGATTTCAATTAATCGAAACAAACATTTGAACAATAAATTAATCGATAACTATTTTATGCAAAATATATTTGGATAGATAAATCTATAAAAGGGAATGAATAACTGTGATAATTGTGTTCAAAAGTATGAACACGTGTTACAACATTTAAATTTATTATCGGTTATATAAAAAGCAGTCTTAAAACCTAAACTTCTACAGTAGTTTTTTTTACTAAATAATTTTATCGGAAAACTTTGACCGAATTCTGCTGAAGAAAACAACAAACTATACTACTAAAATCTTCTAAATACTATAAATAGCATTTAACGAAAATTTCGATAAATCGATTAATATCTAACATATATAATAAATGTCAATTGTTACTTTTTGACTTGTTATTAAGTATTTTCTCCTTAAAATTTGTGTAAAATTTAAGTTTTACACTCTTGTAAAGAATTGGTTTTGTATTTCTCGCAACTTTATCTCATTTTTTGAATATATTTAAACATTTCTGCTCTATACGAGTGTAAATATAAGTGCAGCGTTTCGCTAACTCCCTGTTGAGAAAATAATAAAGAAAATAATACTAATTTTGTTTTGCCGCTTAGTTTTAGAGGTGCTGTTTTTTTTTTTTTACAAAGCTAATTTTTAGCAATAAGTAAACAGCAACCATAAAATGTTACCAAGTTATTGTTTTTTCTGAAGCGGTTTATTTTTGATGTTGTTGTTTTGGTAGGTGTTGTTGTTTTTATAGCTGTTGTTGTTTTTTCCTAAACTTTTTGTCCATTAGACAATTTGCCTGTTTAAGCCATAATCACATAATCAATTTCATATGCAAAATAGTTGCCATTCACCGAGACAACACACACGCAGCACGCACGCCATCAGTGCCTGGCTCGGCGCCTTGCCTTTATAAGTATTTAAGACTTCGTTATTTGGTTAGCTTCCCCAGTTTTACAATGTGATGACGAAGTAATTGTTTTAGATTTTTCGCAACTGTTTTTTTTATTGTTGTTGTTATCGATGACGCGCTTAATTTTGTCAGCTATGCGAGTATAGCATATCTAAGCTTGCAGGAGGAAATATTTTAGCGTGTTGATTTCAACACGTACAAATTCGATTTAACACTGTTCGCTGTTGTTATTGTTGCCGTAAGTTTGCAAACATTTTTGACGTTGTCAAAAAATGTTAATTGACAAAAGTGATGCCAGGCCAATTAAGCACATTATAGAGGAAGCATGAAAACGAATGTTTAATTTATGACAAGGGTGGGTTAGACTATACAATTAGTTGAAGGGTCTTCGATGTTCCTGCCACTTCCTAACATGCTCTAGTTTTGCGCAATACTTCGCTGTATATGTGCGTACAATATTAAATTTTCGGGATCCCGTTACAATTCCAAAAAAAAAGAAAATTCCGAAATCCCGAAAAGATTTATGTTGTGACCCGATATTGCATGCTTTATGGATCCTGACATAATTGCGTAAGAATTCTGAATTCCCGAAGGTAAGAATTTCGTAATCCCGAATAGATTTCTGTTGCGGTCCGATAAGGAATGTCTTATGGAATGCTTTATGTAATATTTCCGGGATAACTTCGGGGTACCGAAATCTCGAAATGAGCCCGGTATTGAATGCCATATAGAATACTTAATGTAACATTTCCCGGATTATTTCGGGATCCCGACATACATAATTGCATAAAAATCCCGAAATCTTGAAATGATTTCTGTTGTAACCCAATATTGATACTGAAAACCTTAGGGCATTTGTTTGCCATATTCAAAGATATATTGTATTCAGAGATTAGTATTTTTTGAGGCTCTCCCGTCCTCTTTAAGCTCTGAGATGCTGGGCGGAAGAACAACATATATGTGTATATTAAAAAGTTTGCATATGAATTTACTTTGACTCACTTTGTTAGATAATCTTATTAGTTGAATACAAATATAAATCTCTCGACACAATTCGCCAACAAACAGGTTGATTTTCCGCCAAATATTTCAATCCTTCATTAAGTAATAAACTTTTTGCTAATTTTTTCGACTTGAATACAAACGAAACATTTTGAAATGCGTTAGTAAAAGGCGAATGCTTATTTTTTTGCTTTGATATTTATTAGTTAACCTTTTTGTGAATGATGTATTATAGCACAAGTTGTATATGATGTCACTTGTTGGCAATTTTAGTCAGAAATTGGGCATTTAAAATGTCACACCAGTCATTGAACTTATAGCTTTCGAAGTAAATACTTGTATGTATGCTTGTGAGAGGTTGTCATCACCACGAGACAGATCAGCGGTATAAACAAGATTTTATATTTTTTTTGATGATGATATATAATGAGCTGATCGCAGCATTTAAGTGAGTGGATGACCAAATTATGAAATATTCAATTTATACCATGTTGAGCGCCATGGCGTATGCGTAACTTATAAATATTGGTGATGAACTGAACAGAATTAAAATTACAATTTTAAATAAAATATTGCATGAGCTGTAATTTCTGGCAACAATATCCAATAATTTCCTGATTTGTTTATATTTATCTTCTTAAAAAATAAAGCCAAACTTATGACATATGTTTATCTCATTTTTTCGATACAAAATTTTTCATTAATTTGTTTTATTAAAAATTTGTGCTTAATACTGCGGCGTATACGTAACTTTTCAATAGTTAAGATAAAGAACTTAAATATTATGAATTTTAGAATTGAATTGCTTAATTTTTAATAAATATAGGCAACTCTTACCGAAAATTTCTTTTAATTTATTATTTTATTTCTGCAAGTTGCTTGCCTAAGCCTTAAAGATATTAAAATTATACAAAAATATGTAAACTAGTATTATAATTAAGTGAATTGTTATTTAAATGAAAAATTCTTCAATTTCTTCAGATTTCTGCGCTTTCAGCAGATTTTAAAAAAAGTTTACATTGTTATTATATAAATTTCCTGCTCAGCTGATGGCCGCGGGTTATACGTAACTTAAATATGTTAATTAAAAAAATTTTGAGAATAACCTTAATAAACTCAACTAAAATTGCGCTATTATAAATTTCAAATTTTTTTATAACTTTATAGATTTCACAAATGAAATTTTTTAAATAATTTAAAATTTGAAATAATATTTAAAACTAGACTTAAAAAATTCTGATATAAAATTTTAAATTTTTATTAAAAAGGTGGTAACTCTGTTTCAAAATAAGTTTACCGTTATAAAATTTCGTTGATGTACCATGAAAAGAAAATATGTTATGGTCGAACATTAATAACTATAAAGGTATATTTATTTAAAAAATGAATATTTAAAGAGATTTTCAAGGTTTGCATAAAAAAAATTGCATTTTTGTTTTATAAAAAGTAGGTTTAAAAAAAAAAATTAAAAAATCTAGGATATTCGATATATACTTGCAAATGTAAGGTTATATACATTATATTATGTTTTACTTCAGAAATTTGTAAAGGTGGCAACCCTCTTCGAAGAACAAATTTATGTTGTTGTCTCCCACTTAATTTTCATAATGATTTAAAAATTTTATTAATTTTTACATCTTAAAGCTGTTGCTTGAGATCCTATGCGCTGGCGATCTAGTTCCTAAATCCTTTACAACGCAGAAATTTTATTAATTTTCCTATAAGCCTCTCGTGAAATACAACACTTTATCTTGACGAAGCCTTGGTGTGCAGAAAATTTGTCTCGAAGCACCCTGTAGAAGCTTATTAAGCTGAATAATCACACTACTTTACTGCGCATAAAATTAAATCTATTTCCATACAGAGTACTATTTACCGTTATTTTAATTGCAACATGAAAATTCAAATGAAAGTGCCGTTCAGACTAGTATATTTACATATTTAAATAATTTAGTAGCTTTAACTGTACATTTGTCTTATTGAGTACATTCTAAACTTGTATGCCTGCATGTGACCTTGCCACATTGCAGAATATTTACACAAATGTATGTTTGCATATTTGCATATACTTGTACATGTATATAAATTAACCTGCTTGCTTTCGATTTCTAACCCTTCATTGGCAATCTGCATTCAGCCAATCTCCAACACTTAAAACTTCGTCGCTGAACTGTGACTGAGAAAATTAATTTTTTTATTTTATTTTCAATTATAATTCATTTTTATACTACTATTACAGTTACATCACAGTTTTCATTTATTTATTCATTTTTATATTATATAAAGGTATCAGTGCTAACATTTATAGTTGTATCGTTTGATTTTTCATTGTAACTGTAACTAATTTTCACGTGTCCGTCATAAAACTGTAGTAAATGTTAGTTGCAAAGGCGGGTCCGTGATAATTATGGGCTAGGACGTTCGTTCATTCATTTCGTTTTACAGCGATGTTTTTTATACGTATCTAAAGGTTATATGTATTTCTACATACAGTGAAATAAAAAACTATTCGGAAGGTATTTGTCCTCTCTTTAAAGTTCGTGGTTTCGATTAATTACAGCATTTTTGACCAATTACGAGGTTTTAAGGAATCATATTATTTTTGGTGTATTCGTTATTAATATTTTCTAAGAAATCCGAAAATATTCGGTTGCTTTTTCATAGAAAAACTACCCGTTCTAAAAGTTCATATTTTTTTATTTCAGCGAGTTGTTTCTTTAAATTTTGAATAACGAAAAGATCCTATGAGTTATAACACACATCTGTAAATTTTGAAGCTTAATTCCTAATTTTAAGTATGTTGTCAGACGATTATCCTCCCTAAACATATCAACCGAATCTTTTCCGCATCTTCAAAAGTCGTGCGTTAGTTGCAACTACTGTACTGTCAAATTTGGCTGAATCAATTTGTTTGTATGTATAATTTCATATCGAAAACTCCGAGCATTTATGTAATATTCGACTAGGCGTCTTTATTAATTATAGAGAACAGTAGATATAATTGATAAATGAAGATCTTTATTTTGAGACTTCCCACTCTTCATCGCCGTACGACCTCTTTGATCATGTCAAACAACGAGTGATTTTATAATGATGATGACTCATGAAGCTGAGACTAAATGTAAGAAATTCAACGAGTGTCTTAATAGTTTGCCAAGAAAGGTTTTTTAATCTAACAGTCTATTGTCGCAACCTTAACTTTTAGCTTAAAAGAGTTTGTGAATCTATAACGGTAGTTTGAGAAAGTTTTGCTCTTCAATAAAATCTCGACGACAAAGGAAATACTGAACTAAATTAACAAGGCAGAGAGAGCTTTCCTTCTGTATTGAAGTAATATTTGATCAGATTTTAACATTAAATTTGCATTGAACTATAGCTGAGTGACCCAATCCCACCCAAAGCATGCGTGATCCTTCTTTTGAAGCGCGTTGTTGACCTTGTCTTGAGATTGCGAAAACACCAAAGCTCCATTGCAGGCGTCATCACCAATGTTAATTATTTTTCGACCTTATATTAGCCTAAGATGTGGTAAGTTGGTACATATTGGTCAGTGAACTTTGGTATAGAGTTCTATAAGCTTTTACGTTCTGCCGCAACCTAAATATTAAAAAACAAAAACCCTAGATTAGTAGCAGTTGTTATAGATCTTGAATTATAGTTTGATTTCAAGACCTCGTTAGGATCTATAGCCTCGTAGTTGTAGTCTCAGTAATTATTAAGACGACTTGGCGAAATCTGTCGAACAATATTTGTAATAAACAGCTGATTTCCGCTTAACTGTTAACTTAATGACAAAGTACCATTTGAAATGCTGAATATGTACAAAATATTTATATTTGATCTATATAATATAAAATTTAAATTTTACTAATTTCATTAATATTTTTAAACGTCACTGTATGCAAATGTGTGTACATACTTACATACATATATTAAATAAGCATGCAAGCGCGAATAGAATTTTTTTGCTCGTGTACAAATTGCGAAGCTATTAACTTATTCGTTGGCTCACATGGCGCAGTTGCACATTCTAACAACTTACACACTCACACACACACACATGTACATATCGAACATCGTAAATGGGATATAGCAAACATGCACCAATACAAAACCTCATTCCCGCTCACACACACCCTGGCGAGCATGCGGGTTCACTTTTGCGCGATTTCGATCACTGGCTTCAACATTTCATTAAATTGCAATTATTTTGCAATATTTTGTTTGTTGTAGCATGCTGTTGTTGTGTTGTTGCCGCCGCGCAAATTCTGTGCTACCAGCAAACGGCGCAGCAATGCAACGCGAAAACAAACAAAAAAGTAATTTGCGAAGATAAAAAACTCGCCTCGGCTGCAAAGCTCTACAAACTCCTTTCACTTTTGCGAGCTGCAGGCAACGAACAGTCCAAGTTGGCTGGCAACCAGGCAACAACAAGCCAGTCTGCGATTTGGTTAAGGCAACTCGCCAGCCTGAGATGTGTGTGACCGCAGCTGCTGCGCGGAGTTTCAAATGCGCAGGCATGCAATAACTGCATCACAAACACACACACATTAACATATTCAAGTATATATGTATGTAGATATGATAAAAGCAATGGCTTGGAAAGCTCGAGTGAATTAAAATCTAAGTGAATGTAGAATTTTTTTTTTAAATAATATTAATAAAAATTATGAAAATTGTTTTTTCTCATTCAATAAAATATATTAATTCTTAACTACTTGTATTCACTAAATAATATTTTTTAAGAAATAATCCACCAAAAAATTCTTTTGAAAAAAAAAACTGCAAAGCCCTTCACAAATAAAAAAGTTTTCAATACAAAAACTTGCTTTTGACCGCTGAGGTTTTATGGTAGCTATATGCTATAATGGTCCGATCTGAAAAATTTGTTCGGATATTGTAGCGCTTCCTTGGAGAATAATTCATGCCAACCTTAAACAATAATATCGTGAAGATATATTAACAACTAAAGAAATTTCTATACAAAAAAATGCTTACAAATTCTGTTATTGCGTAGTTAAAACTATGCTGTTGTTGTAATATCTTTAGACAAGCTAAGTAGCTTACAAAAGTTCATTCTACTTAGCTGTGGTTGAAGCATCAGAGAAAAGATCAATCTGTGATTCAAGAAAAAAAAAACAAGTTTCAGTTATGGTTCACAATTGCAACGTCTACGAGTATTAACAGCCTGAAGTCGGAGTTCTTCGCATTCTCTGTAGAATGCAACCTCAGATGATCTCTAAATAGACAATATATCAATAGTTTCGATGTTCCTCTGCAAACTTCGCACTGGGTGCTCGATTTGCATATCATTATCAACACGTTCGCTTATTGCAATTGACTTTTCGCCGCCGGTGAATGGTGAGTGGGGTCACACCGAAATCGCTTTTGACAGCACAGAAGACACACTAGACAGGAATGATATTTATTATGGCAGCCAACAATACTGCCATGCGGCGCTTGCGCGTCCCGACTCTAACGAAGACGACAGCGACAAAGACGAACCGCAGCAGAGCCAATTGGTTGCCATTCAACGTCTGCGCAGGCGCATACCAATGTGGCGAATTGTGTAACCAGAAGTGAAAAAGACTTGCATTAACGTGCTAACACATATACGTACATACATACAGAGATGTATGCAGGCAGCCAGTCGCTAGTCGGCCAGAAAGTCAGTGTGACACTGCGAAAGAGGCAAGCGACGCAATACAGGCATTTCTTTTTTGGTGGCAACAACAGTTGCAGTTTTCGTTGATTTTTGTTGTTTTTGTGTTTATTGTTGTTTTTGTGTCGTTTTTTTTTTGTCGTTTTTGTGTCTTTTGTATTTTGTTTTTTGCAGCTTTTTGCATTGTTTTCGTGAATTTCTTAGTAAGCCATTAGATAGCGAACACAATAACAACAACAGCAAGAAAGTGTTGAAAATAATTGCGGCAGCAGCCACAGTAGCGGCAACAGGATGAACACTATGTATTTACTGAGTAATATGTGTATGTGTGTTTGTTTATATATATTTGTAATTGCGCTTCTCCACGAATCCACCGCAGTTGGCCGCGTTCATTGCCTCTAGCAAATACCAAAAGCGATGACGTCGCCACAATACTGTTGTGCATTTGTTGTTGTTGCATGTGGTTATTGATAGCTCACTGACTACTTACATTTGCAGAGACCAGCTCATATTGCATGTTTTATAGTTTGGTTTTTGTTTTTAATTTTTTTTCTTGTGGCCACACTGTTCCAACATTAGCTGTGAGCATTTTTGGAAAGAAAGTGAAAGACGCTGCGCGCACGTCGGCTTCGTTTGGCGTGTGGCTGTTGACAGTTGCACGTACCATATGAGCTGTTTGTACATACATTTGTCTGCGCATGCGCGCATGTGACTTGCAACACCGTAAATAACACATGAAACGAAGAAGTATTTAGCGCATTTACCAATTTTGTTGTTGTTGTTGCTTTTTTCATTCACTTGTAATGATATTTTATCACTTATATCTATTTTTCGACATTTTTCTTATTTTTAATTTACCGTTAGTTTACCTAGTATGTATGTGATTGAATAGTTATCTGCATTTTTTCGACTCAATTAAATTTTCAAATTTAAATTTTTTGTGCAATCGTCAGCGTAATTTCGGCAATGTTCACTTCAACGTAACTACTTATTAATACTTACTGCATGCATTCCAATTAAGAAATATTGAAAATAAATTGGTATTAAAAGTAAAAGTGTAAAATAACAATTTATAGCACATTTAAAAAAAATTGATTAATGCAATTCTCATATAAAAAATTAGAATCGTTCGATATGTTTTGCTAAGCTTCCGTCCAGACTTTTCTATAGTCCCAATATTTACACATCTCATCCACACATAGGTTGGCAACCCTAAGTTAATGCTTTTCAAATAGTGAGAATTTATAAAAATATGGCAACTCTCATTTAAAAAAAAATTATAATCGAACAATTAATTTTGATAGCTTTCCACCGAAACATTTTTTTCCCCACAAGTGTAAATAATTGATTAATTATAGTTTTTATGGTGGCAACACTGTTTAAAATAATTTTCGGTTTTACTTTTCTAAATTATTCTTCTCGTATGTATCGTGTATTATTCTTCTTTGTTTAGATACAAATTTAAGTAAATTTTATTTCTTAAACAGTTGGCAACTCTTTCAAAAATAAAAAGCACGCAGGTAGCTACTACCTTGAAGCTTTTTTCAAATAGTTGACTTTTATAACCAAACTTTAATGTGATATGTTTACCTCATAGTTTAATTTCCCAATTAAATTTGGTGGCAACACCTTTTCAAAGAACATTCGATTTAAGTGTTCATAGGTATTCACATATATTTATCAAATTATTTTCTAGTGATTTTTCTAGTTTTTACTGTTTGTTTTTGTTTATTTTTCAAACTTGCCGTATTTTAAAAATAATATTTCTTATATCATTTTTTTTAAAATTTTTTTTTGTATGCATTAATTTTTTTAAATAAATATTTGTTGGTCCAACACCTTTCACGTACATTCATACATCCATAAAATACGCGCGTCCACATTTGATGACGACACTGTTACAAAACGATAAAGTAAACTCAAAAGTGACAACAACAACACTAAAAAATAAACTATCCATAACAATATGCCGCATAGTTAAGCAAATACTTGCACTGCATGCACACCCATACACACTTCTCATTTGTATGTATGTGTGTCTGCCACCTCTTCTGCACATTTATAGCGACTTGTAGCCCAGTTGTGCATATTGACGGAACAGCAACACCATAACCGCATTTTTGGACGCCACGCCACTCACTTTGTGCGCGCTGCAGACGTCAATGGCCAAATATGAAACCTGCTTTGTTGGCTAAAACTAAACCTAATATTAATGTGCGTACTTTGTTGTTGCTGTTGTTGTAGTTTTAAACGCTACTAAAATTCAGTATTAAGTTTAAACATTGGCGTGTTGTTGTTGTTGCTGTGGCCTGCCACAATTGAGTTGTGCAGAATTTTGTGTCGCGTTCTTATTGCCTTTGCTGTCACATTCTGCAAGGCTGCTTAATGCTGCTGTTGTTGTTATTGTTTTTATCTCCGCATTTAATTTTTCAAATTGGCTAATGAAAGTTGTTTTCCATTTTGTCATATGCAAATGACCAACTGCTTATGGAAAAAAGTTGTGGTTCTTTCGCAATTGGAATTTCTGTTATCAAACTCGTTTGAGGCAGTCGCTTGACTTCGGCGAGTGTACTCGTAAAGGTAGCTGCGGAAGCTGCGCACGTACATAATTCATTATATACATACATACTTAAGTATATACCAGAAGACCAGAAAGTGCTGAAGCTAAATAAAGTTCTATTAGACTCAGATATTTCAAAGACATTTTTCTTGCAGGAAATTATCTCAAACTAAGTACGAAAAGTGATCTTACAAACCTAATTTAAAACAAGAAAAAACGTTAACTTCATTTACGCCGAAATTATAATACCCTTCACAAATACAAAAGGTTCTTTACAACAACTTTATTCCAATCGTTCAGTTTGTATGGCAGCTATATACTAAAGTGATCCGATATCTTTGGTTCCGACAAATAATCAGCTTTTTTTTGAGAGAAAAAGCCGTATGCATAATTTTAAAGCGATATCTCAAAAATTTAGGACCAGTTCACGTTTATACAGCCAGACAGGCGTGCACGACTAAATAAGCACAGCTCGCCATGCTGCGCATTTATCTATATATTTTATAGGGTCTCCGAGCTTTCCTTCTGGAGGTTAGAAACTTCGTGGCTAACTTAATATACCCTGTTCAGGATATAAACTTAGAGTCAGAGAGTTCGAGACGAAGTCAGAAATAATAGCTCTCTGCCTGAATGAGAGTTAGAATAATAAGATCTCTCCGAAATATAAGAAAAGCTGCACTACTAGTCTCCACTAGTATTTTTCGTTTTAATTTTTCTTGTAAAAGTTAAATTAGAACTTTCGTGATTTTACGGAAATTGTAAGCTACGTAACTATTAGCAAAGTGCCTGAATTGGGTAGTTATCTACCGCCTAATATTATTTTTACTCTTGAGGGCTACAATTGTTGTGGTCTGAGTCTGTATATGTGTGCTCTCCATAAAACCGTTGCATTAAATATCACGTATTAAATGCAAAACACACTCGATAGATCACACTACAAGATCATCACTAAATTTCACATTATTCTAAGAGTCTAAACCTAAAAAAGATTAGAATAAGATTTCAAGAACTAAAATAATCAAATCCCACAGCTTAAAAGCGGCTGAAATAATTCCATAGAGTTTATTATTTCTTTCTAATAAAATACAAAAAATGTAACTATGAGCCTCTTGACAAGCGCCATAACACATCTAGACTTAGCTCTAATTTTGAATTATTTATGCACTTCTCAGAGTTCTCATCGAGCCAAGTTGAGCTTCGTTGCATGAACCTTTTTCAATAAAGGTAGCGAGAAAGCGAGTCTTTAAGTTTCTCAAATTACGAAAGTATGGTTTTCAAGTACTGTATATTACGAGGGATACATGACCACTATAGTTACTTTTTTTTTAGTTACTTCGAAGTTGTTATGTTTCGTTTTGTTTCAAAAGACAGCTTTCGCATTAGCTTTCACATGGCATGAGCTTTTATATTGCATAAGGTTTTGTGAACACACAATTTTAACTGTAAAACCGAAGCTGTCTTTTTAGAGTTTATTTTGTTAGATTCCTTCAGAGGGAAAGGCAGAGAGTACCTTTTTTTCTTGACTAGCATTCTCAAAGTTTAGTCGCAAAGCTTTGGTGTACCTTTTCGGCCTGCAGAGAGAATTCGTATTTGCTTTTTATTAAGACGTCTTAAGTAAGCTTTGTGGTCTTTTCTATATATGAAGGTGCTTCGTATGATGGACGAATGCTGAATATATTTAAATCTATATCATATATGTATGTTTGTGTGTATGCTCCTTTCAGCTGGTGCCCAGTATGTAGATTTGTTCAACTTTTTACAATCACTTCACTTATTCTTAGCACAATCTAAAGAATGTTCCACACTTGAGGCGAATTTGAAATTAATAAACGATTAATAACACTTGAGGGCGGACACACGTACATATGTACATACAAAAAAAGTAATCTTAAATATTCGCCGCTTAAATCCTCCAAATATTATATAAACTAAATGTATATATATTTACATATATATGTGCATACAACAGTTAAATTGCTGCTTCTGAGCTGATCATTTTTTATTTTCAAAAGCTTATAACAAAAACAACAACAACAAATAAAAATCATTTTACGCAAATACTCGATAAAAATCGATGATTCGAAGCACTTACATATACACACGCAAACACACCTGCATACAAATGTATGTATGTAGTGGTTTGTGAGACTCGTAGTGTTTAGAATTTCGCTACGCTTCGCATAGATCCGGTTGAACAAGTACAATAAAAATTCTAAAGTGACTGATAATCGAAATAAAATATTTTGCTGATATTTCAATGTTTCTTTCGTTTGCCACAAATCCTATTAATCTTACAAGTGGACAATCAGATGTGAACGAAAATAGTCGGCTATGAACATGATACTTATAAAAATAAAAACAACAACAAGTGGCTGCCATTTATTATATTTTTTATCTCGCTGTTAGTTGCTTATTGAAATCATGCAAAATTGTTTGGAAAATATATAAATAATGTGGAAAATAATAAAATTAACTATTTACATAGATGTATAAACATAAAATAAAAAAAAATATATTAAATTAAAAAAAAAGTTTTTTTTGCCTATATGGAAAAATTAAAAAGATTTAAAAAATTCACAAAAGAAAATAAATAAAAAAAATTAATTAAATTTAAATTAAATTAAAATAAAAAATAAATTAACACTTAATTAACACGAAAATAACTTTTTTAACTTATTTAAAAAAATTATTAAAAAAAAACAAAAAAGATGAATTAAAAATTAAATAATAATAATAATTTAAATTAAATTAAAAACGAATATATTTAAATTAAAAATAACTATTAAAATTAAAATAAAAAAAAATAAAAATGAAACAAAATTTAATTTAATTTAAAAAATTTAATTAAAGTAAAATTTATTAAAATTAAATTAAATAAAAAATTTTAAATTTAATAAATTTTTAAAAAAATATTTACTCAGATGTAATTTAATTTAAACAAGAAAAAACCTAAAGTTCGCTTACACCGAAGCTATAATACACTTCACTTCACAAAAGATTCCATATATCATAAGCGCTTGAATTTGATCCCTCTGTTTGTATGGCAGGTATTATATGGTATTCCCAGTCTGTTGGCATGTCTGCCAATGAAGCAGTGGCCTGTTAACACTCCTACTAGAGTTCTTATGGCATTTCTTTTGAATTTTAATAGTTGGCATGTGCTTGTTAAGCAAGTTAGGGATAGACTCCACCGAGACTAAGCTAAATCTATAACATATTTGTCGATTAAATATCTACAAGTAGCCAGAGACATATATATTCCCGCTTTATCGGAGTTTAATTGTAAGGTGATGCCTGCTCTGGCCAGTTCATCTGTTTCACACTTACCAGGATTGTACCTATGTCTTGGAACCCATTGCAGGTTTATAGCGAGATAGTATATCTTATCCACTAAGGGATCAATGCATTATTTTACTTTCTTCGATGAAACCCTAAGTAACTTTAGTGATTTTAAATCCGCTTGGCTATCTATAAAATTTTTCCATTTGATGAGGTATCTTCAAGAAATGTGGCATATGTTATTGTTCAAAACGACGGTACAAACTCTGAAGAAAATAATATTTAGTTCGGGTCACTATAGCATATAGTTGCCATAAAAACTCCCCAATCAAAATTAAGTTCTTGTAAGGAATCTTGTGTATTTGTAAAGGGACTTACAGATTCGGTGTAACCGGAGTTTACGGTTTTTCTTGCTTTATCAGTTGATTGTAACCATTTTCACAACGTAGCTTCGGGTCATAACATTTCAACGAATTTAGTTAGGTTAAGTCATATAATTCACGAAATGCATATAACAAATCAATGATGTGGCATAAGCACGCCCACTTTTTCAAAAATTGAAGATAGCTAATGCCTTCTACGGCAACTCGTGCTGTTGCTAAAACCATATATGGCTGTAGTACGTGTATTTTTCTTGTAGGTACAATATGTGTAGGTTTTTACACTTTGACATGCAGATTTCTTAATTGAAAGTACTCACATTAACTTTACAATGACGAGCTTTGAGAAATTTCAATTTCATTCATGAAACCACACGGGCTTGTGTAAGCGCACAACATTTTTGGCAAACGCGTGTACCGCTATGTGCATGTATATGTGTATGCATATGTATGTACATATATATGAGTGTGTTTGTAAGATGCAGCCGTAAAACGAAACGACTTGGTGATAGAGGAAGTTATTTGAATGGCTTGCTACAATTACGTAGCGTCTGCATTGGCATGCACTATTTGCGGTACTTAAGGCAGCTACCGTGTACCGAGCGCACTTGTTGTTTTTGTATTTTTAGTTGTCCATACCTACAAGTACACAACTATTTATGTATAATAATTTAATATTCATGATTTCACTTTTTATGCGGATATAAAATCGACAGCGCCACTAAACAACAACAACAACAACAACAACAGCAACAAATGTGTGACGCAAATGAAAAATAAAGGCAAGAAAACCCAAACACGTCGCTTCCTCACTTCTTCACTTGAACTTTTTATTTGGCTTTCTTTGATTTAGTCGCTTGTGCATGCAATTGTACTCATGACTGCATTTTTGTATATATGTGTGTATGTGTGTCTACGGCACTTACTTTTTGGTAACATTTGCACAAGCGGACGGACGGACAAATGTCAAAAGTGGAATTAAGTGAAGCAGCGTACACACATACACACTTACATATATGTATATATACATATATATACTTATGTATAAGTATGTGTGTATGTGTGAGTGTTGTACTTAAGCACGCGTTAGCAGCAACTTGCCAACTCGCCGTGATCATACATATTTAATATGTATGTACATTTATGTATAATGAAGCGCTCTTCAATAACACTAACAGCAAAAAACTGCATTTAAAGTGCGGAACTTATGTAATTCGGCGTACAGTCGTAATGTTGTGCGTACTCGTGTGAAATGCTTAAAAAGCCGGGTAGTTGGCTCTTGTAGAAACTCTTCAACGCACGTTTGAATCAAATGCATACAGTTTTACAGGCAAATTTCTGTATGTATCACTGTGTGCAGGTATGTATGTTTGTATATACATAAATGGCGTTTGAACTGTTAAAACTTGATGATATGAAATGATATTTTCTTGTATGCCAAAATATTTGCGCTATTTTTGGTTTAACAAAATTTTTTTACAGCACACCATTACATAGCAAAGACATATACATGTAAATATATATATGGTAAATAATAACATATAGACATATGTATTATATGTAGTTAACATTGCAGCTTTTGACAGCAATTTTTCATTTATTTCAATTTACAAATAAATTTCATGAAAATGTGCTTGTGCCAAATATTAAATTAAAATTTGGGCTTAATTTAATTTTTTTCGTATTTTTTAAAATAGTTTTTACAAAAATTTTGCAAATTTTTATTTAAAACTAGTCCCTCAGTTTTTGAAATATCGTTTTTAAATTTTGCACAACTCCTTTCCCCTTCAAGAAGCTGCTCATTTATCAGAATCGTGGATATCGAACCACTATAGCATATGGCAGATACAAACTCAACGCTAAAAATCAAGTTTTTGTATAGAATCTTTTGTATTTGTGAAGGGTATTATAGCTTGAATTTATGGGGGTTTCTTCTTGGTTACAACTTATAAAATTATCTTTTTCATATTATTATATTTAAAATGTGGTTAATAATATTATTATTATGTATAATTATAATAACTCAAAAAAAATGTATTAATTATTATTACGGCATTACAAATTATTTATTTTTATTCTGCATGTACAATGTATGTATATTTGTGCATTGAGTGACTAAGCGACCGCAGCCGATTGGGAAGATTTTGTGTTTTTGTATGTAAGTACAAGTGTAATATATTGCTCGTATGGCTTATGAGCGCACTCATAATTTGACTCTTTGACATAATAAGCAAATGTTTTTCGCACCTGTAGTGACGTATATTTGGCTGCTATTGATTTTCGCGTAAATATAGGTATACATACATACATACATATATCTAGTTATAGATGAGACACTAACAATCAGCTTTCAGCATGTCTAGCCGGCTACAACTAGACCTGCCTAAAATGAATTATAAATAAATCTTTCGATATTCTTGAGGTGTTGCTAAGGTGTGCGCTGAGGGATATTATAGTATATAACACATATATAAGTATGTGCGTGTGTGTGAGTGTTTGTGCATGCAAAACAGAAAGTGCGCCGCAAACATGACCAAATATGGACGACGGCAATAACAATTGCTTAATAAGTATGAAATAAATCGGGCGAATTTGTTACAATTTTTTGCTTAGGCGTATGTGTGTGTGTGAGTGAGCGTATTTGTGTGTACAAAAATTATAATTTACGGCTGTGATTAATGCGCCAGCGGTGTATATCGATCGCATACCGATAAGGGCACTTACACTGCTATTATTGCTGTTGCTGTTGGGTGTTAGTGGGACACCGCCGAGTTGAGTTTAGCATACAAGACAAGTTACATATATTTTCGTATGTATTGTGTGTATGTATATTGTGTATGCAATTTTTTTTTTTTTTAGTAAATGTCGCGAATTTTAATTTATAAACGTCTGCAGTCTGCCGACACCAATCGTCAATAAATATAAAAAGCAACGGTAAAAAAAAACTGCAAACCTGAAAGTGAAGCAATGAACCCCTGGCAGGCAACTACCTCAACCTAAACACACACAAATACACATGCATATATGTAAATAAATATAATATGGTAAATATTTGATCAACAATTAAATAACACCCATTGCATTCTGTTGATGGCAACAACACATTTATTGTGATATTTATTTGCCTTTGATTAGTTTTAATTCTCCACAGTTTATTCTTGATATTAAAAGCGTTATTTATTGACAAATTTTTACAAAAACAATTGGCAAAAGCAATATTTATGCGCACGCAGCGCTCGGGTGCGCTTGGTCAGCGGTCGAAAAACTGCGTGGGCAGCTTGAAACAGCGAGCGAAATGCGCTTTTCTGCACACATACACACCGACAGACATATGTCCATTTACGAGTATGTGCGAGCGTTTTGCAATCGGCGAATTGGTAAGAAAAAAGCTTGCAGTTTATTGACCGCATAAGTCGACCGAGACAAAATTTGGCGCAAATTAAATTGTGGTATTAATTTTTATACCTTGAACATGGTATATTAAATTAGCTACGAGCTGCCTGCATATACGCTAACTAGTACTAACTTTTTTTGTTGAAGAGATATCTTCACAAAATTATGCATACATTGTTACTCCAAGCAACATTATAATCTTTGGAAAAAAATATATAGAAAACTTTTTTTTATTTGGCCAAGAATCTTCACGAAATTTCGCATGGATCATTCTATAATTCTATAATATTTGAAGAATATTTTCAGATCGATCTACTGAACTGAACTGACTAATCAAACTCAAGTCCCTGTATGGAATTTTTTATTTAAAGAGATATCTACATGAAATCTTATGGATTATTGTCTAAAGCAACACTATAACATTTTAAGAAATTTTTCAGATCGGATCACTATAGCGTATAGCTGCCATACAAACTGAACTTTCAAAATCAATTCCTTGTATGGAAAACTTTTAAAGGGGATTATCACGAAATTTCCCGTAGATTAGTACCTAAGGCATCGCTAGAATCTTCATAGAAATTGTTCAGTTCGGCAATAGCAATTGGCTGCCATATAAACTGACCGATCAAATTCAAGATAAAAGGTTTTTATACCTTGTTATGCGAAATAATTGGACCTGTAAAGGCTATCATAGCTGCGGTACAGCCGAAGTTAACATTATTTTGTTTATTTTCTTATTATTTAGTATTTGTTTTTTTTTGTGTAGTATTATATATACATACGTTAGCACAGTGCCAGCAAACCAAATTGGGAAAGTGCCGATATTTAAAAAAATATTTTAAAGTTTTTTGTTGTAAGCCATTAAAAATTAAATTTATTTTAGAAATATTGTCTGTTTAAGATTTTCAGCAAGTGAACGAAAAAAATTTGGCGAAACTATGTAATCGTGGATAAAATATCTAACATCTTAATACACTAATATGCTTCTAAAAGGGGAGAATACTAGCGAAGTTATAACAGTAGTTCTAAAATTTTATATAACTTTTTTCATTCAGTTCATTATTAAATTTAATGGCGACAATCTTCACAACTGGTTCAAAACAAACTAGTTTCGAACTAGTTGTATTTAGAGCACTTTTTAACATATCAAAAAGACACAGTTACAAATTATTAAAAGTTTTATCGCTTTTGAAGCTGTAACTTTTAATTGCTTTAAAAACACTTTTTGTGCAACTAACTAGTCTACAACTAGTTATCTTAGAAACAGTTGAATATTTTCCTCCTGCTCTAAACTAAATGTACTTCCTGTGTATGTTTCTTATTAAAACATACTTTGAAAATATCTTGTTTAATTTGTTTTGCTGCAGCTACTTTTTAAGCTAAACTAGTTACCGATCAGGTTTATTTGGTATAAACACCAAATTTAATGCTCTTTTAATTGAAAATTTGCGGTCTTATCCTATTCCGAGTAACATAAGGAATTGGATTTAGTAAAATTTTTTTGGTTCCTTTAGCTTGAGCGATCTATAAGAGTAATATGAAAGTTTGATTCTTAATTTTATTATCATGATTTGCATGGTTCATGGCCTAATATTCTACTCTTTCTCTCAACTGCTCTTGATATTCAATGTGACTATGAAAGATTACTCACTCGAATATTCTTTCGTAGCTTAAAAGTTTCAAATCTCTACTGTTCATAAAGCTTACGAAAAATCTTAATGACTTGATACAAGAAATATTTAATTTGTTTAGAGCTATGCTCTCTGGTAAAAAAGGTAGCATAAAGCGAGCAAGAGACTACACAATGTTGCATAGATATCCGTTTGTTCTCAAACAGTTTCGCAATAAGCTAGCTCAAGAGAGCTCTCTGACAAATTTCGTTGACTATCCGACTGCAATTCTCAACGGGTTTATACAATAAAACACACTTTGCGGCATCTCTCTAGTTCTGTTCAACTATAAAAGACTCAGTATATTTTTGCTTTGAAATTAAAAATTTTAAGCACCCTGAAAATTATAAACGTATTATATATATTTCCCATTTTTTTATTTATTTTTCTTTTACTCTTTTTGAGAGAAAAACGAGAAAACCGCGAAATTCCCGATGCAATGAATCACGCGCCGGCAATGAAAAAGAACTACAAAGTTAGCACATGTCTTTAGTTCTACATAAAACTATACTCAAATTTTTGCACACCTACATCATATTATCCATACTATATACCACTACATCCACCCAAAGAATAATGCACGTTTTGAATACGAAAAACAAACACTGAACATCCAATGTCGGCTGAAAAGCTGCTATTTTTAGACAAATACGCAAAATTGAAGAATTCTTGCGCGCTTAAGAGGGAACTCGTATTTATGGTTAAGTGTTTGGAATTTTCGTCTCGTTTATTTTTAGCCACAAATATGAGTAAATGTGTAATTTTATATGTAAATATATATTTACATACATATGTATATATGCATAGCTGTGGCTTGGTACACCTGCCCAGCTGTGGAATTTGGGACACGAAAAAGAGGCACATTTTTATGTTATTTTTATACTTTTACAACTGTGGGCAACAACACACATACATGCATATACTCGAATTTAATTTTTCAAAATGCTTTGTTGTATATTCGCTTTTGAAATAATTTTAAAATTTTCAAATATGAATCGCTTGATTTGCTGTTGATTGACTCATTTTTGAAATTAGTGATGATGATGTTAAAATAATGAATAAATGTTGAAAGAAAGTCAAGTTTGTAATTATCGGTATATGTTAGTTAGAAATCACCTACGCTCTTCAGCTGAAAAGAATGTCTAGATTCAAAAAAATTTTGAAATTTCGTTTGGGCATCTCTTGGGACACTAAAGCTTCCCGATCCTACACCTTTCAAAACTTTATACAACTTAAATAGGCTTAATTGACTAAATAAGGGTACTGTCTGAGATTACTGAAATTTGAGTCGAATGAATTATTGAGTGCTAGCAGTGCTACTGTCTGAGATTACAACTAATTGAGTCAATTAATTAACTGAGTGTTAGCAGTAAAAGCAACTATCTAATTGACTAAACTAAGACGTAGTAGTCGCCTTAAGTATACAAAGCTCAAATGTAATTTTTAAACCGAAGTTTAAAGTCTTATCATTAAAGAAAAGTTACTGAAAATGGCTTATAGGCCTTCAAGTATGAAGTTCTAAATTTTATGTTTTACATTTTTATTTCAACAAATCTTTCTATGATTAGGTCTATTATCTTTTGAAAACCTAACCTTACATATGTTGTTTCCTTCATAATACCGTAAACGGTGTATATTAAGTTTACCACGAAGTTTGTTATACCCAGAAGGAAACGTCCAAGACCCTTTAATATATATATACAATAAGTGATAAGCGTCAGATGCTGAGTCGAAAGCTCCTCATGTGCCGCCGATATCGCATCACACTGAACGATCGGAGTCAAGTTCTTCTATGGAAAACTTTTTTATTTGACGAGATATATTCACGAAATTTGGCATGGATTATAATCCCATATATCAAAGGCAATGGTATCCGAAGGAACTGTTCGAATCCCTCTATGAAAAACTTTTGTATGTGACGAGATATCTTCACGGAATATGCCATGGACTATTGTTCCAGAAAACAGTACAATCTCCAAACATATTGTTCCGCTCGGACCACCATATAGCTACTATTTAAAATTACCCACCACACTCAAAATAAATTTTTATAACCTTTTGCGCTATACAGAATGCATCTGTGAAGGGTATAATAGCTTCGATGCAGCCGAAGTTACCGTTTTTTCTTGTTTTTTTTATTTTTAGTTATTTTTTATATTTTGTTTTATTATAATTTAATTCGTTTCATGGCATTCCATATGTATAGATACATACATATGTACATATGTTAGTAATATATTGAATTTATTTTGTTGATTTTTTTTTGATTTTGCTTTAGTGGTAAATCCCACATTCTTAATCATTGCACATTAAATTTATTGTATTTTAGTTTTATTTGTTTTAGAATGGTGTACTTTTCCTACATTTAGTAAATATTTTTGAATTTAGTGCCATATTTAGACGATTGTAGAATATACAAACAAAAGGTGCTGCATACAAGTTGTTTCACCATTTCGTCCAATTTGTTTTTCTTTGCATCTTAATGTGTCCAGCAACAACTGTGATAATATGTTTTTTTTTTTTCTAAACTCTTAAATACGCAGTTCCCATTTTAATAGTTCTTGTCATTTATAATGGTCGCCGCGTACACTTATTTGTTACTTGCAAGAATAAACAGAAACAAAATTTGAAAAATACATAATTAAAACAAAACAACATTTATACAAAATACAAAAATACAAAAAATACCAAAAATAAATAAATGGTAGACACAGCTGCAAGCGGCTTCACGCAAATCAAACAAACAACTGAACTAAATAAAAAATAAAACAGAAAAAAAACTATGTCAGTGCACTTTAGTGGCTCGCTAGTTTAAATAAAATTCGACTATACATTTTTTTTAAATGGAAAAAAGAAAATATTTTTATTAGTAAAATATTTCCAAAACAACTTCGTACGCTCAAATTCAGCTACAATAAGCATCACTAAATAAAACACCCACGTAAACAGCCTATAAAATTTGGCTAAACTATGTATTTAAATATATGCCATTATATTGTATTATATTATTTACAACAGCGAAATATTAGCAAAAAACAGCAAATTAAACAGTCAACTCACTACATTTACATTAAGTTTCTAAGTTTAAAATCTTTGCATTTCATTAACACTTGGCATGCAAATCACGACTCGTGAAGCGTTTCAATAAAATCGTCTACAATTTGAATGATTCGCGTACTACATAAAACATCCGTATATATTACCGATATTTTTGTAAAAGGTCATATTAAGACATATTTCAACAGCAGCGCCATCTATTAACAAGAGCAGAACCCAAAGTTATTACACGTAATGTAGCTATATTTTTATGCGTGGTTACATTTGCAGTCTACTTTGCATAAATACGAGAGTTGTCTATACTAATAATGTAAGGAGAAAAGATATGATTAATTGTATGTTCGAATTGAATAGCCTCCGAAACTAGTTTTCGTTTTATTCGATGCGGACATTCCATTCGAAAGATATCACGAATTTCACAATGTAAGTATTAGAAAAAAGCCCCAGTTAGCTCTCCGAAACGGTCGTGTGCGGAATTGAATATAAATAATATTAAAAGTTCAATGTTCACATCTTATTTTCTGTATGAGTTCCTCTGAATCCAAGTGGGATGACAAATGGAGTGATCTGCTAGTATATAAAAAAAGTATAATGAAGTAAAAAAAAAATAATTTTTTTAACCATATTAATTTTTTTCCTTTTTGTAATCTTCATAAACCTTTAATTTCTTTATATTGAAATTTTTTGGAAAATTTTCTCTTTGTATGGTGGATGTTATATTTTTTTTCGAAAACATTTTTATAAATATTCATTGCTTTATATATATAAATAATAAAGCATTTTGTAAACTAAAAATGAATTTATTAAAAAAAAAATTAATATGTAATTGTTTTTTTTTCTTATAACTTTTCTAAAATTCTATTTTTCGTATAATTTTGTATGTTATATTTTATTAATTTTTGTAGTAATATATAATATTACTTATATTTTTAAAATAATATTTGTATTACATATTTTTTTCCTATTTCTTATTGTGTTTATTTTATTTATTTTCTACTTTGTTTTATTTTTCATAATTTTTTTTTTTAATATTATTAGTTTGCCCTTGAATTTATTTTATACGTTCATATGTACATACTACGTACATATGTATGCGAATATCCAAGCCTAGTCTAATATCCAAGCAAAAGTTGTATCAAAAGAAAAAATATGTTTTTTTCAATTTTTTATCTTTTACTACATTTTTGTTTATATATGTTTAAAATTTGCACCCGATATATTAGGAAGCACATTACCACTCTAACAGCAACCAAACAAATAAGGAATTGCAATATTATTTAGTTGAACAATTTAGTTTATTATTTGAATTTTATTATTACGTTGTACACAATAAAATTCCATAATATACATGTTTATATATTGAAATATATATATAATATCGGATCGGTAACGTATCGAAGTGTTGCGCGCAGGAGCTGTCGTATCGAAATTTTGTTGACGCGACGCAGTGTAGAATCGAATGTTTAAGGTTGATGTGGCGCTCAGGCATGTAGACGAAAACGGATGATGCCGTGAGGGCGGTAATCCCGTCCTTTCTATTAGGTGTACAGGTGCCGTGTTGTGTTGTCTTGTGCGGTGTGGTTTCATCGGGTGGTGAGAACCTGGGAATGTTCTCAGTTGTGTTGTATTGCATTAGGGTGCGACAGTTGTTACCGGAGAGAGTGGTGGTACTGAGGCTTAGTTCATTTTAAAAAAATATATTTTTTTTACATATTACATATTTTATTTTA
The DNA here is from genome assembly GCF_042242935.1 of Bactrocera oleae. Classification (NCBI taxonomy): domain Eukaryota; kingdom Metazoa; phylum Arthropoda; class Insecta; order Diptera; family Tephritidae; genus Bactrocera; species Bactrocera oleae. Next base: position 51,883,859 of record NC_091538.1, on the reverse strand, counting down.
ATTTTATTAAATATTTTATTAATCCAAATATTTTTTCATTCGCTTCAATATTATATTATATTGTTTATTTTTTTAATTTTTATTGACATATTTTTATAGCTTTTTAATATTTTAATTTTTTGATTTTATTTTTTTTATAATTTTTTATACTTTTTCAATAATATATGGTATGTATATTTATATATTTGTTATATATTTAAAAAAAATTTATATAGTATTATTTTTAATGAATTTTTAATTATTAAGGGCGTTTTTGGTTTTGTTTTATTTTTTTATATATTTATTCATTTTTTAATCTTATGTATTATGTTATACAAGTATATATCATTTTATATATATGTACATATATATTTATTTTTAATTCTATTATTTTGTTCCTTTTTATTTTATATTTTGTTTTACTATTATTTTTTGTTTTTTTTTTTTGGATTTTCGACTAATTTGAAAAATAAAATGAATATTATTAATATGTTTCAGTTTATTGTTTTGTCTTTTAATATTATTTGATATATATTGAATCAACTGTCATTGACTATAATTATGAGTACGTGAACATTTGTATATATTCATATACATTTACATATATATAGTTTTGATATACGTATGTATATATGTATGTGCATTTATGTATATCCAGTTACATGAATTTTTGCAGTTCCATTACTTTCTTGCGTGACTTTTGCGAATAAGTGTGTGTTCGAATCGACTGGCTAACGGGCACGCCGCCTGATTATTTTTATCGTTTGATAAAGTTGGCTACTCATTGCGTTGGGGCTGCCACTTAGTTGCCACTACTTGCCTGCCTTGTTAGCTAAATATTATATTTGGTTAGCGTGTGCAAATTTTGTTGCTTTTTTTTGTCCAATTTCAATTGAATTGTATTGAAATAAATTTTTATTACAAACAAAATGAGTGTTTTCTAAAAGGCAAAAAAAAAGAACAAAACGAACAACAAATTAAAAATAAAGATAAATAATAAATTGTATGAAAGCATATAATTAAATTTGTTTATAGTACTTTACGTGCAATTTAAAGTGATTTTGTTGTTGTTTTATTTTATTTTGTAAATAAATTTATCAATTTTCGCATTTTACTTCGTTGTATATAGACAGTTGTCATTGAGTGTGACGATCATCTATATATGTATAAGTATATGTATATGAATAAATATATATATATTTGTATATATGTACCTAATGTTATAAATATGTATTAACTTTTTTATTATTATTTATTTGTGCTAATGACTTTGTATAATACAAAAAGCTGTCTATATGTATAAATAAATATATACGCATATACATACATACATAAATATGTGTGAATGACTAGTAACTTATAAAACAGCCAGCGAGGTTATTAATCATTCTCATAGCTAAACAGATTAATTTTGTATGAAAACCATCTAAAAGGTAACAAAAACAACACAACAACTAGGAAAATCTAACAAACAATAACAAAATTTTAATCATATAATTTTATACAAGTGTAAACACTCTAAAAAAACCTCTAAATAAAAAGACAATAGCAAAGCCTTTACTATTACAAAAAAACGAAAAAACAATAACAGCAAATTACGGTATTATTTAAAAACGTGATTTCCATTCACCTAGCCAATCTATTTTGGTAAGCGGAAATTGATGGAAGATATTCAGCGAAAAAATTAATTGTACTTATTAGTTTAATAAATTACTTTAATAATGAATGAATGGAATGTAAGCAGCAAATTAATTGGGAAGCTAAAAAATAAAAACATTATATTAAATATGTTAATTAAAAATATATTTTTTTAATTAAATGAACTAGGACTAGAATTGCATTAGTTAGACGGTAGATAATCAGCAGCGATCATGGATCTTACTCTGAACCATAACTACACTAACCTACTCTCCGATTGGGAATCAAGTTGCCCAGAAATCAGGTAAAACACAGCGGGGGTTCCTGGAAAATGTTTTATATACGATTCTTTTCGTGCCTCAGTTGTTAGTATAACAGCCAAATGCATCCACGAAATATCGCACGGAGGAGTAGCAACAGTAAACATGTCCGGCGAATATATTCTCTAAAGTTTGTGTTTTCTGTTTGGTATTGCGTATTGAATTTGCGTAATTTTTTGTAACAATCTATACTCTCCATATCCCAACGATCGTCTTAAGTCTGCAAAGAATAAGTGAAATTTACGTTGTAATAAAACTAGAAAACTCACCTCAGTTCTCCTTTGAACGTAGACATCCAGCAGCCATAACCTGGGCTTGAGCTGGAAAGCTTCGCTGATTCTAAACGCTCTATGAATCGACTCAGACTGAATATTGCTGATTTTTGGGTATTACTAAATAATATATTTGGGAAATAGTATTTGTTGTAGGACTTATCTGAAAGTATAATGACGATGTGTTATCAAACTACCTGGTATGACCTAGAAACGTTTCGTAAAACTTGGTATATACAAGTATGTATTTTTAAACTAACTTCACACTATCCTAGTGAAATCATATAAAGTAGTACCTTTGGTCGGAAGATCGCAATATATTGGTATCTGAAAAATAATCTGTCAAACTATACTATATACATATATACATGTTCAATCCCTCTCATATCATTTATATTCATTTATTCTTAAGAGACTTTCCGACCATTCTTACCTGCACTCCGCTCCAACATTTACTATTGTACTTTCGCTGATAGCTGTTACAAAAATAACAAGAATTTATGGATTCTTCTAAACACATGTCAACGTTAATGGGTATCAATAATAAGGCAGGGAATCCGGCAGGATTTCCGTGCAACTGAATGAAACAATAAGTTTAGTCTTAGCAGTTTAAGCTAGACTTTTTTTCAGTTCTCATTTTAGTTCAGCAGATGCTGTGGACCTTAAGACTTATTTTTAATCTAAGCCTAAGTGAACTCGTCAACTTTCTGATTTTAAAAGTTTTATATAATTCGACGCAATTCTTTCTGTGTGTCATCAAGAGGTCAATAAGTCTCTACCGATTTAACAGTTTGTCAAAACATTAGTCAGTATTTTATCGTGATAGAATTTTTGAATCATCATTAGATGATAAGACTTATGAAGGTTTTTATATGACTGTTTTTTAATAAAGTTTAAAATGATTTTGAAAGCTTCTGTCAGAGAAATAGTAGTAGTCTCTTTTTACCCTCTTATCCTATATACTTGTATATTTATACCCTGAACAAAGTATATTAAGTACGAATAAAAAATTTATATAAATGATCAGCATGCCAAGCTGAGTCAATTTAGCCATGTTAAACTGTCTGCCTGTACATAGGTTAACTAGTTCTTCAGTTTTGGAGATAGCGATCTGAAATTTTGCGCACGACTCTTTATCTTCAAGAAGCTACTCGTTTGTCGGAAGCGCTGATAACGGACCAATATAAATAAACTTTTTGACAAGATAACTTCACGAAATTTGAATCAGATTAGTGCCCTAGACAAGGGTACAATTCGTAACAAATTATTCCAAATTCAAACCACTATAGCATATATGTAGCTGCCATACAAACTGAACAATCCAAATCAAGTTTTTGTATGAACATTTTTTTTATATGACAAGATATCTTCATGAAATTTGGTACATTATTGTCCAAGGTAACGATATAATTTCCGGAGAAATTGTTCAGATCGAGCCATCGATGGCATATAGCTGCCATAGAAATTGACTTTTTTTAACTTTTGAAGGGTATTATAGCAACCGAAGTTAACGCTTTATCTTGTTTTTTTTATCACCTAGGTTAGGCTCCCAACCTAAATACGTTTTTTTTTATTTCAACAGGAAGTTCGTCACCTACTTACCCAGGCCACGACCGTTAAAGAACTTCCGCCTTATGTTATGCGAATTTATAAAGGCTTTTGCACGCCGTACCACTCAAAACATTTTTCGCAAATTTTACGGAAAAAAATTAAATTTTTTGCTTAGAGCACCATAAAATTACTGTTGGATATATAGATGTACATATATTTATTTCCTAAAGTTTTGCCTTCGCATACATATGCTATGTATGTATAGCTATGCACTTGCTATTTTTTCGCCATTTTTTATTTGCCATATTAAATTTTATCTTCACTTCTACACTTCAATAAACTTTTTCATGTTTTTTTTACATTTCATATTTTTTTCTTGCTTTTTATTCGTCGTGTGTTGTTTATTATTATTTTAACAATGTATATAATCGGCTATAAAAATTATTGAACGCACTTTTCAAAATATGTTTATTTAACTTTTTAAGTAGCAGCATGAATAGTCGAATCGCTATTTAATACATTAGTTACTTAAATTACATGCATACATATATATGTATGTACAATATATCGCCGGCTGCGAGGAGGTTTTTATGGGGCTTAAGAGCGCGCAAAATATAAGAGAAAAAAAACCTTTATTTATTGACATAAAAATATTATTTTTCAATCGTGGCAAAAGTGTGCAAAAATTAAAACAAAAAAAAAATGTATTTGGCGATAAATATATTACATTGTTGGTATATTGTATATGTCTATGTTTTAAGAAAAGAGCTGTTCGAGCACGTGGCGATGTGTTTTTGGTGGCATTGGTTTGAAAAAATTTGTAAAAAAAATCATAATAAAATGAAACTTGTTGGTTTTTTTATTTGAACTCGTTCAGTACTGAAGACTAGAGATCATTTAATACGCCAATTACAGCTTAATTATATGAAAGAATAAGTTTCAAAGTTCATTAAAATTTTTTTGAAAAATTAAAGATCATATTGCAACGAGTAAAAATTTAATTCATTTAAAAATTCATTCACGAATAAACAATTTTTCATACAAGAACTTAATTTTGAACTGATCCAATTCTCACAATTTCTTCGAAGATTGGACCGTTATTTTGGATAATAATGCACCCCAAACTTCGTGAAAATAATGTTTTAAATGAAAAGCTTTCCATACAAGCACTTTGTTCCCATAGTTCAGTTTGTATGGCAGCTATACTTGTATGTTATAGTAGTCCAGTAGCATCTTGGTGAGCAAAGGACGGGTGCAAAAATTTTGAAGAAAATATCTCAAAAACTGAAGGACGAGTTTGCATATATTATACAATACAAAAAGCTTTCCCCTAAAAAATCTTGAGCCAACTCTCAAAAAATCAGTCCAATTTCATATCATTTGCAGTCTTCTCTGAGATCGCTTTTGAACAATTATACTGATTTCGACAAATAAGTTCAATATTAAGTGATCGAAAATGTTTCTGGCACCAATTCAAAGGCTCCCGACTATATTCCTATGCGTTACAAAGTTTTTTTTTCATCTTTTAATACGTTTGATATTTTTTTGCCATACAAATATTGTTTCAAGAAATGAGCTACACTGAATCTTAAGCTGACATTTTAGATATTTTATTTAATCGCGTAATCAATTTATATTCACCCAAATTTAGTTAAACATCTAAGGTATCAAGAACTAGTCCTTAATAGTTTTGTCGTAAATTTGTCAACTATGATTATGTGTTGATCATTCAGGTTAACTTGGACGACATAGGCTAAGTTTTTGCTCTGTTCAGTACAACCTTTGTCTCGAACTTTTCAAGAACCACTTCATCGATCATTGTCCTTGGAATTTCCAGAGGCACAGGCGATTTAGAAACACTAATTGTAATTCCTTAATTTTCGAAAATGTTCATGAAAACTTTTAAAGATACTCTATTAACCCGATATAATTTCCATTTTTTAATCAAGTCTTTATTAGCATCGAATAATAGTTATTGAAGCAATTTATATTTCTTATAAAATTATAATTATTTCGCTAGCTTCGATTTTCCTACTCACTTGGTGTATATACTCTATCTCTCTTTTTTGCTCTCTCAATCTCTCTCTCTCTCTTTCTTTTTGCTTCTTTCTCTCATAGAGCACCCGTTGTCTGAGGATATTGTGTGTGCGTAAAAACATTTACTACCATATTTTAAAGTTTTAGTTTTTTTCAGACCTCTCCCATTCTCAGATTTTCAATAACTTCATTATATATATCTATACTCAATCGAATCTTATCAGTTTTCCATGGAATATTCCTAACCTACCCAACGAATTCAATGAAGTGTTAGTCAACTTAAGAACTTTAACCTGTAGAGTGTTCAATAAAAGTACACAAGTATATATATTTTAAACTAATAATTTATTCTATTATGTACTTAGTGAGTCTGCAGTTCCAGCTGTTCACTGCTCCTCTTCAACGATCTTATTTGCATTATTACTCGAATAATTTGTTTGTGTGTTTGTCATTTGCATTTCGCCCATCCTAACTGCGAAATGTCGAATCACGCTCATTAATGATTCATATTCCCCCCTCGCCTCGGCGCGCTCTTTGACGGGGCTACAATTGAAATTGTGCTTGCGAGTACTTTAAACTTTTCACTCACAATTCGTGTGGTTTCGGTTTTTTGTTTGCTCGATTTTATTTTTGCATTTCCAATCGCATCCGTAACCTGTATTTACCGCTAGTCCAATATTTACTTAGCATTATAATTCATAGATTTTATTTACACATTATTTTAAAAGGCATTATTCACTTTGCGTGAAATGTGAAATCACAGTGCGGCTTAAAAATATGTGATACAAGCATATATTTTAGTAGAAGCCTAATCTACACTACAGAAAGTTCAACCTTTATCAATAATTCTCGGAAAACGGACTGCTTTGTGGCAGTTGGTGGTGAGTCGAAAAGGCATGACCTACATATTTTGAGCTACATTTATGAAACATCCATTATTTATTTCGTTGTTCAGTTTGTTTCCATGGTAAAAATGGATTTCAAACAACACATGATGAAAAAAAATGTTATACAAATCTAACAAACAATTTTTTATCGATTAAAAATAGGTTGTACCAATCTAGAAAACCATTTTTTAACGATTCATTTTGCACGTCCGGGTCAAATTCGATCAGATAGAATAGGTAAAATTGCTCTTTTTACTCTCTATGAAACTTTTTCAAATACTTGAAAATATAGAACGCTGGCTTCCGAACATATACAAATGTTTCAGATTGTCCGAGACCCACTCAGGAATAGTCGCACACTAAAAATCTCACTCCTTTTTGGAAGTTGTTGTTCAAAATGTAACTTAAGAGAATAAAATTTCAGTAAATCGTTAAGGAATCTTCGTTAGAAGTCACCGACTCGAGTTGCGAATACTAATATTTCGAAAGTGAGCTCCTTTTTTGAAAGTTTATAGATCGTTAATGCCAGAGTGTTAACTAGAAACATTATTTCATTTGGCACCTGCAATTTATTTAATTAATAAATGGCGTTAACTTTGAAGACTTATTGAGAAACAAAGATGTTATGAGTTCTGTAATTTATAATTTTCTTACTTATCGTGCTCTTCTCAGTTACATTTATATTTTACTTATTTATGCATATATGACAATATGAGTAGAGAACTCTCTGATTGCCCAGCAATGTGGGCATTATTTAAATTTTAGTATACAAGTAAAATACCATTTAAATGCAAATTTTCGGCATTTTGATATTTGCATTTAACATTTGATAACTTTAAAAAATGAAAACGTTAAGCTGACGTAAAAATGAAATCGAAATAAATATATCTATATAACATTTGATTGGTAAGTACTATGAAAATACCATATTCGGTATATATGTATGTAGGTATACCTAACCGAAATGAAAGCTGATAATTATTATCGAAAAGATAAGATGCAAGAAATGCGCATAATTGCCACAGATAAATAAAATTGCTATTAAATAAAAGTATTTATACTTGCATACATACATACACAGATATTTACATATGTATATTGCGTTTAAAAATTAAATACTGTTGCTATGGTCAACAAAGAGGTTTTTTATGTATTTTTGTTTTACATATTTTTTAATAAATTATTATATTTATGTTTTTTTGTTTTTTTTTTTTGCATTTTGAGGACAAAAATATTTTAACCAAGTAAAGAAGAGATAAGCTCGGCTGCAACTGAACATTTGATACTCTCGCAACATGCAAGGATCAGAAGCCAATATCTTCAGGTGTTGGCACAACTTTTTTTAAAAATGTTGCGAAGAAATTCAATATTCATTATTCGACTAAATCGTAACTGGATTACAATCAAATTTGTATTTTAATAACTTATATTATAGATGATAGACTTAATTTAAAACTATATTTTACTTCTCGTCAGCGAAATTTACATTAAAGTCATTCTTAAATGAGATATATGTGATGAAAACTCAACCGAAGAAGCTAAATTTAATATATTGAGATGATGTGCAAAACGTCACCCCAAGGAAAGGAATTCATTATTTTAAGGATATGAGGTTTAGACCGAATTCTAGACCAATTCAATTCTAATTCAGCGCTAAACCACATAATTTTTAATAAATCTTATTCTTTTACTTTCATTAAAATTGTACATTTTTACTAACGTAAACGGTTTAATGTCAGCTGGAAAATCGAAAATGGATATACAAGGTATACTTGTAATGAGGGCAGAGAAAGGTCTGGACTGATTGCATTAATTATTTTCGGTAAAAAGTCAACCTTACGGAATAGGGTACACACCTTCGATTTTGACAATTTTTAGGCTTGATGTGGCATAACTTAAAGGCACTATTTGTGCTTGATTTGAACACTGGAAAATTAAAGAATCAGGTGCAATTTAAAGTTGTGTGTTTTATGGGAAGTAGGCGTGGTTTTGGTCCCATTTTCGCACTGTCACATAGGAATGTCAGATAAATGTTACCTACCGAATTTGGTTGAAATTGGTCTAGTAGGTCGGGAGATATGTGATTTTCCCCAAAGGTGGGTGGCGCCACGGCTGTCGTCCAATTTCGACACCGGCTCCTATAAAGTTTTCTTTTACCATCTCAGGTGTAAAATGCTATGTCTCTGGCGCATTTAGTTATTGAGTTTTCGCACTCTTAGCAGTTTTTAACACAACCGTTATTTGGGGAGGGTGCGGAGTTGCATAGAATCCGATTTCATCCAATTTCACACTTTCGATAGGGTTGAAAAAAATATTTGTCTTAAGCGAATTTCGTTATTATAACTTTAGTGGTTTAGAAGAAATATACACTAAACCTATTAGAAGGCGTGCCACGCTCACTTTTCTAAATTTTTCAAATTGCAGATGCCCCTCCGCAATGCAATTCGTTGTATCAAGCAATAGTCTTGTATCTTATTGTGGAATTTAGTTATGGCAATTTAAAGGTAGCGATTAATGTCGTTATGTTAATGTGGCAATGGTCCGATTCCGCCCATTTGCAATACCAACCTTCTTATGTTCTCAGGAAATTTGTACGCACGGTTTCATTAAAATATCTCGATTTACACTCATGCCAAATAAAAAATTCAAATACTCCCACAGACCTCTTAGGACATCGTCGCAAATTTTTCCCTCAGATTTGTTTAGTGTTATTTTTTTTACATAAAAGAATGTTTATTGCGACGTAACTATAATAGTTATACATATGTTGTCGCGGCAATTGGTGAAGATAATTATGTTCTGGAAAGTCGTAGTAGATTATTTTGTTCTTTAAACAATAGTATGCGCAGCGCACGCTATGTAAGAAATTGTTTAGGTAATTTTTTTATAACCTTGGGTATTTTGCAAATATAATATAGCCTATGTTCGTCAGAGAGAGTGTAGCTTGCCAACGGTGAAATTATTTTTCAAATCCGTCTTGTAATAGTTTCGGAGCTTATTCAGTTCTAACAAACAAACAATCAAATCTTTCCCCTGTGTATGATATTATTTATTACATATTACAATTTTTGATTCTCGAAGTTCGAGTCTCGCTTGAAACCTTCATTTATAATAAGACAACTCACTTCACCATTCATTACTTTTGATTTTCAATCATTTCTACAAAATATAACAATCGTAGACGATATAATGTATTCACAATACATTTACCAATCTAATTTTGCTAAAGTAAATAATTCATATGCATGTGAACTATACATAGTAAATACATGTTTGTTTAGGAAAATGTTAAATAACAAGAAATTAGTGTCTTTTTTTTCGAATCGCTTAAATAATTTGTGGTTGTTTAAGCACAAGATTTTTGTTTACGTTTTCAGCATTTTATATGTCAGCATAAATGTATATACAAATACATATGCATATACATATATAGTATTTATATTCTTATATTTGAGTGTGTGTGTGCATACAAGGTTTGTGTGAATTTTGTTTACGCTTTGCTTCAAAACTTATTTTTAGCAATGAATTTCACTGTAAACAACTCAGTCAAGCGCGACAAAGCTGATGAAAAAGAATCGCAAATAATACATAGTTGAAAACAAACATGCGGAAATTTTCGATTTTCGGATTAACAAGCAAAACCAAAAGCACAACATTTAATTTAATTTTTAAGGAAAAAAAAAACAGAGAATTCATTCGTGTGTTCACGCACGACATGCGATTATGACTAAGGCAAATACAAAAAAAAAAAAAATTAATAATACTTTAAATTAAAATAAAATAAAAATTTTAATTTGCTTTTTTCAATGTAGTTAACGGAATAAAGTCATATATACTGATGAAGCAAATAATGAAATACACGAAATTGAATGGCATTTCTATAAAGTCCTGGTGGAAATGAAAATTAGAAATTTTTCCGCATTTCTTATTATTTAAAAAAAAATATTTCTTTTATGACATTCTTTGCAGCTTTATTTCAATTACATTCAAGCTTTTTTTATTTAACTGCTCATCAAACCTCCAACTTGGCCTTAAAAATGTTTAATGTTTGTTGTTTGCACATCTGGCAAGTCTGAAATTCGCGTTTAAATATTTTACTGACTTTATTTTTTAGCTTCTTATTGCACTTACTGTTAAATATTAAAAATTTACGTCACAAATAATTGCAAATTAATTCAGAATAAATATTCAACTGTGCAAATTCATTGCTAAAAAGTTAAAAAACTTTACTCAGCTGCCGAAAGAACTTAAAGAAAAAATTATATCTAGGTTATGTAAAGAATGAAAATTTCAAAAAAAAAACTTAATAATTAATTAAGAAAAAATACGAAAAAAATATAAAATTTTCGACTTTAAATTTTATATTGTCATTTGTGCTAGACACTCCTTCTTTTTTAATGGTGTCTCGAGATAATTCACTTTTTTTTTTTTTTGCCAAATGAACTCTAAGGGAAAAGGTGTCGAAATTACCGTGATTTATTTTGCTATCACTATTAGTCTTTTGGTAATATTTTCTTTAACTTCTCGCAGTGCATTGCTAAACTGACGTCACTAAAAGTTTAGAATGTAACTTAAGCAAGTTTAATGTATGAGAGCGCAGTAACACTCTCACACTCCTAACGCTAGCTTATCATTCGCAATAAATTATAATTTTAAGATGACACTGGAAGGCTATTGACGTATCCAGAAAGTAAAACGCGCTGGTTTTCGATGTGTACATTTATGGTTTTGTTCTTAATTATTTTGAGGAGAATGTTGTCCAGTTTATTTTGAAATCAGTTTAAATCGGCGTACCGGAAACAAAATGGTTATCAGTAATGGTTTTGGTTGGAGTGCTACCTAATAGTCGGTTCACCTAATTTAGTCGATGAGTAGTTATATTGTGGCGTTGTCATCTGAAACTGTAGACTATCTAACAAGAAATTCCTATATAAATATTTTCTGTCTTTAATTTTATTGTTTTCCTATAATATCTCTCAAGAGTAAGGCTTCAGTCCATGATTAATAGATATAAAAAGGTGATTTTTTGAATAAACAAAGTAATATATCGATTGTTTTTAAAATTTTAGTGGTATATTTATACAAGTTTTGAGAATACACACACCGTCGACGATGGAAAAAATATACCTGCTGCAGTGACACCGTCCTTCTGCGTGCTTGAAACCTAAACAAAAATTCTCACTTAAAGATATTGACCGTACGAACGATATTGTTACAAGAGTCCAGCAACTCGAGTCTAGTTTTTCTGCATTCCTTTTCACAAAATGTTCGTAAATATTTGTGCGGTTCGACTGCGCAACACCGCGCAACACTTCGTGCTGCGTATTTCATTTGTATGTTGAGATGATGGTCACACATTTTGCTTGCAATGAATTACCATGAATATGGTAGAACAATATGCATAATACAAGTACCTACCCGCTAAATAGTTTCAAAAAAATACTAAAGACGGAAATTCCCTAATCCACAAGAATGTATTGAATATCCGCTACTAATATTTTCAAGGCCAAATTTATAATAGGAATTTCCTAATCTTTAAGTATTAAAAACTCATAATTTCTTTACTCCGTATTAAAAATTCATAATTTCTTTACTCCATAATCTATATCTTAATTTTCTCCTTATTTACAATTTGTTATAATATTTCTATTATTCTATGCATACGTATTTGCATATTACATACAAAAATAGATAACAGAACTCAAATTTGCGATCGAATTCATTTGAAACCGAGCGCTCTTGCAACCATTCAAAGGATTTGAAAGTGAAAAGGAATGCTGAGTTGCGTATCAGCGAGCTGTTACGAAAAAGAACACAAAGCGTGCCACCCGAACACGAGTGGCACGGTCCCTTCGTCTTTCCTCGTCGTCCCCTCACCCACAATAAACTGGTATGAGACTCTTTTGCGTCCCTGTCTGAAACGGCACTAACAAGACAGCATAATTAAAATATGGCGACCAGAGAAGTAGTAAATTGTAGATGTAGAATCTCTAGTTTTCGTAGAATTTAAGTTGGAAAGCATCACACCTCCTGTGGGTATTCTTTTATACATACATATGTACATATATTAAGTTTTGTGCAGATGCTACAACCATATAGGTATATATGATATATATGATATATATAATACATACACATGTAGGTATGTAGGATTATGAATATCGCAAGTTGCGTTAAAGGGGGCGGCACACTCGTAAAGTTAACGAGTTCTGAAAAGACTATGAGAGCAATTGCTTAATTCCGGGAAATTATTAGTTTTTTTTTTACTTGTTTACATATTTGTTTACAGTTAATTTGCATATACTACAAGTATATAGTATATTTGAAATCAACAAAATGTATGTATGAACTCACAATGAGTCTACTAATATGGACATATTTGGTTCAGGTCCAATTAAAGTAATATGTATATATGTATGTAGATGTGTAAATATATATATATTCCTATTTTAGTTTAAATTTGATGCAAATCATATTCAGTCATCATTTAATTTAGTTTTACAGTTGTAAGTTCACAATTATTTAAATTAAAATTTGGGATTTTTTGTTTTATTATTTTTCTAATAATAGCACTCTGATTTACTTGATTTGTCAGCTTGTTATTTATTTAAATCCGAAGTTTTGTTTATAAGTTAAATGTTGTAATTGTTTGTCTATGTTTTTTGTGCCTTATACACGTAATATGGTAGCCTTGAAGTTAAAATTTTATTCTGTCTTCAAGATTTTAATCTAGATGTTGTACGATAATTCTTGTTGTTACAACGCTGTAGAATAATGTATTGCTCTTTCAAGATAATTTACTACTAGAATTTGCTTCTTCTTGTTGTCTAATGCTCGATATATAGAGTAGAGTTTCATGTTGCTACTATGATATCCAACCAGTTAACACTACCGAAAACATTTTTGAAGCCTTGAGTGTGGAGTAGTACTACTAATAGTACTACTCGTTTCGATTAGGTATATTTGATTGCTTACGGAGGGAATTTCCGAGGCGTAAAATAATGCGAGTACGAAAACCATCCACATAAATTACCACTACTTGATGCGTCTTAATTATATTAGTTATTTATATTTCCACAAGATTTTCTGCGGTAATAAGCCTAAAAATCGGTACTGGGTGTAAGGTCCGTTTTCTTCCTCTGTGCTGCTCAGAACAAGCTTCGGGCTTTTCCAGATACTAATTTAGTATGTATTACATCATATAAGTTGGGCAGCATTCCAGCATGTTCAATTTTGTTTTGAAATTTTTTCATTGTTCCATGTAATACTCGGACGTAATCCGTATATTGTCCTTCTTGCAGATTTTAAGTTAAAGTTTTTGATAACAAAAAAAAAACGCATTTCAAAGTGGAAGCGATATAACAAAATTTATAGTTTAATACATATTTTTGTGAAATGTTGCCATCTGTTTAAAAATCTGAATTCAATAAAATAGATAAGATATACGAATTATTACAATATGGTTATCAACCAAGATGGGTTATGTTAATTACCATAATAAATTTAAATAGACTTACAGTTTGAAAAATAATTGAGGTGGTTGCCACTCGCTAAGAAATATAAAATAATAACATAATATAAAATATAATTAAATTATAACAATAAGTGTATTAAACGAAAGGACTTTAAAAGACTTGCAATAAAAAATATATACATATGTTGTGCCAATTATTTAAAAATAATATTGCAATAAACTATTTGTAAAAACAGAATTATTGCCATATGGGTATCCCACAAAAGATTTTAAAAAGACATAAAATTGAAAATTCATTTTTGGTGGTTGCCACTTGTTGAAAAATATTATTACTGTAAAAGAGATAAGACAAAATAAATAATACAATATGGGTACTAAATGAAAAAAGTTAAGAAAAAATATTGAAAATAAACCAATTTGAAGTGGTTGCCACTTGTATTACATATGTAAAAATATATGACGGGGTTGCCACTTAGTTTTATAAAATCAAAAATTTTAATTTATTAAAATATATAATTAAAAAATTTTTTGACAATTTAAGCACCAAACCAAAATTATTTTTGAAGACTAACGATTGAAAGTGTTTTTTAAGAAGAGTTGCCATATCTGTAATTTTGTTACTGAATGCAATTATTTAATTTTGTTTTGACTTTGACATCGATTTTTTAGTTTTTTCTTTATTGACATTGAATTTAATAGTTTGAAGAAGTATTTAAGGCTCAGGGTTGCCACCTTTTACAAACATTTATTTTAAAAGTTTCACCAAAAAAAATGTTTTAATACAAAATTTTTGAATTCAAGCAGTATAAGCCATATACATATGTAAGCACATGTTTCTAAGTTTCTGTAGCTTAGTTATTAGAAACCACTTACAATATTGTCAAAACTAACTTGCGTTTCTATATCTTTGATGTACAGTTCGTTTGCAAATTTCTGCGACATTTTGCGCTGATTAAAATTCAATTAATGCCATTAAGTGAAACCTTGCAGACAGTTTGAAAAATTCTAGCTCATAAAACAACAGAAATATCATTCAGATTGCTTAATTTATATTTATTTTTGCTTACTAATCGTTAGAGAAAGTGATTTCGAAGCCGGTTTACTGCTGGTTTCAAAGGCATGCAATAAAATTTGAACTCTTCATGTGATCATACAAGAGTATGTGTATTTGTGTGCTAAAAGATATCAGTCTGCGGCTGTAAAATATATAATTTATTAAAAGTAACTGTTTATATGTACTTACTGCGTTTTTTAAAGGTGGCTCCGTCGAGTTTATTAAAAATATGTATTTTTTAAAGCAATTTGGAGAGTTTTTGTTTTTTCTTTACACACATGTACATATACCTATGTATAAGTATGTATTGCTAGGTCGTTACTAAGCAGCACAAATGCAGGATAATTTGTTTCAAGCTCAACAAAGCACGCTGCGAACATTCTATTATTGCCATTTTATTTCAGTTTGTGGTCTATTTTTAAATGCTATAATGTATTCTATGGGTTTTTTTTGCATAGCAGTTATTATTATAATCATTTCTTGCTACATATTTTTTTTTAAATATATTTTTTTGCTTTATTTTATTTCTGTTTCTTCTTTGTCTTTTTTGAACTATGTTTTTATTTTCACTTTTTTTGGGTTCATATATTTTTGTTGTTAACTAACCGTTAAAAGTGGTTATTTTGTTGAACTTGAAATTTATGCGCAATTCGTAAATAACACACCAATACACTTATATCTACAACCACGCATAGGTGAAGGCATATTTATTAGCTTCTTTTTTGAATTTCAGCACAAAGCCCAATAAGAACTCATTGTTATTAACTTGCTACTAAAAAAAGAACAAAAACAACAACAACAAGAATAATTTTTTATTAACTGCTCTTTATTGTATCAAAATGTATTGAGTGGCGTTTTTCATGTGTATGTGTGCGTTTCCTTCTTTTGCTGGCTCAGAAATGCTGTTGAGTTTATTAAATCAGTTCGTTCGCTTGGCTTTTATTCAATTGTTAATTTAATTTGTTGGCGCTTTTATTGTTGTTGTCTTTTTTGTTATTATTTTTCGTCTGCGTTTTGGTTGGCTGGCGTTGGCTGTTTTAGTTTGTGCACGGCTTCGAAATACCCAAAAATCGTTTGCATTAATTGGCGAGAAGAAGAAAGGGAAATTTTTTAAAGCTGTTTTTTGTGTTTATTTTTAATATATTCTGCATATATTTTTTACACATTTTATTCGATTTAATCTATTATTTTTGCAAAATTTCTGTTGCACCATTTTATGTTCGAAAATTTTATTGTATTGTTTTTACAATTTGCTATCTAGTGAGTTGACATATGTATTCCCACGAATATGAATATACATATGTATGTATATTTGTGTTTGTGTCTTTACATTACCTACTAAAAGCAAGTTGGAGCTCATTTTTAATGAATGTGTAGCTAATAAATGAATGAATCTGCTTGCGGCGGCGCACAGCACACGTGACCTTGATAAAATAACTCTTACTTTTTTTTTTTGTTTTGTTTCCGACGAAAATAGCATCGCCATAATCATTGGCAAGAAATGCAGCAAGCAACGCTGTTATCAGCAGTGCCGTATCACATTAGTAAAAAAAAAAAAAACCAAAATGAAAATTAAAGAAATTATCTTCGAAATATGCTTGTATATATTAATGTACAATAGACATGTGCCTGTAACTCCTGTATGGAATTCTCATTTCATAAAAAATTATAGCACAAAATTATGGGGAAAATTAAAGCACACAGAAATAGGTAAAGTTTAAATTCAGAAATTATAAAAAAAAAGTATAGCACAATATTATTGCAAAAAATTATGAGACAAATTATAGCAAAAAAATTATAGCAAAAAAAATTATAGCATATAGAAATAGGTCAAACCAAAACTCAGAATATGTAACAAAAAGTCGTTGGTCAAATTATAGTACAAAAATGTATTGCATAAAAAAATTATAGCAAAAATTATGGCAGAAATTATAGTAGAAACAAATATTGCACGCGTATATATATTGGCCAAACCTATGTAAATACAGAAGTTATAAAAAAATTATAGCACAAAATTATAGGAAAATTATAGCATACAGAAATAGGTCGAACCTAAATTAAAATTCCGGCTACACCGAAGCAATATTATCTTTTAGAGTTACATTGCTTTTAGTATAAAAGGGTTTAAAAATATTTTGATCGGTCAATTTGGCTGCTTTATGTTATAATGGTCCCATCTGAATTGTTCGGAGATTGTAGCGCTGCTTTAAACAATAGTCTATGCAAAATTTCGTGAAATTATCTCGTCAGATAATAAAGTTTTCCATACAAGAACTTTGTTTTGATCGATCAGTTTGTACTTTTAAGTACAATACAATGGTACGGACTTTTCTACTTCTACATAAATACATACAAATATACATATGTATATATAACTTTAAATATAGTAAAATTGATAAACTATAGCAGCAAAGTTGTGTAATATTTAAAAGAAAATTTTTAAAGCGAAAATTTATGGAAAATTTTAATAGCAAAATTTATAGAAAAATTTTATAAAAATTTGTAGAACAAATTCTAGCAAACAAAAATTAAGAAAGTTATTGTAGCAGAAATTTATAGCAAAAATTATAGCAAACAAAAATTAACAAAATAATTTTGTGAGATGAAAACTAAGGCAAAACTTATAAATAAGAGGCAAATCCGTTTGGTTTCGGTCATATAAACATGAAAAACGAGCTCAGCGACATCAAATTGATTAGACACGAATATCTTCCATTCCCTTACGCATGGTTTTAACCAAAAGCAGCGATTGTAGACGCTTTATTGTAAAATCGATTCAGCACTAGACAACAATTTTGTAATGTTAGCGGAAGTGTTGTCGTGTTTGTCGCGTCAGAAGTTATTTTCTGGCCGTGTTTTAATTTTTGTTTTTGTGAAACTTTCTTATGTGCCAGATACTGTCCACATATTTACACCTTTTGATATTGATAATAACACTTAACACTTACTGTTTTGTTATCGGAATATTCTCTGTCACTGTTTTATCTCTCTAGGTAGCGTTATCATGCCGCTTCTTCACACACACACACATAAATATTTATTTATCTTGCCATATTTACTTAAGTTTTTGTCGAAACACTCCATTTGCCTTGTTGTTATGCCGTTTTGTTACTCGCTGCTTACATTGTTGTCTATGATTTTTTGTGAAGATTTTTTGCAACAATTGTTGTTGTTTCTTCATTTTTTGCATAAGCTGTATGCGCTTCTACTTTTGTGTGTGACAGCTGTGACTACTTGTCTGTCATCGTTTTGTTAAAACGCTTTTTGCACACAGTGTTTCCTCAAAAAAATTTTTTTCTATGAGCTGCACATATACATACATATATGTACATATGTGTGTTTGTACATATTTACTTAATGCTTTGTCGTTTTTAGTGACATTTTATACTGGCTTTTTGCAAGTTGTCACTTATTTGCTAACATCTGGTGTATTCCAATAAATATAAGTAAATATTTATTTCATAAGTTAAGTTTTATGCAACCGTTAATGAGCGGTGAAGATGTCATAAGTTAGTATTTTTTATGGATTTAATTTTTTCTCATACGTTTTTAATAACTTTTTCTTAAAGAATTTAAAAAGGTTATAATAGGCATGCGCATGTAACACCTGTATGTAAGTTGGAATACACAAAAAATTATAGCATAAATTCATAGCATAAAATTATAGCACAAAATTATGGAAAAAGTTATAGAAAAAAATATTTCATACAAAAATATAAATCACTAGTTCTGTCAAATCACAGGCCACCAATTCACTCTCTATAAATTGGTATTAATTATGCTTTCGACTACACCATATTCTTCTGCACTGCCCTGCAGCGGGTTTTTCTTGTCCTTAGACCTCAACAGAACCCTTGCTGAAAAAAACTAGATGTAATAAAGCGATACCGAAACCCATTTTAAAACAAAATTTTAATTGTGCTAAACCACATTCAGAAGTTGAAAGTTCATTGAATCAATTTTACTCAAAAACAAGAAAAACCGTTAACTACGGTTGCAATCTCGTAGTTTTCGATACTACCACTGGATTTTGATCGTTCCGTTTGTATGGCAGCTATATGCTATAGTAGTCTGATATCGATTATTCCGATGAATAAACAGCTTCTTAGAAGGAAAAAGACGTGTACACAATTTCAGATCGATATCTCAAAAACAGAAGGCTACCGAAATCAAGTTTTTGTTTGAAAAAACTTTTTTATTTGACAAGATTTATTCACATAATTTGCAACAGATTATTATCCAAGTCAACGTTAGCATCTTCGAATATATTATTCAGATCCGACCACTGTAGAATATCGTTGCCATACAAGCTGGCCCATCAAAATGCAACTGAAAAATTTCATTAACTTATTTGATCAATCCAATATTAGCACTTTAATAGTTAAAAAATATATTATTTTTCTAATATGTTACATTTTTTTCTCAAATAAAAAAATTAAAATAAATATTACAAAAACGTCTTCGTCATATACAATACATATAATTACTACTATGCCATCTAACGGAAAGCTAAATTTCAAAACCAAAATTGTTTAGTTTAAAAAATTTTTTTTTTTTTTAATTGGAAAAACAATTTTTTTTTACTGACAACATTCTTAACTTAGACAACTTTTAATGGACTATTTAAAAATTTGCAGCTGCACATTTTTGAAGTAATTAATTTTGAATTTTAACACTTCTGATATTTTTTTCTGTTATTTTCAATGGCCGAATACTTCTTATTTTCTGCCGAGCGAAGCCTTCGACGTTTCGCGCGTTGCTAAACTAATTAGTGAACTCAAAGGTGATTACAGGTAGTTGCATGAATATGAAACTCATTAAAACTTATTCCACAATCAACGATATTGTTTTAGAAACACACATACATACAGATGTATATATGCATGTATATGGCATATGAAAAAAATGTTATTATTGTAAAAACTAATTATTCTATATTTTCCAATCACACCGGGGAGGGTTAATCAGTAATTATCTACATACATATATGAATTACTTATTATATAACATTAATTACTTAAATAAACTGCAGGGTGTGCCGCACAAAGCTATACAGTACGTATGTACATACATATACATTTATATATAAACATATGTATTTATGTATATAAGTAAATGCAAAATGTTTTTGTAATATATGTTTTTCTTATTGCTCTTTTATTCTTGTTTCTCCACACTATTTGTATATTTGAAACAAAAATAAAAAATAATTTTTGTTTCTTTTTTCTTTCCAGGTAATTAAGCTTTTCGAAGTGTCTCAATCGCACTGTCAGGTAAACTATGTGAGTATTTATTCATTAGTATTGGTAATGAATAATCAATTCTTTCATTTTTTTGCTGCTAAAATTATTTATAATGCTTCTATGCAGCTTTAAAGTTCAAAAAGTAGTGGACAAACGCGTCAAAATATATTGTTTTAATCAAAAAACATATTTTCAAGCTGTATCGTCGCGATTAAATGCTCAGTTTTAAGTTTTTGATCGTTCAATGTATTTTTGATTTTTAGCTTCTCAAGACTTTGTATTAAAACAGATCAAATGCAACGAAATCGCGTGACGCAACGTAAACGTCAACGTCACGCTCGAGTTTACAGAACGACATCGTCGTAAAGGTTGAGGCAATTTGAATTAATTTTTTTTTTAGATTTTTTGGTGTCATATACGGCTAATTGAAGACCAAAAACGTTAAAAACTGATATTCGGAAAGTTAAGTAGTTGCCACCCCGTTCAAAGATTTTAAGTCAGAAAAATTCATAAGATGAAGAAACACTACAACTTTGAGAGCTTTTTACAGGCAAGGTAAAGATCAACATTTTTATAAAGAGCGTTGCCACATGTTTAAACATTCAAAATTTTGCTAACTGATCTAATTTTTATATATCCTTTCGAACAATTGTTTTATTTTTTGAATTACAATATTTTTCATATATTGTAATTTAGTTTTAGCAAATATGATATATATTATTATATTTTTTGATAGTTTAGATCATATGATCAATGTATTAAACAAATCATCGATATATGAACATATAGAGTTTTATTTTTCTGTGCTGTGGCTGTGTATAGTATTGTATTGTTACTTTTCGGATTGAACCACTATATCATATAGTTGCCATAGTAACTGATCCGTCGAAATCAAGTCCTTGTATGTCAAACGTTTTTGTTTGACAAGGTATCTTCTCGAAATTTGGCAAAGATCCGAAAATTATCCGAGGCAGTGCTACAATTTCCGAACATATTGTTCATATACTACAATGGTTCAATAGCATATAGCTGCCATACAAACGGATAAAAACAAGATTTAGATCTTTTTGTACCCTTTTGCTATACGTATGCACCTGTGGAGGATATTATAGATTGGTTGCGACCGAAGTTAACATAGTTATAAAAAAAACAAGTAAGGGAGTGCTAAGTTCGGATGTAACCGAACATTTTATACTCTCGCAAAGTCAAATGGTAAACTCGTTTGAGATTTCTTTGTGGATTGACCGATATTTTCGGTAGAAGGTTAACTATAGGCACTGTAGTCCACATATTCAGTACCTAGGGGCTTGAACAGTTTTGGTTCGATTTAGACAATTTTTGGTCACAAGGTGGCATACTTTAAACGTATTATTCACGCAAAGTTTTACCCCGATATAATCATTGTTGCTTGATATGCATAGTGGAAAGTGAAAGAATCAGATGGAATTGAAAATGGTGTTATATGGGAAATAGGCGTGGTTGTAGTTCGAATTCGCCCATTTTCGCACTATAACATAGAAATATGAAAAGAACATTATGCACCGAACTTGGTTGAAATCGGTTGAGCAGATCCCAAGATATGGGTTTTCACCTAAAAGTGGGCGGTGCCACGCCCACTGACTAATTTTGAACGCGGTTCCTATAAAGTCATCTCATACCATTCCAGATAGAAAATTTATTGTCTCTGGCGTGTTTAATGCTTGGTTTATCGTGCTTTTAGTATATTTTAACAGTACCGTTATATGGGGAGTGGGCGGGCTTGTCACCCGATTTCACCCATTTTAACACCGTAAATAGAGGTGCTAAAAACATTTGCTCCCAGTGAATTTTGTTATTATAGCATTAGCTATATGTTAAAATAATTAGGGGCAGGATCACGCCCACTTAAAAAAAAATTTAACTGAAGATGCCCCTTCCTAATGTGATCCTTTGTACCAAATAACAGTCTTGTATCTTATTGCGGAGCTTAGTTATGGCAATTGATTTGTTTTTGATTAATGGCGTTTTGTGGGCGTGGCAGTGGTCCGATTACGCCCACCTACAATACGTGACGAGTCACCAACCCAACCGTCTAACGGTACCAAGAAAGATGTGTACCAAGTTTCATGAAGATATCTCAATTTTTACTCAAGTTACAGCTTGCACGGACGGACGGACAGACGGACAGACAGTCACCCGGATTTCAACTCGTCTCTTCATCCTCATCATTTATATATAAATAATCCTATATCTAACTCGAGTATGTATGTATATTAGTTAACACTTTTTCTAATCTAATCTAAAATACAAAAACTCCAAAACTCAAATTTCAGTGAAAATAAATATTTAACGATTTCTCAGTGATAGCTCTTTAAAATTTAGTTTATATAATTTTTTAAACACTCAAATAAATTTAGTCACCTGTCAGTGTGCTCTACCCATCACATTACATGTGACAAACGCATTATGTAGAATTAAGCTGCCATGTTCTAAGAGGCACAAGTCATTAACCTGCGCGCTTATTTGCCAATTTACTTTGCCTAGAATAGAATATTGATTTTTTCTTTAAATACTGCAGCTTAAATTTCTAAAAACGTGTATGTGTGTATGTATTTCTGTATATATGTACAGGTGTGTGCGCTAGCATGCATGATGGATACATTTCCGTTTGTATGTATATGTGCGTGTGGTGTGTAGTATGTATATACGTCAATTGGCTGACCCAGCTGGCGGTTGACCGATATAACGCAATTACCTATGCACATGTCTGCATATGTGCGAAAATTCAGTAAAAAGCGTAAAAACACAAGCATATGTTTAGGCGCTTAGCGGCAAAAAACAGAAAAAACCCATGCCGGCTTTCTCTATTTATAGCGACGACTGCTAAAAGCAATTGATATAGGTATGTATGTGAATAATTTGGAAGAGATAAAAAATTTTGTATAGATATATCTAATTGTGTGTTATATAGTATGTATTTACTTGTATATATATATGCATGTACGTGTGTATATAATGTATTTTTATTACTTACAAATTGCTCTACATACAGGCTCATACGCCTGAAAAAAGTATGTCAAATATATTTTATGTGCATATATGTATGTATGTATGTATGTATTCATATAGGTATATAGCTATATACCCTTCGTTATGTAGCATATAACTGCATATGTTTTCATTGATTGATTATTGAATAATAAAAATATTTTAAATAAATATGCATGTATATATAAAAAATCATACAAACATGCATACATACGTACATATATATTATACATACAAACATATTTCCGCTGGTATTTTGCTTACTCTCCGTTATTTAGTATGCACGTGCGGTATGTAGGTATGTCCATAATTTGCGGCGCATCCATTTTTTGGAACGCTTAATAATGCATATAGACGTATTAACACACATATACACACATATATGAATACAAAAGCGCTTATTATTTGCAGGTTAAGCGCATGGCTGTGCATACCTTTGTACTTGTTTGTATGAAAAGGCAACCGGCATGCGTAAATTCTGCCACTGTATGTGTAAGCGTGTATTTTATGTACCCACACACACATGCATACATACACTAACATATATTTGTTTATATTGAAAATGAAAGTTCAGCCAAAAAAAATCACTTCGAAATGCCGGCGTGTATTTATCGATTGCGCATATTAAAATGAAATGCGGAAATTCAGGCGACATATGTATATATATACACAGACATATACTCTGGAGTACATATCCAACATACAGAAATTTGTGTGCTCATTTGTCTGACAGCAATTCAAGTAGCGCGTGCGGATGGCGGGAGCCAAACGGGCATAGACTGAGTAAATATATGTACATATGTGTATATATTTATTAAATTTATATACTTGTATATATTTATAGCTACATATACTCATATACCTAAGTGTTTGTATGCATGTCAGAGTGCATTTGCACTTAAGTCTACACAAAATGCAGCGTTTTAGACAATTCTCCGTTTGACAGCTATTTACTAATAATATAAATATATATACATGTATAATAGAATATACATATATACATATGCATGTATATAGTGTCAGCTATAAACACGCATCGCAATCGATTGCCCGTTGTATTGACGCGTTCGGCAGTAGTTCGGAAACGTGACAGCGTTGGCACATTGAAATAATTCAATTACTAAATAGCGACGTAGGCATGCCAGCAAAACATTCTGCATACGTACATATAGGTATAAGTATGTGTATACGCAACTGTAGGCACATACATATGTACAAACAACTAGTCTTATTTACCAAAAGTCAATGTTTTCCACGTTGCTGTCTTCCGTCGCGTATGAAAGCAACACGCGCATAAACAAATAAACATGCACGCATATATAGGTATATACACGCACACCGATATATATATATATATATACATACATACATATTTAAATATTAAAGTCCAGCACGAAGCGTGCTGATACTTAAAGTTCGCCGCCAGCAAATAGGTAAATGTCAGACACATACACAAACATACTCGTACATACACAAACATATACATACATATGTATTTATATCAATACAGTTATGTGCATTCACTTGTTGTCTATTCATCTGTCAATTGCCTGTCTGTCTGTTAGTTTTTCTATTTCTATTTATAATTTTCTCACCGCGCTTTGCCTGGTCAATATATTGCACTTTCATATATGTATGTGTGTTTGTTTATGTACAGGTATTGCCTAATTTGATTAGCGGTTTTTCCTGCCTGAAAATAAAACACGCACACAGACTTTTCTCCACATATACACTCCAACTTGTGTCTATTTGTATGCTTCTAAGTGCTGTGTTTCCTTATTAGCTCTTTGTTTTCAAAATTAAACGCATTTTCCAAGACCTTTAACTTAGAAGAAGAATAAAGACAGAAGATAATGAAAGTGAGATGGAGAAGCTAGAGTTGAATTCTAAGCTAATTTTAAGCTCTTCAAGTTTTCCACACAAATTTTAATTTGAATAAAATGGCAGAAGATTTTCAATCGATTTAATTCAAGAGCGTTGGAGAACTAAAGAGAAACTAATTACTACCTCTGAATCTGCCCTTGGAACCCACAAGGCAATTTTGTTTGTCTCCATCACCTACCATCTTGTGGATTATGGGTTTCAATACTAAGTCGGGTTAGAAATAAAATGATAGAAAACCTTCATTCCAACTGTTATCTTCCCTCAACACCTCTAAACTTAAGTCAAACATGAAAAGGCTGATCATAAATACGAAACAGCTGTTCGTAAGAATTTTAACAGTTTTGAGATTCTTCAGATTGCCAAAACTATCGAGATAAAGCGGAGAAGAAGAAGCTATAAAAATAATCCTCTTTCACCAGTGAACAAGGGCAGTCTTTACTTGCAATAATCAAATATCGACTACTTACACACCTTACGGTAGAGTGCCTTGAATACTCAGCGATTATTTTATATTTCCAGTTCTCTGCAGAGCTCTGGTTTGAAATTTCTAATACGATATGTCAGCTATTTATGGATTTGTCAATTATTGGTTGAATAGAACCTTGGGGCTTCTAAAACAGAAAATAGTCAGTCTAATCTTTTACGCCCTCAGACTGCTACACTCAAACCTAACTAATAGGGGTGTGGCAGCTATATGCTATAGTAGTCTGATCTGAAAAATTTCTTTGGCTTCAATAGCGTTGTCTTGGGCAATAATCCATGCCAAATTTCGTGAAGATACCTTTTCATATAAAAAAGTTTTCCATATAAGGTCTTAATTTCGATCGTGTGCAAAAATCCAGATCGATATCTGAAAAACTGTTGGACTAGTTCGTGTATATACAGATAGACGGACAGACAGACGGACGGTGCTATAACCAACTCAGCTCATCATGCTGATCCTTTATATATATGTTTTATAGGGTCTCCGACGTTTCTTCTGGGTGTTTCAGACTGCATGATTCCATTCCATCCATTACCATGTTCAGGGTATAATGAAAGCTTTTGTTCAGTCAGCTAAGATTTTGAATTTTGTATCCTATAGGCCCATTTCCTTGCTATTCAAGTACTTGGTATCTAAGATACTTTAGTTTTAATATATGATCTTGATGGTTACTACCAGCTTTGATGTCATCGATCTATGCGTATGCTATAAACAATATATTCTAAAGGGGTTCCCTACAGAACTCGATATATCAAAAGCTTTTATCGATTATGTAAGAAAATTATGAGCTTTTGTTAAAGCTTTTATATATGCCATTTCCTTTTTATTAATATTTAATATTTTACGTTAATGCCATGATTTTTATTAAATTTGTGTATAGAATAATATTAAAGATTATTTTGTTCTTACGCTTCTTATGTTAGAAGAATCAAAATATAAGGTTATATCGGATATCTTGTGGCTCTCCGGGAACAATTTATTTTTAGAAAACTTAGTCTATAAGAGTATGAATTCGTAATAACTTATGGGATTATGAAAGCTCAGTTAATAATTAATATTTCTTTCCAAGAACCGACAAAATTATTCATCAACAATAAAGCAGCTACAATCCAATTAATAACCACAATAAATGCAAAGTTCAAACGATTTTTATTATTTGTCACCAATATGTCAACTGTCATAATTAGCACTTTTACTGTTAATTTCTTTCAAATTACTACGAGATCAATTTCCAATTGAGTGCGTACTCTTCTTTTGCTCAAAGCTTGACATGTGGGTGTGCCCTTACTACTTTTGTCGAAATTAAATGCCAAACTTATCTTCTTCCAGCAAATTAATTTATATATTGTTTGCACAATCATTTCCCACCGCCTACGCTAGAAACAGTCAATATCACCTTATTTGAGACCGAATGCTATAAATTTTCGTATTTGGCTAGAGCTTTAATTAGAAAACAATTTCGTATTTATGTCGTAGTCAAAAATTGAAAAGACACTACGCTGATGACAGAAAGCAAGTAATTAAATAATTGCGCTGTTGTCAAGCGGTAGCTTTAAATGCTGCAACTATATATGTCTTACCGTATTTTGACAATTTTGAGGCCATTCAATGGTTTAGTTTTGTTTTACTTACCTATAATTATCTGCTAGTTTTTCTAAAGATTATAGGATTAAATTCTCTTCTTCCATTTTAGTTAAAAAAGGAGCAGACTTCCTGGATCCTGCCAGTGATATCTCTGACTAAGCTCTTCATCCAACGTTTTGTAATATTTACGGCCAAAGCTCAAATAATATTTTTTTCAGTATTTCTAGAAGATCCAGAACTGAAAAAACGTGATACTAAAATCTCACACACATTGTAAGTTTAGTCGCATATCTTACCCCATTGCTAGTTGATGTCTCTGCTATATTATTCAACAGCTAACGTAATAAAAATCTGGTAATGATAGCGAATTATAGGTTTCCTCTCTTCTTTCCTTCTACAAAGTCTCTGAGGATTCAATATTGCTGCTATTTTCAGTCAAGTTATGAGTTATCGTTTGACTATCTCTACATACTACCCATTTAATGGCTCCAGTTTAGGCCTGACCACTGCAGCGTATTCAAAGTGGAGGTGGCCGCCATAAAGGTAGCAGTAGATCTACGGCTCCGGAGTGCAGTCGCTATCAAAGTGGTGACTATCCATTTGATAAGTACGGCAGCTATATTAGCCTTGAGTGCGCTGACTGTGCGCTCAAGTCAACTAGTGAAGTGTTGTCTAGACTCCTTATCTCTAAAATCGAGTTATCTTATGATTAGACTGGTTTGGGTGCTTGACCACAGCGGTATTGCAGGAAACTATAAGGCTGCTGAGCTTGTTAGGACAGGTGCTTCAGTGTTAATAGCTGCGGAATGGCAACGGGTAGGCGCTCTGTTGGCTTCTTGTGGTTCGCTACTGGAATGCTGGGCCTCAGAATACCTTAGCAAGCGTTGAGCAACTACCAGCAGCTGTGCAACCGCAAGGTCCTTCTGGACCAGGGTAAATCGTAAGAGGTCTAAGGATGTCTTTGCTTTCAGTAAGACCCGTCTTCCTATGGTTATTCTAACAGGGCACTGTTCAATCAGGATTCATATGGTAAGATTGAACATCTAAAGCTGCATCAGTTCTTGGGAAAAAGATGAGATAAAATAATCTCAAAATTTCCTCATTGAATGTGCAGCTTTTGTTAGATCAAGGCAAAAACACCTCGAATATCATACTTTTAGACATCCAGGTGAAATAGCGAAAATAGAAGTAAAACACGTAAGCAGATTTGTGATATGTTCAGAACTTTTTGCCAATAGCTAATATCCAACTACAAAAGTTTTTCGTCTGACTTCACGAAGCACCGTACATAAAGTCTAAGAATGATCTCCCGCCACGCTGAGAGATCAACCATCTAATCTAACCTAACCTAACTACATTTAATGGCCAGCCGTATCTTTTGGGCATCACAAACTCTTCGTTTAACAGATATTTATAAAGAATATATTTTATAGTTATGCTGTCAAAAATTACCATTTTACCTTCATCAACAGTCAAATCGTTTACTAATTCAGTCAGTTTGCTATTACTAAGTCTGTGGACTTATAGCTCATTTTGGTAGTTCATTGTCTTTTAATTCTATTTTCGGGAAAGGCCGTATTATCTCTTATTATCACACGCAAAGTTCATGTTGAATATTCTGGAAACTACCGAGAGTCAACGGTATGTTTGACGCGACTTTGAAATTGCAGTAGGATTCTTATATTTTAACTCTTTCCAGAAGCTTGAATAATCCTTTCTGGGGGTTTTTATACCATTTAACTTACAATAATCCCTCAGACCTCAAGGTGGTCGAAAACTTTTTAAGACTTTTCATTTTTTTATGTGTCGATTTTGAAAGCTGTAATCGATCGCCAAAAGACAATTTCTGAGTTGAAAGGCCTTCTTTGGATAAAGATCCAGGTCAGTTCCGATTACGCATTGTCCGACTGTCATCGAAACGGCCCTAGCTGCCATCTTAATAAGCTGATGATTTTGACTATTTTTTAAGAAATTGCTGGTAGTGCTCTTTAACAGCATCATCTGCTTTACAGAAAGAATAGTTAAGCCCGCAATTCTTTACCTACCTTTCAGCCTTCGCTCGTCGTACATGGCTTTATGCCAAATATATCAACCCGGCGATATTTATGAGCGCATTGTTCGATTCCACCTCAAAATGTCCCAATTCGATATGCACCATAACCTCACAGTGTTCTCAAAAATGCAAAAGATACATACGAGTAAATATGTATGTACATAAACCTATACATATGTGCAGCAACAGAGCTCCCAAAGCTGTCAACCTTGACTTAACAATCTTTATTTAAGTGGATATACTAAAATGCTTACGATTGCTTCTGCAGCGGCTTGTTGGAGTGGAGTATGTGTGCCAATTAATAAGTTTCTGCATGTTTGACCTTTAGAAATGGTAAGCATTTGCACACATACATACGTACATATACATGTACATATAAGTATAGTTGCAAGCATATACACATCTATGTACTTGAGTAGAGTTGAAGTTTGGTGTTGGCAACCCAACCCAAATCATGTTTCAGCTTTATGTTATTATTTTGTTGTTTTTGTGTTTTATTACTACTTTTTATTGCTGTTGTTTTTGTTTTGCCACACTCCCACGAACAAGATGAAAGGAGCCAGCAACGCTTGTTGATCTTTAAGGCGGCATGCAAGTGTGCAGATATATACTTATGTATGTATATGAATATAAACACAGATGTGTATGTATATACTTGTATGTTTGTGTATGTATATGCATATGTGCTTGTGTGCGTGTCTAACCAGCTCATTTACTTACATTTGATATGAAAATATAAACGTGATATCCCTGAAAGAGTTTACTGCAGCAGCATTATTAACAATGAATGCAACTACAAAAGCAACAATAGTCAAAAAAAACAACAAACGTAATAGCAACAACAATAGCACAATAAAGCAACAACTAACCTTGGCCTAAACGTCAAATCGCATAAAAATCGTATTATTAAAATGAAGAAAAAGTCGACTAGCCTAACGGACAGACAGACCAACAGCTTGAAAACGGACCGAATCGTTTGAATGTTGCAAGCTTTTGTACACTTTTAGTGCAGTAACACTACAGTAGAGCCGCTATAAGTTGAATAAGCATTATCTTATGCTCACAAAAAAGAGAGACTCTTCTCAAATAATAAAGGTCTCCATATAAAAACTTGATTTTGATCGGTCAGTTTGTATGGCTGCTATGTGATATAGTGGTCTGATCTAAACAATAAAGAATCGGAGATTGTAACCTTGGCTTAAACAACAATCTAGGTCAAATTTCGTGATGATATCTCGTCAAATACAAAAGTTTTCCATACAAGGACTCCGTTTTGAGCGTTCAGTTTGCAAGGCAACTATATGCTATAGTGGTTCGATCTGAACAATTGATTCAGAAACGGTAGCTTTCTCTTGTCAAATATTCCATGTAAAATTTCGTAAAGATATCTCTACAAATAAAAAAAAATCTCTATACAAGGGCTTGATTTTGATCGTACAGTTTGTATGGCAGTTATATATAATAGTATTCCAATATCGCCGCTTCCAACAAATGTGGAGCTTATTGGAGAAAAAAGTACGTGTGCAAAATTTCTGATCGATATCCTGTGGGACTAGTTCGCGTATATACAGCCAACTAGATAGATAGATAGACAGACAAATATGGCTAAATCGACATGGCTCAACACAGTGATCGTATATATATACATACATAAAAGGGGCTTTCACTTTTTATTCTGGGTTTTATAAACTTCATGGCAAACTTAAAATACTCACTTCAGAGTATAAAAATCGAATCTGTACTAATTTTAAAAAAATCTAAAAGTCTAGCGCGTCTAAAAATAATTCGCACCCACTTTACATTGTTTCTAGTTTTTATTTTAGAATAATCATCACTTATGCTCTTCAGTATGTTTCCGTTAGTAATCAACTATGTAACTGATTAGTACTCAGCACTGAGTGGTTGCTCATCAATCAACTGATGAGAGGGACTTTCAATAAATTCCGCAAAACAAATATACAAATGATTCATGCCATTTTTTTTCTCTAGTTATATATTTAGAAATCAAGGCACAAGTATATGTTTAAATAATCTTAATCACTCACTCATTTAAATTGCTACACCTGTATGTATGTATTACTTATCTGCCTATTTATATAAACTGTGTGAGAAGTACAATAATAATTTTGAGTTTTTAATGAATTTTGCACCACTATTTAATTTTAAAAGTCCATTTCTATAAGTCGATGTTTAAAATGTTATTGTTTTACATCAATGACTTTAAATGGATGAGAATTCCTATATATATAAGTAACTTAGGTTAGCAATTGAAACCTTCTTAGTATTAAATTTTTATTACAATTCGCGTAACTTCAATTGTAATCCTCTTCTGTTCTAAATCATTAAAATCGCTACAAATTTTTTCAGTATTTTTTCACTCGATTACCGTAAATGACTTAAGTCAATTGACTTACCCTTTAATTACTTCAAAATACCATACGATTATATTTTTATTTCAAAGTGACTTTATAGTGACTTTAATTTATTGTTTCTAAAACACTTTTTAATTATTTTTTCTTAATCTGATTTAAACCAAAAAAATATTTAAACAATCATACATTAGTCATTTTAATTTTGCAGATTGTTTGGAGTAAATATCGAACTTCAGTTATACCATTAATTCTCGAATATGACTTAATTCAGTTCACAAAAGTCGGAACTAAAGCACTAGTCGACCTTGTGCGGAGTGTCATTCACTTTAAGTACGAGTACAATAACCTGATTACAGTTCTAAATTTATTAAAATATTATGAATTCAATTATTTGAATCTATTTAGCTAACTGCAATTGTTACAGTCATCTCTAAATAGTTCGCTTGATACCCAGAAAGTTTTTTAAAGTATTTACTTGACTTTAATTTTGTTAGTCTTAGTCGCTAAAATTATTCTGATTTATTTCGTTGTTTCAACCACAACTTTGAAAATTACTTAAATCATTTAACTTGCAAAAATGTTTTGTGTAACCACGTGGGCTTTTTATATTTCGGGATTAGAGAACATTTTTTTTTAAATATTCTCCATTAAGAAGTAAACACTTTTGTACACGTTTAAATCAATTGTCGAAGCATTTTTGCCATTCTGATTGAGGTATCTCCAAACCATGATTTTGACCGCATCAACCGCCTCTTCAGGTGTCGAAAGACGTTGACCTCGTAGTTTATTGTCGTAGTGTAGAGTGATCCGTCTTCGGCGGTTGGTTTTTCTGATTTCTTGAATGACAACTGGCAAACAAATAGTTGTGTACCACTCCGAATTAAGTGCTCTACATTGTTCTAGTGGTATGATTATGACATACCAGTTTTTTCAAAAAAAACAGGCAACCATTTGTTTGGATCATGCTCCAACAATTTTTGTTGGATTCGGCTTATCTTGAAACACCCACACTGTGGACTGCCATTTATTTTCTAGCTAATACGCGTAAATCCACGATTCATCACCTGTCACGATATATGAGTTTTGAGGCATCGCTATCTTATTTGTTTTTTTTTTTTTTGATTTCTCTCGACCAATCGAAACGAACCTTTTTCTGAACGATTGCCAAATTGTGTGAGATCCAACGTGAGACATTTTTATTTACAATCAAATGTTCATGCAATATTGCGTGTATGCTGCTCCCACTAGTACATATAGTTATCTCGATTTTGCAATATTAGTTTGTGCACAGCATCAACAGTTTCCGGAACAACAACTGATTGTGGACGACCTTCACAAAATTCGTCTTGCAGTGATCTACGACCTCGATCGAATTCACCATACCATCGATAAACACTGGTCTTTGACGGAAGTTCATTGCCAAAAATTAAATTAAATTCATCGATGCACAGTTGCTGGATAAATCCACGTCGAAAGTTGTTAAAAGTAATCGCCCGAAATTAATATTTAAGTTACTGTAAACAACACAAAGAGCACTCGTATATCAAAAAGTTCTGAGTATGTATACCATCAAAACTGTCAAACTTTACGATAAAGTAATAAGCCAATTCTCGAAATATGAAAGACAACCTACGTAAAAATTAATGTATATCATTTACTTAAGTTACCTGGTGACATGTAACATTTCAACTTTATCTATTCGTTTTGACAGAACACTTCGACCCAATATATAACGGGGTCTATCGCCAACTTTAGTCCATGATTAAGAATTCTTAGACTGCTGGACCAAAGATATCTTTCAACAATATACAAACAAATTTTTGTCAGAAATATTTTATATTTTTTCCATGCATTTTAAGGAGGTTTGACTGTATACAAATCGCATATGAGCGTGGTATGTGCAAACAAGGGTCATCTTGTAAGGCAAAAAACCATAAAAAAATAACACAATGGTCGTAGCTTTATTGCTATTATTATTGCATTTTTCGAAGGCATGCAAAGTATTGCAAATATATACATATATATGTATATACATGAACAAGTAAATACATATGTATGTATGTATATGTAAGTATGTATGTAATTTCATTCTTCATTTGCAATACGCGCGTGTGTTCAGGAGTGAATGTACGAGTTTCTTATGTGATTTTATGTTTTGTGGTTACTGTTGCTGATTTTATTTGTTGTTGTTGTTTTTGATTGTAGTGACTTGCATGGTGCAATGATCTGCTTGCACTGATCCATCAAATTAAATTTAATGCGAAACTGAGCATTGTTGATGCTGTTGCTTGCCAGCAATGTGGCTAATGTTGTTGCTTCATTGTTGTTGGTGTTGTAGTAACAACTTGCATGCAGTGGAGTACTACTATATATTGTTATTGTTACTTCAGCTATTGTGTGTACAAGTGTTTATCAGTATTTGGGTGCGCTTGTAAGCATTTTTCTGTGTGAGTGTGTGTGTACTTTTGTACCTGTATGTGTGCGAATATGTGTTAGTATTGTTGTTGTGCTGCTGTTTTGGTGAATGGCAGGCACTTAACATGCCATGTCTGCGTCGCATTCATGCTCGTCAGTCCGTTCAACTGGTTGTCGACGCGCTGCCACATACAAATAAATACATATTTACATATGTGCTATGGTACATGCACACATACATATATACATACACTTGCCCATATGTGACTGACTGCCTCGCGCTGCTTGTGTTACTTTGCAATGAAATATTTCTGCACTATTTTTTCCATCAACACATACAAACATACATATAATACATAGATGCATATGTAGTAGTAACTTTGTTATTGCAGTTATTGTTGTTGTTGTTGCTCCGCGTCTTTTCACTGCATTTGTTTCGCTTTTTGTGTTTCATTCAAATGTGAGAAGTTCGCTGCTGCACAGCAAATGTTGCAAAAATATACATATACATATGTAAACGCATACAATAACATGCATATAACAACAACAACAAATACTCCAAGCGCAACGTCAAAACATTCTGCATTCGAGCACATTTATTGGGTCACGGTCGCTGGCGCTGATGAAGTCGTCGTCAGTTAGCGTTGTTTATTTTGTTATTATTTTTATTGTTATTGTTGCATACTCTATTACAAATATTGCTGCTTTATTTGTATATTATTTGTTCTACTATTTGCTTGTTGTTATTGTTTTTGGCTGGTGTTAATGTGCTTTGCGCGAGCATGCTTGGCTTTGACAACTGTTGCTGCTATTGTTATTGTTGTAGTTGCCAACATCAGTCACTATGTCAGCGTGTCAGGCGGCGTACATACAATCACTTCGCTGCACTTGTAAAGCCAAAATATGTGTGTGTGTTTGGGTGCTGCAAGCAAAAGTTGCGCGCCTGCGCTTACCATGAGCGAGAGCCGAGCGCTTGGTTTGCTATTGCTCCAATACTCACCGCGTGGAATGCATCAAAGTACATATAGACATAATTACATACATACAAATGTACATACATGTGTCGCTATGTAGTGCAGTGTGGCAATAGCGTGGTTCACATGGCGGCGGTTCGTTTTCTTATTTTGAAGCGTGGCAGCGGCGGCTAATGAAGTATCTCACCCGCTATTGCTTGTGGGCTGGTCTCAAGTACCTATGTTTATATATACAAATGTTTATACAAAAATCTCTATGTACATACATATATAGATGAAAATTTGCGATGCTTGCAACACGGCGGAACTTGCCAAACATTTGTGGTTTTGCGTTCATTTTTACGATTCGAATTTCATTTGGTTTGAAAGTTTTATTTGATATGGTTTTTTTTCTGCTTTTTATTGTAATTTCGAATATTTATTATTAAACAAGAAAAAAATCACTTACTTCATTTGCATTGAAGCTATGATACCCTTCACAAATAAAAGCATTTCCGTTTTGATCTATTACATCGTTTGTATGGCAGTTATATGCTATAGTGGTCCGATCAGAATAATTTATTTGGAATTGTAGCTTTGTCTTAAACAGCAATCTGTGCTAAATTTCGTGAAGATAATTTGTCGAATAAAAAGTTTTCAAAGACTTGATTTCGATCGTTCAGCTTGTATGGCAGCTATATGTCAGGCGGTTCCAACAAATGAGCAGCTTCTAGAGAAAAGGCTGGGTAAAAAAATGTATCTAAAATTTAAGTCTATAATTTTTGGTGTGCCCATTTTTAAATAAAACTTCATATTTCACAAACTACGCGATCGATTTGTAACAAATTTCGTGTATAATATTCCCTTGACGATCTTTGATTACGATTGAATAATAAATGGTTAAAAATCCGTGAAGACTTTCCATATAAGATCACTCCTCTCCGACTTTACATCACATATAGGCAGAATGTGAGAATTTTTAGTAAACTTGGCGAGAAACTTTCACTTAGCATTCTATTTTGAGAAAATTAATGATATCAGCCCATACCTTCCCCTATCCTCCATCAAAAGCTAAGGTATCTTAATGAAAGAAGAAAGATGTTTTCTTAAGCATGAAATATTTGATATGATAAGGTGCCAGTAATGGACAAAATCGGTCTAAACATTGGTCTAGCCCCCATAAACCATATATATAGATTTCACTCACTTGACTGCAGTTGTAAATGTCGATTACTATGTCTGAAATCTTTATAAAACTAGTTGATAATGCTTCGCTTAACTAACTCTTAAGCCAATACAGCCATGGCAACTTTGGTTTTTTCGGTTTCGGTGTTGGCGAAGGTGAATGAACGAAACGCATAAGCCAAGTTTTTTTTCGATACTTCAGAACCTTCAGTGTATGCTTTACGCCACTCAAATACTTGGACCTCTATTTGGGCTTATGTCAGATTTATAAAATGTATTGTACTTACATACATATGTGTTGTTCCTTATGATATTTTCGTAAAACCAGATGATAATGTTTCGCTTCACTTAAAGTGATTATGATCTTTCCATAATTTCACTATGCCCTCATATACCCAATATAATAATTTCAGCGCCTATTGTTTACTTTACATCATCGCGTATATTTAACAATATGTGAAATATGTTAATAAAATTAATTGAAACGGTCAATATTTTTCCTTAATTTCGTTTTTTTTTCATGTTCATATTTGTATACCCTGAACAGGGTTTATTAAGTTTGCCACGAAGTTTGTATTTGCCAGAAGGAAATATCGGAGACCCTATAAAATATATATATATACATAAATGATCAGCATGAAAAGCTGAGTCGATTTAGCTATGTACGTCTGTCTGTATATTCTTAAGTTTTCGAGATATCGATTTGAAATTTTGCACACGTACTTTTCTTCCTAAGAAGCTGCTAATTCTTTGGAAATGTCGATTTCGGACCACTGTGACATATAGCTGCCATACAAGCTGAACGATCGGAATCAAGTGCTTGTATGGGAAACTTTTTTATTTGACGAGATATCTTCAAGAAATTTGGCACGAATTATTTCCTAAAGCATTGGTGCAAACGCCGAGGAAATTGTTTATATCGGATCATTATAGCATATAGCTGCCATACAAACTGAACGATCAAAATCGAATTCTTGCAGGGAAAACATTTTTCAATTGATGAGATATCTTCAGGAACTTTGGCACGAGTTATTGTCCAAGATAATTTATTTTAATTATTTTATTGCTACATTGTAGCACCCAGTTCCCGATTTTTGCAATTTTCTTCTGAAATTAGCTGCACGTTCTCCGATCGAGCGCGCTACGAAACTAGATTAAAAAAAATTCATAGTATAGTTCCTCGCATGCCTATCTAGACATTGCTTTACTAATTATTTTTTTCACACATTTTTCACCGTTATAAACCGCACAGAAAGTCAAAGTTATGTAAGAGCCAGTGTATGAAGTTCTTTTATCATGTTAATGTTATATGGCATTATATAACACTTGTACACTGCAAAGTGCACATAAGAAACCGCATATATACATTTTCACAAACATACTTAATCGGGGAGTGCAAAGCTTTTATCTTTTTCATTTCGATTTTATACTTTTTACTTTCATTTCTTGTTTTCATTTGAAGGTTAGATAACTTTTACTCGCTTTTTTTGTTGTTTTCTGTTTGTTCTTGTTGTTTCGTTTTTGTTATTTTCTAAGCGACCGCGCATCGTGCTTGAAAGCCAACATTTTGTTGTTATTTTCGTTTACTTATCTTTATAGTTTGCTCTTTTTGTTGCATTTTTTCTTTTTTCAGGTAATTTAGATACGCGTTTCGTGTGTTGTCTTCCTTTCTTTCGAAACGTTTTTCCATTTTTTTTTCGTTTTTTCACCCTTTTTTGTTTTGGTTGCTTTTTACAATTTCTTGTTTTCCCTCTCTTTATTTAGATTTTTGTTTTTATTGTTTTTTGCTCTTGTGTTTTTATTGGTTTTTTACTTTTTTAATTTTTTTCTTTTTTTGCTTTTTACACTTTCCTGTTTTCCCCTCTCTTAATTTTTATTGTTTTCTTATCTTTTTTTGTTTTTTACTCTTTTTCGTTTTCGTTGTTCCTTTTTAATAATTCTTCAAGTGATGTGAAAATACTAGAAGTTCGAGTAATTCCTAGAAAAGATAATTTCACACTTCCGTTGAGTCTCGACATAAGAAAATTAGATTGGCTATAACTTCATTCTAATTTAATGTTTGGAATTTCGCAAATTGTGTAAACAATTAAAATACATTTGTACAGACGAACTTTTATTAGAACAGGAAATGTTTCATTTTTCAAAAATATTTTTGTAATCTAATTGATTGTTGTGGAATACTGGAAAAAAGAGTTGTAAGAGTGATAATATCCCAATATTACTTTCGAAAGTTCGTGGAATAAGATATTTTAACAAAGGGTCGTATTGATAGCAATATGTAGATTAAAAATCTTTCATATAAAAATCTTTTTATATTGTTTTTATCGACCAAGTTCCAGGCAACATATTAATGGAATAGTCGTTCTTCATTTGACTTCCTATTTATCCCTATACTTACAACAGTGTTCTGAACCAGCCCAAGATATCTCCTGTCTGAAATTTAATTTTTAATTAAATATTAAGAAATTTCACAATTCATACAAAGCTCCGGTTACCGAAAACCGCTTTCAAATATAAATACCAGAGGAAGAAGAAGAGAACTGATCTTAATACTAAAAAGTTAAAAGTTCTCATTATTATCTTTGAGTAATTCAGCTGTTCTCTGCCCTACTAGTTCGCTTTATTCGGTATATAGGGTAGATTCTTTCGCTATTACACTTAGACCATCGTTAAGCCCATTGTGCTCTGGAGAAATTTTTAGTTCTCCGATCGAACTGTTATGCAACTCTCCATATTCTAAATTGTTATTGTAAGAGCTGTCCAGTTCGAATAAAAATTCAAAACGCGCCAGTATTCAGTTTAGTTTTAGTGTATTTCTATAGAGTTGCCTTCGATTTGAGAATAGTTTGGAATTTCTTTTTCCTCGAAATCTGTCATAGCTACTTCTCTTTTATCCAATCAAATGTCGAAACTTAAAGGATTGTGACGTTACATGTATTTGAATAAGAACAGGAAAGTTCAATGATTGAATCTCTCTTTCATAACCAATGCACCTAAATTTTTTTATATCTTTATGAGACCTCTTTATATCAACTGTATGGTCTGTATAACAGAGTGGGTAAATTTGTTTTTTCAAATAGTTGGAGTTGGCGAGATTTTAAATTTTCTATCTGATAATAAGAAAACTGTAAGGCGGGTGACCTTCCCATTTCAAATTAGAGCTCATAATTGAAGAGACTCTCTTAGAGCTGCCTATCAAAGAATTTTGCAGAGAAAATTGTTTTTTTTTACCCGCCCTACTATACCTTATTAAAAAAAATCGAATAAATTAACAAAAAAAACTTTTATTCAAAATATTTTTTACTATTAAAAAATTTAGACCCAATACGAAAATAAAATTATTATAAGTATATAAAATAGAAAATTGATAGAAAAAATTATTTAATTTTTCGAATATTATTGTATATTTGAGTTAAGTTAAAAATTACAAAAAAAAAAATTTAAAACAAAACAATAACAAGAAATAACACAAAGCCGCAAAAAAAATATAAATAGAATAAATAAAACTTCCAAAAAAATTAAATTAAAGAAAATTTGTTAATTTGAAACAAAGTGAAACTAATTCCTTTATCATAATGATGGCAACACTGGATTTCCGTAACACAATTTTTTAGAATATTGTGTGAAATTCAAGTTAAGTGAAAAAATAAAAAACATTAAAAGTAAAACAAAACCACAAAACATAAAAAAACTAAATTAAGAAATTATTAAACATAAAAATTAAATTTTAAAAATAAAAAAAATTTCTGTTAACAATATTTAAAAAAAAAAAATTTCTGTTAACAATATTTTTGAAAAAAAAAAAAAAATTTCTGTTAACAATATTTAAAAAAAAAAAAAAAAAATTTCTGTTAACAATATTTAAAAAAAAAAAAAAGTTTTTTGTTAACAATATTTAAAAAAACAAAAAAATTTTTATTAATTTTTTTATAATTGCACTAAACAATTAAATTTAAAAAAATTGTGTTAATTTGAAAAAAAAATTAATTTAATTTATTTTTCATTCAATTCATTCGATGGCAAGTTGATTAAAAAAGTTTTTTGAATATTATTTTAAAACTATGTCAGGTGAAAAAAATAAAAAAAAAATTTTAAATCAGCCAAACCATAAAAAAAAAATTTAGAAAAATTAAAATAAAAACAAAAAGTGTTAAATCTAATTTAAAAAAAATGTTCGTGTATGATATTTTTGTCAGTACAAAATTTTAAATTAATCAAATTTTCAGTGCGATGGCAACACTGCAGTTCCTTAATAAAAGGAATACTCAAATAATAGAAACGTAATTTCGCCAAAAGTTACGCAATTGCCTTCGTCTTTGTTGTTTTTGTTGCTATTGTTTAGTTACTAAGTACTTTTCTTAGCATTTAGCTCAGAAATTTTATTGAACTGAAAGCAGCAAACTTTGCGCTGATAACCGAATCGACGACGAGATAGAAAAGTGAAAACAACAGCAACAACAACAAAAGCAAATGTGTGCATAAGAAACAAAATATTGCATTGCTAACAGACACAGAGTACTCAAGCGACAATAATAACAATAGAAATAACAACAACAAGGAGTAAATGCATGTACATTGTGGGGTGAGGGGGCTACTGGGTTGGCCAGCCTGCCACTGATCGTGTTAAGGTTTGACAGATGTTTCAATTTTAATTTTCCAATTGCACGTTACTGATAAAGACACGCTGAAGCGTGAAGAGCCAGCGCCGTAGCGCTATAACCGAGCAAACGTCAGCAGCTTTCCATCCGTTCGTGATATGCTCACAACAGCTCGACAGCATTGTCCGCTTTTCTTTGTTTTATCGCTTATTTGGCATTTGTTAATTGTTTTTGGTTTTGTAATAGATCGACTATTTCTTAGTAGAGAGAATGCTACTTTTTATTGTTTTCTTATTGCTGCTTTTCTACAATACATGAAATAGTGTTTTTTATTTAATCTTTATTTGTTAATTTCCAACATTTTTCTGTAATCTTGCCACACCTCTTGCCATCGTAACGAGCTGATAACTGCAAGGCAATAATATACAATTAAACACAGAAAAATTGAACAACAACAATAACACGATATGTTTATAGCGACACAATAACAAGTGTAAAAATAATAATTTATTGCAACAATACAAATAAAAACCCACCGTTACACATGTTTACTTGCTTAAGTATGTGGAAAGTAAATACATCAAACATATGTACACTCAGAGAAAAAGTTGCGTTAATTTAAGGCAAGCAAGAACAAGAAAAAACGGTAACTTCGCTGCACCGAAACAATATTACCCTTCACAGGTGCATTTCTTATGGCATAAAAGGGTATAAAAAGTCCGATCTGAACAGCTTGCTCAGAGATTGTTCCGTTGCTTTGGATAATAAGCCATGCCGAATTTCTTGAAGATAGCTATTTAAATGGAAAAGTTTTCCATACAAGCACTTGATTCCGATCGTTCAGATTTTAAATCGATATCACAAAAACTAAGCGGCTCGTTCGCGTATATACAAGTATAGACAGACAGACAGACGGACATGGCTAAATCGACTCAACCCGTCATGCTGATCATTTATATAAAGAAATAGTGTCTTCGACGATTTTTTCTGGTTTTTGCAAACTTCGCAGCAAACTTAATGTACTCTGTACAGGGTACAAAAATGCCAGTTTTAGTTTTTTTTAATGACTTGTTGAAAGCTCTTAGGTTCGCAACTCGGCGAGACAACTCTCGAAATTGTCGAAAAAATATTTTTCTGTTAGCGATCGTTCCTCGTCAGCTTTCTAATGTGTTTCTGAACAGAAAAAAAACTGTTCATAATTATGTCACCCGTTCAGAGGTAGCTTAAAATCTGTAGGAGCCGCCATTTTGTTACTTAGCCCAGACACTCATCCCAACTTCTATGTGAAGTTCGATAACCGATCTACTCTGAGTTAAGAAATCATATAATCGATATTTCAGCTCAAAGTAGAATAAATATTAATCAAAATCAGAATGTATTTAAATGACATTTAGTCATAATGATTTTAATAAACATAGGGATAACATAGATCTGCTCGCTCGTAAATATAAAAATTTAATTTTCAAATACAGTTTAACAAAAAAGTTTCTCTCTTTCGAACTTTGTCATATGTTGGTTCGTAACCTGTAATTTTGACAATTATATTAATATTCTTTCGCTCTGAAGTCCAAACTCAGATATCACAGTTTTTTTTATTGTGCTTTGTGTACCCTGTATTGTTCGTGAAAACAGTGCGAACTTCGAAAACTTCACAGCCTTATTAATAACTGAGCATTGTTCTATTACAGAGTTGCATTTGCACTCATCTCTCTACCTCATCTAAGTATTTGCTTATTTAATCTGCTTTGATGTCATAGAAAGCCCGCTTGGATACTTAAGAAAGAAGGAGCCTCGTTCACCCATCCTAAATTTAATCAACGCTGTGCAACATTATTTTCATAGTCAAAAGCCGGACTCTAGAGGTGGGCTTATTCTATACAAAATTCTTATAACGAAATATTGGACAAAATGAAAAGGAAATTCATTCAAATTGATTACAAATCCCACTCTCAATACCAAATACCGGTCGATATAAGAAAGCCTTCGTTTAGACAATCATCGATTTCAATCCCTCCGGGACGTGATGCATTTATTATGTAAATAACAGATCTCCTGAACTCCCAAGAACTTGTAATACTTTTCCGCTGACATAGAGCGAAATGAAGCTTGTAACCCGAGGCAAAGACGAACCAAGTAACTCGAAAATATAGCGCAGGTTTATTATTTGATGGGTTTCTGATTTAGAATCTTATAAAAATACTGGGTTTTGGACAGTCACAGTTTATGACTATTTAATAGTACCAGTTCTATGGCAGACTACTTAAACTACTTTTTTCACTCTCCACCTGAACTGTTTTTCTGTTCGACTAAAACACTTTTTATACATATTTCCCTCAGTGTACTTTTTCACCGAAAGTGTTGTAAGAAATAGAAAAAATAATCAAAAGTTGTGTGTGTAAAAGAGAAAGCAGTTGATCGCAGCACCTTAGCAGTCGAGCGAGAAAGATATGCTGCCGCCGCCTGCCGCTTGGGCAATTAGACACGTTGCCACTTATAATTACGCCAATGAAATCGCTGTTGCAATGTGTTAATGCAATTTCATCGAATTGCACTGCAGTCAGTCACCCTGACAGGCAATCAGTCTGGCAGTCAGTAAAATAGACAGTCTGTCCGCCAAACAAAAACACAGACAGACAAATCGCCTGTCTAACGCTCAGTGGGAAAGAGCAAATCAGTCAACAGCGCTGTAGAAGCGCCATCAATCGCTTAACACTCAACACTCAAACGGATTAAGCTATTTATCTCTGTAACTACATCTATTTGGCCGATAAAAGATGTGTGGGTTGTGAGAGATGCCGCGATCTTCATCTCAGCGATCTTCGTCAGTAAATATTATAAATAGTTGTATAACGAATGAATGTAAGTGTGTCGGTTGTAGTGCAAGACAACTGTCTTATTGAGCTTTTTCTTAATTGGGTGAGTTTTGGGGCTCATGGAGACCCATGTATATCTTGTTTTTTTTTTGTTTTTTAGAATTTTTTCCAATGAAAATTTTATTTGTTGGTAGAAAAAAATGCAGATAATTAAAGAAAAATAATTAATAAATAAAACACAAAACGGGTGTTGAGCCTACAACACTATATACATATGTTACATTTAAAATGTCTTTGATCTGCTACAATAACACTAACAACAACAAAAAGCTTCTAAAGCATTCACTTACATACAATTGAGAAAGGAGAAGCGGAGCACAAGGGAGGAGCAAACGCTTGGTGCAGTGTAAAATACATAAACACACTCTTACATATATACAGGCGCGTGTAAAGTACCACGAGTATGTATGTAAACAAATTTTATTTTTATTCTTGCTACATTTTCATTTTGTAGCTTTTTGGACCTTGAAGAGAGGATATATTAAGTTTGCCACAGAGTTTGTAACACCTAGATGGAATCGTCGCAGACCCTATAAAATATATTAGCATATAACTGATCAGCATGACGAGCTGAGTTTTTAGTTTTTGAAATATCGTTCTGAAACTTTGCACACGCTCTTTCCTCCCCAAAAAGCTGCTCATTTTTCGGAACCGCCAATATCGGATCACTATTGCATTAAGCTGTCATATAAACCGAACGATCGTAACAAGTGCATGTGTGCAAAACTTTTTCATTTAACGAGATATTTTCGAGCAACTTTGGCATATGTTATTATTCAAGACAGCATTGCAATCTCCGAAGAAATTGTTCTGATCGAATGACTATAGCATATAGCTGACATAAAAACTGAAGGATTGTAACTAAGACCTTATATGGAAATCTTTTGTACTCGAGGAGATATCTTTACTAAATTTGGGGCAGGTTATTATCCAAGACA
Source organism: Bactrocera oleae (assembly GCF_042242935.1). Taxonomy (NCBI): domain Eukaryota; kingdom Metazoa; phylum Arthropoda; class Insecta; order Diptera; family Tephritidae; genus Bactrocera; species Bactrocera oleae. The sequence continues at coordinate 51,839,038 of NC_091538.1, read as the reverse complement.
TTGCTGCAATCATTGAATATATTATTTGGATCGGAGAACTATAGCATATAGCTGCTATACAAACTGATCGAAGAAAATCAAGTTCTGGTAAGAAATATTTGGTATTTGTTGAGGGCATTATAGATTCGTTTTTTCTTGTTTTGGTTATTCTTTTTCTGATTTCTAATATGTTTTATTTAGGTTTTTATTTTATTAGGCATTTTAAATTTTGCTATCAAAAAAGCGAATATTATTCAACTCCATGCTTGAATTAAATAATCTTATACTAAATTCTATGATTTAGAGGAGGAATTAGATTAGTTCTTTCTATTTGTGATTTTTCGATAGATAGAAGTACCTACTACTGTCTAAGAACCTATCTTTCAGCGTACCAAGTGAAAAATGTACGTTTTTTACCCACCCTAATACATATATATCTGTTTATATAATTGTGAAAAAGCCTCTTCAGGTGTCCGATATATTTGTATGTATGTATCTGTATTAATTGATTTACAGATCCTCGTAAATATTCATTACTAACAGACATACAAACCGGCGGCGAATCGTTAATTTTTCCATATCGCTGCCGTTCAACAACTGTTTCAATGTGTTGCAACCGTTATGACGATCCATAAAATAATAACGAAACTCATTAAAATGTAATAGCAATTTGTTGCAATGTAAAATAATACTAAAACAAAAAGTAATTAAAACATCGATGTTAATTGTTTTTCAATATGGAGTTTTAATTTGAAATTTTTTCAAATAAACTAAAAATTAGAGACTTTTTTATGAAATTGACTATGAGTTATATCTCGTATTCACCATATATCTCACATATTTTCATATATTGAAAAGGGAAAAATAATGTAACTTTATACATAAGTATGTATGTTGCATGTTGCACATTGCCGCTCAATTTGAATCGCCTTCTGTGCATATTCTCGAAAATTTTTTTACCACATGTGATGTTGTTATTTTTCTTGTGGTTGCCATATGCAGCGCCATTACGACGCTGCAGTGTAACGGTAACTATACATTAATTTTCCATATTATGTTTGTTCAACATGCAAATGCGCTTAAGTTGATGTGACACAGTGTAGCATTTTGTGAAAACAACGTATTAACTTAGTAACAACTTTTTGTTGTATTTGAAAATATGTTTAAATTTTTATAGTATATTGTATATTTTTGTATGAATCATAAAAATATACATGATTTTTGAATAATGGAAATTTATTTTGCATATAAATATCGAATTTCGATACTCAAAAATACACTCTAGTGAAAGCTAACTACTTTTAGCACCACGCTGAATGTCTCTAATTAATAATTTCAGGTATATAGTATCTGTTTTAGGTACTTAGTGACTATTTTGGGTATTCGGTGTCTATTTTTGGGTCTCAATATCTTTTGAAGATTACTGTTTTAGATAATAATTAGTAGTTAAAGAAAATTAAGGTATTCTATATCTATTTTCGGTACTAAACAACTTTCGGAGATTACTATTTTAGATAATAATCAGTAGTTTAAGGAAATTAATTTATCTACTTTCGGTACTCAATATTATTCTGTGAATATTATTTAAGGTAATAATTAGTTATTTAAGAAAATTAAGGCATTCGCCATATATTTTCGGTACTCAATATCTTTCGGAGATTACTGTTTTAGATAATAATTAGTAGTTTAGAGGAATGAAACTATTCGGTATCTGTTTTTGGTAGTCAATATCATTCTGAGATTATGGTTGTAGGTAATAATCAGTAGTTTAAGGGTATTAAGGTATTCGCTATCTATTTTCGGCACTCAACATCTTTCGGTAATTACTGTTTCAGGAAATAGTTTGTAGCTTAAGAAAATAAGGAGCTCATAAAGAGACGAAAGTACCTGTTATCGGTACTGAATATATATTTTATGTACATATTTTCAATTAAAATTTACTAATTCTTGTTTTAATTACTTCAAAATATTTTTATTAAAAGTAGAGAAACTACTCCGTATCAGTTCAGAATATATGTGTAGGTAATGATTCGGTAAACATTGATGCCGTATAGTTTTAATTTAAGGTACAAGTTTAAGTATATGTACATAATCAAGTTCTTTTCTTCTATTGAAAGTGACATTTTTTCATAAAAAAAAAATATTTCTTTATGCTGAGATTCTTATTTTCATTGATTTTTCTTCAATAATTGATTTTTGTTAACTACATTTTATACCATAAACAGGGTAAATTAAATTTGCCATGAAGTTTGTAACACCTAGAAGAAATTGTCATAGACCTTATCAGCTGACGAGCTGAGGCGAGTCAGCCCAGTCCGTCTGTCTGTCCGTCTATCTGTATATACGCGAACTAGTCCCCCAGTTTTTGAGATATCGATCTGAAATTTTGCACACGTCCTTTTCTCTCCAAGAAGCTGCTCATTTTGTCGGAACCGCCGATATCGGGCGAATCAAATTCGAGTTTTTTGCAGGCGTCTTTTGCATTTATGACTGGTATTATAGCTTCAGTGCAACCGAAGTAAAAGATTTTTCATGTTTAATTTTTTTATTTTTTAGTAAAAAATTAAAAAAAATATAATCTATCACTAAAAATACTTTCAATACTTAAATATTTTTCTAAGCAATATTTAATTACCTCTGCTCCACTGTACGCCAAGTGTCATCCCCGTTACTAATGTTGGTTAGCGATTTTAACACTTGCACGTCGCGCCTTGGATTTTTTCATGAAAAATGCACATTCAAAGTCGCCAGCGCGACGCATGCGATGCAGTTAATAATAAATATTTACGCTAACTGTACTATACTACAGTCATGTGTAACCCCACACTAACTGCCGCGGCTGGCCGATTGGTGGTCACTCATACGCCGGTGTGTACGCATATGGCGGCATGTATGTATGTGTTTATGTATTATGTACCTATATTTATGTATGTGTGTATGTGTGTGTGTGTGCTGTGGTTGCATTTTTTTATTGCATATACTTATAGTGTAGCAAAGCTTTGTAATCATGCGGTACATTGACATTTATTACAGTTTAAACGTTTAGAAATTGTTGTAATTTATATTTAAAAAAGCGAAAAATTAAGCAAAATAAAAAATCATAAAATTAAAATTTCGAGAAAAAAATCTGCATAAGTTAAAATTATTAATGATATGACTAAGACAAGTCTTTAAGTTGTGCGATTTCTAAAACAGAAATGCCTAAGAAGTTGAACCGCGCCGGTATTCGCAAAAAAAATTAATTTGATAAAAAGTTTCACAATGAGTTTTGTAAATACATACATAGTATATACATAGGTATACACTCGTATAAAAAAACCGTTTTCCAGTTCACTGTGGCCACTTTGTGTTATTCTGCATACTTTGTTGTCGCTGTTGCTTGTATTTTTTAATATTTACATATGTTTGCATAATAAAACTTTCTACGAAACACGGTACACTTGTTCTTCGATCGGCCATTTGTTGCGACAATTTCATTAGCATTTATATATACATACATGTATGTGTGTATATACATATGTATATACGTATATATGTATACATAAGTATGCGCGTTTATATATGTAAGAATATGTGCACATAAATCCATTAAATTATCCGTTAAATGCCGCCTGCAGTCCAATAGGCGACCAAGCTTTGTACGCACTCACGTCACGCCTGCTAGCAGCGTCAGTATATATGTATTTAGATATGTGTGTGTGTGTGTGTGAGTTGTCATGAAAAATTCATGCGAATCTGTCAAAGTCAATTGACTCGATTAACACTTCATTGCAATTCAATTGGCTCCTGGATTTTGACACGGTGTACAAGTATTGGGTTAGTGGAATTTTTTGTTGTTTTATTTTTTACGGTAAATCTATTTGCAAACGATGACGAAATCGAAAAACTGCAAAATTTTTTGTTTCAGTTTTCACACTTTTAGTTTGTTGGTCGTAAGAAAAATTATGAATTCAAATTCTTGAAAGTACCGAATTTAGGTACTAAAATTTATTTTGTGTAAAAACTAAAAATATATTCTTGAGTTGAGTACTTTCTTAAAAAAGAGAATCTAGATTTTGTGTACCGTTTATCTCTCAAGTATCGTATTTCGGTACTATGCTTATAAAAATTTGTAAAAATTAAATTCTAATGAGTTCGATATAAAATTTAGGAGCTTAATATTACATTAAAGTATGTAAAGTATAATAATCCATTATATGTAATAACTTCAACAATGTCCGAATATGGGTACACTGCATAGATACATCTCTCATCAATTCTAAAAATATAGTTTTCTGTGAAAACATTTTAAACTTGAAGTTTCCGTTTGTATTTACAAAATAATTAAAACCAAATAAATGTACCGTATTTTTTAAAGCACCGAATTTCGGCAATACAAAGTGCTTTTTAATAAAAAAAAATCTTTAGGTTCCAAATACAATTTAAAAAAATATTTAATATATATATAATAATATATCTATCTATATAATAAGATTTTAGGTAAACCTAAATTTATTATGTAAATGTACCGAATTTAAATATAATATATTCCAAATCCGTTTTATGAGCAGTATAGGTGTACAGTGACAAATAAAATTTGAAAAGAAATTTCACTTTAGATTTTCGTAAAACTAAATATAACGGAAACTGAAGAGTACCGAATTTGAGTATTTCAAAGTGCTCAGTATTGACTAGAATTACAATTATAAGTGTTTTGTAGAAAAGATTTCCAATTTTAACTGCTAGTGGGATTTGTTTAAAAAAACTTTGAAATTAACCAAGTTTCCAGAAGTACCTAATCTTCTATTCAAGAATGTATTAGTAGTCAAAATAAGGTAGCTTGTAAATTAAATCAATTTGTGACCACCCCTATCTGAGGGGCATATTGTTGGTGAAATTGTACAGAAATATCGAATCGGACATTGCGAAAGTGTTAAATGTACCGTACTTTTTAAAATACCGAAAGTAGCTACTCTAAATGACATAGTATTTCTTTAAATTAACGTAAAATTTATTTAGAGTTATTTGGAGAGAAATATATACGTGAAAATACTCGGTACTGATTTAGAGTCATTTTTAAAAGCGAGAAAACGAAATTAAATTCGATATAATTAATTACATATACTTGTATGTATGTACATATGTACCAATTAACAATAAACCATAAATATGTATTTTTTTTTGTATTTAAAACTGTAGTATGCTAAAACGTGTTAATAATTACTTTATCTTAAGTGCTTTTTCGGTATTCTATACTTATTTTAGATACTTAGTATAATTTTTAGTTCTCTTTGTTTTGCTACTTTGCGTGTTTTTACCAGTTTTAGATGTACTGTACCTTTTTACGACTACTTGTTGCAGTTTAAATATATCTCTGATGCTTAAGTGCTTCGATACTTAGTAAAAGTTTTAGGTACGCATTTCAATATAAATCTGTACCGATATTTCTGAGAATTATTTTTAATAAAATTTGTATATACCTATATTTTTCATACATCTGTTTTCCATTCAAAAATTGGTCCTACCCAAATGTTATATTTTCCTATGTAAAAAATTTAAAATTTTACTCCAAAATATTTAAATACAAGTACTAAGTCGATTCTCTCCACCATATTCTATTTCACCCGAATCATCTGCTTTAAATATCTTTCGGCAATCAAACAATGTCAACTAAGGTCAAAAGAGCAACTCATTTACACACTTCCGCTAGCAAAGCTAAACACACCCACACACACTGACATAATTATATATGTTATAGAGCCGAATTTATGCCAACTCAGCGCAATCTTTGCACGCGAAAATTCCAAGCCTAACACTATTACTACGCGATGGTGCGCTATGATGACGCTCAGCGTTACTGTCCAGCGTCACCGACAGCCAAATTATGCGCAGAAAAAAAACACAACAAAAACATACAAGAACAACAAACGAAAGAGAATATGCGCAATCATCAACAGGTATGTGGTGTGTTGTCGGAAATTTGCGAACAACATTAAGAACAAAAAAATTGATGATGACTTTATGTAAACATGTGTGTTTGTATATTTGTATGTGTATGTCTATATGCATATACATACGCCTATGAATTTATGTGTACATATAAACTGCAACAATGTGGTGTAGATATTTACTACATATGTATATTTTATGTATGTTTGTATGTATGCGTGCTCGTCTATTCGTGTTGCCCGCAAAAACAAGTGATAAGCCGACAACAAAGTGTGAAATATACAAGCGGCCGAGTGTAAGAGCAAATGAAAAGTAAAATAATGGAATGCTGCCAAAATGTGACAGTAAATTAAAAGCAAAAATATAAAAAATAAACAAATTAATAAAAAATAACAAATAAAGTATAAAAAAAATAAAATTAAAAAATAAATGTAAAAAAAATTATAAAACAATTAAAAAAAATATTAAAATATAAAAAAAAAATTAAAAATTAAAAACATAAGTAAGAAATATAAATATATGCAAATATAATATGTGATAGAAAATACATAAGTTAATAAAAAAACCGCAAAAAATTTGGTAAAATAAAAAAGAAAATGTCATTATTTAAAAAAAAATAAAAAATTTACTGACAAAAAGAAAACGAATATGCCAAAAACAAAATTTAATAAATTAAAAAAAAAATTAAAAATTAACAAAGAATTTTATTATTTAATAAATTTAAAAAAAAATTAAAAATTAACAAAGAATTTTATTATTTAATAAATTTACAAAAAAAATTAGTTAATTAAAAAATCAAAGGCTTAAATTAAATAGTAGAGAAACGAAAAGGAAAAAACCATCTGTCAAAATTATTAATTATTACATTAAAAATTAATTATTTAATTAAAAAAATTAAAGCTAAGACACAAAAAGAAAAAAATCTGCCAAAATAATAATAGAATAATTAATTTATTAAAATAAAAGTTAAGTATTAAATTAAAAAAAAGTAAAAAAATAAAGAACAAAGAATAAAAAAATTAAAGAAAAAAAAATGTGCAACGAATAATTGGGTTAATTTAAAAAATGTCAAAAATTTAATTCAGCAATCAAGAAAACAAAAAAAAAACACGTATTTCCAAAAGTTAATAAATAAAGATAAAAAATTAAAATAGATATAGTAAATAAATAAATAATATTTAATAAATTTAAAAAAAGCTTCGTTAATTAAAAAAAGCATTAAATGAGAAAAATAAATAAAAAAATAATATATAAACACAAAAATAAAAAAAAAAATGATAAAAAACTATAAAAAAAACGCCACAAAACTAGAAAAATTAAGAAACTAAAACACCATAAAAATAAAAAATAAAAATAATTACAATTAAAAATGTATAACCAAAAAACAATGAAATGCTAAACATCCGCATTTGCCGCATCACCAGCATACTCAGCCACAAATCGGTGGTTTGGTGATAGTAACAGCGGCGCCGACGCTGCCATCATCAGCACCACCGACGTTGTCGTTGTTAACGTCGTGTTTGTGTTGTTTGTTGCTGCCTTAGTCGCTGCGGTCGGCATTGTCAATGGTCGAGAACAATCTAGAAGAGGCGCCAGCGCAGCAATCAAACATACATACTCGAATATATGTATACTTACACACAAAAATATATATCTACATACATGCAGCTAAATTGCCATACAAACCGACGCTTGCGATTAATGCTTTAATATATAGTATGTAGATTTGTATGTGTGTAGTTGTGTATTTATCAGCCGTCGTGCACATATGGCAGTCACTGTAAGCCCACTCACTGCAACCGCACACACACACAAGCGCATATTTACAATTTCATTGCATACATATATACATTCATATGAGCTATAATGAAAAGCCTCTATATATTCGTATTTGTATATATAATATACATATATAAATGTGTGTGTGTGTGTGTGTACAGCTAAGCCTACCCCACAACCGTTCCCGGTACTTAGTACGCGCACTTTATTCGATTTGCTGCCACCTTTTTAGTGTGACGTCAGTCGGTGCTGCTGCGCGCCTTTCGCCGTGCCATAACGAGCCGCCTGCATGCCGCACACCTAACCCTTACACTACTTGTTGGGTTCTTGCTATCAATACATACAAATACATTTTTTTTAATTTTGTGCTGTATTTGTTGTTGCTATTAGTACGCCAGCGCCCCACGACAATGACTTTTTCGGTGAATGCTGGCGATTGCGACAAGCGAAACGACTTGAATGTGCTCAAAAGCTCCAAAGTGAGTGGGCGCTGTAAGCAAAAAATTACTAAGAGAGAGAGAGAGAAAAACCCATAGAGCGTATCATATAAAGTGAGTGTATTTGAGAAAATTTTGACATATTGAGTATTTGCGCTTTTGAGCGCTTGCAATACTTGAGTGAGTGCCACGGCTGAGTGAGTTCAATACTTGAGCGATTGCAATGCCTGAGTGAGTGCAATACTTATTTGAGTGCCTACATATTGGAGTGCCACACTCAAGCAAGTTGGCCAGCTAGCGCTAAACCGCTTGCACTAATCGTGTTAGAGAGCTTATGCCTCGATACGAATAACACCTGCTGGCGCACATTATAGCCCCACGAACGGTATATACATGTATGACTGTGTGATCTGCACTCAAAATCCACCATGCACTCGCACTCACTCACGCTCACTAACTCAGCAATGCACTCGGCAGCCCACTCGCACACTCAACGTGCTGGCAAAGCGTACGCCAACTTGACGACCCATTGGTGTACATTCCCCAACAGCACAACGTTAGCAGCAGTACGATTTCGAACTCGCTCGGCGTAAGACATTGACAGTTCCCGTAGACGCGGTCGTACACATACATAGTATATAATAGTGTATATATATATATTTATATATATGTACATATTTGCCAAATTGCCACAAAACGTTCACGTCAGCAGCAGCAGCGTTAGTAATTTTTTGCTTGGCGGTGTACTGAAATCGAAATAACTGTTCGAACGTTATAGAAAATTGCTTGCTTTCATAAAATTTTGAAAACATTTTTTTCGTGTTTTTGCTCGTCGACAGTGCAGCAACGACGCAACGCACGTCATCAAGTCAGTCAACAAAGCGTCGCTTGCCGTAGTCGTCGTCGTCGCGTTCGACGTTGTGTCATTCTTTGCCGTCGTAGTCGTCGTTGTCGCCATTAGCAGTGTGTGTTTCTTCACAACAGCTTGTTAGAAAAGTGGCCAAAAACAACGGAAAAAAGTAGCAAATGAAACTTGAAAAATAGCAAAAGATTTTGTTTTCGAAAAATATTTTCGAAAGTGTATCGAAAAGTGAGCGCGTGCATTTTATAACGTAGCGTAAAATAAAAATAACAACAACAAGCATACGCGTAAACTGCAAGAAAAAGGTGGGTGAAGAAATCATATTGTTTTAAAAAATTAGTAAGAAATATTTAAAAATTTAGAGGAAGTAAAAAAAAAATTAATTTTTTGACTAAATAATTGAGAAACACGATTTTTTTAAGAAAAGCAACAAAATCAGTAGTTGTGATTAGAGAAGTGCAGCGAAAAGTGTAAGAAGCCTACAAAGCTAGAAAGCGATCAAATTTGTTGGTGAAATACTGAGAAATATGATAAAATATTTTTGAAGCAGAAAACAGACAAAGCGCAATGTAAAGAAAATATAATACATGCCATAAAAGAGTGAATGAAATGAATAGTTAAAAGTACAAATATGCTTAAGAAAAATTAAAAAATTTGAAACTTCGAAAATTTAAATATATATAGTTTTGAAAAAAAATAAATTAAATTTAAAAATTTAAATTTCTTGAACATTAAAAAAATTGGAAATTTCAGAAAGCAAAAAATTTAAAATTTTAAAATTATAAAAATTTTATTTTAAAATTAAAACCACTTGAAAATAAAAACTTTGGAAGTTTCAAAATCCAAACATTAAGAAAATTCAAACTTTGAAAATTAAAAATTTCAAAATCTTCAAGTTTAAAAAATTTTAAATTCTGAAAATTATAAATAGTATAAGTTTTAAAACCTTATTCAAAAATATATGTATAAGTGTAGTTCAAACAGTACAGCTTAAAATATAATAAAATCTTAAATGAAAATCTTAAAAAAATATTATATTATAAAAATTTATATTTAGAACAGTAAATATAAAAAACAATATTTGCGCATTAATTTACTAAAAATTTTAATTTAAACTTTTAATAAAATAAACACTTTAATATTGAAAGACATATAATTTGAAAACATAAAAAAATTTAATTATTTTTGGATATTAAATTTAAAATCAAAAACCAAATAAAAAAAAAATCTTAATTCTTAATTTTTCAATTTCGAAACTTCAAATTTTTTACATTACAATATTTCTTTTTTAGCAACAAACAACAAACGTCACAAAAGCGACAAGCGCCAAATGCGTAACGCGATACGCTGAAACAAAATAAATTAAAACCAAACGAATTTATTGCAAAGGTGGTGCAATTTCACGATTTCGCGAAAATTGTGTGCAAAAGAATTTTTGTTTGCCAAAAAAGTGCAAGAATAACTGAAAGAAATTAACAATAAAAAACAGTTAAAAAGATTTGATAATTAAATAAAATCATATAATTAAATAAAAAAATAATATAATTGATTAAAAGAATTAATAAAATTAATTAAATAATAGGTAAATAATCAGCTAAAATAATCATTAATTTAATTAATTACAAAATTAAGCTAATTATTAAAAAATCAAAGTAATTAATTAACAAATACTAGAAATAAGTTGCAAAAGTCAAAAGCAGAACATTTTCTGCGTCTTTAAGGGACAGCTGGCACATTCCAATACAAACACACAGACAAATACGCATACCGACAAGCTTACCTATGTACACTTGAAAGCGAAAATTCAAGGCGAAAATTGTAATGCTCAACGCAAATAGAAACTAACCCACACAGAGTGAACGAAAAAGCAACAAAAAAAAAAAAACTACAACAATAACCAAAAACTTGTGTATTTTACGATTTCTGCGAAATTTTCAAAGAAAATTTTACTAAACAGAAAAGCGAAAAAAATATTTACAAAATAACAGAAAAAATACATTTGAGAAAAATTAGTAAACGAGTGTGAAACGAAGTGCAAAAACTGAAGCGGAGTGCAGTTCGGCTGTCTGTGCAGATTCCTGCGTTAAATTGGTAGGTGATTCATGCGAATTGGAATAAACTGTTGTGTTTTAATTTTTTTTTGACATTAAGAAATGTGTGTGCGATTAATTAGCAGCGCAAAAAAAAAAAAGAAAAGAAAAAATTAATAACAATTTATACGCGCATACATATAGTTCATAAGTAGGTGACTAATGCAGAACGCACAAGTAAATACATATTTAATTTATTGGGGAAGTGCTGAAAAATGAACGCAAGTCGAAAAAAAATACTTATGCGTTTGTTAAAATAATATTCATTTGATGAGATTATTCAACGTTTGCTGCCGATATGTGCATACATACACACCTACATATATACATATGTTCAAGCCAAAGTGCTTGTAAAAATATGAAACAATTTCAAGCGGCTCGATTTGCGATTTTCGCAAATTTATTAAATTTTGATTTATTTATCTTCGCTGTTGTTGACATTAAAATGTTGTTGCACCCAAAACCTAATATATTTACCTGATTTAGTTACCTGTTTTTGTATTGCTAAACAGCTGGTGAAAGGAACTAATTGCCAATGTGGCATATGCCTGACAGAAAACGATAGAAAAAATTTGCGAAAATTGGCATAAAATGCAATGAAAATTGTGGCAACTTTAAAATATGCACACATTTTTAGAATGGTATAAAAATATTATTTTCATAGTTTTTGCAAATGTAAAAAAAATTCAAAAGTAGTTTTTTATTTAAAATATTTTTTTAAATTTTCTAAAAAAAAATTTTATTTGCAAAATGTTTCAAAAGTAATAATTCAACAATATTTTGATATCAAACATTTTTCAAACAAAGTTTGTGTCTTACTTTAAATAATTTTTTCCCAAAAAATTTGTTTAAGAAAGTTTAAAAAACATATTTTTAAGTTTACTGTGAAGTTGTTTTTATAAAATATATAAATTATCATTAATAAAATCTGATAAAATTAATGTATAATTTAAAAAATTTGCTCTAATTATTATGTAAATAAAAGTTAAGCGATTTTACCAAGTTTTTCCTGACAACAACAATGTTATTCAAATTAATGTTCCATTACATTTTGAAATTTAAAACCAGTGATTTTCAAAATTCAACAGTGCTTTCAACATATTGCCATGTTAAATTGTCTAAGAATACCAACATCTTTTTGTACATATTCATTTAATTTCATAATAATATCAAAAAATTTGGATTGTTTCCTTTCGTAGAACGCTGCAAAGTATTTCGTGCTCATTTTTGAATTTCCTTTGTACTTCTTTCTTCTCATGTTTTTCAGTAGAATTGTATTCTTATCAAAATGAAGTGAGTTTTCGAAACAAGTGAAACTTTTTTTATATGATACATGCAACTTCAAAGCTTAAAACATAAAATTAGTTTTGAAAATTCCGAAAAATAAGTATATATAACTGCATTTGTGTTCAAAGCAAATTAATTTATCCGAAATAAACTCGAAAGAAATCTCTCTGTTCCTAGAAAACCACAAAAACGCAAAACAATGAAAATGTAAATTTACTAATTCAACAGCAAAAATCTAAGTAGACGATAAAGTATGCAATACATCTTTTTGAACTCAATACTTAACGACTTTTTATTCTAATTTTCTTAGAATTCTGTAGTAGAAGCTTACGCAGAAGCAAAATTAAAATTTTTTGTTATTGCAAAAATTCCAGGTTGTGTACATAAGTAGGTAAATAAATCATGAAAAGTTCGATACCGAAAATTTCTAAGTACAAAGCGATTTAGGAAACTGTTTAAAAAAATTATAACAACTTTTTAAAATTTTATTTGAAGCTTATGTTGGATGTAAAGAAAGAGAAAATGTGTTAATTTTCGAACTATAATAAGCCGTCTAGCGGCTCGAATTTTTTTAATCAAAATATAATATATTTAAAAATCTGCATTTTGGAATTTAAAATCATACATATATACAAATTCAGAAGCCTTAGTTCTTGTGATTGTTCGATTTCGAAATTATGACTTCGAATACAATTTTTATAGCGCGATTATTGATTTTACATTTGCGTTTATAACTTATTTAAATGTAATATTCTAAATATTTGCTGATACATTTATGAACATATTTATACCATACATTTTTTTGCCAGTAGAAGTACAGTTTTGTGGTTTTTCGACTTCAAATAATTTTTTTTTTTTTGTATTTTTTAATAACATTTTTTTCAACTTCGAAAAGTCAGATATTTATTTTTGTTTTTTTTAATAATATTTAATACATTTTTTTTGAAAATATTTTATTTTTGAACATATTTTATTTTTTGAAAATATTTTATTTGACAATTTTTTTTATAATCCTTTTGATTTTAAATAAAATAGTTATCGTCATTTGTTTTTGATAAAGAAAAAACCCCTTTCGAGTTATTTAAAACTAGAAATATCATGTTCTTTGAATACTAAACTAAATTGCTTATAATTTTTTCTAAAGTGTATGTACATATATATATATAGATTAAACAACAATAAACATAAATATTTAAAAATTTGTCTTCGGCCTTATTTGTTTTATATATTTTTGAAAATTTCATCCTTTTCAAAAATATTAATTATATTATATATTTATATTTAGTCACATTGTAGTTGTAAGTAAGAAAAAGTTAAACTATAATAATTTTGTGAAAAGTCGACAAAATGACATAACTCAACTTAGTACTTTTATGTTCGCAAGCTTTAAATGCAATTATTATTTCATTTTCTTCTGTAACGTTTTTAATTTAATTTTAATTTTTTTTTTTTTATTATTTATTATTTTAGAATTTTTGTATATATATTTTTTTAATTTTTTAAATTTTTTTTCATTAAGTTATATATTTTTTGCGATATTTTTATATCAAAACTTTATCCAACTATTGTATATTACAAACTTTGTAATTATTATACTTGTAGTATATACATAAATACTGCAAAAAATAAAAAAAAAAACAACAAAACAGCAAGTCAAAAAATGCTCGTAATTAGTAGTTTGCCGCAATTATTAATTGAAAGAAATCAACTTGTGAAATCCAAGACGATGACTACTCGCTATCTCCAGCCAGCTGGAGTGGCTAAGTGTACATACATGTACATACAAACAATCATACATGCATGTATACGTAGGCATATCTATATAGTACATATGTATATATATAGAGGCGTGCTACCTCTACAGACCTGCCTACTACGCCTAGAGCAGCGTACAGTGTTGCACAAAAGTATGTTTGAATGTGTATAATGTGTGTAAATATATACTTGTATATGGTATGCCACTTACTGCTGCACTGTGATGCAAACCAATACATATTTACGCGCACATTGCTGTTTTTATGACCAGAATTGTTGCGCTTGTTTTGTTTTTTCCCCACTTTTTATAACTTTTAATAAACTTGAGTGTGTGTTGGTATGTGTGCAAGTATCGTATGTATAATTTGTTGTTGTTATTGTCTGTTTGCTTGTTTTTTCGATGCATATTTTTTTCCACTAGAAAATTAATTCGCATAACTTAACGAAAGTTGTTGCTACTAGAGCTACAACTACTGTTTTTGTTGTAGTTGTAGTTGTTGTTGTTGTTGCTATTATTGTTGACTATGCTAAGCTGCGCTGGTCAGCGCTATCAAATCGAAAGATACAAGTTATTCGCATAGGTGTGTTGGTGACTTTTAGTAGTCGATATGACCACACACACACATACCTGCATACATTTATTAATTTATACAACACACACATGCAGACACACGCTTGAATTGCTTTGGTTTGCGTTGGTTTTGCCCGTGTAAGCGATGACGTTCAACTCTGTTTACTATTTACGTGCATTTTAACTACAACAACTACAACGTACATATGTGTGTGTGTGTTTATGCAGGTATATGTGTGATTGTGTCAGTGTGACACAAGTGGTGAGCGTGAATAAAAAGCTGAAATGGAAAATCTAATAAAATTGCGAAAAAGACGCTTTAATTAAGTAGCAACAACAACAGTAGCAGCAACAAGACCAACCACAATCGCGCTGCGCTAAAGTTGTTTACTGTACAGTTTCATCCAATCATCTATTTGCGTTGAATTAAAATTTTTTTTTCAGTAGCTTTTTTTTTGGTTGGCTTGGTTTTTGTATTTAATTTTTATTTATGGCATTTCTGCGCCTAGTCAAATAATTTATTTCTTAACAGAGACACCTTAACATTGTCATGAGGTACATTTGTCTGTCTACTTAATTTATTTAGTAACACACCCACTTTTTACACACAAATATGTAACATAAACATATGTATGTATGTATAGGAATTGTAATAGTTTTTAAGAAAAAATTGTATTGATAGATATATATATATAAAGATAAAAGAATGAAATATACATACATGTGTACATGCGTGCGTATAATTTTATATGAAGTAAAAAAATTAAATTTAAATTTAAACAAAAATAATTTCACATTAAAAATATTAAATTTAAATAAAAAATTAATTGGTTAAAAATTAATTATCAAAAGGCAAATTATAAGCAAATTGAACAAAGTATTAGTTAGATAGTATAGTAATTAATATAAAATCAACAATATAATAAAAACTGATATAAATTGAAAATTAAAAAATTAAAACGTAATATAAATTAAAAAAATATCTAAATTTTTTTTCTTATTATGTAAATTAATTAAAAGCAAAATTGTAATTAAAACAAACAAATTATATTTAAAAAATAAAATAATAAAAATATTAGAAATTAGTTTAAAAAATAATTAAAATTTATAAAATATTTTTGTATACAAATATTTGTTTGAATAATATGTACATACATACATCTGAAAAAATGGGTAGGAAGTAAAAAAGTTAAATTATAATTAAAACAATTAACGAAAATTTGACATTACAAGAAAATGTGTGAAGCAAAGTAAAAAATTAATTAAAAGAAAAAAAATTTTATTAAATAAAGAAAATTTACGAAGAAGACAATAAAAAATAACATTAAATAAAAATAATATAAATTAAAAACTAAAAACAATTAATTAAAATTAAAAAAATAAACATTTTTGTTTTCTAATTATGTAAATTAGTTAAAAAAAAATTATATTTAAATTCAACAAAGTATCTAAAAAAATATAATTTAGACAAATTAAAACTTAACTCAAAAATAATTATTAAAGTGAATAAATATAATTTTGTTTGCTATAATATACTTTTATTTGCCAATTTGTTTTTGTTTTTAAAATTTTTTGCAAAAATCTGAAAATTTTCTTAATTTCTTGTATTATATATTAAACTACGCCTTCAAAGAACTCATTATTTTTGCGGCAGTGTTTAACTAGCATATATTTTCGGTGTTGATAATAATACTCTGCTCCATTTTCAGCAAAGTTTTCTTATATTTTTCTCCACAGTTTGCATTTAACTGCAAATTCCAGCTAGAAATAAAACCTACATTTCCAAACAATTACAACATCCCTAATACTCGTGCGCACAATGAAGTGTAACATATATAGAAAGTGTTTTAATTGACAATATCGTCTGAAAGCTAATCTCAAATAATTTTTAATTAATAAAAAATGATTTAAATTAATACTGTTACTAATCAACGATTTCGTGTGAAAACATCAGTTAATGGAAAAAACCAATAAAACACCTTAATGCATTTTTTGGGCTATTTAAAATTTTTTATTGTAATCTTTATTTAGTTTTATTTAAATTTGTACAAGCTTTATCTTTGTATTAGTAACTAACAATTTTTTATGTCAACAACAATTTTTTCAACAACGAATTGAAAAATAATACTTTTGAATAGGATTTTTCTTATTAAAATTAAATTTAAATTTTAATATTTTTTTTTAATTTAAATTTAAATTTTATTAATGTATTTTTTTCAATTTAATTTTAATTTGATTAGTAATTTTATAATTTTTTATTAAGCTTAAAATTAAATTTTAATTACATTTTTAATTTTATATATTAAATACTTTTTATTTTGTATGTTTTTTGTCTCTAGTTTTCGGAAAATTATTTGATTCATTTTGTTTCTTAAATTTTAATTTTTTTACAATAATGTATTATACTTTTGGAAAAATTTTTGTATTTTAAACTTTTTTTACTTTTGTAAAATGTCATTGCTATTTAGTTAATCTAATTAATTTTTATTTTTATTTAATTTTTTTTCTGTTTATTCATTTAATTATATCTTAAGTCTTAATTTAATTTTTGAAATTTATTTTATATCAAAAAAAATTGTTTAATTACTTTTATGCCAAAACAATATTATTCTTAAGATATTTGGATTAAAAATAATATTTATTTCTAACTTTTTTTGTCTTTAATTGAATTAAAATGACTTTATTACATTATATGCATTTTTTTCGTTATACAATAATACAAGTCTATATTAAATAAATGTCGAGCTTTTAATAATTAAGTCTTTTGTAAAATTATTTTTAAAAGTTTTTAAAATGTTAATTTATTGTTGCCTTTATTTTATTTGGTATTATTATTATTATATAATGTTTTTAATTTTTTATTACTTACACTTTCTTTTTGATTAAATTTTATAATTTTTCTTTAATTTAGATTTTTTCATTTTTCACACACCTTCGTTCAATACCTTTCTTTTTCTGTTGTTTCTAACCTCACTTTCCGCTTAAATGTCGCCTCCGCTGCATTCGTGATTTTTTCCGGTAGCAAAATTGCAGTGTCCAACTTTTAAACACTTTCTCACTTCCGTGAATTTTTGGTTCGAAATACTTTGCGCAATTTTGAGGTCAAGTTCTCACTTTGCCGACGACGTTACAGTCGTTGCGATTATTTAAGCCCATATCCACATGCATAAGTACATATGTATGTATGTAAATACAGCTGAATGTACGAAAAATGTATGCCAACGAGGTGAACATTTCTTAATTTTTGATTTTTGTGGTTCTTGCTTGTGCTGCCGCGCCACTGACCAACAGAGCGGGAAAAGTATTTTTCACTGTAGCGAGTTGCCTTTTCTCGCTTGCAAATTCTTTCACATGCCAACTAAGTGCACAATAATTTATAAATACATACCGTACCTACATGACTATACATGTATGTATGTCTGCTTGTATGGCTGTGTATGTAGTGTGGATGACGCCCACTCTTACCGGCACCCACTAAGCCTTGTAGACATACATATGTATGTATACATTTTAAAAATATTTCTGTCACTGCCACTTTTAGCTACAACATTCTTTGGGTGTTTACTTATATATATACATGCTTATATATTTATATTTATGTACATATATATCTATGTATATACAAGTGTATATGTAACCATTTTGCCGTCTAAATACTTTGTCATCGACTTTATTGATATTTTTCGGTACAAAATTTGTATCTCTCTTATTCTTCTCGCTCCTGTTCTTTTTATTGTTGTTGCATGACATTTGAAATGATTGCTTCAAATGCACACTTTGAATGGTAATCGCCGTCAGTTTGCCATTTGCTCACACTGAATCAATCAGGCATGACATAAATTGGATGAGTGTATGTCTGTATGTATCGTATATATGCATGTGTCTGTATATAGGCATATGCAAACATACTTGTATGTATGTATATACATTTGTGTGTAGGCATACCAAATATGTGACAAAATCCATGTTTAAATGTGCGAATAGAAAAATCGTAAAAGTATTTATTTGTTCATACATACATTCATACAAGCACACAAAATGTGTATATATATATATATATATAATTATACACACATACATACAAACCCGCTTAAGTCGTTTAGAAAAGCGTCGAAAGCAAAAACAATGCGCATACTGTATGAGTAAGTCGAATGAAATTGAGAGTGCCGAAGAAATTAGTATTCAAGTAATGTAACAAAAGCAAGTTAAACAAAAACTGCAAATAAACAAAAACAAAAAACAAGAAAAAATTATGCCTGCATACTTGTGCATATCTACTTATGTACATACAAACATACAAACATATGTATATATAAAATATATTTCAAATACGTTTAGTATTCGCTGCTCTCTCTGTTGAATAGTTAATTCGTCCCTCTTATGTTTGAGCGTAGTGTAGCTGTTCTGTTTCGGAATTTATGTTTTCTGTTTGTCTTTTGTATGTTTTATTATGACTTTTTGACTTCCTCAATTCTGGCTCAATTTTCTGCAGGTTTCTAAAATTTTCGAAAGATTTTAAATTAATTATTACTTTAGTATTTAAGTAGATAATTTTTGCTTTGGTATAATTCTTTGTTGATTGAACTATATATGTATAAGCTTGTAGTTACATATTTAACTATAGTCGTCTTCGATTTGTCACTTTTAGCTCTGATCTTTTCTCAAAAAAATCAGTTCTTGTCCAAACGCAAAAATCGGTTGCATCAAAGCTAGAATAACCTTTATAAATAAAAAAGTTCCCATACAAGAACTTTATTTGGATCAGTCTTTTGGTATGACAGCTTTTGTTATAGTGGTCCGATCTGAACAATGCCTTGGATAATAATCACTACCAAATTTCTTGAAGATATCTCGTTAAATGAAAAAGTTTTCCATACAAGCACTTAATTCCGATCGTTCAGTTTGTACGGCAGCTACATATATGCTAGATTTTTCCGGTATCGGCAGTTTCGACAAATAAGCAGACAGATGACATGGTTAAATTGACTCAGTTCGCCACGCTAATGATTTACATATATATAATATGTATATACTTTATAGGGTATCCGACATTTCCTTTTGAAAGTGTAACTGTACGCAACTTGGCCACTAAAGAGTATAATGAAACGACACTTAACACCTGAATTTTTCTTGCTATATAGCATATATCTTGCAAAAATGGTTCAAATCGTTTCATAACTTTCTCTATCACTCATACATATGCAATACATACATGCAAAAGGACTTAAGACGCTTGACTTTCTAACATATCTGTGTCTTATATACATATACATATTAATAAAATAAATCCTCAATAATTTATAAAAATAGATGAAATTGGTTTAGATCTGCCTTTGGGTCTCACATTCCTATTATAATAATTTTATTTTTTCCGATAAACTAAATACTGTATATATCGCTTAGTTAAGCAGTTCTCTCAATGAAATTAAGTGAACATATGTTATTGTTTTATATCAAAATGAAGTCGGTCCAGACCTGCCCCTGGGTCCCACATTCCTAATATAATGATTTTCGTGCTTTCGATTTACTAAATACTGTATATGTATATCGTTTAATGAGAGAGATATCTCAATAAAATTAAGTGAATATAATTATTAAGTAATATTGTTATTGTCATTCACTTTATTAAAACCTGTTCCAGATCTTTCCTAACCCCAAATACCGTTTACACTGATTTCCATCTGCCCAGTGGATTTATAGTGTCTATGTGAGACAGTAACTGAGTTATCTCACTCTGAGAAACTATCTCATTTTCTCACTTACTTTTTATCATAAATACATCTTTTTTTCTTTTTCTTCCACATTTTTATGTTCCAGTTCATTGTTGCCATTTAATTGGCATTGCAATGCTTGTGATATATTTAGCGAGTCATTCATAAGTTCTTTTCACAAATAACATATACATATATGTTCATACAAATAGCATATATTTAGCCAAATAAACGCATACGTATATACATATGTACATATATGTATGTACATCGATGGCACATATTCATATTACTTAAACATCTGTAGACATGCTTTTCAAATTGCACACTTTTTATGACTTTTATCTGCGTCTTTAGTTGTGTGTGCCATTTTCGTTTGCATTTGTTTATGACTTTTATAAATACTTTTTTGCTGCGTTTGCACTTTTTCTACACTCTTCGAGTGTCTTTAATTGCATTTCGCATGACATGGATATTTTGCTTTACATTTGTTATTCTATTTTATTTTTGTTGTTGTTTGTTTTTGCATTTTAGCGCACTGAAAACTATCTAGTGCATCAAAGTAACTAACAATAACAACAATAATCGGTAATAAATATAGCAGTCACATGTTGCAATGAATTTATTACATACATAAACATACATTTACTTATATATGCACGTGTATTCAGTTTGTATGGCAGCCGTATGCTATAGTAGTCCGATCTGAACAATATATGCGGATATTGTACCGTTGCCTTAGACAATAATCCATGCCAAATATTAGAAAGATATCTTGTCAAACAGAAAAGTTTTACATACCAGCATTTGATTCCGATTGTTCAGTTTGTATGGCAGCTATATGCTATGTCGATCTGATATCGTCAATTCCGACAAATGAGCAACTTCTTGGCTAGAAAAGGACGTGTGCATAGTTTCAAATCGATAACTCAAAAACTGAGGCACTAGTCCGCATCTACAGAGACGCGCATTTCCTTCTGGTGTGTGTATTCAAAGTTTTGAAAGCACTGGAATTTAAATTGTGGCAATTATTGAAAAATAGTAATATTTTACTAAATCATTTAAAATGACATTCCACTAATTTTTTGCCTTATAACAAGTCAATATCTTATAGGTACATACTAATTATATATTGGAATATTATTTCATTAAATATGATAATAAAAAATTTCTAACAACCCGGAATCTTTGAAAATTAGTTTTATTTTGTATTGCCTAAAGCGCGCCTACAATTATCACAATAATCAATCAATTATCAAAGGTTTAAAGTCTTAGCAGCACAAATACAACTGAATTTATAAGTATACAGTGCTGTGCAGGATAATGGAAGCGCATGCTCATTATAGCTCAATTTAATTATTTTATTTGCATTATAATTGTTCGAAATTAATTTCTGCTAAAAGCAGTGAAAAATTTTTCATAATATGAGAAGGATTATACAAATAACAAAATTATATTATTAAATAAAAATAAAAAAATGTTATAAAAATATAGAATACATTTTTATAGTTATTTTATTTTGAGTGCTTTTGTAAACCACAGTCATTCGCCGAGCTCGTTGTGATGGTGATTTTTACTAAATTTTGAATGATGAAAATTTTACTCAATTTTTTTTCAAAGGCCTTTTTCCTACAAAATTTTTTATTAAAAAATCTTCATATAACGGTAATAGACTCTTATTGCCATTTTCATATAAATATCACCCTTATTTGCTCACAAGGGAAGCTAGAACGCTACAATCTCTGAATATTGGACAACCATAGCATACAGCTGTCATGTAAACTGATTTATCAAAATTAAGATTAAGGTCTTTTTAAACCCGTTTGTGCTATAAAAATGCACTTTTGAAGTGTATTATAGCTTCGGTGCAACCGAAGTAAACGTTTTGTTTTGCTTTTAATACGTTTCGGTTCAGTAAACCAAAGTACAATATTTGCAAAACGGTTCTATGTTATTGCACAGCGCTGTACATTTTTGAAGAGTCTTAATTATGTATATACACACTTACATAAAAAAATATTTCATATTGGCGCTGCTATTGCTTTTATTTCAACATTGTAAATATTTATAAATGTACATATGTATGTATACCATATGCATATTTATGTATGTTCCTGTGTTTCATATAGTATAGGTGTGCATGTGAAATAATAGCTTATTGAAATAACAATAATGAAATGAATTTCTTGGAAATTTAATAAAAACAAATTATACGGATGTTTGATGCTTTTTTCGACATAATTATTATTATATGTATACATACATATGGACAAGTACATATATACATATATATATTTATATGAGTCGAGTTAGGAGATGTAAATATTTACATATGCAAGTATGTAACAAATTGTTCTAAGTTGTTTACAAGCACTTGAAAGCATATACAAATGTACATAATATGTATGTAAGCATATATGTATATGTATGCCATTGTAATTGTATGAACATGGTAAGAAATAATATATGTACATATGTACCTATTTATATGTGTCTATGCACATCCATATTTAAACGTTTTGACTAAGAATGTGATAATGCAGCAATTATTTGCGCTGAAACAAATTTAATATATGAATATACATACATACATATGTATATATGCATTTATTTATAATTATAAATAAAAAATATATATGTACATATACTTATAGAATTTTATAGGCAAATACGAATAAAAAGATATAAATTAAAATTCTCTTCTAAGCTGAAAGGCAAAAGGAGCTAAGCTCAATTTATTTTGAGAAAAAATTTCAACAATTTACTAACCACCATAAATATTTCAGTCGAAAAAGTGATTTCATATAAATATTTTAACAATTTTTTGAAGCTTTAATGAGTGAGGCCACTCGTTAAGTCTGCCACGTAGCCTTTATAGAAAAACGCCATCAAAAACGGCATAATTTAAATTTATGCGATTTCACATACATATGTATGTAGATACGAAAGTATGCAAATAATAAACTTTACAAGCATTTGTATAACCTTTTTCACTTATTTACGCTGCTAATGAGCGTTTTTTAGCGCATTCTGCAAGAGAAATAAAACTAATTTCGTTGCAAACGAAGAAAAGTAACGCGATAAACACGTGCCACGAAGCGCTAAACAGGAATTTGTGTATTTTTAAAAACAGAATAGTATTTGACGGCACATACATAAGTATGTATATATTTATACATATACATCTCAGTATGAATATATGTATATTGTACACACATATGCATATGCCTGTTTATATATGCCTTCAATATATTGTATAATTTGTGTCACATGTACAGTCAGCCTATAATTCAAATATGAATTTTTTATACCACACGCTAGTCAGTCAGTCAGTCGGCCTGCCGGTTGTTCGTTTGTTTGTGTGGGCGACGAGTCTTCAACTTTTGCCGTTACTATGCCAGCCCATTTGACTTGTGCTATTATTGCATTATCTCTCTTTTAATTTTTTGAGTGTGGTTGTTTGTGTGTGTTGGTTACGCTAGTATTGTCATTGACCTTTGCGCTCCACGAAATAAGCACAAATGAGCACAAATTCAAATTATGTAAGTGTTATATCACTTATGTATACATATATTCGTACTTATTCCGAAAGACACAAAAGCCGCGACTGTATAAAGCGCTAATTTACATTTTAATCGGGGGCAAAATAACTTTATTCTAAGTTCGACTTGAGTGCAGTAATTTGTGGTGTGTTGACTTGAAAATAATAATAACACAATTTGCAAATAATTGCATTAATGCCAAAACGTCAAATAATGATTAAAATTAAAGAAAAAAATTTTTAAATTAAAAAAAAATATTACTTTTAATACTTTTAATATTTTTTACCTTCGGTGTTTTCAAGGTACCAAAACTAGTTTTTAAACCTTCTCCAGTATTTATATGAAAACAAACATATGTATGTACATATATTTGATTAATTTTATGTATATCTAATTATATATACCCGACAGCTATAGCCCTGCCAAAAATTAATTACATACTAAATTAGTCAACTAAAAGTATTAACAAATATTTCAAGTAAAATTTTGAATATTAAATACACAAAATGTGGCAACGCTATGTTTACTTATTTTTATACATACAAATATAGTGAAAAACAAGTCAAGAAAAAAATATACTATTCATTGGAGGTGTTCTCGAGTTACATGGGTGTCGAAATAATCAAATTGGGTTGAACAAAAATTCAAGATCTCCTCTAATATCTTAGAAAGGTTCTTGCAAGCTGTATGCATGCTATGAGAGAAAAATGTGCAGCCGTTACCCTGCTTAAAGTTTAGTGTAGTTACATAACAATTTTGTATTCTTAACAAACAAAAAAAGATTATAATATTTTATAGTTTTTATAAAAACATTTGAAAAAATATTTATATTTTTTCATCTTTAAATAAATTTTATTGAAAACGATTTTTTTAAATGTGTTATTTAATTCTATAACATCTCTAGAATATTTTCCTATATGCTCAAGTTAATCTGAGTAATAGTTCTGGAGATACAGCCTTGAAAAGTTGCGCGCTCGAGGTCAGTTATATAGTCACCTAAAACTTTTAGCTCATTTTTCTCGAAGCTGTGTTTTCAAGGTCGGTTGTTAAGATTACTCGATACTCTACTCAACCAATCTTAATGAAATTTTACACGGTTCTTTGAGGTATAGTTTACATGGTCTTGAATGAAGGATTTTCTTTAATTTTAACTACAATTTCAAAGACATTGAGAAATATTCACCAAAATTAGTATTTGTTTTTATCAAAACGTCTGCTGAAAATACAAATTTCACTGTTTTTTCTTCGTCTAATACCTAGTTTTCATGATCAACGCGGAGACACCTTTTTTCCGAGGGCCTGCCGGAAATAACGTCGTAATGACCTAGTTTTGAATATTTTCCTTTGAAAATTTCACAAAATCTTTTTAAAATACGTATCTTTGAAATAATAAAAAGTTTGAACAAAATAATTAATTTTTAATATGAAAAAATATATATTGAATATTTACTGTTTTTTACTCAAATAGGGTAAGAAGCCTTGGTGTTCTACTTCTTGGCTTATTCTTTTCGCCACGCTCAATATAAATGTAATTTGTTATATACCAGTGGTTTGTTTGTTACGCGACTCTACACAGAATAACTGATAATATTAATCAGAGAATGAAACGTAAAGTACTAGCCTTAAGAAACATTCGATTCTACACGGTGGGTTTTTCGAGTTTGAACACCCATGGGTGTCCAATTGTAATTTTGTGTATAGTAATCCCTTTTTCGAAAACCTGGTTCCGCCCCTGAAACAAAGCCTACTAAATTTTTTGTTCGAAATTTCAATAAAAAGTAATTTTTTAAAAAAAATGTCACACTAAACATCTGCTGACAGTTAATTTTCATAAAAGAAAACTCATCAAGTTCATTCTCTCGAAAATAATTTTTTTTTTTTGATTTTTTTAGTATAACATAACCTCAAATGATACAATTATTTATTATTATGAAATAAAGATTGTTGAAATGTAATAGTAGCAATTGTAACGGCTTGCCGTTGATCGTGAGGTCACAGATAGATGTTATTATAGTTTTTAGTTTCATACAAAAGCGCTTGAATTTTACTAAACTGAAGAGTTGCTGTAGAATTTCACGAACTTGTGTTTATAAATAAGTACTTTTGAGACATAAAGGGAAGACACGTGAAAGGGAATATCATTAAATAACTGGAATACTCAATTCCTCCTAAATTTAATAGATTCATAGGCTATTATTAAAAGAAATTTACCTTTTTTTACTCTTCTCAAACTAGCTCTCAAATCCTTCAAATAAACTATTAATAAACTCTCTCTTTCTCTTTATATTTGCAGTGCGGGACCCTAGACGCACACTCCGAATCGTCATATCACTATCAACAGCGTTCGAACAGAATGGATGTCTATCAAATTGACGACGGTTTCCACTCGGACGGTGGCACTGAGACGCCACCACCCTCACCCAGTTCGGGTTCATCGATAGCTTCGGCTTCGGATCATGGCTCATTGGAGAGTGTCGACACGGGCGGAACACAACGTTTGGCCGTGCTCTCATTCGAACAGGTGCGTAAATTGCACGATGTCATGGACGAAAAGGTGGCCATACATGGACGTGGTAATTTCCCCACACTAGAAGTACCGCTCAAAGATTTGGTCAATATGGTACGTCGCAAATTGGAGGCAGATGTTAGTGTGGGCGGTGCCGGTGTGATAGTCAAGGATGTGCGCTTAAATGGTGGCGCAGCTAGTCATGTTTTAGCTTCCGAGAATCAGCCATACAATGACTTGGACTTGATCTATGCCATTGAATTGACATCGACACGTCACTTTGATCGCGTCAAATCGGCCGTGCTCAATACATTGTTAGACCTCTTGCCGGAGGGTGTGTGCAAACGGCGCATTATGCCGTGCGCTTTGAAGGAGGCTTACGTCGGCAAAATGGTTAAGGTGAATAATAATAATGACGGTGATCGTTGGTCACTAATATCGCTCGGCAATTCGCCGGGTCACAAGAATGTCGAACTGAAATTTGTCGACACAATGCGACGTCAGTTTGAATTCTCAGTCGATTCGTTTCAAATCGTTTTGGACTCGTTGCTACTCTTCTACGACTGTGCCGCCTTACCCATATCGGAGAATTTCTATCCAACTGTGGTCGGTGAATCGGTATATGGCGACTTTCAGGAGGCGCTCTATCATTTGCAAAAGAAATTGATCTCAACACGACAGCCGGAAGAGATACGCGGTGGCGGTTTGCTCAAGTATTGCAATCTCTTGGTGCGCAATTATAAGCCAGTCGATCCGCAACATATCAAGACCCTAGAACGTTATATGTGCTCACGATTCTTCATCGATTTCCCCGACATCAATACGCAGACCAAAAAGCTGGAGGCGTACTTGTCCAATCACTTCTGGGGTGTCGACGAGGAGCCCCTACAATATCAGTACCTGATGCATTTACGCGAAGTTGTCGAAATGTCTACGGTGTGCCTGATGGGGCACGAGCGGCGGCAGACCATGTTGCTCATACAGAATTTGGCCACGAATGTGCTCTACAAGGAGCAGAAGAAGCAGCAACAGGCGCAGGAGCAATATCAACAACAGCAACAACAACAACAACATCACCTACATCACCATCACCATCAACAACAACAGCAGCCAGTCGATGTGCAAACAACACAAGCACAACAGCACCAGCAACAACAACAACAGCAGTCACATCAACAAGTAACGCTGGTCACAGCACAGCACCAACAACAACCACAACAATTGCAAGCGCCGCAAACACAGACAATCTACTTGCAGGCGGCGCCCACAGCTTCACCACAAACAACAACAGCGACCATCTGCTGTACGACAGCCACCGGCGAACAGCAGCAACAACAAGTGCAAGTACAGCAACAGCCACAAGTGCAGGCGATACAGACGCACGCCGCTGTGGCCCAGCCGACAACCACCATTTTGGTCTACAATGGCGTCTACTATGCACCTGTGATTCCGGCTATTTGCACATGCAACCAAACGTGGTTGAGCACGTGATTGACGAACGAGCCGGCGACGGGGCAAACAGACGCAACAACAACAACAACAGCAGCAACAGTGACAACAAGCGCAGCAGCAGTAACAACAACAACAAATACAACAGCAACAGCAGTAGAGGCCACAGTGATGGGGGCACAGCAACAACAACAGGAACTACAACAACAAGCGTCAGCGGCCACAGCTTTTGACTATCAGCAAACTGAAGTGGCAACAACAGCAGCAGCAGCAGACGCAGACGCAAGCCATCCACAATCAAGCGGCAATTGCAATTGCAACAACAACAATATTTGCGCCGTTGTGCCGACATATGCGTTAAATGCTAATACAACAACAGCAGCCACCAACTGCAGCAGCTATGCTACAACAGCACCACTTGCAACTTATGTGCCGTCGGCAAGCACAGCACCAACAACAACAACGGTTGCTACGCCGACAGCTAATAATATGCTGGCGATTCCCTGCTACGACGCGCAATGCCTATTGCAACACCAGCAGCAGCAGCAGCAACAACAAGCACAGTTGCTGCAACAAGAGCAAACGCAATTGTTGCAAGAGCAACAAACGCAATTGTTGCAGCAACAACAAACGCAATTTTTGCAACAACAACAAACGCAAGTTTTGCAACAACAACAACAATCGAAATTTTTGCAACAACAACAGCAAGCGCAATTGTTGCAGCAACAGTTGCTAACAACACACCATCCATCATCCACTTACTATGTGCAGCAAATGCCAACCACGGCATTGTCTGCACTACCACCATTACCACTACCACAACAACCGTTCTCATTGCAAATGCAGTTGCCGTTGTTGGAACAACAACATAACCAACAATTGCTTTTGCAACAATATCAACGGCAGCAACAACAACAACAACCGCAAATAGCTGTCTACTTCGCTCCGCAGCAACAGTTCTTGCCACAACAACAACAACAGCAATTTGTGCATTATTATCCTTATGAGCCTACCGCTGCTGTCTACAGCAGCTGATGGGCGTCAAAGTAGGTG
Source organism: Bactrocera oleae (assembly GCF_042242935.1). Taxonomy (NCBI): domain Eukaryota; kingdom Metazoa; phylum Arthropoda; class Insecta; order Diptera; family Tephritidae; genus Bactrocera; species Bactrocera oleae. The sequence goes on along the minus strand of NC_091538.1, from coordinate 51,810,089 downwards.
CCAGAGGTGCATAGGCTAGACAACTAAGTGCTGTCAAAGACACCAAATTGTCCTCCTTTTTTTTTGTAAAGACAAATCAAGAATAAGTTTTTTCTTCACAATTTATTAAACACTTTTGCGCTGTTAAAGGATTTGTTCATTAGAAATTTTTGAGAGAAGCAAATTTAGAAATAGTAAGGTTGTGAAACAGTGTGCTTTCGAAAAATTAACCTTTAGAGAAACAAAGCTTTTATTAAAAAGTGAGCTTTGTAGAAACGTGCCTTCGACAAATCAAGCTTTCAGTGAGGGCTAACATTTGATCTTCAGAGAAAAGGGATTTCCAAAAAACTAAACGTTCGAAAAGATTGAGCTTTTATTCGAAGTTGAATTTCGTCAAATTTTGCTTTCGACAAATTTAGGTTCTGACATCTTCGATCTACAGATAATGAAGCTTTAAAAAACAAAAAGTTTACGGAATAGTCGAGCTTTCATTAAAAATTGAACTTTGCAAAAATGTGCCTTCGACAAATCAAGTTTTCAGTGAGCGCTAACAGCTTTGTTCAACAAATACTAGAGCTTTCAAAAAAAAAAAATCAAGCTTTCATTAACAATTAAACTTTGTCGAATTATGTCTTCGGAAAATTATGCTTCCAGTAAATGTTTACTTTCCATATTGAGAAATATCAAAATTGCAGAAATTTTATACTCAATTTTTTTTGTTGTAATTTCGAAAATTTTTAAGATGCTCCTAATTTCAACTGCTGAAAGTTTTTACGAAAATGTAAGCTCCACATTGCGCACTGTTGTCATTTTAGGCATGGGTTTAATAGATTTATAGTTAATAGAATTTTATGTTTGAAAGCTTACAGAATTTCGACTACTGAATAAAGCAAAAATTAAGCTCCCACCCACTTAAGACAGTATTGATTACAGAAAAAACGCAATTATCTGCGAGTTGTGCTTTGAAAGTTTAATAAAGAACTCAGCGATTAAAGTACAAATTTCTTCGAATCCTCATGCAGATTACCGCTGTGTGTACTGGAGTTGCATACCTTTAGGCGCCAAACAGCTGTTGCGCTGCATACCTGCATTGCTCAACTATTGTTTTTGTTGTTGCTCTTGGTCACTATTTACTTCCGCTAATTTTCATTCTCACTCTCTCCCCTCATTATCATTGCATCTCTCTCTCTCTCTCTCTCTCTCCCTCTTGCTGCGGCGTTGTAACCTTACAACTTGACTGCTTTGCTGCTCGTTACATGTCGGCTTGCGTCACTGCTACCACGTTGTTTTACGTTGGTTGGTTTGTGTCCACACTAATTATTGTTAACTGTGTACTTTATTATAATATTTTTATTTTTTATACCATACTTACTACTATTTACATAATAATTTACAACATAAATGTTTACAAACACACACATACACATATATATACATACATATGCAATGATTACGATGTACTGCATCTAATGTAATGAGTAAAGAAAAAGAAAAAAATATTAAAAAAAATACAAAAACGAAAAACTTTATAGTGATGTTAATTTGATTTCCATTAATTTATAATTACTATGTATTCATATGTATATTATATATAAAAATGTTGACGCTACTCCTCTATTGATTTGTAATTTCTTGACATTGAATTCTTTATTTACCGTTATGTTTGATTTTTTTTATTGTACTCACTGTTTTTACGCCACATATTTAATATAGCGGTGAAAACTGCAAAAGTTGATGTTATTGTGGTAAGATTGAAGAAGAAGAAGAAGAAAATACAAGTGAGGAATTGTGAAGAAAGTGATTGTAAGCAAAAAAAGAGAATGTAAAACATTAAAAATAATGAAAATAAAGATTGAAAATAATACTACGATATTGCGATTGTTGTCATGTTAATTATACATATATACATATGTAATATGGTATCTTTTCTAATTATTTTGTATTTAATTATAAGATGAACTTGCCTGCGTGCAGCAGTGTTATTTAGACACACACACACACACACATACTACATGTAATACCTATCGCAAATTACGCTGCAGCGTTACGAAAGCAGTTGTGTATGTGCGATTACGTTAACTTTCGTTTTTATTAATTTTCCATAGAATTTAGTCTGCATTATTGCATATAAATATATCTACATACATATATATATATATATATTATACTTATAAAAATATATCTAATTACATACAAAAAAAAACTACTACTACTATACACATACATACATATAAAAACTTTATACATGCAGATATACCAACAAGCGTATAAATAAAGAAAATATATAATGTGAAAAAGTGAATAAAAAAATGAAATAATCAAATAATATAATATATAATACAAAAAATGTTAATAAATATAACAAATAAAAAATAAAATAAAATAAAAAATTAAATAAGTTAATTAATAAAATTAATTTTATAAAGCAAATAAATAAAAAATATTTTGAAAAAAATTTAAAACAAAAATCATAAAGAAGAAATAAATAAAAAATAAAATAATATGAAAATAAAAATAAATAAAATAATTTTAGAAACTAACAAAAAAAAATTTATAAAAAAAATAAAAATTATAATAAAAAAATTTTAGTGAAAAGAAAATTAAAAAAATTAAACAAATGTCAAATGAAATAATTAAATAAAACAATATAACAATTAATAATACAAAGAAAATAAAAAATGAATAGTAAAAAATTTACATTAAAAAAAAAATAATGGGTAGAAAAATATTTTGAAAAAAATGTATAACATATTTTAAAAAAAAAGGAATAACAAAAATCAAAATGAATAAATAAATAAAATTAAAATATATATAAATTAAAAAAATTAAATACAACTTTTAATAAAATAAAATAAATAAATAAATGATAATAATAAAAAAGTTAAAAATTAAATTAATTAATATATAAAATTAAAACTTTTAATATAAAAAATTATTTTAGAAAAATTGAAGAAAAAATTGTATCTCTTTGACATTGCGCTCAATTATTGACATTGAACCAGCACCGCCACACACAAACACAACTAAATATACACACACACATTTATATATATAGACATACACACACTTTGTTAATATTTAAGAGATTTTAAATACTTATATATGTAATTATTAGTAGCAAGAAAAAGCATTACAATTCACAATACTTGTATGTATGTATAATTATGTTTGTAAGCGGCGAAAAGTTAAGTGAAAAACAAATACAAATAAATAACATGTGTGGTGCGTGCAATAAATAATGACAAAGAGAACAACAACACAAATATGTATATATGTAAATGGCATAAAATAATATATACATATGTACATAAAAGAAAACATAAAATCACTGTGTACTTTTGGAAACTTCGCAAAAATTTATGAAATACAATAACAACAAATCTTAAAAAAAAATAATTCTCAAAAACAAAACAAAAAAACAAGAAACTCTCAAACAAAAAACTTAAAAAAGTACATATATTATATATGTATAAGCTTTTCAGCCGCCCAGAAATTAGCGAAAAGCAAAAATAGTTGTAAATCTATCTAAAGTTAAACAACAACTCTGTGTGTAACTAGCGTTTATTGTAAATGTATGTTGCAACATTTTCTCTAAGAAAACTAACTGTTAACTAAATATGTACATGATTATATGCTTGTAACCGTACAGTAACTGCATGCGAAGAGCGGAGTGGTGAAAAAAGTCGATAAACGTTTGCCAAGATTTAACACAGAATTAATTTAAAAAATCTTTAAACATGAAATTTGTGTGAAGAAAACTACACACACGCGAAATTGAGTAGCTTTTTCGAAAATTTTGTTTTCAAAACGTGTTTGAAAATTTGGAAAAAGGGCAATTGATGTGTATTATTTACAAAAATTTCTAAGAAAGTTCATTCTTTTGAATATGTAAAAAAAAACACTGTTTTGATCAAGACAATTTTTTAAAAATTTTAAAAAATATGTTGTGCGTTTACTTACTTAAAAAAAAATTGCAAACACTAATTTAGAGCTTTTGTCTTAGTTGCCATATAATTTTGGCTGGTTTATTGCATTTTACTATAAGTAAACTTTTTTCAATTAATGAAAATTTAAAATAAATTTGAAATATGCAATTTTCCAATTAATTTTCATTTAGATTTGAAACATCTTTTTCATTAATTTCCGGCTTCAAAAAACTGTAAAATATTACCATCATAGCAAATTTCGAATTTTAATTTATGAAAACTTTGAATTCACTTTTACTTGAAGCTTGTTTATATTTAAACTTTTTTCTCTTAATTTGCTGTAAAAAAATGTTTTGAAATATTTTATTTATTTTTATCGATGTTTGAACATTTTGTGACACAAATATTTTTAAATAATAATTTTTTCAATTTAAAGTCATATGGAGTTATTGAACTTCTACATTAATTTCGAACCAAAAAAAAAAGAAAACTTTAAAATTTTAAAATTACATACATTAGTGCAATTTACAAACTCCGCATAATATTTTTGTTATAAAAAGAAGAAAAAGGTATAAAAAAGCTAAAAAAAAACCATGGAAAAAATTATCGAAAAATGTCAGCAGTATTTGGCATTTAAAAACTTAAACAACAAGTTTAAAACAGGGAACAAATTCTTTAAAAATAACCCTCAGTGGCGCTGCCCTTCTACGCTTGCTAAGCACGAAAGAGAGAGTTGAACCTGCGCAACAAGTAAATTTCACTACCCGTAAGGGCATACAAACACATAGGCATATATAAATTACAACAACATGTAAAAAGCGAAGCAAAACGATGCGCATGCGCGCAAACGAAAATCCACACACACCAACAAATACCACTTCTAAAGAATTTTTACTACATAATAATTATAAACTTGAAATAAAACCGAAATCACAAAAGAATCATCTAAAATAAAGTTGTATGTGTTAGTTTAAGAAGTATAAATATAGAAACAAAAATTATTTGAAAAAATTACTAATTTTAAGTGATAATCTTTAAATGCATAAATAATAAATAATCTCTATTGTAAATGTAATAAAACTATAAAAATAAAGAAACAAGAAAAAAAACTACAAACAACAAATATTTTGAGTGTATTTACTGTGAGATGCTGAGTTTATAGTACATAACTGTGTATTTGTATTTGTAAATTGAGAAAATAATTAAATTTAATTTAATTAATAAAAATAAAACAAAAACTTGAATAAAAAGCAGGGCAGTTAGGGAAGAAAATTCCGCAAAACGGAGGAAATGTGAAATAAAAGTCCATTTTGAGAGAAATTCGAAAGCGAGAAACTTCAGAGAATAGACAAAAGGAAGTTATATAAACTAAGCAAATGCAAAAACATAAATACCAAGACATACATACAAACACATATGTATATTAATAATTGTTATTGTATACGATTGCGAGAAGTGTTTTGAGGTTACATAATGCGAGCAAGGGAAAAAAAATAAAGAAATAAAAAAATCAATACAAAAATACAATATTTAAATATTAAGGAGAAATGACAAAAAAACAAACAAAACGACTACTTGGTGATAATGCAAAGAATGATAATTTTTATATACATACAAACATTCAAAAAAAATTTATACGAACACACTGACACACATACACGAGCATGTGAAGCTGCTAAAAAAAAAAGCTGATAACAATGTGGCGGTATTTATTTCACGAAACGGTATTGCAGAGATGAAAAAAAATACTTTTTAAATTTTATTAAATTTTTTTTATGTTTTATTTTTAATTTCTTTGTCCAAAATTTGGCTGCTTTTAATGAAAGAGCAAGATGCGAGAAAAAAAATTTAAGTAAATATGTTTCAAAGGTCATAAAAAACAACAGAGAGGTTAAATTAATAAAAATCATGAATGAATACCAAAACAAACAAAAAACAAAAAATGTATGGGCTACATGCATTAGCCTCTTTTCCCTATAATGAAAGTAAGTGAAAACTTTCCACAAATTTCTCAAAAAGAAAACAAGAAATTATTGCAATTTTTCCACACATTTTTCAATAAAAAAATTTAATTATTGCAATAAAAGTAAAAAGCTGAAAAAATACAATAATAATGAATAAAAGCAGAAATAATTTAATTGTAAAGACTTGCAGCTATTAAGAAGCTAAACCGAAGCAGAATATTTAGCAAGTGCAAAGAGCAGAGCCGATTTTAAGCTCAAGAGCACAGTGAACAGACTTAAAACCTATTACAAAAACAAATGTAACAAACTGAGAAAAAAGCGAACATGCAATTTGTTCAAAATATATGTATTTTAATAAATAAAAAAATTTTGATATTGTTTAATTTTTCTAAATATGTGTAACATTTTTTCCAGTTAAAAAAAAATTTCAAAAAATTAATTCCAAAAGCTAAAAACAATTTTAAAAATTCTGAAAATTAATATTTCTTTTAAGAAATTTTGAAAACTTAAACTATTCACAACAATTCAAAAAAAAATTCGAAAATCAAAAATAATATTTAGCGCAATTTTGGAAACTCAAACGCCTGTTTTTAAAAAGCTTTAAAAATTGTAAAAAGAAAAAAAAATTATGGATAATTATGAAACTTAAAAATATTAAATATTTCTAAAATATAAAGAAAACCACCGTAACATTTTTCAAAAATTAAAAACTAATTGCGGAATTCGGACTGTGTCATAATACCGATTCTAGACAGTAACAGTTGTGAAACTGAAAAAGAAGAAACGATTTTTAAACAAAACAATTAAGTTAAAAAGTATTTCAAACAAAAATGATATATTTAAGTATTTCTTCGTTTCTGTTTAAGTATTCGGTGTTATAAAAATAAAATAATAAAATTCTAGCAAGAAAACGTTATTTTTAAAATTTTTTAACACAATAATTTTCAAATTTCAAAAATAATTTTTTTTTAATTCACAATAGTCAGTTTAACTTGAACAATATTATTTTTCAAATTAAAAATTCACAATTCAAAAATGCAGTAAAAAGTCCAAACAATTTCGACATTTTGGAAAAAAAATTGATAACAAAACAATAAAATTTTTAAAGCTTTATCGAATTCACAAATAGAAACACATATTTGCGTTCAATAACTCTGAAATTCAACAATTTTGTAACAAAATTAAAAAATTGAGAAAAAATAAGATTTCGACTTAACTAAATATTTAACGAACCAAAAAAAAATATATATATATTTAGCTTTCTACTGTTTCTTAAAGTTTTCTAATTTCAAAATTGTAACTCAACGTTTTGAATAATTTTTATTTTCGAAATTTTCATCTTAGTTTCAACACTTAATTACGTTAAATACTTATTGCAAATATGAGATATAAAATTCTTTCAAACTTTGCATGCCAGTACAACTACAAAAACAATTTGTGGTGGAGCATAACGGTCAAATTATATTTATTTTTGGTATTTATTATTTGCTCTATGACCATATAGTATTCGAAAACGTAAGATTGTCTTTTTCAAACACTCTTTAATTGCAGTCATAATTAGTTTCTATAATTTTTGTTACAAAATAAACAACAACAACAAAGACTTTGTGTGTATTATGCAGCAGTAAAACGAAACGGTAAACATTTAACACACATACAATGACACACACATACACACCCACACAAGTAAACAAAATGTGTTTAAATATTCATACGTACATACATTATAATGAAAAATAAATAAAAATTCAAGAAATTTATAATTTTTAATAAATTTAAGTATTTAGTTTAAGTGAACAGTTATTTACTTAAAAAAGTGAAAATAAAAAATTTTTCGAATTAAGTGTGCAAAAATTTAAATAACCTACGATAAATAAATACAAAAATATATTAAATAAAAATAAAAAAAACAAAAACAAAGAAACGAAAGTAAATCTAACGACAAATTATATATGCGATTTGTATAAAGGAATATTATTTAAGTGAGAATGTACTTTTTTGTGAGCTATACAATCATACCTAATTTAAATATTAAATAAATAAATATATACATATATAAAAATCTGAATAAATAAACAAAAAAATATTAAAAAACGAAATAAAAAATAAAAAACAAAAAAATATAAAATTTATTTTGTTTTATTGAGTTAGAGAATTTATGGCCAAGAGCGGATATGTGGTCCAAAAAACTAAAGCTAATATTTTCGTACAGCATTTTCGGGGGAGGATGAGATAATTGCCTTGCGCATCATCATTGTGTCGTCACAACATTGCTATATGCCACTTGCAGTTCACTAAAAAGCTCTGCTGTAGAAAACCGTCGCCCACCCTGGGACTGCTTTTGCATTTCTTCGCGGTGGTGTTCCATATTTCTCGTCTGGAGACTTACATGCCATTACCAGGTCTCGATTTTTTAAACGTAGAACCTTTTATATGTATTTCTTCACTTTCTCCTAGTTTTCCTCGTTTTGGAGCACGACAGTCATAATGTTGTCCGCATTCAGGGGGCCGACCAAGTTGTGCAACTAATTCGCTATGTTTGCCAGTATATGCATTTGAAAAACGTGTGTTCAGCATCGTCCTCGATTGCTTCGTTGTATATACCACATGACGGCTTTTCCCCATTTCATGGACATAGATACTTCCTAAAGTATCCGTGCGTCTGTGTAGTATAATAATCCACTACGCCATGTTTCCTGCTGGACCACTCTGTTATATTTTTGATTAGCCCAGCCGTGCATCGCCTAAGACGTCCCTGCTTTAAACGCGTTTGCCGTCGTTCACAGATATCGTTTTTTATTTCCTCTTTTGTGGTGCTGACATTTGTTCTTTGTCCCTTCAACGTTCATATTTTCTTCCATTCAAATACTAGTAAGTCGATGGGCGTGCTTCCGCTAATTACCGATACAGTTATTCGCCTGATACGTAGAAAGTTTGGCAACCGATATGCTTCAATCTTAGTCAGGTGAAAGCTGACTGTGAAGGAAATAGTGTTTAGATGTTTCTACCTCTTGTTCCGCCATGCTACTCTGACAAGTTGCATCCTCCAAAAATCTAAAATTTACAACTTACTAAATCACTGTACTAATCACTTAACAAAGTAGTATCACCCTGAACCAAACTTTGTTCAAACTGAAAATATAAGTGTTATTCGAATTATAACAAATTTATGTAAAAGCAACTCAATTATGTTATAATAGAACAACAATTGCAGTCATCGCTGTAAAATTTCAATAGGTAGATCGAGACAAGTATGTACCGCTCTAAGACGATTAAGATCGATGTCATGAATCATTTACCTGTAGCGATCTCCATTGACGGTAATATTGGTTCCATTTTCAGGTTTTGAATACAGAATAATCGGAGGCATTACAGCGCCATAGGCATGAAAATTATACAAGATAAAAACTTTTTAGGAAGCAAGAGCAAGATCGATGGTATGGTACATTCAAGCGAGGTTGTAGATCACTCCAAGACGAATTTTATGAAGATCGTTCTAAATCAGGTGTTGTTCCAGAAACTCTTGATGCTATGCGCAAACTGAAATTGCAAGATCGTCATGTCACCTATTGTGAGGTAGATATAACTATAGACAGTAGTGGGACCAGCGTACATTCAATATTCAATGAACATTTGACTGTAATTAAAATTTGTTCACGTTGACAATTTGTCAATCGCTCAAAAAAAGGTTCGTGTCGTGAGACGTGGATTTACGCGTATGTGCCAGAAAGTAAACAGAAGTTGACTGTTTGGGTGTTTCAAGATGAGCTGAATCCAACAAAAGTTGTTCGAGCACATCCAAGTAAATGATTGTCTAGTTTTTTGAGAAAACTGGACATGTCGCAACAATACCACTAGAACAACGAAATCAAGAAAACTACCCACATTGACTGAAATAACTGCATTCTTTAGTACTCAAAAAATCGATTTGATGAACCATCCACCGTATAGTCCTGACTTGGCACCGAATGACTTGTCTTTATTCCCGTACGTAAAAAATACTCTAAGAGGTCAACGTTTTTCGACACATGAAGAAGCGGTTAATCCGTTCAGTATGCATATTTTGAAAATACTTCAATCAGAGTGGCAAAAGTGCTCCGAAAATTGGTTCAAACACGTGCAAAAGTGTATTGATCTTAATGGAGAATATTTTGAAAAACAATATAGCGATTTTCGATGATTCAGATTCGTTTTTGTTCTCTAATCCCGAAATATAGAAGGCAACCCTCGTACCTCGATAAAATTTCACATTTTAAAAGTTTTAATACAGTGCATTAATAAGATTTCTAAAAATTTTAAAGAATTTTATTAGATATATAACTATATTAATGCGGTTTGCAAAGAAATGGCGTTTTTTGATTAATTCATTTTCCAATATTTCGAACATGCATTGTAAAGCTAATGCGTATGTGTGTCTTCTTCAGTATACATATGTCATTCATTTGAAGATTAAAAAACAATAATTTTTTCACTCAAATATGTTGAACTTTGCGGCTGAAAAAGTGTTTTTGCGTGAAGTTCTTTTGCATAACTTTAATATGAAAAAATCAATAGCCGAAAGTCATGGTATTTTGGTGGAAGTTTATAGTGAACATGCAATAGCTGAGCGAACATGCTAAAACTGATTTACATGATCTCAAAGAGGTGATTTTGACTTAAAAGACGAACTCTGTTCTGGGCGGTCAAAAAAGTGTGATGATTCGAAACTGAAGCCATTACTTGATAAAGATTGTTGCCAAACACAAGAAGAGCTCGCAAAATCTTTGGTAGTCACTCAAACAGCCATTTCAAAACTATCAAAAACGGAATTTGCAATAATTTTATGTAACGACAATTGCCGGCCTTATGCTGAAAAACCGTTTAAAAACTATGTGGAAAACAGCAGCTGTGAAGTTTTGCCTCAGCTGCTTTATAACATATACTTTGCCCGCTCTGACTATCATTTATTCAGGTTGATGCAGAACGTCCTCACTGGAATTGGTGCTTTTAGAATGAAATCCACAAATTGTCAGAAAGATGGGAAAATGTTATAGCTTCAGTTTGGCAATACTTTGGATAATAGTATTGTACATGTTTTCTTAAATAAATATATTATAGACCCAATAATAATAATCGGATTCTTCGAATAAAGTTTACTATAAATTTTAGCTAGTTGTTTAACAAACTAAAAATGTTATCAATACATGTAGTAAATAGGGATAAAATGATATTCGAAATACATTCTGGTAATACTACAAAATTGTTGTATATGAAACATTTGTGCATATTGTTAATATAAATATATGTATGTAAAAAATAAAAAGAATTGATAATGAAAAAAGCATATAATTTTACCTAATGTTAAGCTCAACATTTTAGTAGAAATTGCATGCAATACAAATATACATACATATGTACATACACACTCAATATTACTTAATATATAACTATTAAGGTATGCGTATGTGTATATGTTGTGTATACATATACTACTACTACTACATACTTCTACTACTCATAAACCTTGAATATGCTAATTGCAATCAGTATTAAACTTGGATGCCAAAGAATGCAATTATGCAATTAATGGCGTCAAGGACAAGAAAGGATTCTGCTTAATTATGAATATTTCTTGCATTTTTTAAGCTTGACGATGAAATAATAAAAAGCGACTACTTTTTAAATCTACTCGAGTCCAAACCTAAACTTTAAATTTTAATTTTAACATATTGTATAGTTGAAGATGTATATGACATGTATATACTAGGTATGAGGTTCAGAAATAATGAAGAAATTACTCAACCGTACTAACATAGAAGCGGAGCTAATTGTTTATCCATTGAACATATCCATGCTGAATGGACATAAATACGGAACTACGATACTAAAACGAATCGAAATATAACAATGGCCAAGACATTTTTCCAAATTATTTTAACTAATTATTATTTTTAATCATTTACGATAAACACCGAAGCTATAATACCCTTCACAAATACAAATGATTCCATACAAGAACTTTAATTTGATTTGGTCTAAATCAACTCAGCTCCGCATGCTAATCATTTATACATATTTTTTATAGGGTCTCTAACGTTTTCTTCGGGGCGTTACAAACTTCGTGCTAAAGTTAATATAGCCTTTCAGCGTGTAAAACAGCCGGTGGCACTGTCGAAGGAACTACCAAGTAATAAAAAATTTATATCATATGCTTTGCAGGCACTGACTGTAGCACTACTAAGACTTGTGGTAATCGGAGACCTTTACGAAGTATCCTATTCAGTATATATTTAGGTATGTATGGTATATGAAAAAACTATACAAGTATATTAAAGTAATTATATATGGTATGTATTGTCGAATATTTTAGTTTTGTGAAGGTTGATACTTTTGAGGTAATTTTCGAACATAAATACGATATTAATCTGTCCATAAAAAAAGGAATATAATTAAGGTTTCAAGTGTTCAATGAGAAACAAATTTTGTCTAGAACCAAAGTATATACAATATTTTATATATATATACAATATTTATATATGTTTCTTGAGAAATGAAAATCTACAAGAAAATCAAAATACATTATTACAAACTAAATTAAGATAAGATCCAAACAAGAAAACTTAAAGATGTTCAATTTCTTGGAGATGATTCTTCAGTTCGTGAAGGAATTACTCAAACAAAGCTTGATTCCGTATTGTTTGAGCACGCGTCAAATATGGACACCAGCAGAGAGAAAATATTACAGTTTTTTTTTCGATAAAGGCGAAAATGCAAAACAGGCGGCTGAAAATGTAAATGGTGTTTATGGTCCTGGTACTGTAAGAGCCAATCACGCGCAATTTTGATTTCGTTGATTCTGTTGCAGTAGTTTTGATGTCAAAGATACCCCACGCTTCGAGAGGAAAACTATCGAAAATAATAATAAAACAAGAAAAAACGTTAACTTCGGTTGCACCGCAGCTATTATAGCTATATTCACAAATACAAAGGTTTCAATTTTCAATTTGTATGGCCGCTACCTGTTATTCGCTATATGAGATCCGATGTGAACAATTTCTGCGGAGAATACATTGTTGCTTTCAACAACAACTCGTGCCTAATTTCGTGAAGATATCTCATCAAATAAAAAAGGTTCTAAATACAAGTACTTGATTCCGATTGCTCATTTTGTATGCCAGCTATATGATGTAGTGGTCCGATATCGGTCGTTCCGACAAATGAGCAGCTTCTTAGTGAGAAAAGGATAGGTGCAAAATTTCAGATCGACAGCTTAAAAACTGAGGGACTAGTTTGTATATATACAGACAGACGGACACACAGACGGGCAGGGCTAAATCTACTCAGTTCATCATGCTGATCCTTTATATAATATGTATATGTTATAGGATCTCCGACGTTTCCTTCTGGGTGTTGCAAACTTCGCGACAAACTTAATATATCCTGTTCAGGGTATAATAATAGAAATCGTCGTGTCTGACCGTAAAACATTGCAAAAAAACTCTTGGAACCATTTAAATAAGACTGGATACAAAAAACGAAGTATGCATGTTACACGGGTTAACGCAAAAAAAAAACCTCATGGTGATAAAAACTGTATCATTTATGGTGAGGAAGGTTTTTGCTACTTGTTTGATAGGATCGACCGGGATGTAGTAGTTTAATAGGATTTGTAGGGATTATAATAGATGATCTATAAGCTGCTTCCCTACGGCCAAACTCTTCGGACCTAGACTGTCTTCAATTAAAACCTTTTGACATAAATTGGCTCATTCGAACTATGCTTAATAAAACCTTCAATTTAATGCGAAAATAATGAACTTCTTTTTACTAGGCCTTATATTATTCTTGTGATTTCTGAGTTGCTGAAATAACGAAGTTCGAATTCTGTAATACCGTCTTTATGCTCATTCTTATAAATGAGGGGCTTCATAGAAGGTTTTGAGGAAGTTTCAAAGACCTGTTATGATACATTTGCGCCTATGAATCTTGAAAATGATGAAACATATCCATAAGCTCGTAAGAATTTAGGAGCACATAAACTCTTCTTGCGGTATTTTCTGAGAGAGAAGTTTTTTAGGAGGTTCTCATGCCGACAAAAACGAATGGTTATAAAATAAAGTTGATTTCATGAAAATATTAAAAATTGCCGACCAAATGTCAACGACGAAAACTTCTGAAAAAACGAAAACAAATATGGAGTAAGGGAAGGTGTATTCACATCTTAGCAACTCTTTGGATCGAATTAATATATTTTGGTTGAAGCTTTGGCTATGAAAATATCACCGCTAAACTGAAAGTCGAAAAGTCGTGGCTTTTTTGGAATAATGACAGATCGAAAGATCGAAAAAATGTCCATTCGCCAGATAATTAATCGATTGAGGCTAAAAAGAGAAATTTATGTAAAGGAGAACCATTGAACCATCCAATCCTAAAAGTATGCTCTTCGCCACGAGTACTAACTGGTGTAAACTGAGGAAGCGGAAGCATATGCTTTCGAACTAACAAGTGGGTGAGAAAGGGCTTCACCCCATTCAATGTTGCACTTCGTGAACGCTAATGATCAATTAGAAAGAAATTTGCATACAGCAATGAAATTTTATTGAATTTCAGAATTTCTTTGTAAGTTCGAATTAATCCCTTTCAAAGCTAAGCAAAATCCCAGCAAGGAAAAAGCCAATTAATTTCACACCATTTAAACCGGGCATAAATATTTAGCTGCAAACTGACGCTATCTTTACCCTGGCAAATACACATATTAGCCGTTATCGTTATAGTGTCACTGAACACACATAAACACCCTTCGCGTATAAAGTTGTGGTATATCACACGAGCACTTTGTTGCAAGTCTTCATTACGGGCGCTGAATCAGAAAATGAAAAAAAAATAAATGAAAAAAAAGAGATAAAAACAAATGAAAATATAGTTGATCTCAAACGGGCAACAACAGCAACAACAAAGCGATATTAATAACAAACCTAATACCCAAAAGCAATAACACTTTTACCCGCATTTAACATTTAGTTGGGCTTTTGACCTCACCAATTTGGCTGCGACTGTTTCTGGGCGCACAGTGGCGGGCATAATCGTGAGTATACGTCTGTATATATGTGTATGCATCTATGTACCCACACACCGCTTCGGCCGCTGCTAATCATCGACGTCCCGCGAATCCCTCGAGAGCGTCTGCAGCATTTAGCCCGCTGCAGCTGTTGCATGTGTTGTTGTTATTGTTGCTTTTTTGATTTTTCTTTTTTTCGTTTGCCAGGAATCATCATCAAGCAATTTTGTAAAAGTTAGCTTCCTCCTTTCGAAAATTTAACCAACACAACAACAATGACAACAACAGTAAACACACAGCTGGGCGGCTGGCTGGCACTTGGCCCGTCCCGAAAACACAGTGGCCAAATTGCAGCGCTCCAACGCGATGCGACGCTCAAATGGATTACAACAATGCAGCGGTGACTC
Source organism: Bactrocera oleae (assembly GCF_042242935.1). Lineage (NCBI taxonomy): Eukaryota > Metazoa > Arthropoda > Insecta > Diptera > Tephritidae > Bactrocera > Bactrocera oleae. Next base: position 51,794,776 of record NC_091538.1, on the reverse strand, counting down.
CTAGTTGAATTGGTGATTACGTCTATCCATGATTTTAAAGTTAATTTGCCGAAACACTTTTTGTGCGACGACCAAACGCCGGTCGTTATGAATGTGTCGGTATGTATGTAGGAGTATATGTTTGTATAAGTGTACAAGTAGATATGTCGGCGAACGCGCCCGGTCCGCTCTATAATCGCACTCTTCTTTAAAAATATGTGACTACATTGCTTTAGTATTATTATTATTATTGTTGCTGTTGTTCTTGTTGTTGTCTTTATTTCTGTATGTTGTTGTAAGCTTTGGCGTTTTTTTTTTGTTTTTGTTTATCGGGTTTCAATTTCGAATTTAGTCAATGCTGACTTGTATGTGCAGGTTGATTGCTTTGTTGTTGCTGCTGATATTGTTGTTGTTGTTCATTTTTGTGTCTTTATTACAATTGCATTCACAATATTTAAGCTTTTTTATGGACACTTGATTTCATTGCAGCTTCAGTTGATGGCGACTAAATTGCTTCACTTACAAAAGAAGCGACAACGCGACCAAATAGAAATGTGACGACATGAGGGTGTGGCTAAGACTGATACTAGACAAATCTATAGGACTACGCCTTCAAAAGGGATCCAAAGCTATAGTCCCTTAGTCTTGTCTGTGAGATCCTTCTGGAACAGTGAGTAACAGCGTTGAACTCTAGTTAAAGATTTCCTCGGCCTTTTCGCTTCAGAATACAAACAGGTGCAGCAAGGCTTGAAAGCCAAAAGCTTCTCATAAAATTTAATTTATTTCAAGATACAAAAAATATAATTAATTTTTATGGTACTTGCAGTCATGTTATCATTGCCATCTATATAATAATAAGAGTTAAAAAACAAAAATTTGTGATGTTACCTGTACTGGCCTTAACTAAATAAAACTTGCCGGGCAGGTCAGTAGAGGAGTCTTTTATTGAGAACTGTCCATCAACTCTAGTTTAAGGCTTCATTTTTCAAGCAAAAGTGGGTGCTACTAAACCAGATTTAGGCGGACCGAAGCACAGCTACTGACTTTCAGCGCTCAATATTATTTAATATAATATATGCCTCGCCTCGCTAGTAATGGCTTAGACGCCTTTATAATAAATTTAGTACGGGTGCACTGCGATATCGAAGAGCAAAGTAAAGCTGAATACTTTGCAATAAATGCACTTTTATCTCAGCATTAACATAATACAAAGAAGTCGGAGCTCTGTTGTCTTTTTGCCTAGTCGCAAGCAGCATCTGATCCGAGTTGAATCGTAAGAAGTTTAGAAAGCTCCTCGCCCATGGTGTCCACGCGATTCGATAAAAATCTTACCAGATGTCAGTTATCGAAGAATTTTGGAAGCAGCATAAGATTTTTTCTTCTCGAATGTCCAGCCTTTTCGAGATCAATGTTGAAAACCCTCGAATCTCACACGTTCAGCCATCTAAATGAATCATTACGGTTCGTAATAAAATGCTTAAGTATATTTGTTATGTGTACTTCACAAATATATACAAGTAGAAATGTTCAAACTAACCTAATCTAACCCATCAGTATGCTATGACCCCAGGCTCCACCCTAATGCAGACAAATATTGTGTTAGGTTATAATGATAGCGCATTTAGTAAAAGTTGTAGTTGGTTTGTGTCAGACTGTCCACTGCACAGCTGTTCCTCGTAACTCATTCGTGCGCCAATAGGTGAGTGGTGTGGCCAAAGTAACTGTATACTCGTATACAAAGCGTAATTATAAATACAAATGTAATGGATATATGAATTATTGTGAATTCCTATATGTTCATATGTTCACACATACATACATATTTACATTCACAAGTTCATCATTAGTAAATTTGATTACAGAAGATCGTCGCTAACGACGTGATTTTGCAGATGACCATGTATTAAGAGATTATACAATGTTTATATACATATCTACACGTGTCCACAATTCCAATATTTAGCAATATCTTAATTAACTGCTCTGTTGCTCACAGTTCTTCAAAGTTAAATGCAAATATCAAATATTCTGAATTCAGTTGATGGCTCTTGTGTGGATCTCGGAATTGGTCAAGTATTTAATTAATGGAAGTTATCGAACATTATTTCAATTGAATAATAGCTCTATCGCTTATGTATATATGTAAAGTATGTATGTACAATATATTCGTATACTTAAACTTTGTACAGAAAAGTTATCAATTAGTTTTAGCAGTAATGAGTTTATTTTTATAAAAGAGACAATAAAAATGTAGTGTAAGTAGTGGAGCCCGCTCAATAGGTGAATGATTACTCTGTGAATGAAAAATTCGAAACCAGACGACCATCGTTTGTTTTTGTTGTTGTTCTTAAGAAATTAATTATTTTTTGTTGGAAATACTGAAGTCTCAGGTACAATCATAGTCATAATTTTATTCTTGCAACATGTTGCTACGGAGTATAATAGTTTTGTTCACCTAACGGTTATTTGTGTCACCTAAAATAAATCGAAATAGATATGGAGATATATCGTGTATATATATAAACGATCAGGGTGACGAGAGGAGTTGAAATCCGGGTGACTGCCTGTCCGTCCGTCTGTCTGTGCTGGCTATAATTTGAGTAAAAATTATGATATCGTAATGAAACTTGGTTCACGTGTTCCTTGGCAAAAAAGTAAGCACTTGTTCCTAGATGAGCGTGGCAGTGCTCTTGCCAAAACGCCATTAAACGAAAACCAATAAATTGCCATAACTAAGCACTTAATTAAAATAGAGAACTGTAATTTAGCACATGGGGTCGCAGTAGTAAGGGGCACGTGCGGGCTGAAAATTGTTTAAAAATGGGCGTGGCTCCGCCCTCTTAAAGTTTTAATGTACAAATCTCGCAAATCATTCAATCTAAAATTTCCAAATTCGCTCAGGACAAATCACTTAAACATTCCTGCCGACAATATAAAAATGGTTGAAATCTGATGATCGTCCCACCCACTCCCCATATAACGGTACTTTTAAAAAGTACTTAAAGCGTGACAAATTAATAACTAAATATTCCAGAGACATTAAATTTGACCACCGAGATGGTATGAGGGGACTGCTCACATTTAGGTTAAACCCCATATCTCGGGACCTACTAAACCGATTTCAACCAAATTCGGTAGGTAATATTACCTAACATTCAGTGTTAAAATAGGTAAATTCAGACAAAGAACGCGCCTTTTAGCCAAGTAACACACACTTAACAAATTCCATCTGATTCTTCTCCTTTCCTTTCAAGCCCCCATATACCGAATATATGGACCCCCATTCCTATTGCGAATTTTTTATCGAAAATATCAGTCAATCTGTAAGATATATTATAGAAATTCGCAGAGAATACTTTGCTGATAATAATATGTCTGTATGTCAATGGGTTGAATCGAAACAATAATTCCCTTAGTCCCCATATACTAAATAGAAAGATTTTCGAATACCGTATATATCGGCAAATATACGAATACGAGTTATCTTATTGAAATTGTGAGAGTGCGTTTTTCCTATAATGGTGCATCTTTGCACTTAAAATAGATTAAAAAAATTATGAAAATTTTCACTTAATCCCATGTAGCTAATATCAGGATTTTCAAACATCTAGTTGACTTTGCTGCTTATATGTATATTGGTGATGGTATGTGAGGTACCATAATAAAACTTAGAGAACTTCTTTTTCTGTTATTAATATGTAGTAATGCCAAATATAGATATAATCGGTTCAATACTACGCTGATCTCCCATATACCTAATATAAGGTTTTCAAGCTACTTTAGCGTATAGTATTGGGATATAGGTACTATAGTTTAACGCCGAAAATATGTAAAACTGGTCCATGAATTACGCAATATACTGCATATAATGTTTTTTGTTATTCTAACAAATCCTATGTTGAATATAACTGTATATATTTATTATATGTTCTCGATTATACCTGAGTAAAATTATAAGTTCGTGCAATCAGCACAGACCTGTTGTGCCCCCAATATAGCCTATGTACCGTAGTTATAAAACTAATTGAGTCTATGACCTATTATATAAGTTAATAAGATACATTTTTGATTATAATTCATTTACGATTTCGTCGAAACCTCAAGGTATTCTTTCGGCTTTGATCCTTGCAATCCGAATTTAGAGCTTCTAATTTGACCAAGTGAGACTATTTAAATTTTTTGCTGTTACTTTTTCGTTCCCAGTTATTAACCTAGCTAAAAAAAATGTGTTTCACTAAGGTAGGCCGGAACTTTTCAATTGACCTATTATGATTCGAGTTCCAGGTTACCTTGTACCTCGATGAGTTAATCCGATGAATTAGAAAGTTTTCCAAATATTGCCCGTAACAGGGTCAACGAAGCGAATGAACAGAAAAAAACAAAAATACCATATGAAACTTGGTTATGCCTTACTCAGAAGAGATATTCCTTGTTCAGCTAACAATTTCTCCTTTTTATTTAAGTAGACCAATCTAGCAAATTTTGCACACAGAACTCGGTACGAGTGAAAGAAATTTTAGTAAGTGGTTATTGGATACTTTCACAACATAAAAGAAAAGTTTTATCTTAAACAAACAAAAACAAGTAAGGAAAGGCTTAGTTCGGATATAACCGAACATTTTATACTCTCGCAAAGTCAAATGGTATACTCGTTTGAGATTTCTTTGTGGATTGACTGATATTTTCGGTAGAAGGTCAACTATAGGCACTGGGGTCCACATATTTAGTACTTAGGGGTTTGAACAGTTTTGGTTCGATTTAGACAATTTTTGGCCGCAAGGTGGCATACTTTAAACATATTATTCACGCAAAGTTTTACCCCGATACAATCATTGTTGCTTGATATGCATAGTGGGAAGTGAAAGAATCAGATGGAATTTAAAATGGTGTTATATGGGAAGTAGGCGTGGTTGTAGTCCGATTTCACTTTTTCGCACTATAACATAGAAATATGAGAAGAATGTTACGTACCGAATTTGATTGAAATCGGTTAAGCAGATCTCAAGATATGGGTTTTCACCTAAAAGTGGGCTGTGCCACGCCCACTGTCTAATTTTGAACGCGGTTCCTATAAAGTCATCTTATACCATCTCAGAGATAAAATTTAATGTCTCTGGCGTGTTTAGTGCTTGATTTATCGCGCTTTTAGTAGTTTTTAACAGTACCGTTATATGGGGAGTGGGCGGAGTTGCCACCCGATTTCAACTATTTTCTTACTGTAGATAGAGGTTCTAAAAAATTTAGCTTGCAGTGAATTTTGTTACTATAACATTAGCGGTTTAGGAGATATGCACATTAAACCTATTAGAGGCGGGACCACGCCTACTTTTTAAAAAAAATTTTAACTGAAGATGCTTCTCCCTAATGTGATCCTGTGTACCAAATAACAGTATTATATCTTATTGCGGAGCTTAGTTATGGCAATTTATTTGTTTTTGATTAATGGCGTTTTGTGGGCGTGGCAGTGGTCCGATTACGCCCATCTGCAATACCAACCGTCTTACGGTACCCAGGAAACATGTCTACCAAGTTTCATAAAGATATCACAATTTTTACTCAAGTTACAGCTTGCACGGACGGACAGACAGTCACCCGGATTTCAACTCGTCTCTTCATCCTGATCATTTATATATATATAACCCTATATCTAACTCGATTAGTTTTAGGTGATACAAACAACCGTTAGGTGAACAAAACTATTATACTCTGTAGCAACAGGTTGCGAGAGTATAAAAACCATTGGATCTTTGAACGATACTACACAGAGTTGATACTTGTCGCCACGCCTTCTTTTGAGCATATCACGAAACCGGCGATACCGGACCACTTTACTTAGGACATATCTGCCATATAAACTGATCGATCAAACTCAAGTACTTTTTTATTTGATGAAATATCTTCATGAAATTTATTACAGCTTATTGCCCAAAGCATCGCTATATTCTCCGAACAACTTGTTATGATCGGACCATTATAGCGTATAGCCTGTGTAAATGACCGATAAAAAACAAGAAAACAATCTTCATTAAAGATATAAAAAAAACTTCAAGTCATATTAAGTAGTAAAGTATGTCAAATAACGAAAACGTAAGACACCAAGTTTATTTTTGATACTCGAGCGCTTATTTCTGAAACATTTTTGTTTTCAAATGGTTCAGACAACTTCTTACTATAAAGTAACTGGTACAATAGGCAGCTGATTTGAAGAAAGTAAGTAGATTAGATCATTATCGGTGATTATTGACATTTTTTCTTGGGCCCTCTTTAAAATCTGTAGATCTTAGTGAATATCTATATAATTACTTTTTTCGAAACGTTAAGCCACATTGACAAGGACAAGAGAATTTGATGATGTTAGTATCAAGTGTCATATCTTTTATGGGATTTTAAGAGCACTTATTCCAATAAAAGTTGCGCCGATTGTGGGGTATCCTTTTCCTGTAGATTATTCGAACTTGATACTTGTATTTTGGTGTCATGATGGAAAAACTCAGCCAAAGTACTCTATATAGCTTTGTTATTTATGGTAACGCATTCCTGTTAGTACTCTATATGTTAATAGAGCCTTCTTCATAGTCACTGGGTAATATAATGTATATTTGATCAACTACAGTTTGTGTTAAAGGACTTTTTCTACTCTCTAATACCTAAGTGGAGACCTCTTTCTACAACAAAAGTCCATTTTCGGAAATAATGGGTCAAATATTTTGGAGAGATTTTTAAGAAATTAACGCTTCAATGAGTTTTCTACTGATGTGTATTGTTTTTTAAGAGGACTAGTTTTGATCAGCTATATTGGAAATTCGATATTCTCAGAACCTGATCTCCAAGAATTGGTGACATAAAGAGAGAGACAAGGATTATTACAGTTATAATGAGTTCACTACCACTCAACTGTGTTATACATTTTCTTCAGGAATAAACTGTTTCTTGTGTTCACACTTCATTTTAACGAATGAAATGTGCACTAGTTAGGCTCGCAAAAGCTTCTCACCATTTTGCAACACCTTATAATTTCTTACAATGAAGTTTTCTTCATGAAAATATAAAGATTTGCATGTATGATACCAAAGCACAGAATGTTATAAATAAATTTTAAATAAATACTCTGGTAGTACATTATTTCAGTGGCTTGCAAACCGCATAACGCAGTGCTTACATAACTGCAACCGAAAGCTCGCTAAAGCTTTTATACACAATAAGCGGTAAGTGCAAACCTATCAAAGTAACCGTGACTAACAAAACCGAGTTAAACCTACAACAATACCAAAAGCATCAGCGCGGGAGTAAACAGCCGAACTATGGAACCAAGTGCACAAAGCTCCCATAAATATTCAGAATGCACGTTTGTTCTCTTTCCAAAGGTAGCTACAAATTGAGAAAGGGATGACAAGATGTGCTGTTAAAGAGTTGGAGCCCAATAGGAAACTTGTACAACAACAATGAATAATCAATTTGGAGAAGAGCATCGCTACACATGTTAAATAAGCGAGTTAGTGTGGAAAGAAGGTATGCATGTGTATGTTTGTATTACATTGCATATATGTAGGGAAGTATGCATGTATATGTTTGTAAGCATACATATACATATGTACATATAAATGTATGGCATGTTTATACAACAAATGTGCGCTCATTGTACACATCTCAGCAGTTCTCTCTGCACTGGATTATATTGTTACGAATAGGAGACGGAAGAGCAGAAGCACGGAAGTACACCTGCATACACATTTGCATACTAACAAATTCACACATCCATACATACAGTGGTATGTGCTTACTGCCTTCAAAGTAGTAGATTTTGCATTGTGGGTGATTGGAAGACACACAGAGCGTAATTTCGGCTTGGAATTGTCTACTCACATGGAAAGCACGGTACATAGTGCCGCTTATATGCGTATGTATGCACATATGTAAATATATATGCGTAAGTGTGTGAGCTACACGTAGCTACGATAATGACTTTACTTGGCTGCTTGTTAAATATTGTAGCTTAGCTCAGTTCCAATTCTCACGCTCGCCCAGCCGATTGGTTGTGCGGTTTAAAAAGCAAAAAACAAAGCAAAAAAAAATTACAAACTTAGTTAAAAAAACGTTGAGGCGCGTTTGAGAAGTATTTAAAGGTATTGCAATGCAAAAAATTAGTGTTGAAAGTTATATATACATACAAATATACTTGGTTGAAGTGCTGCATATTGAAATTTTTCTGATTAAATTGAAAGAAAAAAATTTTGGGCAAAGCGAAATATTGAAAAATATTGAAAATTGTGGAAATTCTGTTTAAAAAAATTGTTTCGTTGCAATATAAATTGTAGTTAACTTGTGGTGCGTGTGTGACGTTCGGCAGTGAGAAAATTCGCAGCTACCACGTTTGCTAAAATCGAAGTGCTAATTTGCTTACAGACGCTGGCATACATATGTATGCAAAAATATATGTTTATATATTTACATATACTACATACGTTTATATACATATATAGATATGTATATGTTTTATGAAAAAGTCTGGCTGTAACTGAGTGCATAATGATTCTTGTATAAATACTTATATATATTATATATATATTAATTTAAAATTAATTATATATATATATACAACAACAATAACAAATGAAATGTGCAAAATTTCTCAGAAAAATATTTTAATTTAAAACGTGTGTAACTGTCAGCGTGTGATTATGTACACAAGTGCCGCAGACTCAGCTGGTGCGGCAGCTTTCTTTCATTTTTGCTTGCAAATTTAAGCGATTTGTGTTGTTTTTGCCATAATAAACACTGAAAATAGTATTAATAATAATAAATAATACAGCACGTATCTTTTGGCTGTTGTTTTATTTTTCCAATTTCTTTCGCCAAATTGTCTATCCTCCAATTGAAAATTGAAAGTTGGCTTCGCGTGGCTGCTGCTTGCCAACTCGCTGCTTCTTTGTACGCGTTCGCCTCCTGAAGGGTTATAAAATTTACTAAAAGCAGTTAATTATATTAAGCAATTAGTGGTACTACAATTTATACCTTTCGCAGTTCACCAGTAACCACTGCAAAGTAACTTCATCAACAATTTCAACTGACAGCCACCACTGACACGATTGACACCACATTCCCATACGCTCGTTGTTCGATACTTTGTTGTTTAACTGCAGCTCGTTGGCTGTTTTCGCTCATTTCCAGTTCAAAAAACAAACAAAAAAAAAATACATACACACATACATATCTTGCTTGCTTCCTCTGCTTTGCTATCTTTTGGTGTCATCGTTGTTATTGTCTACTGCTGCTGCTTACCTGCGCCAATAGCCATTGTATTTAGGTTGTTCGGCGTGTCGTTGCTTCGATGGTCGTTTTCGATCGCTCGTTTCTCATTGCTACTTTTAGTTGACGTAATATGGCTTTAGGCGAAATAGAATGAAAACAATTTGTAAACTGAAAAAAAAAAACAGAATGAAATGTGTTTGTAAAATCGAAATAAACAAATGGATTTAATCATGTGTGACAACAATTCTACTTAACAAAGTGACTAAAGTGTACAAATACAAATGCATGCAGTAATATTGAATAACCCATGGAAACATTTGGTACCGTGTGGCCAAGCTTTAAATAACAGCGCTTTAGCTAATATGCCCTTTGGACCGAAATTAAATTAACGAAAACGCCAAATATTATATTTTAATTATAAGGGTCTATGTACAGCTGTAACCTTACATAAAGTTTTTTTTCAGTATATATACAAATACAATTGTAATTAAAGTAATGACAGTTTTATGAATATTATGTCTTTTTCGACCAGCTACAATACATATACGTGTATGCTATAGTGGTCCGATTAGAACAATTTCTCCAAAAATGGCACCGTTGCTTGGACAATACTTGTAATCCATGCCGAATTTTGTAAAGATATCTCGTCAAATGAAAAAATTTTCTATACAAGCACTTGATTCCGATCGTTCAGTTTGTAAGGCAGCTATATGCTATAGTGGTCCGATAGCAACGATTCCGATAAATAAGCAGCCTCTTGAAGAAAAATAGACGTATGCAAAAATTCAGATCGATAGCTCAAAAACTAAGAATTAGTTCCCGTATATACAGGCAGGCTGACGGACATGGCTAAATCGACTCGGCTCACTACGCTGATTTTTATATACATACATATATAGATTTTATAGGACCTCTGACGTGTCCTTCTGAGTGTTACAAACTTCTTGGCGAACTAAATATACCCTGTTCACAGTGTAAAAAAATAACGAGGGAAGCCCTAATCTTGATCCTACGAATTGAAGCACTACGAACTTCAAAAGTGGATGAAGTTGTATGCGTACTATTTCTAAGTCTTCTCTGTATATTTTATAAATCTTTTGAATAAGTTTGTTTATTACATAACTAACTACGAGGAGTAAGGTTATATTTTACATGTTTGTAAAAAAATAAGACCCCTTTATAGTTATACGATATATACATTGTCATCGATAAATTGTTCGAGGAAAAAATGTATCTTAAACATCCTATTTTGTTAAAGCCCATTAATACCCAAGAGCGCCTAATTTCGAAGCATGATCTTGTTTACAACATTTTTTCGCTATTATTTTAATACACAAGATTTGTTAATTAAAGTTTGTATGTTAGATATTTTTTACTACAGTATGTGTTATCAGAGTACTTTACTCATTCATTTCCAATACAAAAGTTAGGTAGAGGCCGAAAGTATAACAAAAACAGTTGTGACCGGGTCATCGATATTCGATGAACAATTTTCATCTTTTTTACCAAAGATCCTCCTAAAAATTTTGCATATAAAATACATCACTCAATGAATTTCATAAAAAAGTTGGGACCAATGAATTATCAACATAGATTTCGGTTCGGTATTTTCATTGGTCCCAAGTTTTTATGAAATACATCACATAAATGCATTTTATATGCAAAATTTTGGTGAGGGTAATATCATAATAATAATTCATCAATGGTAAATAATTTTCAATATAATATATGCTACCTCTGCTGTTATTTTGCCGACAATTGTATTAAAACATCAAGCTACATTAATTACACTCAAAACCACGCTGAAGTACACAACTCAAGTGTGAACTTGGTGGCAAATAGATGCGCTGTACAACAACAAACGAGGAAAATGCCAAACTAAGCGAGTTAAGCCCACACAAGCGGTTGGTAGAGGCCTCTTTTGTGTAGCCCCTTCAGCACAAGCAAACAACCAACAACAACTACATACTAGTATAAATACTAAATACCCTTCAACAACTTAATAATATTTATATAATAACACAAACACATACATAATATATTATTTGCGATTTCGTAGCATTCACTAAACGCTTAGTAGAAAAAACCCACCAAATAGTAGCCGCCTCAGAATACCCACAGTTACTATTTAACAAAATTTATTAAAAAACAAAAAAACAATTGCATTAAAAAAAAAAATTTTAAATTAATTCAAAGTGTAGAAAACTAAAATTAATCAACACGTGAAACCAACAAGTGAACACCCAAATTTACACACAACTGTTGGAGACTGCAGAAACCCACTAGGAAAATCGTGCGACAGAACGAGATTTTACAACTTTAGCTTTTTTAGCCGCAACGCAGACAATTAGATAACTGTACGTATAAGAGTAAGTACATACTTGATTTGGAATTACTAATAAATATGTAGAAAAAAGTAATAGTTAGTTAGTAGTTAATAGTTCAGCCATAAAGTCATAAAACATAAAACTTATTGCTCAGAAATTGGATAAAATGTGTTACCCATTTTTGGAATGCTTTACCTTGATAAATCTGAAATTTACTTGGCTTTAATGACGTCACTAACACGTAACAGTATATACAAAGAGACCGCAAATTTTCTGCTCTTGCCTCCAACAAAATCATGTTACTTTCATAAAAAAAACATTTTATTCAATATTTCTCTACATATGAGGCCATTTAGCTTATGTAACACATTCCTTATTATCATAGACACTAAATATAAAAAATTTATTTGAACCAATTATAAAAAGTTTTGCTAATTATCCTATGCTTTATGCTCCACCTAGATTTAACTGACCGGTTTGGCCGGTTGTTTGTATCGCCTAAAACTAATCGAGATATGGAGTTATTGTATGTATATGGTATATAAATGATCAAGGTGACGAGACCGTCCGTCTGTCTATGTAAGCGATATAATTTAAATATCTTGATGAAACTTGGTACAAGTACTCCTTGGTACCCAAGGGTGGTTGGTATTGCAGAAGGGCGAAATTGAACCACTGTCACTCCCACACAACGCCATTGAACGAAAATCTATAAATTGTCATAACTAAGCACTAAATTAAGATACAAAACTGTAATTTGGTGTAGAGGATCGCAGTGGTGAGGGTTTCACATTTCTTTAAAGGGGGCGTGGCACCACCCTGTAAATGATTATATTTACATATCTTCCAAACCATTGAAGCTATCTCAACCAAACTTGCTGACAAAAATCCTTTTAGTGTTTCTTTCTATAGTGTGAAAATATGGAAAATCAGATAATAACCACGCCCACTTCCCATATAAGGGTTATGTTGAAAATTATTAAAAGTGCGATAACTCACTGAAAAAAAGAGACACTAGCATTGAATTTCACGGCCAGAATGACAGTTAAGAGTTTAATGGAAGCCACTACAAAAATTGAACAAAGGGCGTGGTACTGCCCATTTTTAGATGAATCCTATATCTTAGGAACTACTGAACCAATTTCAATCAAATTTGGTGTGTAAAATTATTACCTATTATTACTATTGCACACAATAGAAATGGAATCGATTCAAAACCACGCCAACTTCTCATATAACAAATTTTTAAATTCCATCTGATTATTTCATCAATTTGTATTATTAGGGCAAAACTTTGTACAAATAGTGTCCTCCTATTTAATCTAACGCCAAAAGTTGTCGAAATCGAACTATAACTCAAAGATACAGACACCAAAAATGTGGACACAAAACAAAAGACCAGATAAATGATGATTTTCATTGAGTTATAGGATTCCACAGAAAAAAACAAAGTTGCTTTGAAATTGTCAAATTAAAACCGTTAATAACTCTTAAACGGTTAGGTTTACGAAAAAATAATAGGAGACCATTTATAGAGCATTTAATTTTCTACGAAAACTCAAATTGTTGGAGATATGAATTTTTCTATCTAATAATAGGAAAAAAATAGAAACCCGTTAGGCGGAGAACCTTCCCGTTACAATTAAGTGCTCGTACTTGGAGAGCATTTCGTGTAGGTGTCTATCAACCAATTTTTCAGAGTACGTAGCGAAAAAAATATTCGGTTTTTTTTACCCTTCCTAATATATATATATAATATGTATATAACAAATTCAATATAATAGTCAAAAATGTAAATATATATATATAATATCGGTATTTTTCTGTTTTGATTAATTTAATTGTTGGCGGCGTGATTGGCAATTATTATTTCCAAACACTTTTCGATATCAAATTGTTCCATTTGATTTTGATGATTAGCACACAATACCCAACACATTAATCGCATTTTTGCTACATCTCGTGTGATATATAAGTAAGTATAATTATGTATAAACGTAATTTCGAAATTGCTTCTGTGCTTACCTATTAAGCTATTTATTGCTATAACCCCGCAGTGAAATAAACTCGCTTTTATACTTTAGAAGTAGTATGCAGCGCCAAGTCAACTAGTCATCTAACCGTTCTTTTTCGATGCAAGCGACTGGTATACCACATATCATATGCTGTTATCTCATGAGTCGAGAGTTCATTTTGTAAACTCAAGAATAGTCTGAATTCGGTTTTCCTTCAGATCCTCCGCGTTTTTACTGAATACTTTTTCATTCCATAAATATGCTTTCTAAATGAATCGAACTTTCCAAAGGTTATTTTTCATGACCACTATGATTTTTCCAAAGTTAAATATGGGCCTGTTGTTTTTCCAACTAGTTCGATTTAAGTCGGAAATTATACTTGAAAACTCTTCGCATTCTTGGCTGCTTTGAAATTTCATTGCGGGAATTATACGAATAAACGAAGTTTTATACTCGTATACTAACATATTGCAATTAATACCAAATGCATTGGCCATGAATTTGATTTTGTGTTAAGCACGCGCTAGTAAGACTATAATGTATTTATTTTATTACATATTATACAATATATAAGTTCACTTTATTCATATAAATATATGAGTAACATATATGCTATGTGACTATATTCAACATACTAGTATAATTATATTTCTGATTTTCCAAAAATTTCATATCCCCAAATATGCTCACAAATATACTACATACTCATAAATATCTAATTAATTTTTTTAAATCTCACTCATTATGCTTCAAAGGTACAGGCAATCTGTGCAAACAATATACTTGTAATCTCCCACAACCGATTTTCTAGCGGCCACTTACCATGCAATCAAAATTAATTTCCTTATACTCAGCATATTACCAACTTCTACATCGTAAATATAATATGTACACATGCTCATAACTCTTTGCTTAATTAATGTGTAAAAGGTATGCCTTTTCTGTCAGGACTTCCCTAAAAGCCAAACTTCCTCAATGTTTGTTGCCGAAATATGGTACTCTTCTTAATGGAATAAGGAGAGTGAGAGCGTAAGAGAGAAAAAGTTAATGAGTATGTATACATATTTATGTCTTTGCAAAATTTTGGAAAGAAAACTCGAATTTCATGTGAAAGTTTGTAGCAGAGTTGCCATTTGATTTAAATTATAGATTTTTAATCGCTTTTTCGTTACCAAAAAAATAACTTTTAATAACATTTTTAAAGCAAGTATTATTATCATATATTGAGGTATAATTAATTGTTTATCACCGTTTCTACCAATTTCCGGCAAAACTACCAGACCTATAGAAAAATGTTATATGGCAATGAAAAGATCTATAACTTTTGTATTGACACCTTTTTCACATAATGTCAAAATTTATTTCGAAAATAATGAACGGAACAACCAATTTTTTGTGTTTTTTATTTTTATCTTGCACACCAAAATCTTTTTCTTAGACGAAATTTGGTCTAAACTTATTTTCTTATGTCCGAACACACTATATTTTTGTTTAATTTATAATATTATCCTTATTTTTACTTAAAATCGAAATAAAACCCTAATTTTCAATCAATAATTCTCACGTCAAAATATAAATGTTTTTAAAAATTGAAAAAGCTTTATATTTGTTGAAATCTCTACTTTCTGATGGTATTATATTACCATGGTTAATTTGCACATAATATGCCAATACAGAATCCCATATATATATATTATTAATATTATTATTAGTGATTTAAATATAATACAATTTAATTATTTCTTCATATTTTAGTTTTTCGATTCTAGTAAATTTTTTTTCTAGTTTGTAATAATTGTTTAAAATTGTTTTCCTTCGAAATTGATAATGATAACAACGTTTTGTGTTATTTTTGATATTTTCCGACAACTTTTTCTGAACTATCGCTAAAACTTATTACTAGCGTATATGTTTGCTTTGGCAACCCAGTTTTATATTTGTAACTATGTACAAATTTTAGCTTTCTTTATGCTCTTCATTCACTTTTTTTACTTCCGAGCGAGTAAGCTCCAATAGTACCATTGCTACTTTTCAGCCTCGTGCTTTTTCTGCTTTCCAGCTAGCTATTGGAAAAGGATACAATAATCCTGGATGGCAAGAGAGTGCTAAGAGGATTTTATTGTAATTATATAAAAATAATAAATTAACCTTATTATTAACAAAATTTAAGAAGAGTTTATATTTTTACCTCTTGATGTATATATGTGCTTCTGAAGGTATCTATTGCAGTCATACCGAAAGAGCTTAGCTATAATTCGAAATTAGAAAAATAATAATTCAACCAAATATCTTTCAAATTATATATTTTATATTTTTATTAAGAAATAAGAATATTTATTATTAAGGAACAAAAAAACACAACGCATACAATTTTTTAACATTATATATACTCGTATATATAAATTATATATATTTTTTTAAACATTAAAAAATTCATGAGTTGAGAAGTAAAATATATTTTTAAAATGCTATACAGAGAAATCTAAGAAAAGCTGTTAAGTAATAATTTAAAATTTATTAAAGTTTATAAACATAATCAATTTTAAAATTCTAAACTATATTTAGACGAAGCGCTTACGCATAAAAATTAGCTCACACATATTTTTAATTAAAAAATTTAAAAAAAAATTTAGTTTATTTTGTTTTAATATTTTGATGAAATAATTTAATTTTGTACTTCAAAAAAATTAAATTTTCTCAAAGGAAGGTAAGAAAATAAAATTGTATTTTAATTAAATTACGATAATTGTGTTGCCATAAAATGCGTTATTGATGCGCCCATATGCATTGTAAATATGCATTTATGTGTGTTTGTTTGTATAGTCAAACGTAAATATTATCTTTGCCTACCCTAACATGCGCTGAATAGAGTCCTTTGTCACACAAAAAGACACAGCAAGCATTGTTGAACTATTGTGCCACTTTTTAGAGAAGCGAAGGCGCGTGTGTAATGCATGTGGGGGTATAATGTGCGAATATGTATGTATAAGTGTATATTTATAATGCATAGTGGGAGGTTTGTACAATTCTAGCTTACATATAAATAATTAGAAAAATGTTAGTAAAACATAACAAAACAAAAATAAATTATAAAAATTGGCTGCTAATAGAAAATTAATCGAAAAATTCAAAAAAAGGTTAAAAAAAATTTTGTAAGGTATAAAAAGATTATAAAAGTATTTATAAAAGTTAAAAGAAAAATAAATGTGCAGCTATAAGAAACTAAATTCCTTCAAATAAAATTTAAAAAAAAATTAGAAAACTATGTAAAATCTTAAAAAAAAATATTTTTAAAAAATTGCAATTAACAATAATTATTAAAAAATAAGTAAAATTTGCAACTAAACAATAGAAAAATTAAAAATAGTTTGAAATATGTTAAATTTTTTTCAAAGATATAAAAAACAAGGCATTAAAAACAAATAAATGTGCAGTTAATAGACAAAAACTTCGCTCCAAAAAAAAATGTTCGTAACATTTTCAGTATTTTTTTGTATAAATAACTATAAATAACAAATAATTAGCAAGTCGTTTCTACTTTTCAAACAATAAAATATTTTTTTTTTGCAAATTTTAGACCATAAATATTTTCAAATATCTCATTACTATTTTATTTACAGCCATATTAATCATATTCGCTGACATAACCTATTTTCTTTGCCATATAGTTAGAACACTGCAGTTATGCTATATCTGAAGCCCCCACGACGTATACGTAACATTTATGATTTTCAACAATAAGCCCTCTCAATGCTAGAAAAGACTCAAGTGTTATAGAAACACATTCAAAAGATATATATTTACGCATATGAAATGAATATTTTCTATAGGAAACAATTTTTTCCCATGACGTTCGTTGTCACTTAACGTGTATTTTATCTATGTACTAACAAGCTACTATTTTGCGAGTGTAGCGTGCAGCAAATAATTGCGAAACGTGTTATGACGCTAACTTTAAGTCGTATAATTTAAATATAATATTTTGAGTTAATTTTAAAATTGTTTATAAGTAGAAATGTTTTAAAAAATAAATAGCTAATTAACTAAGGAATATTTGTGGGTATGTGTTTGAGTGAATGTGTATATTAATATAAATATATGTATATAAGTATGGATATAAATGATATACATACTAATTTGTAGTTGTAAATTACAATTTCTCAGTCATTATATTTACATATCTAAGTTTCTGTGCCTCTCAAGGGTTTAACAAGCTGATAACATTGAGATTTAAATGATCGATAGAGCTGCCACATACGTTCAATACAAATTGCATATGCATTAATGCTTATAAATTCAACTTGTAAGCTTTCGTAAGCAAAAGTATGTAATTTTTTTTTATTTTAGTACCATTAATATGTGGATATTTTACCTAGCCCTAGACTTGTAATTAATTAACCTTTCTTATATGCTTGCGTATTTGTTTCAATTATATTTATTGCTTTATAGTATATTAAGTCTAATGTAGTTAGAACATTACACGTTTTATTGACGCAAAAAAATTGTCCATTAAAATAAATATTTCAGGTAATGGCAACAATCTGGTTTAATTTCCCACTAGTATGTGAGTGGCGGCATTTAAATAGTATATGCATTTATTGCCACGTATATTTACTTTGTGATGGTTTTGGAGCACACAAACAAAGTTCTTAAAATAAGAAAAAATAAAACAAAACAAAAAAAATTAAACAAAACCCATCAAGACGAACCCCCAGTTTATTACCGCAGAGACCCACAAAACTTCCAAAGAATATTTGTACTCATTTTCTCAATAATATTTACACCTTCCTACACACTTATGTATGTATGTTTATGTGTGTACTGCTGCACTTGTATTGCCATCGCGCTCATAAACAAATTAGACATTAAGAAAACACCGTTGAATGTCACGTACTTGCGCTTAAACTTCAACTTCCAGATATTGCCAGTTCATGACTGCATATAGAGAAGGTCTGACAGTGATTATCTTGTAGCGTCAAAAGCGTTTAATTTACATATACAGTCTTTTTCGTATAAAAATACGAGGGTGGTTTGATCACGTGATGACTTCGGATATAACAGCTGTGGTCTTTATTGCCCGAAAATTTGGAGCCAAACCAAAAATTCTGCGAGGATTTAGAGGAATGCAGTATTGGCATAATATTTTCGCAAAAAAAAAACTATTAGCAAACCAAAACTAGACTTGAAGAACTCAATTCTGGTCGTTTAAAAATCCGGTATGACAAAAATATAGATCTATCTATAGAACTATGTACTCATTTGAAAAGAGTGTTCGGACTAGATACCCTATGTTAGGAATAAGTTTTCATGTTATTCGTATAGGGACGATATGTTGAACCGCTATGCTAACCTATAAATTAGAAAAGCAGACCAAGTAATGAACTTTTCCGTGTTAATAAAACCCTTAAACAGTCGAAAGATGTTAATTCAAGACTATAAAATCTATATAATTGGAGCGAGCTTATAAAAGATTATAAAAATTCAAATCGATTACCTGAAAGCCCCTTTTCTACTGAGAGCTTAACATAAGAAGAAGCAGCAATTTTTTATTACGTTGAAGTTCCGCAACAAGCTCAAGAATATTAGCTGTTTCGATGTTTATTAATATACGAACTTGGATTACAACACAATCTCGGATAATTATTTGTTTTTGTACAAAAAATATCTAAGTAAATTCAGAGTTCCGTAAATACGCCGAAACTTGAAAATTGTTCCTAAACAAACTTAAACTCGAGCTTGAGAGATGAAAATTTAAAATGTGTCAAATTAATGTCAGAGTTTCTTAAACCTTTAGCAGTTCATACAACTTCTTTAACACGAGCTTAAAATATTAAAATACATAATATGTTGAAAATATGACTAAACTCAGAATTTCTTCAACAATTAGCAGTTGTTCACGAACACAACTTCTTAAACACGAGTTTAAGAGATAAAAAAACAAATTGAATTTAGAGTTTTTTAAACCCTTAACAATTGTACTTAAACACAACAACTTAAACTCGAGTTTCGAGAGATAAAAATATAAAGATATGTATGTGAAATACTTTAAAATAACATCATCCAGCTCATCGGAGACTGGGAGATTTCTTGAAAAAAAAATTATATGGAAAATCATAGATGTAGCAAGCTTCCCTTGTACTTTTCAGCGTAATAACTAAAATATAACTATGATATACATACCATATATGCTTTTTTTCATAAGACTGGTAGCGATGTCGTCAAGTCAATACCAGTCACCGACGATGTCACCGGTATTTCAAAAGATACCGTTATACAATAATATCTGTAAATATGTATGTACTTCTGTCATATCATAAAACTGCTTGCAAATAATTTCGGCAACATCACGAAGCCATG
The DNA here is from genome assembly GCF_042242935.1 of Bactrocera oleae. Lineage (NCBI taxonomy): Eukaryota > Metazoa > Arthropoda > Insecta > Diptera > Tephritidae > Bactrocera > Bactrocera oleae. The sequence goes on along the minus strand of NC_091538.1, from coordinate 51,774,849 downwards.
ACTTTTTCATACGAAAGTGTTTCTTCTGAGTATTTACACTTCTTATTTGGCTTCTCTGCTGTCCTCAGCATTCGGCATTCACCATGAAGGTCATGTCAAACAATTGCAGCACCGAGTTGACGTTGAAAAGGTTGTGTGGTGTTCTGCGGATCCACCTACAAGGCAGGTGGTCGGTGCCAATTCGTGCCTGAAACATTGTCAACTTTATGCAAATTTCACAAAAAAAACAAATATTATTATAATAAAAAGAATAAAATAAACAAACAAGTGAGACAAATGATCACATTACAGTTATGTAAGCAGGTATGCTTGGTGCCATGGAAAGAGTACGGTGCATAAACAAATATTTTGTTGGGTTGTGTCATTAGTAGGGATATCACCAAAGTACATCTACAACAAAACAAAATAAATGCGAACAATTCAATTAAGCACACATACATGCATACACTATTTGAGTTTGTCCCACACAATGTATTACGTAAACGTGTAAAAACTGTCATTGGACATAGCGAAAGAAGGAAAACAAAGCCCAAGTGACCCAAGTGAGCAAAATCAATAAGTAGCGCTGCAAAAAACTTAATGCTTTCGGAGGAAGAAAAGCAAAAGGCTAACGGTCAAACGAAATGTAGGTCAAAGAATATTAAAGCGCAGTATAATGCGATAATGAATTTATAATATTTACTGGATTTAGAAGAAAATTTTCAAGATAGTAAATATGACAGTATAGACGTTTAGCTACCCTACACGTGGTATGTGAGTTTAAACTTACGCTAACCACCACTCTTCTTTACTTCTCTTCGATACTTTGTACCTCACACAATTCAGTCATACTCTACCCATCTTTGTCTTTCTCTTCGCTGCTTTGGCTTTCTTATACACACTACTATTATTAATTTTCTCAGATTTCTCTAAATGATTCTATCGGTATTGCTGTATCCGAAAATATCTCACCAAAATAGATAAATCTTACAAAACAAACTTGAACTATTTACATTACTCAAAAACATCTTAAAAAAGATTAATAGCGTTCAATATTGAGAAACGCTTCTCCAAGAGGCTGCGCATTTATCGGAACCGCCTATACCATACCATTATAGCATATAGCTGCCATATAAACTGAACAATCGGAATTAAGTGCTTAAATGTAAAGCCTTTTCATTTAAAGAGATATCTTCACCAAATTTAGCACGGATTATTCTCCAAGGCAACGGTATATTCTCGGAAGAAAATGTTCAGTTTGGATCACTATAACTTATAGCTGTCATATAAGCTGAACGATCGGAATCAAGTACTTATATGGAAAACTATTTTATTTAACGAGATATCTTCACCACATTTGGCATGGGTTGTTGCCAAAGGCAACGGTACAATCTCCGAAGAAATTGTCTTTATAGCCTTAGCTGCCATACAAACTGATCGATCAAAATCAAGTTCTTGTATGGAAACTTTTGTATTTGCGACAGGTATTATAGCTTCGGTACAACATCAGTTAATTTTTTTTCTTGTTTTAATATTATTGTACATAAATCTTAAATTTTTGGATTGAAAAATCTATAAGTAGTGCTTACACATTCGGTATCTAAGCTGTGCTAACTAATCAAGAAGACCAACATTTTTCAAGACGTTTTACCATTTTTTTATGTGGTTCTTTTTCGTCTCTTATTTCCACTGACTTGTGTAGGGTTTCCAAAGCACAAGCTGGCAATGCGACCTGAACGAGCACTTGTTATGAATTCCAACCAGAGAACTTTATTCCTTACATAGTAGAATCAACAGTTAACGTAAATATGTATGTACTTCTGTCGTATCATAAAACTGCTTGGAAATAATTTAGGCAACATCACGAAGCCATGTCTTCTTCATACAAACTTCACCTAATTTAAGTGTATACTACAGTATATTAGAATTATACACATTATTAGATGAAGTTTGTTCAAAAAAACAAAATCACATACAGCTATGTACGAGTACACAAACTTTTAAACTTCAAAACAATCCAGTAAGTCAATACGTCCCTCAGTGAATTTAGAATTGTCGAGTAAACTAACACCTTTGCGGTAAACCGCTAATTCTAATCATGTGATATCTTAATCACTTTTAATCAATTAGTTAGGCTGTCAGTATATTAATTATTCCTTTAAACTCTTTGTCGAATATTTCACGACAGCAACAATTACAATTCAATTTTTTCCTTGTCAGGTGTCGAAATAATTCAATTTAGATGTGACGCGATATTATACGTTATAACATTAGCATTATATAATAAAGCATTTTGTATTATAAATCCGGAATATCTGCCTGCAATGGCATTACCATGAAATACTGGGGTAATATTGTTACTCAGTACAATTTTCTACCCTCTAAAGCTATAGTTATCGAACCAATTCGTTGATGCTAATAACAAATCCGATAGATATTCAGAGCCGACGTAAAACAAATGTAGAGCTGTAGGAACTCCATTACTCCAAGAAAAAGTGTTAACTTCGGAAGCTGCACTGAAGCTATAATACCCTTCACAGGTGCCTATCTTATAATATAAAAGGGTATACAAAGAACTTTAACTTGATTCTATACTGGCTGATGGGTCAGTATAGAAGTCCGATCTGAACAATTTCTACAGAGTTTATACCGTTGTCTAAGAAAATAATAACGATACAATGAGAAGAAGGACTTTAATACTGAGGGAACGATTAGTCTCTCTATTCTTCGAGCCATCCTGATTAGTATAGGGATACCAAGGGCACCGTGTTTTGTTAAAAAATAAAAATTGATTGCGCCACCCATAAACAAGAATCAATAAAGATTGCAGAATATGCATATATGGTATGTATGTATATGCCAATATGCTATTATTTCACGCTCAATACTAAATTGACCTACATACAAAGCACACACACAGCGACCCATATAGTAGATAGTGTGTATGTGTACTAAACATGAAATGCGCATATAATATTACAGTTACGATATGAGCATTAACCTGTCACCTGCTATCAATCAGCGGTGAATGACGTCAGAGCCATAGCCGATAGCTACAAAAACAAAAAATGACACCTTGAACAGGTTGAACAGGTTGATTAGGTGTTATTTTCGTCTTCACGATTGGTCAACGATTACGTCATTGCTGCACAACGAGGTGTTCATAAAACAAAAACTTTTCAATAATATTTGAGACCCATTAGCTATAGGTATATGTATATAGTGCTATAATGGATATTTTTCACCATTAACTTGTAGGCGGTTAATGGAAATTGAAATAATTTGAGCATTTGCTCAACTTTTTATTAATAATTTCCTTTGTTTCGAAGTTCTTCGGCGCTGCGTAATTCTTTCGCCACAATTTACACTACATCAAGCTGGTTTTGGTGCTAGCCACGCGGCGATATCAACTAAGAGCGATAAAGACACCGCTCAGCAATTTCACCGTTCACCGCGACAGCCCTTTGGGATCAATGCGCCAATTTATTAGCCAAACGCCCATTCTTCTGACTGCCAATGACAAATTCGGCGCGACTCTGCCATTTACTCACTCATTTACATACTCCTAAATGTATATATATATATATATGTGTGTGTGTGAGTGGGTATAAATTACATTTATTATCATCCTTTGTATTAACTGTTTTTTAGTTTCTTCTCTTGTTGTTGTATTTTTATTTTGTCAAGTATTTGCTGAACGCTCGCGTTACGCATCGCCAACTGGTTAGCGGTTGGCTGAGCGATGAGTCGTACAAAGGTGCACGTTTCATACCCTTTTTCATACCAACAGGGTATATTAAGTTTACAAGAAAATTTGTAACATCTAGAAGGGATTTATCCATGTTCATCTCTCTGACCGTCTCTCTGTATATATGTACGTGCATTAGTCCCTCAGTCTTGTCGATATCGGTCTGAAATTTTGCACACGTTCTTTTCTCCCCAAGAAGCTGCTTATTTGTTGGAACTGCTGATATCGGACCACTATAGCATATAGCTGCCATATCTGGTATGGACAACTTTTTTATTTATCGAGATATCTTCACTAAATTTGACACAGATTATTTAGATCGGACAACTACAGCATATAGCTGCCATACAAACTGGGCGATTAAAATCAAGTTCTTGTATAGAATCTTTTGTATTTGTGAAGGGTATTATAGCTTCAATGCAACCGAAGTTAAAGTTTTCTTTGTTGTTTTAGTGATTGTCTGCCATAAAAGTTTGACACCATTGAATAAAGCCGAAATTAATATGAAAAAGAACGAAAACAAATTGTTTTCATAAATACCCGTGCGATGGGTGAGTAATATGCACTTATACCGTAATGTATGTAAATTTGTTTGTATATAAGTGAATGTATGTAGACACAAACACTTCAACTAATTTACATTAATAATAATGCTGAAAAAGGCATGTGTGGCAAGTAAAAATATTGAGTTGCCAAATTTGTTTAGTTTCTTTATTATTATCTTGTGGCATAAATATTTTGTTGTTGTTACTTCCATTGTCGTAAGCACATCCTGAGCTGACCAATAAGTTGCTATCTCATACATCGATGAAGCCAAGTCCTGCTTTTTTTCAACGCAAAGAAGAGCATCATTAAAAATAACTGGTACGGCATTTAATACTTTTGGAGCTGAAGAGGTTCCTTTTAATCGTACGATGTTTTGTGCAGCCTGGACACTCTAGCTATATCCGCTGAATCATATTTTAAATACAAATGTATAAGGAGGGTAATATTTGCATTCATGAGTCCATCGATTCCGATTCTTTGAGCCAAGGAAATCTGTTATATAGATAACATACGTTTGGAAACTAAGAAGAAATGATATAAAGAAAGAAACTCAGTTCTTACTGGAGTGCTCTTATTCAATAGCGTCATAATTTCACCATTACAGACCAAGTTCGTAAAAGACGTCAATGAAGAGAAATAAAAAACCAAATCTGTCATACCTTTCTTCTTCTTTTTTCTTTCCCGTGGGTCGGTCTAGGACGTTAACACAAAACCTTGTCAGTTCTCTCTACCCTTTGTGGGGTCACACCAGTTGTATATATGTATATTCCAAGTGCAGACCAGTCCTTTCACTGTGCGTAGGCGCCCTTGCTACCGCTATCCGCCCAAGGGTCTTGAAGCTGGAGCTTTACGGTGGAGCATCGATTTCCATATGTAAAACATGGTCTAACCAGTGAGATTATTAGATTTACCTAGCTATATCCATATCATCATAGATCTCATACAGTTCGTAGTTCCATTTTCTTAGGTTCTCGTGGCTCATACCGACATTCCAAAAACCTTATATAGAACAGATTTTTTCGCATCTATTTCTGGGCTAAAAAAAGCTACGCTGACGGCTCTGTTGTAAAGACATTTGATGTCAATGTGATCAGCGTACCCCAGTAGCATTGTCCTTTTAGAGTAGATAGTGCCACTACGGTGCGGATTAGTGACGCATATCACTTTTACCAGCATTATGTTGAAAAAGGTCCTGCTTAAAATCTCGTCTGGTTTCGAATTGCTTGGAGAGGTTCTACCTAAATTTTACAGAGGATGGATGGCTGTGCTCAACCGTATAATTTTCGCAGGTATACCAAGTTTAAACATAGCGTCGAATAGGCAACTGTCACTGCTGTCAAAAGCGGCTTCGAATACGATAAAAAGGAGATTGGTGTCGATTTGTTTGGCGAGGCTCTTCTCTAGAATTTGAGGTATTGTAAAAATCTGGTTTATGGTATATTTACCAAATCTAAAGCCACACTGATAACGTCCAATCAGTCTATTTGAAATGGAAAGTAAAGAAGGCACAGCAAGAAATTCGTTCGGTTCTCGCAAAAACACCCTACTTCTCAAAATTGATTGACTTTTTAAGGAGAAATTTGGTTACATCTTATTTACCTTCAATATAACTACGAAAAGTCAAGAAGTTGACTACCCAAAAATTCACGACTAAGTATTTATTTCTAACATCTTCAACATAGTGCTGAGCAGCAAGTTGGCATCGGATCTGTTTAACCGAAAAAAACCTAACATCCCTCTTGGAAAACATTTTTGTAAGCAAATACAAAAACAGAAACTATTTTCTCTTCATTATGTGATTAACATGCGTTTTTGGCCTCTAACGAGAAATCAGCCATTATACATATAGCATTTACAAAGGGGAACAAACTCAACTGTGTACTATAACTAACTGCCTTTAAAGAAGGGGGACAAAGAAAATCCATTTAGTCATGCTACCAAATTCATTAAAAGCATATCGCTTCTAAACCAGTGGATGTCACTGCTGGAGACAGGAATAGTTTGTAAGCACTATTTGTTGTGAATACATTTCACTGTACATATGTATATGTATACTTGCGACCGATCTCGTTAGTGCTCAGTGCCAAATTGCCAATTATCCATCATTCTCGCTGCACTTTTTTAGCACATTTATATATATATATATATATATATATACAATATATATACAAATATATATATATATAACTACAATATACAATATAACAAATATATATATATATAACTACAATATACATATATATATATAACTAATGGCACGGCGCTTAGCTTGGCTCGGCATGTCCATTTGTCCATTTCGCCATTTGATTTCACGCCCAGTTAACTAGTTTTGGCATTTACTTATGACCACACGCACACATTTTTATTAGGGCTTTGACTTGTGGGTTAACAAGAGTATAACTTTTATAGTTACATACAAGAATATATAATATAGCTTTTAAGCAATTTAAGAATATGTAGAAAGCAGAATATACAGTGCACTGCCAAAATATATACTTTTTATTGGTATTGGTATAAAAAATATAAATATTTTTATTTTTGAATAACTTTTTATTAAAAAAAATATTATTGTATTTCTAACCAAAACTTGTAAAAAAAACATTTTTTTCTATTTAAATATGTTTATTAATTTTTTGTATGTATTTTTTACTTTTTTAAGAATTTATTTATTATTTACGCGTATTGGTATAAGGTATATATCTTTTGTTTTAATTTTTGAATAATTTTTCATGCAACAAAACATATTTCAAACAAAAAATTATAGAATATATTTTTTTATTTAAATTTATTTTTATATATATTTTTTTAATATATAATTTTAAACTTTTTCAATATTTTTTTCTTACTTAAGTGTATGGTTATAAAATGTATACATATACATACATATAAATTTATATTTATACAAACATATATATATTTTTTTTTGTTAATTTTATTAAAAAATATTTTCTTAATTAAATTTATTTTTATAATTTTTTTTGTTAACATATATATTTTATTTTTTCAATAATTTTTTTTACATATATTTTTAACTATTTGAATAAATTCTAATAATATTGTTGTATTTCTAACAAACAATTACACAAAATACTGTTTTTTTCATATTTTTGTACTATATGCTTTTAACTTCTTCAACATTTTTTTCTAATTTAAGCGTATTGGGTTAAAACATATGTTTTTTCTTTTACTTTTTTGATACTTATTTTTTTTTTTTAATGTTATTGTATTTCTAACCAAAAATTAAAAAAAAAATATTTGAGTTTTACACCTTTTTTATTTTCCAATAATTTTTTCTTAAAAGATATTTTTGTGAAGAAAATTTCAAAAAGAAATATTTTTTTTTTATTCAATATACATTTATATGCATATATCTACATTTGTATATGCATTTTCATATTAAAAACCTTATCCTTAAAAAATAATTTTGTTTATATTGTTAAAAATAAAACATATTTTAAAAATTATCACAAAAACTATTTAAAAAAATTAATTGGTCTAAATTTCTTATGCATTCCAAAAAATATATTTGAAAAATTTATTAAAACAATTTTTCTATTTTAAAAAAATTATAAAGATATAAATTCAAAAAATAATATAATAATAAATTTTCTAAATTAAAAATATATAATAATAATACTAATAAATTCCTTAAAATGTTTGCTTATTTTTAAGTGTTCACATTATTTTGACTAACCACGTTGTTGACGTGTACATATAATACATTTTTCTTTTGTTGTTCGCCATTGTCCTCTTATGGTTGTATAAACAAATTACAACAAGTCAATAACTTTATGACTGCAGTAAATATCCTCACAAATCAAACTGTCCTACTTTTTCAAGGCTTTTCAACAAATGTGAAAATTAATTTCGAAAAAGTTTAGAGAATTATTAAATTCACTGAATAGTAATGAGTATGTGTGCACTTATATAGTTTTATGATAATAGAAGAGCGTAAAAAATTTTGCAAAAAGGAATTTTTTTCCTTAAAGTTTATTTAAAGCCAAAAATTGTGGTGTATCTTGCAAAGGAAACTTGTTTAAAGGAGCTTTATAAAGCTTTTAATATCTAACTTGCAGAATTTCGTCTATCGAAATGGAGTTGTACTTGTAGTATTGCGCGGAATTCAATGAAAAATAGCCAAGCACTTGATTCCGATCGCTAAGTTTATATGGCAGCTATATGATATAGTGGTGCAACATTAATACAAATAAGCAGCGGCTTGAAGACAAAAGGACGCGTGCAAACTTTCAGATCGCTATCTCAAAAGCTGAAAGACTAGTTTGCGTATACACAGACAGACATGGATAAATCGACTCAGCTCGTCATGGTGATCATTTGTATATATATTTTATAAGGTCTCTGAAATTTCCTTCTAGGTGTTACAAACTCCGTGGCAAACTTAATGTACCCTGTTCAACGTATAAAAATCTTTTCAAGCAAAATATTAAAAAACAAAAACATTTTTTATCGAAAAATTGAGAAATTTGCAATTCGTTTGACTGATGAGTAAATGCTTTGCAATAAATCATAAGGTCGGTTGCTTCACAGTTTTACCTATGTATATCCACAAATAAATACACGCATCCTATACACACATACAAACATAGGGGGAGCACTACATGAATTATAGCTTCGAACTTTGTTGACTTTTGTCGCAACTGCATATTAATTTAAGAAAAACGCAAATTATTTCAAATCCGTATACACATATGTACAAGTATTTGCATGTTTACAGTTGCAGACGATAAAAAATTTTTCCGTGACTTGCACGAAAGTCCAATTTTTTTTATAACGATGCGTTTATAACGAGCTTTGCTAGATAGTTTAGGTTATATTAGTCTGGTAGTCTGGAGCCACGCATAGACCAGTTTTGGTCGTTTGCTATACCAGAAGGGATAAATGATGAGCCATCCTTTACAGTAGTTTGAGAAGAGAAAGGATTAGTAAATACGAATGAATTAAGGCCAATTCTTTAAATAAGAAAACAGCAATCGGATGCTTCAGATAAGGGAAGCAATTAGTCATCATAAACTTGTACGGTTTTTCATCTAGGCCTGCATAAGTTAAAATAGCATACTTAGAAACCTATCTCCACATATAGATAGTAGGTCATTCATAACTGTGGGATGGTAAACAGAAAGACTGTTTCAAAACGTTTTTTCTGTACTGAGGTAAAATAATGACCTCACTGCACGATGAGACGCATTAAGATCGAAAAAAACTGACCGAATAGTACGCTTGAGTGGTCGCAAGTGAATATGGTTTAATTTGCAAAAAAAAACAAAGCAAAAACAGTTCATTGAAGACACAAAGAAAAAACTCAATTGTGTTTTGACCTGCTGTTAAATTATTTGTAATTCTCGGAACGCTTCGCTTCAATAACATCGCAAATTTTTAAATGTAGTTAAGCGTGAAATACTTTATTACTCTATAAAGCTCTGCTCGCTTTCCATAAGCGCTTTTGGAGCTAACAAAAGCACGTGTCAGTGTCAAAAGGCTGGTAGAAAGCTTTTGACAGTTCCTACGAGCAGTATATTTTGCAACATGTTTCAAATACAATCGCTTACGTGTTCTTAATAAGATAATGAGAAATGAGATTTTTAGCAAAAAGAGTTTTTTGTTTATAAAAATAAAAATTGTCAAATAAAAAAATAATTTAAACCAAATTTATTAACTTATCGAAGATACCTCGTAGAAATTCCTAAATGCAAATACATTCAGTAATGAATTTGTATTTACTTATATAAACGTACATATGTACGTATGAGTACCAAAATACAATTATGCCTTCATGTTTACAAACGTTTAAAGCTTCGTCAGCGATGACTATTTGTCGTTAATTGTTTGTTTGTAAATAAATAATTTACTTGATACTTCGTTTGTAATGCTCAACAACTAATCACTTAAAGCAAAGCACAGACAAGCTTACGTGCCGGCGAAGTACTTATGTACGTATATATGTAAGTGGGTGAGTTCAATGTGCACACCCCGTCAATAGCAGTAATACGAACTTATCGAATGCTTATAAAAGCACTTGAATGCGGCGTAGATCACACCATAGTAGTTACATGTATGTAATTATACTCGCATTCGCATGCGCAGTCATAAGTACTTGCATTCACATTGTCGTGAGTACTTCGGTAGCAAGCCGACGTTAGAATGTCTAAAGAATGTTAGTGCATTTACAAGTCGCCATTTTTATTTATGTAGCACATATAAATATCCACTTAAACTATCAGTTGGCTGATTGTGAGATATGTGCGCTGTATATGTATGTATGATACTTATGTATACTTAGTATATCTCTGGTCACAGTAGTTGTCGGACTGCGCGCCAAGTAAACATGACTTCAAACAGGCTTTCACAAGCCATTTACTTACTTACTTACGTACAGATAATAGCAAGTATATGATGGAAACTTCAACCTCTCCTAAATTTTCGACCGGAATGTTCTTTTTCTTTCACCGATTAATGGAGGCGTCCTAAAAACAAGAATATATAAGAAGATTTTTTATATCCAAATTCCGCAAAGAGACTTGGCAAAAGTTTGCCAAAAAGCGATTAATATTTGAATGACAGAATCCTTTTCTATAAATTTTAGAATATACTTCGGCTGGAATTAGAACCAAAGATCATGTCATTGTCAGAAATGCTTGGTTATGCTGATCGATATTTACAATGTATGAAAGATAATAGATGAATCTTTGTTTAGTCGACTGACATTCAAATTAAAACAATAACAGGTTAGATTTCCAGATAGACTTCCAGATTGGTATACCATATGTGTAAAGTTGTTCTCAAACAAAAAAAGGCAGTTGTAGAGCAATAGTATGAGATTTTAATTCAATGTAGCATGTTTCAATGTATTTCCAATTTATTTGAAATATATCAGTAAGGAGCTCAAAATCAAAAGAAATATATAGACGCACACTTCCTCTCTGTTTTTTTTTTTTTATTTTTTTTTTTTGATAAGCACCTTTATTAAAATATTACAGATTGAAAAGAATCTACTATAATTAAAAGTGAACTGGAACTAGAAAACGTGAATAAATTTGCTTGGCTTATTTTAACCTTAAATAAAGGTATAGTGCCAATGACCAGATTAGATTAGGTTAGGTTTTGTGGCTATCGGAAGATTATAATTGGAAGATTGTAAAGTTGGTACAAAACTTCAAATAGCGATTTATATAGACTGATTTCGATATGAGGAAAAAACATGTACCTACCGGAAAAAATTGCTGAGATAATACTACGTAGCCATTTTCAACTTTTGGCATCTGGAAAAATGTTTGACCTTAAAGACCATTGTATTATATATTGTCAACCTATAGTAAACTAAATATTGAGATTAATTTTTTAGCTTTATCGATGTACTCGTACAGACAATTAGTTTTCTGGTTATTTTTATTTTATTAAATTTATTCTTTAACTATTTGTTCCAAAATAAAATCATCATAAATTTTCAGAGTACTGAAGATTAAAAGTAAATAGGAAGGTTGCAAACCAAAGTATTACATTGTATTCAAAGAAAGGCTTACTTTAGATTCCTAAAATAGATCGTTGTGTGAAGCCTATAATTTGGCTGGGATGTGGTTTTGAAAGCAGTCTGTTTTTATCAATAACCAAATATATTTTCCTTGACTATCTCTCATTAGCCGATTTACTTAAAAGCCTAACATTCAAAATAGCCGCAGTGATATATAATATATATATATATATATATATAAAGAAAAGTTTAATTGGTAGTGATATATATATATATATATATAATGAAAAAAATTTCAGATTACATTTAGGTAAGTTTTTGATAGAAATCTACTCACTATCACTACCAATTAAACTTTTCTAAAAGGTTTAGGGAATGACATTTCTACAGAATAGTTCATGTATTTTTGTCCAAACACTGCGCTACGCCATGGATATTAATACTAAGAGCCAATTTGATTAAAAAATCTCAATATTTTCTTTCAATTTTTTTTTAATTGTTTTTTTGTATACTTCTTCACTGATTCGCTAAGTTTACAAAAAAAATTGCGCACTCAACCCTGTACTCCCTTATTTCTTTAAGTATTCGCGCTGAATAGTCATATGTACATATATTTATAGACATAACCGGTAATGATGACTTGTTGTAACTTTATGTGTGTGCCTATAAATATGTATGCACATAAACCGGTACTTAATGCCAACAGCAAAACAATACGGCACGCCCATTAGCCCACTGTACGGCGTTAAGTGCGCGCATGAGTGCAATGCAGAAACATTAAAAATGGCAATTACGGAGCTACTATGCCCACATATGCATATATAATATATGGTGTGTATGTATATGTGCATGTCGGCTGCATTTTGCTGCAGGCCATCAACCGCAGGGGCTTCCATGCTTTTAAGTCGCTAGTTAAGTGCCTAAGTATGAATGTATGTGCGTGTGTGTGGGTGTGTATGTGTGCTGATGTAGTTGCTGTTGTTTGGAACGATTCTGCTATAAATAAACGCTGGAAAAGTCAGTTGTACACAGCTACACATACTCATTCATATGAGTAAGTATGCAAATAAGTAGGCAATTTATATTTATATGCAGCAAAATAGATAAGATATGGGTGCATATTATATATAAACATATATGTGTGTATGTATGTATATGTACAAGTATATTATAGGCTTGTATGTGAGTATTTTTATATTTGCGCATTTCTTTCGTTAGATAACAATTTCAGTGAGGCGCACAGATATTTAAGCGGAATCAACATGAATATGCATACACACATACATATGTATATATTTATATATATATACACATAATCTTATAGATAAGCTTGTAGCAGTGATTTCATGGATTTTCAATGCTTCAGAATTTCTCTGTAATTCTGTAAGACTCTTCAGTAATCCCAGCGGAACCGGTTGTAGGAAATTTTCAACTGCGCTAGTATTTGTATGCATATGTGCAATTGACTGAGCCATATTTTTCTCATTAATATGTACATACTTATATTCTTATAAAAAAAATTTATTTTAAAAATATAATATTTAAATGAAAACAATTATTAAAAAATATACCCTTGTCAACCCCACCTTGGCAGAAATCTTGTAATATTTCGCTCAGTCAAACATTTTGTTCTAGAGCTGGAAACTCTACTTCAAAATATATACAAATTGAATATTTCTAGAAATAAAAGAATATTTCTAGAAATAAAGACGATCTTACATCCTAAACGTTAAACATACAATTTATTTAGCATATGTTTGGAAATAGTTTCCACAATTTTGTTTAATTCAATTTTTTTTCAGTTAAAGTTTTTTGAATAGACAACAAGTCTACACAAAAATTATAATATATTATATATTATTTTTCAATAGCTGGTGACTCTTTTAAAAAATATGTTTAAATAAAATGCATTTTTTCCACCGTTTTTCATAAAATTTTGAATAGTTTTCTCGACTTAACTTATTTTTCGTTAGCCGGCAACTCTACTCAATTTTACATATTTTAGTTTATGATTTCAAGTATTTTTTAAAAGTATTTCTTAAACTATAACAGTTTATTTAAAATTTATAATATTTTTTTTACTTTTCATTATGTGGCAACGCTATTCTGTAATGTGTTTAAAATTAATTATTCCAGAATATTTTCTTAAAAGTATTCTTAATCTTTTATTTAGGTGTGCAAGATGGTAACTCTATTCCATAATAGATCTAATTTATATGTTACCAGAGTGAATTCTGCACATATTACAACACTTTTTCCCCTTACAGTTTTAAAAAATAGCCATTTTGTTCTCCACGAACCATATTTAGACCTTAACCGGTAAGATGTCGGCTTCGTTTAAACGAAATACCATAAAATGTAGCAATAAATATGATCTAGAACCACTTACCAAAATCTTAAAGCATTATCGCTCTCAACTATACCGTGCACAAAAAACGAGTCTTTCAAAATATATAGATAGTATTGATATAAAAAATAGATATAGCGTAAAGAGTATAGAGATTTAGTACCTACAATAACAGCAATATGTGTTTTTTTTTTTAGTTTTTCTTATATAAATCGCTAAATAATTTAGAATTACACTTGTTGACAGATTGCTTGCCTACACAGAGTCAGTGTGTCTGGACATGAGTCAGCAAAAATAAGCGACAAAATACTCGGTTGAAAATCTTAAATATTCAATATGCTCGTTAAATCTTATATATTATAACTTCGTTAGCTTTATAACGACATTTTTCATACCTTAAATGTGGCTGCTTACACAAACGAGCAGGTGAAGTACCGTATGAATACGCATATATAATATTAAAATGAATGGTGTAATTTATTCACATGTGTAATCATTGGAGTATTATATTAAATTCGTGTTATTAAAGTGTTGGAAAATGATTTAGCCTTTAAGTGCTAACGAGTAAAGCTAAATACTTTTTAATTGCGAATAAAAATTTTTCCTCAACACTTGTGAAGAACGAAAGATTTCCTAGTTGTTACATTTCTTGGTTTATTATCTTTCCGCAAACTTTTAATTCGTTGAAACGTTGAAATAAATTGTTACTCTTTAGAAATGATAAAATATTGAATAACAGTGATCGGGTGGCAACACCAATCATAGAATTTTAGTCTACAAAATTTAAATAGACGGTAACTCCAGTTTCAAATTTAAGCACCTTAATAGCTTTTCAACCTAAAATACTCACGTCATAAATTTTGTTCAAATTTCTTTCACTTCTTATCCATAATATACAATAATATCTTCTATTTTTAACAAATTTTTTTATATTTTAGAAAGTTTTCGCGAAGGTGGCATTCCTGTCCAATTGTACAATATTCAAACATCATAATCGGCTCACGCACTATTATTAATATCTGTATAAATTATTTATTTTTTAATACCTGTATAAATATTTAATTACTTAGGGGAAGGCCATTAGAACTGTTGTACAGCTGGCAACCCTAAGCAAAAATACTTCTGGTAATTAAAATTTCTTAAGCATATTGTTTTAAAACCCATCACAATAGTAAAACATCAATCACAACATATATTTTTTTTTAACTGCAAACAGTAACATTTGTAAAAGTATGGCAACCCCTAATTCATAGTTTAAGTTTTTTTACTTCATACACTTTCATTTATACGCTTCATTTAAACACTTCACTGGCGTCAATTTTTTCATGATTTTGTAAAAATATGGCAACTCTTTCAGCAAATTTTTATATGATAAGGATGACTCACACTGTTTCCTAAACTATTAGGTTTATAGTTTAATAATGTTTTCGAATAAAATTCAATATACAAGTTTTTTAACGTTATATCCGCAATAAAATAATTTCAGTGCTAAGGCCTTATCGTATATATTAATTTGGCAAAACATAATTACAAGTATATAAAATGAAAATGTCAGAAATTAAAAAATTTTGGTTTAATTTACACATTTATTTCATATATTTAAATATATTTTACTAATATTTACTTAATAGGGGGCAACCCTATATAAAAAAGTTGTTGGGTTAAACGTTTTACCATAAATATTTGTATGAGATTCATATCGTTCATAGCTCGTTTAATTTCGTCATATCCTACATTATACCTATTAGAATGGTAACCCTAGCATAATGAATATATTTATTAAAGAATATATTTTGTTTTTATATGCGTTACAAAACATATAATATAACATATAACTTTTGGATCTTTAAAGTATTTTTGCAACTTTGCAACGCTATTAAAATATAACTATATTAAGGCTTTAATTTTTCTTACTTTACTGTCGGTATTTTTTTAAATTTGAAATAGCGAATAATTCTCAAGAATATTTTTCTGTAAATTTCTTTCGAATAAATTGGCAACCCTAGTGTTTTAGGATTATAAAAACCTAATTAAAATATTATAAAAAAATTCTTCATTTAAAGAACTTCCATTGTACAATTAGCAAGAATTATCATATTTGCAAATAATCCATAACTCCTTCATTAGCTACCATATTTCAATCGTATAGCTCAATCTCTAAGCTTAAGTAGCAACTATTTCCTGGCGTGCATTAACCGTTGTTTCCTTAAGCGAACTCCTACCACTTCCGGTAATGAAAACGATAGGACGACGATTGGCTGATTGGAAAGCCCATTTTACACCATCAAGTTATTCGTACCAAAAAGCCGATTTGCATAACAAACAATGGTGCCACACTTATGGAAATCGTTTTCAGTCTGCATATGCGGATGTGTGTTCTTACATATTTGCCGCTTACTTGTGCTCGTTACCGGATTATTCGCCGGTTGGCATTTCGTGCCGACATGCTTTTAATCTTGATAAATATGATGTACGAATGTAACGGTATAACAGAAATACGGCAAAAAATCAAGCATTTCAGAAAGTTATTTAAAATTATAATGTGTATAGCATGTAACGTCGATTACTATTAAGGAAGAAGAGTTTAAATTAATTTTAGCAAGTAGTAGTAAGCTGCTTACACTTGGAAAAAATATTACATTACACTATGTACAATTAATTCGGTATCCAAAACTATAGTACTGATTTTTCACCAGTTTGTTTTAATATTTCTTAAGAACCCAATACCTTTAGTAATGACTTCTCAACTCCCAATCTCATCCAGCATAACCAAAAATTATCGGTTCCTATAAAGTCGGATTTGATCTGGTCTAATGACTAGCACCTTATGTAATAAAATCTTCCTATAACGTCTAAGGAAAATCAGCAGAAATCAGAAATATTACAAAGAAAACATTTTTCCTTTGACTTAACATGAACCAAAACGGAGTGGGAAGGTGAAACCGAAATCAGTGAAGTAGTATTTCTCATTCCTCCATATTAAGTAAGTAAGCTCTACCTAATCGGATTTTGAACGATATATAGGAAAATAACGTTCTGTTCTTGATTTCCTGAGTTTCGGATAATGGGATGAAACCTAAGCTTGATAATCACAAAAAACATTCTTACACAGAGCTATACAGATTTATTAATCTCGTTAACTTCTTATTGAAACCCTAGATATTTCCTCAAAGGATAAAAATCGTCGTTTTTCCTATTATAGAAAGCAACAATCAGCTCTCTTTCTTCTCAATCACTTAAAGCTCTTACTAATTACTTCTAATACTGTATGCCGTTAAATCGTGGTTAAATTTCTGACGTTGAATTTAAAAATACTTCTAACAGGACAATGCAAAAAATGTTCATCTGACTTAATAATAAGTACGACTGTTATAAAATTATTTCAAACGATTTTGCGATCCCTTAGAACTGAAGAGATTTTCAAGGAATCTTAAATAGACTGTCACTTATTTTTTATTTTTTTTTTTTCGTCAGCTACGGAATACTTTTTCATTTGACAAGTCTATTTCCACGAAATTTGTCATATGTAAATTTGTCAGTGTATATCAAACTGACCGATCAAAATCAATACAAATCTCTTTCTTTCCTTTTATGCTAAAAAAATGCATCGGTGAAGGGTATTATAGCTTCTGTGCAGCTGAAGTCAACGTTTTTTCTTTTTCTTGCTTTTTTTGTTTTGAATTGTGATGTGACTATATTATGCCTTCATTTTCTTCCGCCTTTACTTTGATTCGGCTTTTGCAACTTTGTTGCTAGAGCTCATTTAAGCTTACATAGTCAATTCGTGAAACGTTGTTGCCATAATACCAGTTTGACTGTTCAGGAGAATCTTTTTTTATTCTAGTTCCTTTGTGCGCCATCTTCAGTGAACAGTGTGTGATGCAAAATACCACTTTATATTGCATGAAAACAAGTTCATAGACCCGAACTTATAAAGGGCGTGTGAGTCACGGCATATATTAACCTTTTTTATTTAAATCCAATATCAAGTAAAGACATTAATATTGAGGATGCAACATCCCTATAAAATTTAAATGAGTATTTTTATTAACCAGATTATGAGACGGCGTCAAAACGCACACGTGACTAAGCGGGCTTTCGATTCAATTAAAAATGCATTAAAAGACCCAAAAAACGATGGAAAATACACCAACACACACTTACGCACATACACACATGTATGGAGGTAAATGCATGTGGGTTTGTTCGTAAAGTCGGTCGGACGCAACTGAAATGTGTCAACTTTTATTTATGAAAATTTAATGCCAATTGCACGTTACTTTCACAAATTTCATTTGCATACTCGTTTAAGTAAACAAAAAAGACTAACGCGAGTCGAAAAAGAACTAAGTCCAAAACACACGCACACACCTGCAGACGGCAAAAAGTGTGGGCGACTCATCAAGTGCGTATGCATCTGTGTCCGTGTGCCATCAAAACAACGTAAATTATATTCAAAAGAGAAGGCAAAAAGTTGACGAAATATTGCACGCCTTTGTTGCTTTTGTTTTTGCATCTGTTTTTAATGATATCACCACTTTTGCGTAAACAAACGAAAAATGGCCAAACGCTTTTTTTTTGTCACTTATTTTTAACAACCGAAGTTTTCGCCGCTTAAAACCGGTTGGACGCGGTTGCTGCCGGTTTACGATATAAGAATGACAATAAAAACAAAGGAGGCAGACAATTGACAACAAGTTTATATAATATATAAACAGATTTTATAGACGAAAAACATACAAATTTAATTTTTTGAAATCTGTATACATCCTATATATTCTAATAAATCAACAAATCACTTAAGGTAAGAAATTCGGTAGAAAAACAAAATCATAAGTGAAGTCTGCGCTTGGGTGTCATATAATATTCTATACCCCTACATACACAAAATAACTCTCCAATTCCGAGTTCGATCGAAATATCAGTGCAATTTCACCCAAATTTCACTACAACTGTAATTTTTCGTTTTCTTAACCTATAAAGCTGTTTAGCTAGAAGTTAAGTCCACCACGACTGTTTCTAAATATTTTGGGGCTGCACTTAATTTTTTGGCATTGACTCCCCTCCCGTACCCCAATGACGCTCACATCGCATATTATGTTGCGGCCTAGCTGAGCGGGTCGCCGCTTACCACGCGACTAACTTACATTTTTAAATTCGTGATATCTTTCGAATGGAATGCCCGAATCGGATAATTAAAAAATTATATATATAAAGAAAATTGAATCAGTCTTAAATATGAAGTAATTATTTTTGATGAGAAATAATACCAAGGTAAAATTAAAGAGCTTTTACAAAGACGGCATTTTTTAAATAAAAGCACACTTCTTGTGACGTAACTATAACAGTTAGACATATTCTGCCGAGACATTTTTTGTAGATAATTATATAATATGTTCTGCAAAGTCGTAGTACATTATTTTGTTCTATTGTATAATTAATAGTATTCGCAGCGAACGCAAGATATCTTCAAGAAATTTGGCAATGATTCATTTTCAAAACAATGGTGTGATCTCCGAAGAAATTGTTGACATGGGATCACTATAATATAGCATATAGCTGCCATACGAGATGAACGATCAAAGTTCTTGTAAGGAATATTTGTAATTGTGAAGGGTATTACAGCGCCGATGCAACTGAAGTTAACGTTTTATCTTGTTTTAACTAAAATTAAATACTATTAAATAAATAAACTGATGAAATTATCGATTCTGTTAAAATATGTATCTATAATTATATACAAGTATAACCTTTAGACTCATTATAAACAAGCACACACTGCTAACTTACAATGCAGCGTGGTGCGCGTGTTTAAGCAAAAAATTTAGTGAAAAATTAATAAGTATGTAAAATATGAAAACAATTTACAAATCGCCAGTTGATTAATAACGCATTATCAATGCAAAAATTATTCCGAAATACTGATAAGCCAATTAAATGAGCTGACTACGGAAGATAATGATATTTTTTCCTTATTTGATATTTATTTGTCTACCTTTTTTGAATTCTAACTGTCTTATTTTTTTACTTTTGCACGTCAATCGAACCAATGACGACAACAAAACCTAGGCACTGATGCTATCATATACACCTGTATCCCCGTGTTTAAGTGGCCAATAAAGTGTAGCGCAATTATTTTACAGTCATTTGTTTTTGTAGTTGGTTGTGTGAATTAAGGGCATAAATCATATTGCTCGTGCCATCAACTTCGCAGTTCTTTTAACGCTTTTCGCAGAAAAAAAAGCTTCAAATGACAAATTTTTATTTACAATATTTATCGCTTTTATTATATTTAAGCAAACAATAAAATTGTCAAAAGCACTATTTGTGGCTTTTGCATAAAATATTAACGCGCGCTCGGACATCTTTATGTGTGTGTGTATATGTATGCGTGTGTATTGGTGTGTGGAATAACACAAATATTTACTTAGCGATTAGTAAAGTTGTCTGGAATCTTTTCTACATATATACTTATTTATATATATATACATATGTATATTCATATAACTACTAGTATAATTGAAAATATTAAGAGGAATAGGTGTATATCATATATGTATATGTATATATCGTATATTTCAATTTAAATTTTAATCTTTCAAAAGATTTTGAGGAATTAAGAGATACTATTGTCAATATTTCATTCGTTAATTTTGTATTTCTCCACAATTCTCAACAGGTTTAAAATACATTGACTATATACTCGTGCGGTTTTTTTTTTCAACATTTTAATATTAATTTAAGAAAAACTTTTACAATAGTATTATTCAACGTATTGTCCATCTGAAACAATACCATTTTCCCATAATTTTGACAATTTATGGAGTCCATCCCAAATGAACTGAGCCGGCTTGGCGGCCAAGAATGGTTCAAATCAATTTTGATACGCTTTGCTGATGTGAACCGTATTCCAGTGAAGATATTCTGCATCGCCCGTAACAAATGATAGTCGAAAGGGGCAAGGTTCTGGCTATAAGGCGAGTGAAGCAAAGCTTTCTAGCCGCTGTTTTTAAAATAGTTTTTCTCTGCTCTTGCAACATGCCCATTGCCTCTTGCCTAGTCGCGAATTCTGGGCGTATTTCGGCAATCGCTCGCTTCAATTTGATGAGTTTTTGTCGGTAGAGTACCCCATTAATGCACGCCTTTCTGATCCCACCAAATGCGGAACATTACCTAGGCGTCATGGATATTCGACTTTGCTGTTGTATTAGGCTGGTTGGCCAGGTTTCACATATGTATAATTTCTTGTGTTTATTTAAGGTTGTCGTAATAGATTCATTTTTCATCTCCAGTCACAATCCAATGCAAAATCGATTTCTATTGTAGCGTTGTTCTAGCAGCATTTCTGCATGCAAAATCGTCTTTCAGCGTCTCTTGATTCCCAAAGATTCCGCGAGCTCTTCTTGCGCTTGGCAACAAATCTTTAATTCCTCATCTTCAAACTTTTTTTGGTTTACCAAGATACTCCTCGCCTTTCAAGCCAAAATCATCATTTTTAAATTCACTTTCAGCACGTTCGTTCAGCTAGAACATGTTCATCGTAAACTTCCACTAAAATACGATGACCTCATCCGAAGGTTTTGTTCAAATTAAATTGATGAAGAAGAATTCCCCGCAAAAACACTTTTTCAGGCGCAAAGTTGGACATCATAGCATTCTCCTTAAAGACCAGATGATTTTTCATGTTCATCGATCAATCAGTGTACACTATTAAAAGCATATTGCCAACGTGAATGATAGCAGTCCGTAGTACAGCAATATATGATATGATATAGTCAGTTTACGCACCTAACATAATTAAAACCCCCTCATCAAAAGTCCGTCCAAACTTTCATGCTTTTAAGAATACCCTGTCTCGGATAATACATTATGGCTTATATATTGTACATAGTAATACAGATGATTAATATTGTTCAACATAAAAGTTGGCTCTTCAGCCACCTCCGAACAGCAGACAGATTTTCATAGTAAAGTTATTTCTTTCGAAATTTTATTTTTCTACGACCACATTCCACTAAGTTGTAGTAATGACTTCGCTAAGGAATGCCAGTCATATATAAATGCAGAAATGTGTATAAAATATATGGAAAGTTATTTGTGCTTACAATTAACGCATATACCTGTATATACGAGTATATTCATACATATAATATATATATTTATATTATAAATTTGTATGTCTGAGTTGATGTGTACATAAACGACAAATTAGTGTGTTTTGGTTGACAAAAATGCTAATGAAAGAGTAAACCTGATAGAAAATAAACCAAATACACAAATAAGCATGCAACCAGTCTTTAGGAGTATTCTATTGACATAGATTGCATGTGATCACTGTAATTTTATAAAAAATATCAACTACGGCTCTAATTAAAATCATATAAAAGTCAAAAATAAAATTGAATAAATTATGTTTTGAAGGCTGGTGTGCTTAATACTAATTGAAGAGAGCAGAAAAAGCAATTGGAAATTATTTGCAATATTTTGGGTATACAAAATATTAGATTTGCCAGCCGATCTTCACATTGCCAGGTGTGGAAACATTAGCAAGTAATTGTGCTCCAAAAACCAAACTTCCCAAGAGAATTAGCAATTAATAATACTTCATCTCAACTGGTCACGTGAGCAAAAAGATGAGTTCGTTTTATCGCCATATTTATCGCCCCATGAGTTCGTTTTATCGCCATATGTTGGGAAAAAATTATACTATTCTGTTTTCAGACAAGAGAGAATTCAGCATTGCAATACTCAACTGCATTAAATTTGGAAGTTATACCAAATTATTTTCAAATAGGCATTTGATTATTTCCTTCTATCACTACATTAACTCCAAATGTTTACTTTTATATCAAAGCTAGAGAAATCAGATTTAAACCTTATCACTTTCTACGAAGACCACGCTTTCATTCTTTCTTTCTACGCTTCAAAGATCACAAATACATTCTTTTCACCTGTGGAAGTATGAAAAGATTGGGTACGATTTCCTCGAATAATTGCCTCTGCATTCATATTGCCGTGTATTTCAAAAACTCCATCAAGGACTGTAAAAAATAAATATTTCTTGACAACTTAAACCTAACTTCTATAAAGATCAGTTAGCTTAATAATGAGCTTATGACTTTATATTTGTGTTATTGATAAAATTTTGAATAATATATATTTTGTGAAAGAATAACAGATCGCTTATTTTGTGAATTAAGTTGAGTATGACTATTCTGACTTCTACTCAAATATTTGTAAAAAATTATTACATGAAGACACCTTTACTGTTTTAAAGTCTAATTAGCTCGTTATCTAATGGTAGTTCTTTTGATCTCCAGACTCCAGCAGTACATATAATATTAAATATATCACACTTGCAACATAAACTTAAGGTCACTTCACATCTTTTTCAGGACATACTCCTATGTTAGTAAAGTATTAGTCAGTATATCAACGAACCCATAAACTTGCGCCATAAACGCATGCCAATTTCGTCGCACATTTTTAATTCATTTAATGACCAGACTTTTTAAAATTTATTTTACTGCTTATGTCTACATACAACTTTGCAGCAATTTAATCAAGCTAATTACCGTTGTTTAAAGTGCTTAATTGCCGCAGTACATTGAATGAAATTGAAGTTGAAAAACTCTTCCATTGCAGTGGTCTTAACATTAATGCAAATGATATAATAATAACATAAAAATTCTGCAGAATATTATGAACTTATTTCAATTTGGTGGTAAAAATTTTAATCCTGGGTATTCTATATAAACTAGTTCAAAAGCCTTTGAAAATGATATAAAATGAGAGAAACTCATAATAGGCTCATCGAAAACGAAAAATAAAAAAACAAACATTAAAGAAAAAGTAATTTACGCGCGATTTAAGGTCGGGTAGAGGAAAGGGAGAGGCGTGGTTAAATTTTTAAGGGTTAAAAACGATTTATCCCGATATTCGATAAAATTACGTTTCCTATAGAAAAAAGTTGTATGGCAATGTTATAAGCAATGAAAAGATGTATAACTTTTGTTTATAGATTTTTTCGCATAACCTCAATTTTATGTGTTCTTTTTTTTTTAATTTTATCTTGTACAAAAAATATTTTTCTGACACGAAATTTAGTGTAAACTTACCTTCCTATGTCCCAAACACAATGTGATTTTTTTCTTCAATAAAAATATTTTTTTTCCTCTTTATATTGATCTAACATCGCAAAAAAACCTCTAATTTTCAATCAATAATTTTCACGTCAAGTGTCTAAGCCTTGATCTCGCAAACGCGTTACATTCAAGAAGAAAGTATTGAGATGTTGCCACGTCTTCTTCTTAAATACAATTTTTTCTAGCGTTAGAGTAATTTAAAGCATACATTTTGACGGTGTTCAAACAAAATTGTAAAATTATGAGTTGTTAACTCCAAACGCGCTTGAAATTACACAATTATACGCCTTAGAAAGCAAAAAAGTTGTAAATTGTTTAATAAGCGAAATAAAAACAAAAACAAACAACCTACAACCTCCACCTAAACTCTCAAGGCATAGTCGATATAATTAAATGTCAATAGCTAAAAATAGATGGAAATAAACTGGAAACATTTTGTAGCTGCACAACTTCCTGGCCATCCCAAAAATAAATAAACGCAAAAAATAGAAAAAAAAATTACAAAAAATGTTACCTTGAAAATTTTTCCTCGCGTGCGTCCACATATTTCCCAATCAATAGCGATTGTATTATATCATATCTAGTAACTTAAAAGTACCTAAATACATATACATACATACATACATACACACACACATTTACGTATGCTTGTAATATCGCTAATGAAATACTTTTGCTCGTCACTCTTCCTTTGCAGAGACATGCGCCTTGATTCCAATTCCAATGAGGATTGTAAGACGTCGTCAGACTCGACATTGTGCGTAAGTAATTGACACCTTCAACAATTCGTAAGATTAGATACGAATATATACAAGCGCATGTTTGGAATAATGCAGCGACTTTAATAAACAATTAACGGTTGTTTTCATTTTTTTTCCACTTGCATGCTAACTTCCAACAATCGCCTCCATCCACCATCCACGCGAGCAGAAAGTAAAATTTGACACACTCTCAGTCTGGGGTGGCTCAGAGAAGACAGATACCCGTCTGCCAATAACGGACTACTCAACTTTGGGCGGCCCACGTCACAATTGCAGTCCATTTCCGTTATCAAAAGATGTTAATAATCGCTTTTTGTTGTGGTAATTGGCAATTACATCAATTCATTACATTATTACATATGTACTGTTATTTGCATTATTGTCACAGGGAGGGCGATGTAACCACACTCGAAGTGGACGCCATCACAAATACTATCGAGGAGACACAAAACGAGACTAATCCACTTGCCGAACGCATTTATGCCGCTGCCGGTATTCACTTGAAGGAAGAATTAAGCGATAACCTAAAAGGTTAGTACTTGAAATATTTGAATTTGCAAAACTTAATATTTCATTATTCTTCATTTATAGAGTGCCGAACTGGTGAGGTGTGCGTTACGCGTGGCTATAATTTACCAGCCAAATTTGTGATACACACCGTCGGACCAACTGTTAAGGAGACATTCAAAAGTGCTGCTGAAAATACATTGCATTACTCTTACAGGTAATGTTACTCACATGGCTAATGGTATTGCTTTATGATAGAATATAAAGATTTTCATTTGACAACACTCGAGGAATGCATGGCATAGTATCGGCATTTGATCTGTATGTCATAATTTTGACCTTTGTGAATTCATAGCTGATCTTTACGCCATCTTTCGCCACCGCTTCAAGGGATTACTTTGTTAATAAACGCATGATCTGCCTCGTGACCCTTTTCGTCTTCACCCCAGATTCTGCTGTGGGGTCCCTGAAAGCCTTTACGAATTTTCACTCCTCTGTTGGCAAATTTGGATTGCATGCTCTAATTAGCTGCATTATCTGGTTCAGCTGTGATTGTGTAGCTGGGATCTACACCCTTACCCTTGGCCTGGTTAGAATGAATTTTCAATCCGCTACCAGCTGGGCTCCGGTATTTACTTGCCCAACTTTAACTACAGCGGCTCTGTAAATCTGGATCAATCTCTCGTCGTCACAAGTAATAATCTGGATTTGGCGCGGTACCAGCTGGCAGCGGGGGCGTACGCGGATTGCACTTCCAGGAAATTTTTGTAATGCAGACAGTTCAAGTTTAAAGTTAACTAGAACCGCTTTCGCACAATCAGTGAATTCCTGGACCTCCTTTTTAACTTCCTCATTGGTTGGCGGTTGCAACTATACCCTTCTGAGCAGATTGCCAGCACGACAATTCTCCGCATACTTTGACCTAAAGATAGGTCATTAGGTAATTTTTTGTCAGATACACTACCAGCAGACTCACTTTTGGCAACTTCTTTCCCTTCCTGCTTTGTAGCCGCTGCCGCTGATGATGTTGCTTCTGTCTTAGAGCTCGTCGAGAAGGCTGCCCTCTTTACGGGACTTTTTTTTCAGGAGACCCGCACTCCTTTGGTATTTTATTATTTGTGTTTTGGCTCATGATTCCACTGGCGCATAGCCCCGAAAGTATGGTTATCTAATTACGGGTCGTATTACACCTCGACACGGGTCGTATTACACCTTAATCCGGTCTTTTTTTTATCCACTACTATGGTCAGACTAAATTTTTTAATGCTGCGGATGATGAAGGAGCAACGAACACCGTACAATAAAATTAAAACTTAGCTAGATACCTGTCAACTGCAACAGGAGCGATCTGTCTTCAGTCAGTCTCCCCCAGAGTCGAGACAACTGTGGTATCATTTGAAATTTGATTCTCAGTGGAAAAACAATTGCTGTTCCTTGGCAGGCGAGGGCGCATTGCTGAACATGTACTTTGCAAATAGTGCTTTTAAATCTATATTTTTGGCTTTTACAAAGAATATCATTTAAAAATAGTTTTTTGATTAAAGGGACTACCTAACATTGTTTCGACCATATACATATGGAGAGCTCGACTGCTTTGACTAACCTATCCTCTATTTTATATAGTGATAGGCTGAACTTGCTTCCTCGACTATAGAACATCACACAATTATTTTTAAAAACTATATTTTTATTTAACTTTTTCAATTTTCAAACAAACATATTTATTATTAACCTTTTGCAGAAATGCTTTGTACAAAGCTAAAGAACTAAATCTACGTACAATCGCTATCAGCAACTTAAGTGCCAATCAGAGTAGTTTCCCAGCCGATTTAGCTGCCCACATAGCATTGCGTAATTATTCAACAAACATCCATTATAAATTTCTTCATTGTTTTAATGGTGTCTTCATTTATTATTTTCAGGTACAATTCGTCGATTTTTAGATAAATATCAAACGCAAATTGTGATATTGTGTGTTAGCGCACACGAACGTGGCATTTATGAAGTGCTAGCGCCGCTTTACTTTCCACGCGATCACCTCGAGGAGCGTAGCGCCCTGTGGCAATTGCCCAAGGATATTGGCGGTGAATTTGGTGAACCACAAAACACTGATCGACAAATACGTATCATTCGCAATCCACAACACAGCGTACTAATGAGACACGGTAGGTGGAACACACCTGAATATAGGATAATCAATACCATATAAGGTCAATTATGAACTGATGATCGTCTTACCTGTTTATGAAAAAATTTTCTATATCAAAACAATACTTAACGGTTATGTGATCACTTGTCACTTGAATCATAATTTCACCGAACTGATCTCACTGAAGTTTTAGTGTCTGAATTGAGATGATCAGAGATTTTCTAATTTTAAAGTTTTTCCTTTTAAGTGAGTAAAATTTTTTACACCGGCCCTTTTCATATGGTTTTATATATAACTTACTACTCTATAACCTTTTTAGCTGATCTTCTATTTCGATTGATCTTCCTAGATTGGTTCTATGCTAATGCCTAATGCTAAAGATATGAGGTGTTCGAAGTATGATATAATAATTTTATCTGAAGCTTCACTTCAGTGTGAGTGAATTTTCCTCGAACTTAATCTCCCTTCTTTGAAAAAGTTAAAGTGAAACCTATCTACTAGTGTAGTTTTAAAGTTAAAAGCACTGAGTTCGTATTTCTGAATCTCGATATTATATGATTACATAAGACTATTCTTTTGATTCTATGGTAGACTCAAATTCCAAAGAAAAAGGCGGCCGGCTTACCGGTTTAAAAAAAGTTCAAAAATTGTGATATCAAGACTTTTCATCCAAATTAGCTAGCTAAGGAATAGAAATACAATGCCTAAATAGGCTTATGTTGGGTTCAAGAACCTTGTCGATACATAAAATATGTATAATTATAAAAGTTCTTTTCTGACTTTAGTAGCAGTCCAAGTGAACTGCTAGAACCTCACCTAACGTAGGTAACTATATAAATCTAAAAATATTTTTAAAGCCCGTTCTTATTTTCTAAATGTATGCTTCAAAAATAAAATTTGCTTACAAAGGTATGAAAAGTTAATTAAAAAGTGAGTAGTAGGGCTTACACTATTCGTATATACGAAAATACGAAAATTTATACGGCTATCCGTAGATAAATAAAATATGGATATTCGGGTAATATACGTTATCCGAGTATAATAAAATTTGCTTAATATAGATGCGAATATACAAAATCATATTTAATTACCTACTGATATTCGGTTATACAAATAAAATATTCGATTTCACCTGATAATCTCAAAATCCGAATGAAGTTACCGCACTTTGGAAGTATTTTACTCTACGCCAAAAGCTATGCTACATTTCAGAGAGTTAAGGTAAAATAATATAATTATAAAATAATTTGAAACAACATATTTTTATTTTTTTTTTTAATATCATTGAGAATATCAGATGGCATATTATTTACTTATAAGTTATTTTAAACATACATACACTAGTTAACAAAGTAAAAAAATTTGGTAGCAAAAAAAAATTATTTATTCTTAATTTTTTATTCTTAATTTTTTTTAGTATTTAAGGCACTTTTTATTAACGGCACAAATTCTTTATGGTTACTCATTTCAAACGAGTTTTATATAAGATTTATCTGTTTTTTTAATAAATAATTGTTATTCCTATTTATTTTATATGTTTTAAGTAGATAGGTAGGTAAAAGTGCCTTCGGGCTCAATTCTATCACGTTTTATTGCTGTGTTCAAACCTTTCGGTGTCCTCAATGAAACTACTTATCTCCGTTATGCTTTTTGTATATAGACATTCAAGATTTTATATCTGATGGATTCCAACAGTTCGATGTCTGATTTGTGATAGAGCTGGGCACTCATTGAGGAAGCGTAGAACCGTTTCCTTACTCCCTTCGAAACCAATATCCCGTTATGGTAGCAGTAAGTCTGTATATACCTTTCCTGGACCTATGTAATAAGTCCTTAGCTTTTTTCTTGTCATATTTTGGCTATATCTGTTTCGCTATCCTGCATTTGGTTGTACATAGATTTCCATCGATTCTCAGCTATTTATTCAAGTTGTGTTTTAAACTCTCATTTGATCGTTCCTAGTGAATATGGTATTATCTTTGCCTTGCATTTGTCTATGGACAATTGGAGTTGTGTTGAGTAAGTTTAAAGCCTTCCTACATTTGTTTACTATGCTGGAATTAAAATTTTGCAACGACAAGGTTAGTTGTGCCGCCTGGCTGTCTGTGTAAATGGTCGCTCTCTATATCCTTCCGTAGTTGTTCAGTAGAACTCTACAGGCCTTCTCTATGACTATTACTTCCGCTTGGAAGATGCTAGCTGAATTTTATAAACGGCAAGATAGAGTTATGTCAAGATCCTCGGAGTACACCCCGTCCCTAAACCGCAGTCCATTTTGTATCCATCGGTATAGAATGAGATACTATCTCAACTAAACCTCTTCTCTATTCATGTCTAGATGGTATTCTCACCGGAAAGTAACTATTGAAATCCAATTTTATGAGGAATCTGATTTATTTAGATTAGTAGCGAGGTGGTACGGAATTCGCTATGTCCATAACTCTTCTTATTCCATCCACCAATCTCCTTAATTATTATAGCAGAAAATGAAACTACTTATCTTGCCACTTTCTGTATGAAAACATCTATGAGCAATTGGTGCAGGAACATAAATGTATATTAAGCGCCTCACTCTTGACATGATTTATGATTTAATCGCCCTGGTAACCCCTGCACAGGCTGCACTTTGTATTCCATTATATTTTTATTTTGTTTCATTAATGCAGGCCACCAAACCAGTACTTCAATGTAAGAATTGGTCTAACGACGACCGTATATATATACATGACTATATTCGGTTTTAGCTCCCAGTTCCTGCTGAGTATCCTCTTGCACGTGGAATACGCCATATAGGCTTTCTTAATACGTTTCTGGTTTGAGTAAATCTCAGGATTTTTAATTCGATATTCAATGCTAAATATATTGCCCCCTTAATTACTTTATGGTCACGTAACCCTTTCCTTATAAAAGTATAGAAATATTTTCTATTTTTCCCCACTGTGCATTATCAGTCGTTCTTTCTTCAAACAAAAAAAAATTAATATAATATTTTTACCAATCATTTTAAATGTAATATAACCGTAATATGAATATAATAATGATATTTACACAAACAAACTTCTGATAACAAGTGATAATTCGCGATACCAATGTAAAGCTTTTGCACGATATATTGAGTATGTCATATAAATATAGATCTACCAGTATACTTACATACATATTTATATATATATATATATATATATATATATATGTATATATATATTTGCATAATTGCACACAAAGTAGAATTCACTCTTCTTGGCAAACCAAAAGCGCGGCGGTGTAGCGTTTGCGATAAGTCTGATAAGATTAAAGACACTTTACTAAAACACAGAGTTGCCAACTATTTGAGTAAATGTATGATAAACAAAAGATCATAAAGTGCAATAGCTACTAATAGCATTGAGTATGAGGGGTGTGTATGACTAATTATTATAATATATATACATATATATATTAGTCATAAAAATATTTTGGATTATCACCACACAAAACTCATAGAAGAATGCCTCCCAATGAATCATTGTTTGACAATTACGAGCACATATTAGTTATTTGAAATAATTAGATTTATTTATCTTTAATAAAATTATCTTTTGCATTTCACTTTGCATTTTGGCGTAGAGTTGGCAATCTGTTTAACTGATAAAAACATTGATTTTTACTTTTACTTTGACATTTACTGACAACCGTTCAACGCGTGAAGATATTAAAAAATATTTCGTTTGATATTTAATAAATTTCTAGTGAAGAATTAAAGTTTCTATTCTAAAATTTAACGAAAAGTATATTTTGAAGATATTTTCAAAAGCTTTTTGACGCATACAAGAGTATATGAAATTCCAGTGATTTTAAAAACATTAATAAATGTAAGTGTTTACACATCAATTCGCCATATTATTATTACGAATGTATAGTGAATACATAATACATATTTATACCACATACATATGTATAACAAGTTCTTCAGTGTCAATAACATGTCATACTGTGCTTTGTGATTTTGATTAATTTTGTATTGAAAAATGATAAAGCGGTTACTAAACGTTATTTAAACGCTAGAGTCATATATGGCCAAAACAAATAGTAAAATAAGAGATCTGAAAGCTGCCTGTATCTATGTGTTGGCCACATAATCAAAATACAGGGTCTCATAATTGGCAGGATGCGATGTTTGGAAGCTTTTTTATTTCGGTCTGAACAATTTTCTCGAAGATTGCACTGTTGCCTTGGACAATAGTTCAAACCAAATTTGGTGAAGATATCTTGTTAAATTAAACAGTTTTCCATACAAGCACTTGATTCTGATCGTTCAGTTTGTATGGCTGCTATATGCTATATTGATCTGATATCGTCAATTCCAACAAATAAGCAGTTTTTGGGGAGAAAAGGACGTGTGTGAAATTTCAGATTGATATCTCAAAAATTGAGGGAACAATTCGCGTATATGTAGACAGACTGACATGTCTAAATCAACTCAGCTCATCATACTGATAACTGATATATAATATATATATTTTCGCCTCTAAAAAATCTGAAATGATCAAATGGCAAACCGTCGTATTCTCCCAGAACTTACTAACCTTACTGCAGAACCAAGCACAACGTGTACTTTGCTTATATTAACATCGGATATTCAAAGGTTAGAAATCAAATTTCTTAACACGCAACATCAAAGAGTTATTATCAGTACTTGAATGTTCAAATCTACATTCACCTACTAGTGAACTACCCAGCTTCACTCACAGGTCCGTCACTTCCTTAATGACAATAAGCCTAGGAAGCCTTGGTCCGGCGTTGGTTAATTATAAAAATATGGGCAATCCAATCAATCAATCAAATGTTTAATTGTAACTTCTTTGTAGTCGGGAAAACCAAGATTACTCAGACTATATAAGTACTTATGATGATCTAGTTCTCAATAGATAATCAAATAAGACTTAAGTATCTGGACAATACTGAGCTTATATAGCTAACCTTTTGGTATGTAAAAAGTTTCCATTCCTTTCCTAATCATTCCTCTTAAGCTTAAGTGAGCTTCAGTTAAGGAACTATATACAATTGAACAAGTGTAACACCTTGTCAAACATAGTTTTATTGATCTTTTTATATAATAAAAATGCA
The DNA here is from genome assembly GCF_042242935.1 of Bactrocera oleae. NCBI lineage: Eukaryota > Metazoa > Arthropoda > Insecta > Diptera > Tephritidae > Bactrocera > Bactrocera oleae. The sequence goes on along the minus strand of NC_091538.1, from coordinate 51,742,075 downwards.
ATAACAAGTTTCTGACCTTCACAATGCTGTACTAACACTTGAATATATCCCCGATCTTTGAAAACAGAAGAGCTAGGATCGAAGTAAGTACGTAATGGCAAATATTAGAACAGTTCACTGACGTATTTCAGCACTACCAGACTGATTCGACACAATCACCGCAATTGCACACACTTCAAGACCGATTGAGGCAAAAAAATATGTCGGAAATGAGTTCATTAAACGTCTTATCACAGCACATTCATAGATCGGTTCTTCTGTAAATATGTGCAAAAGAGTTCAAAATCTTAAATCGCGTGCCACCAAAAGTTGCACACCTTACAGTTATCAGAATACATACACATACTTACATACCCGTACATATTTGCCATCTTCGTGATCTTTTCCATCAAAACTCAAATTCCATGAAAATGACCGATAGCACTGAAACGAATTGAGTCTTCAGTACTGACCTCGTTTACTGTGTTACCACAAAGCGAATCATTTAAAATTCGTTGCTATTTGAAAGCGTTGCTCACAGCTAAAAGCGTCACATTGTGAAGAAGAACGCTTTGGAGTAGAAGCTTTAATATTCGATACTCTTTTATCTGTAATTTAATAAATTTTTTCGTGTTCACATTAATTTTAAAAATTAACAAATATGTTTATACGGCATTCGTCTTACCATAAGCTCTCGGAAGGTAACTATGTATAAGCTTGGTTTGTTATTGAGAACGTCTTTCTCTAGCTTTAAATGATTGTGTACAAAATAATTTTTTCTATAAAGAGCTCCATTTGTAGGAATTGTGACATAAATGATAAGAAAGTATTGCCGGTTCTTACCAATAAGTGAAATAGTGAGTTAGATCACGAAATTTTAGTGAGGCTTAAGAAGTGATAAGTGTTACAACAACCAGGTCTTCAAAGTATTCTAAACATGGAAAAAGTTTCGGTAAAGGAAGGGGTAAAGGAGGGCAGACGCTATTATTTGAGCTTATTCACAAGCTGAATTTGGAATACTTGCAAAACCTTCTGGAAAAAATCTTCTGAAGGAACTCATCATCTAAGAATTGTACAAAATTTCAAACAGAAATTCTTTGCATTCTTTGTCAGACAATTTTGATCGGACTCTACCTGTTGATCTGCTTGATTATAATATTTTCATCTATAAGTTTCTTTTAGTGGAGAAGACGTCTTAAGTCTTAGAGATCAAGTCAACGATTAACACCTGTTTTGATGTACACACTTTGGACATCAACTAGTAACAGACTCATGCTGCGAAGTTTTGATATAAAGTTATATCGGTGAAGATAAAACTTTGATCTAGCCCGTTTTGTATAGCATATGGTTGAAGCTTAAACGATTGCTATAATATAATATATGAATACATTCTTGTAGTGTTGTCTATTAGGATTTAGCAACAGATTTGAAAATCCTAAAGTTCTACTGACTCTGAAGACAACAGATGATTGAATTATAAACTGGGCAACCTTTCATGGACCTGTACACAAGGAGTTCAAATAATTGAAATGCAACAGCTATGCTATCTCAGTCGCCTTTTTCAAATATAACCAAGAGTTCAAGTTCTAATATCTAAAACTGTACCTGGTATGTTATTTTAGGAATTAAAAGTGTGATCTTTCATGTTCAAAAATACTAGAAAGAGCATTTTTTGTATGTCACTTGTGTATGGCGCTTCTATAATACCTACAAGTTTTAAGACCACTCTGAAAAGGTGATGGAGTTCCAGAGAAACTTTAGAATGCCTAAAAATACTCGAAGTCTTGTCATTGCTTATCGAAGGAAGAGTCGAGGTTTGAAAAAATCTTTTTTGTAGGGAGATCGAGCATATATAGTATAAGGAACGAGCCTGTATAAGGAAAGAGTATAAAATTCTAATCACAACATTCGGTTTCTGTTTAACTCAAACTTGCGTTCGTCTCGGCAAAACAAAAACTAGTTTTCTTTTCATTATTAACTGGTCGACTCACACTTATTTATATAGCTTACCCCACGCCCATCAAATGGGCACCGGCTACAACAAAAATGTTCTGCTTATCAGTTTGAAAGCTAGAAAGAATAAAAACCTAAATATTTGGACAATTCGATATGGACCGTTAAAGGGGATAAATAACTTTTTATCTCGAGCGTCAGTGCGTCTGTATGTATGTGTGTCTAGTAAGTGTCAGTTGAATTTACGAGCAAAGATGAGTTGTTTTATCTACGAACGAACAGAACAACAACTCGCAACTGGCAAGCGGACGTGCAGAGCAAATAATAGGAGGCGGATCAGGGCACATGGCATCAGAAACACATCAGGCAGGCGGGCATGAGAGCGCGCCTAGTGTAGCATGTGGAACTTGTTGGCTGCTACAGCTTCACTTCAGTTCAAATAACGAAAGCGAGCAGTAAGCGTATACCAATGAATTGCTTCGCTCGGCGCAGTCACAATCAGTCAGATATTAAATGTCACTCCAGTCATTGTGCGAGCGAAGACAGCGCAGGCGAAACGTGAAACAACAACAACAAATAAAAACCACAAAAATTGGAAATAAAAACAAACAGGCAAAGCGCGGCGAGCGTGTTAGCAAGAGGAACGCGCAAAAGGCGAATAAAAGCGAGCGCAATTGGAAGTTCGAAATTTTCAGAAAAATTCATAATAATACAAAGTTTTAATAAAAACAGTAAAAAAAATTAATTTGGTTCAAAAATATTTAAAGAACAAAAATACTTAAAAAAAATTCAAAAATAAAAATTTTAAAAGTTTTTATATAGATTTAAAAAAAAATTCAAAAATAAAAGTAAAAACATTTTATAAAAAGATTTTAAAAAAAAATTTAGATACAAACATTTTGCACTTCACGTTTCTCATTGGGAAAAAGCATCTATATTACATATTTATAACGTGATACACACATACACGCACAGTTAAAATGATCAACGATTCCTTCGAGTTCTCCTGTAAATGCTAAGTTCCACACACACACACTCTTATGCAATTTATTGCTAATTTTGTGTTAAATTTCCACTAATTTTGTTTTAAATATTTCCTTCTTCCAGCTGACGACGATTCTGACAACAGTCCACACGACATGGAAGGCAACAATTCGGACTTAGAGAGCGGTTTTGCCGACATGAACGGCGTGAGCCTTAACAGCTATGGCGGCGTCACATCGTCCGCCTATTCACAGATGCAGGTGAGTTGCAAAACCAACTATACATTGTACATACAGACAAACGTGCATTCTTGTTTACCAATGCCCAAGCACATGCAAGAAAATAAAGTAAATATGGTAACACTGCGCGCTCCGATAAAATTCCGAAGTGTCAGCATGTCAGCCGTTAGATCGTTCTGGAACAGAAACTTAATTTTGTATAATATTTTTATTACTTTTCTTAATAGAATTTTTTTTTGTTATCACACTTTTGCGTTGTGGGTTGAGTTCCTGGCTAGCAATGTGCTCTCGCGAGGGTTTAAAACCTGACTGTAACAGCTTCCACAACCGATTTCAGAACATCGTTTTTAATTTTGTTGTGGAAAATTTGTTTATATGTACAAGCTGAAAAAATCGCTTGAAGTTGGTTTCAAACCTGTCGAGCTTTGTATTTGTTATCAGAAAATTCAAAACGATTCAGACGAGGTAGGGAGTAGAGATGAGAAAGGTCAGGGAGACACAGAAATGGAAAAAGCGCTAACATTTCATTCGCAATATCTTACGAGAACGGCTCGATACAACAATCTCTTTTTAATTTAACGCTTTGTAGCTTAAATTGAAACACTGCTGTGCAAAAGCAAATTTTGCAAAAAAAAACTTTCGGTTGATAACAATTGAACCTGGACAAAATCGTAATTATTTTCCTAGTACTAATATTCTAGGCTTTCTTGTAAAGCAAGTCTTAACAAAAGCGGAAGTATTATAGTCTGGTTTACTAAAACCTTTCATACACTTCCAAAATGTTAATATAAATAAATTATGCCACTAAAATCTGTGAAAGATATTATTGAATTGAACCAGAGTTATATTTTGGCTATTTACTGTGTCTTAGGGCCAGATTTCATTTCATCATAAAAATAAAGGTTCAGTTCCGAAAGTACACGCATGTAAAGAGTATAGGTATGATGGGTCTAAAATCCAAAAAAAAAGACACACTGTTTTTTGAGCTAGTTTCAGTGTCAGAATTCGTCGAGAAAATTCATTTTATTGTCTTCTAAGTAAAGAAAATAATTATTTATTAAATAATGTAAAAAAATTTTACAAGTCACTAACTTGTTAATCTACCCTATTAAATTGTTTTATCAGCCTTTTTGACACCATTTATAATGCGAAGAAAAGATTTCGACCTACCTGTTACAATTTATAAAGTTCATAATTAAAAAAACCAACAACATAAGAATCCATGTAATAATCACAAAACGCAATTTCTCTTCCGACTTTTTTAAAAGTCGAATTTGATTCTTGTTCTATATTTAAAAATGTGTTACCAAAACACGTTTCTTCGGCAGCCGCACAGTTTGTTCACTTTTAACCCTTGTTTACACGCATGGTAAGCGCATAACCAGTATTAAGAAGCGATCGAGTAGAGCGATAAAAGTGTAATATTTTTTGTTGTTATAAGTTCACTGAGATTATTGAGTTCAACTTTTTTGTCTCATTATTTATAATTTTAAAAATGTAAGCATGCGCCATATTTTTTATTGGAAGTTTTATTAAATGCAACGATTTTCTTCTTAAAAGTAATTTTAATAGACGTTTGGTACCATAACTTTTAAAAGTTTTTAATTGAAAATGAAGAACATAACGTTTTTAATTTTTTTATTTTTAATTTTAATTACCGACTTCTGTTAATACAGTCATCAATCAATCCTTACCTCAGCTGCTCTGCATAGACCTCTACTGACCGACTCTCCAAAACCTAACCGATAATATTTTTTACGATATTGTTTTTAATAAGTACCAAAATTAATATATTTTTATTAATTTTGTGGTTTTCAGATCGATTTGGATAGACAACATTTATTGGGCAACCGAAATCATGTTGTTGAGAGCGTTATTGCCGACGGCCTGGAAGGCTTAGAGCATCAAGAAAGGTGAGTGCAATTTTTTAGACATATATACTGATGTGGTATGCCATCCGGGTAGGATATATACATATTTTTACTAGAACACAGTCAATATAAGTGATTTTCTAAGACTAAATCTATGATAGAATAATACATTAAAATTACTCATACGCCCTGCTGCTCCAACTCGTCAAATTAAATACGTGCGAAAAACTACTATTATTATTTGCCCGGCCAAGTAAGGCACTCATAAATATCTAATTGAGCTATGTGCCAATTAAGCTGTGAGCCAAAAGCCAAAAGAGACTTGCTTTAATTTTTCAGTAGAACTCCTTGATGTTACTCATACGTACTGGTGGCGTTTTCAGTATTGTAGGCAATTTTCTGTGAATGTTTGCACATTTCTTAAGTGAAGCTTACATCTTCTATATAACTTTACTATTACTTATTACATATGTATATGTGAAGAGCTTAATTATCATATTCTTATATCGGAACCCCACCAAATAATTTCGGGCTTTGACCAGCAGCCTTGTATACACAAATAATGCTTCTCATATACTGAATATACAATACAAAATATTTTTGCTATGAATTTTTTGGCACTTAATTATTCTTATTTGATTAAAATATATCATATTAAATTAAAAAGGTACTTAAGACAACTTTTTTTTCTATTTGAGTTGTCCATATAATCAAGAATGAAAACTTGTACAAATTTACTGTTTGAAAATGCTTCATCGTAGAACTTGAATTTTGTATATAAATATTTCATCCCGTGTATTTGGAGTACTAAACAATCACAGTTTTTTAGCACAGCCTATTAACTCGTATTCGTCGTCCTATCTTTTAGCTCCGATAGATGGCGCTTAAATCAGTTCTATCTATAAATGACGTTGTTTGGGATAATTTAAAAGATAACGAAGTGTTTTTAACGAATTTTTTAAATGATAAAAATAAGTTTATGCTTTGCTTAGTAAGGACCGATTTTTGTATACTACGAAGAAAAAAAATACGACGGTTGAAATGACCTTAGTTAAATGTTGACTATTGGAAGAAGTCACTTTGTAGTAAAACGTAAAGTTAGAGAAAAAGTAGTGGCAAATAGTTAATTAATATAGAGACAAATTGAAAAATAATATAATCTAAGATTTTTTAAACCTTTCCTATTTTTTTAACAAACCTGAGAAAGCTTAAGAGTCACAAGAGAAACAATTGGTATATTGCACATCGAGTTTATCTGAACTGCGTAAAGTGTACTCATTAAAATGTTATGCAAATTTTACAAAAATGTTCAGAAGAATTCACAAGAGCACAAATGCATACGATATTATATATATATTTTCAAAATGATTTTATATTTAACTCAAACAAAAAAAACAATTTCCGCAGATATCAAATAACTTGAAGTGCGTTTCTCACACAATATATATTATATATTTGTGTCTTTATATGTAAATATATTTTTTATTATTACATGCCAAGTCAACAGCAAATATGCAATGTAATAGTATCTGCTATTGTACACATGTCACTTGTGTTATGTATCATAATATACAAAGAATACAACTTCTTCTATGTCAGACGTCGACTGAAATAAATGAATAGATACTAAATAATGGAATAGAACATGGCTTTACATGTAGCTATCTTAACAAAGAATTGGTGTCTAAGATGGGGTTAAGTTCGTATGGAAACGAACTAAGTAGTTAGGTAACAGTCACTAACTTCCATTTGTAATGACGACACGTAACATAACTGTTTCCAGGAAGTTTATATTATTAGCTTACGAATAGAAAGTCATAAACACCACTCACAAACACGGAATTTTTCAAAGAGTTTATGTGTCAACTTTCTTTGAATAACACTTTTATTTGTTTTTGGATACACAACTTTGTTTTGTAACAAAATTTGATTCTGCTAGTAAACCCATTGGTCATAACATATTCAAACATCGAATATAAAAAGTTAGTGATATTAAACGCTGAGTTTCTCTCTCTCTCTCTCTCCAATAGACACAGTCACTGACAACTCAGCAACAGATAATGTTTACATAAAGTACCAAATTAAACTCTGTGTTTTTTAAACTCTCATATAAGTCTTCTTAAACTCAGCGTTTGTAAACTCTCACAAATACGAAATTTTTCAGAGAAAAATCTTGACGTCAACTCTCTTTTGATGTTGGTTTTTGTTGTTTATGCATATATTGTAACATAACCTTGTTATGTAACAAAATTTGATCATTCGAGTAAAATCATTGGTCACATACATCCAGAAAATAAAGAAAACCTAATTAAACTCTAATTTTCTTAAGCTCATTAATAGAAAAACTAAAACTGATAACTTAAACTTCTTATTTCTTAAACTCACAGTTTTATAAACAATTCACTGAGAACACTGAGCCAGTTATTTCGGCATCGTCTAAAAAAATTAGTAGAATTAGACTCCGAGTTTCTTAAACTCATTAATAGAAATATTGACACAGACAACTCAGCCACAGATAATATTTACATAAAAGTAGTCAAATTAAACTCCGTGTTTCTTTAACTCTCAAATTAGTCTACTTAAACTCAGAGTTTATTAAACTCTTCCCTAAGAACTTTAGGATTTCGGCCACCTAAATCGTTTACATAAAATAAGTAAACTTAAAGTCCGAGTTTCATGAACTCTCCATTGAGTCAACTCAACCTGATTCTACATTAAACTGTGAAATGAAAGCAATACAATTTTACATAAATCCAAAGCATTTAACTCGAGCTTATGACAAAATGAGAAGACACATGAATTATGTATAATGCATATCTTACAGCTACAAACTAGTGACTTTTAGTGCTTTAACAGAAACCCAAAAAAATGTATATGAACAAAACAAAAACTTCCTTTAGTCTATACAGCGCTCGGGTTGTACATAATTGCTAAAAGTTAAAAAAAGACGCGTCGACTTTGTCTCGTCATACACTTTCCGCCCGAACTTAATGCAATTACAAGGGAAAGTATTAATATTTTACTACGTGCATTGCACAACACGAGGTTAACTCATTAACTATGTAGTAACATATTTACAAATAGAGCAGTTCTTTCTTAGAAATTATGCCGACAGCCTTTACGACTGACCTTCCTTCCGTCATTACAAATGCTTACAGTCATTAAATTTCAAGAAAAATTATTGTTGTAGTTGTAAAAGAAAATTGTAAACAAACATAGGTGGTCTATAAATAGGCCTTGCGCTATTTTTATAGACAATTTTCTTTTTTACTATTTTATTTTCTTGAACTCCCTCCATTTACTTGTGTCGCGTTAACGCTTTTGGTCGACTTATGGTACATGTGAACCTAGAGAAAGTCAATGACGTCAGCAAGCGCATGACAATAGATAGTAAATATATATGTATATATTTTATTATATGTATTGTAGTAGGAGTGAGAGTCGTATAGTTTGAACTTTCGTTGATATATGGTATATATATATGTATAATATATACAATACATATATTTGTTGTGAACTTCGCAACCTTCATGAAATCCAATCTAATGTATGTATGTACGTATGTATACTATATACCTATAAACCATTCAACGAGACAAGCCTCTCGTACACGAACTTCGTGGGCACTAACGGTGACATCATAAAATGCGTGCCGTCAATCAGAGAGGTCATGAAGTGGGCTTGTATCCTGCAGCACGTAAACATATCCGATTGAATTTTATGTGCAGCTATGGCTACACTTCGTCAAGTGTTAAATTATGTATTACTTTTATATAAATATACAAACATTTATTTATATGTATGGTATATATATGTGCTTATGCAATCTTCAACTGATGAGAAATATAATATGACTTTTTTCGCTATTTCGCTAAACTCCTCAGATATCTCTGTTTATGCAAGCATTTGAAGACCTTCGAGTGATATGTACAATACTATCGATTGGAGATGATTGACTTTATTTTCTTAAAATCTCTCAATCTCCCATCAAAACATTTTTGGAAACATTTTCATAAAACATCACCTTTTACTTTCACACAAGCTCTCAAACGATTCGAACAATAATCAATAGCTGCACGTACATTTTCTATTGGTATTGACGAACCAAAGATTCTTTGATGAGATTCTAAACCAGAAATATTTCTTTTAAGCCATTACTGAGTGATTTTTGCCTTGTGCGCTGGAGCAGAATCTTGCTGGAAGATTGAATGATCTCCATCAAAGAGAGCAGTGTTTAACTGCTTTACCACATCTAAAACATTCTGCTGGTACACTTTTGCCCCAGCTTTAACCTCTTTTTCACAGAAAGTAGTAGCCCTTACAGAGAACTCCCTCTCAAATGATTACAGCAGATGGATGGTGACGAAGTTGAACCCTTCGAACAACATTTTTTTGTGTCTTTGATAGCTTTTTTGTAGATTTTGTCATTTTGCTGATTAAAAACTTTTTCAACAGTGCAGATTTTTTCATCGCTGACGAAGTTCCTTACTGTTGAAGTCTGTTGAGCATAATTTGCTTTAAACGCATTGACTTAGTAACAGCTATTATGGCAAGGAAAGTATTTACATATTAGTATAGCTTTTTGTGGCAACCCATCAAGTTCAATTTCTAGTCCCCAAGAGACACAATTTACTGTCTAAATCATCATCTGAAAGCAGCACTGTTTGTTGATATAGTAAATTATGAAACTGTTATTGTTTAGGCTACTCCAAAATGGACTAAACTCTGCAGTTAAAACTATCAGTAATGATGAAGTTAGTAAGACGCTAGATCATTTATTTTAAACTGCGCTAATTGCATTTACATTTGTCTATATTCATTCTTATTATGGGAAGTACCTTCAAGATATAGTTTCTTCTTCGAGCTTGTCGTTTTCTGTGAGCACTTCATAGCCAAATTAATTTCGATGAATGTTGAATTTGTAGATGTTTTCCTGCCAATTCTGAATCTATCCACTATACACTAGTTATACTTTTTTTAATATTTTTTAAATAATTTAAATTTTACACTTAATGCCTACATAATTTTGGCATCCGCAATTTGTACTGAAAGTGAAATTTTTAAAATATATAAGAAAAAAATACAAAAAACTTCTTCCGCTTAAATAAAACTCCAAAAATATATGTTATATATTGTGTACATTTGGTTTTTACTGACGGCCATTGCCCCGATGTGAAATATGTGCTTTTTTTATACATAGGTATATACATCCACTTAATTGTGTGCGAATATTACATTGTGTTCATTCAGTGCGTTTAATTGAAATCTCGTTTGCGCTAATTAGCATTTAGATCGTTAATAATTTCACAGCAAGTGAATACTTAATAGCGATGATATTTTAAGCGATTAGCTCTAATATCGATATACCGATAAATCATTTTTTAAATTTTTATTGTTATGCATGTGTGTATTTTAAAAAAGTTTAAGCTTAAGAGCAGATATGTTGATCGAAAAAAATCGAAATTCTTTATGAACTTAAAAATTTAATAAAAATAATATAGATATATAATAAAATATAATTTAATTAAAGCAAAATATTTATTGGCATTTTTTATTAAGTGCATTATTTGTATCTCGTTCCGTATCTTCAAAGCCTTTATTTCTAATCCATAAATGATATGACTATCTATATTATGTCTAAAAACAAAAACATATGTGTATGTGCATATTATTTATAATTTACCGTAAGCTGCTAATTAAATTCTTAACATCGGTTTTTCGGGATTGAAATTTTGTAATCCCGAAATTTCGGGATTGACTTTTGTCCATCCCGAATTGATGGAATTAGGAGACATAATACCATAAAATTTGGATCAGGATCTACAGAGTACTATTGTTAAGACCGAAATTTCACAACAAAAAAATTTCCATTCTGATGTGGTGGGGCTTACTTTACCAAACTTCTATGATAAATGTATTATATAAGCCAACATTTTACTTAAGTCTATCTGAGAATTCCCACCCATATTATTTCTATGTATGTATGGGAATAAACGAAGCAAATTACAAAAAATTAGATGGCAGTTTCCAAAAAAGTTAAGATGATATAAAAAATATATAAAACTAATAATTAGAAAATTAATCCGATAAAATTAAACAAATTCAATTTGAAACATGAACGCATGCTTATGTTCACGTACTCGTACATACGTACATTAGTCATCAGCACTTTTAATCACACTGATATCAACATCCATGAGTCACACTCCCTTGTTGGTTCTAATATGATGCCCTGACGTCACTCGGAAGAAGTTTAAGTACCAAAATAATAACGAAATGAACTTAGTAGGGAGTGCCAGCATCAGCCATCTATTTTGATATGACAATATCTTTGTTATTTTGAATAAATCTTCTGCATCATGGAATTTTTTTTAAACAATGCAAACACGTGAGAGCAAGCAAAAATTGTCCATTAATCAACGATTTTTCTATTTTTTTCAAGTGAAAATTCGGAACTTTGTGCACTGTGCTCTAAATCAACCTTGTAAAAATTAAATTATTAAATGATAAACTCCACAAAGCCTTGTGCAAAGAAATAATGTCAATTATATTGGTAATACTACATATTTTTACCGTTATCTATCTAACCCACCGCAACATTTGACCGCTTTAAGCTCAGATGACCATGAGCAGCATTGAAGCGCAATGACTCTACACACACAACCAAACTAATCAATCGATAATACTCAATGCAGTTGTTGCAATGCAATGGCAACCAATAGGCATAATTTAAACAGCAACAAAGCCATTTACATTAACAGATATTTTACCTATGTCATTTAAAAGAATAAGTCAAAAGTCGTATAGCAAATGTGGCAAGGCTATTTAGCTACATCATGTTCTCATCAAGTTAAAAAAAAATTAAACAAAGTGACAGTGCGCAGGACACAAAAGAGAGCAAAGAAAAATGTAGAGAGCATCATGAGAGTGGCAGCAAGAGAGTAAGATAAGATAAAACGAAAGTGCTGAGAGTAAGAACAAGCTACAAAGAGGGAAAAAAGTATTGTAGAATGGTTTCTTTGCAATATTATTATACCCTGAACAGGATATATTAAGTTTGCCACGAAGTGTGTAACACCCAGAAGGAAATGTTGAATACCCTAAAATATATATAACTATATATATAAATGATCAGCATGATGAGCTGAATCGATTTTGACATGTCCGTCTGTCTGTATATACGCGAAATTTTCACACGCCCTTTTCTTCCAAAGAAGCTGCTTATTTGTCGGAACCACCGATATCGGACCACTATAGCTATAGCTGCCATACAAACTGAGCGATTAAAGTTTTTATAGGGAATCTTTTGTGTTTGTTAAGAATATGCAACCGAAGTTAAGGTTTTTTCTTGTAAAATAAAATTATTTAATACACTATTTTCTAGTCTGTTCTTTGCACGACGCAAATACTTTAACAACCCAGCGAGAAATAGTAACCAATAGGCAAACGTAATAATAAATAAAAAATACCATTTTCCATTTTCGAAAATAATGAAAAGTTAGTGGTAAGAATTAATCTGAAGAGAATTTGAGTTCTAAAAGGCGGAGGCAAAAGGTTAATATGTTCCAAAACTTACTTCGAGTTTTTTGGTATTATTTTGGCTTGCTTTAATATTTTCTATTTAATATTTTGATAAACATTTTACAAATCTGATATATCTGTAATGACTTTACTATATAACGGAACATTTTAAAAACAAAAATATAACAGTTATAAGATTTCGGTGGGTAAAAATTCAAAGCAAATCTGCAAGATTTGACCAATGAAAATATTTGAATGTAAATTGAATACAGAATTTTATCTTCTGACGGAATTCAGAAAGTATTCTTAGTTGAAAAATTTAAAAAACTAAAAAAAAATAAATTTTAATTTCTTACACATCAATAAATTTGTGTTTATTACTCACCCTGTATATTTGATTATTTATAGACTTATAATATTTGCACTTTATTGCAATCGAACATGTGCACAGCGGGTGCACGCGAAAGTAAACACATATATTCTATAAACATACATCATTTGTAAACTTTTATGTTTTTTGTTTAACAAATTAACAGTAATTTTTCAAAATTGCTTTCTGATCTTATTGCATTTAACACTGCAAATTTTGTAAACTACCACATAATCTGAAAAAAAAATTTATATATATAAATATATTTATTTAAATTATAAATATAAATATATATTAATTTTTTTTTTTTACCAAAAATTCTATATAAATATGTACTATATGTTTTCTTAGTAAAAATTGCATATAAAAATCTAAAGAAGAGTATTGCATTACAAATGTTGCGCATACGCCCTGTTGCACTAAGGTGTCATGCCAAAGGATATGTGTTACTCATACGCCCTGTACACAACTGCGTTGCGTAGTTAGTTGGCATGAAACTACGCACGAAAGCGGCTAGCTGTGGAGAAAAAAATATTAAAAATAACAGCGAACATTTTTTTATACCGGCGTACTCAGCAATGGTACGAAAAAAATGGCGCCTATAACTACATATACAAGTATAAAAATGTATATGGATGTCTGCTATATATTCCCATTTTCACCGCTCAGCTGCTGGCAGAGCATGCAGCTATATTTTTCACTACGCTTTTCTTCGCTTTGCACTGCTCAAAACTCAGCGCTGCCTCGCACTCAACTTGCTCACCGCTACTTCGCTCTTCCATACTTTGCTCCGTACTCAGTTTGCGCCTGCTCTACTTCAGTTTTACTCATGTGAGACGATTTTTTTAATTTTATGTTGTTGTTATTTGCATTTTTTTCACTTTACCGCCTCAAAATTAAACATCTCACTTGTTCACCGTCGCCTTTGTTCTCAGCCGCCAAGTCTCATTTCGCTCACCGAGTGCTACGCGCTTAGTCAAGCTACTAATTTCGGCGCATGCAGACGCTACAAACAGCATTTCATCGTACACACACATCACATATATACGTACATTTGCGCTCGCCTGTATTTCGATTGCTCCACATAAGAATTTTTCTTCTGATTTAAACTTTAGCATTTGTGCCGAATGGGAACAGTCATCTCGTGCTTCTCAAACCATAAGCTAGTCAAAGAATCTTCATTTCGCTTAAATCGCATGAAAATATTAAACACCAAATAGACGGCGTAGAAGCAATCGAACACGAATTATTGAGCAAACATTTTTTTAATTTTTATTTTTGGCTTCCAAAAATACATTTTCTCGTGCAAAAAAAAAACACACACACGCGCACATACCAGCGAATTGCGTCAAACAAAGTGTACGAAAAAAGTGAAGTGATTTTCAGTGTGGCGAAAAGTGTTTTCACAAACGTTATAGGAAGTGAAATTCCAAACAAATTACAGTTATAAAGTTGCGTACTTGACAGCCCAAGAAAGCGTATAAGCATTGATTTTTCACAGAAATTCGGTTGAACTTCACGTCGTTTTGTTGAAATATACTTGTAATACTAATTTAATTCGATTTGCAAGCGACAGTGCAGTCGCGTTAGTACATCAAAAAAGTACATGACCGCCCAAAAGACAAGAGTCAATCAATAGCGTAACAATCAATAACAACGCTCATAGACGTGTAACGCATCATACATTAGTGCATAGTACAAATACACAACGCCACACTTAGTATATATATATATATATAGGTATATACATACAAACAGATTATATGCCGATAATTGAAGACGAGCAAAAAATAAGGTGATTCAGCAAGGCGCATAAAAGCATACAACAACACTAATTTTCTACAAAAAAAAAAATTTTAAAAAGCAGCGAATACACTTGTGCGTCAACGTAAGGCTGTCTGAGGAAAAAAGGCGACGTCAAAGTGTAGGACACACGCAAAAACAATTTTCCAACGCAGCGACAAAGTGACGCCACATACCGTTACGAAAAATATAACCGTATAAAACACAAGCAACAACAAAGCAAGTGGTTGAAGGAAATTTTGAGTACAGCCAATCGGCGCCTTACGCACACCCACCAGCTCACGCAGCGCCCCCTACACTTTGGCACGAGCATCGAGCGTGTGGCGTACATTTAATTGTATTAAGGACGTTGAGAAGGGCAATAAAAGAACAAAATAACGACAATAAAATACAAAGCAACAATAATAACAAAGCAACTACAATAACACCAACAAATATGGCCATGATTGAGGGTATGACAAGCATAGATTTGGGCACAAGTCCCATTCAGGAGACAACGGCAGACATCAACGATGCCATGCCGGATGAGCCGATGGAAACGCCAGAGGAAAGGTCAGTAATAAATGCAAGCAAACACTCACACGCATACAAATAAACACATTTGTTGGTGTGTAACGCGGGAGACAAGGCGGCGGGTGGGCAAATGTATTGAAAATTGAAGTGATTTTTCTTTAATTTGTGAAAGCTTATTGGTTCACGGTGAAATATTTATTGCATATATACGTATTTATGTCTATATATCGAAGAAAGTGCACGGCTAATTAGTGGGTTTGATGATTTGCGTGTGTGCTCATGTGAGGCTAAACAGAGCACGTAATTTGTTGACGTTGAAGACGTGGGTAAATGGTATTGATAGGTGTAGAAGTGAAAGGATATTTCAACGTATGTATATACACAAACCAAATTACATACTTATATGTGTTTGAGTCATCTAAAGACTATGACTATGCAATGCCTTGTTTATGAATATAAAATACACAAATGTAGGTGTGGCTGAGACTTAAAGATAGTGCATCTACCCTCTATGGAAAATAATTTAGTGAAACTTATTGAAACTAATATTTTTATTGGTTTGAAAATGTCCACCAGAAATGTTACTTTGTATATCTTATTTTCCTTTTCCTTCGTTTTTTGCTGAAAAGCACAGAAACAGAATTCACAAAAAAAAATTACTTTATACGAAAATCGTATATTGTGCATGGTAAGTTATCCTTTTGACATAATAAAACAGAAACAGAATCGACAACAGAAACAGAATTGAGACGTAAAGATTAATAATTTACCTCTTCAGATTTAGTGAAGTTTGTTGTTATTTTGATTGGTTTGAAAATTCACACGGTGTCCATCAGAAATCATATTTTATATCTCTAAATCATACAATATTTCTTCGCTTTTTGCTGAAAAGTACGGAAACTGCATTCACAAACAAAAAAAAATTTATATTAATTTTTATTTAACACGAAATGCTTTCATTTTGCGTAGTAAGTCATCTATCTGACTTACTTAACAGAAACAGAATCGACAACAGAAACAGAATGGTAATAGAAACAGAAATTGTTTTATATGCTTTTAATGCAGAAATTTAACAACTAATAACATTATGCCATTTGCGTTTCAACAAAGTAACTATAGCATATGTATACTTATAGGATAAAATTCAAGTTACTATTTTCAAATTAATTTGTTTCTGTTTGCAAACCTTTTTTGTTGATAAAAGCAAATCACCGCAATGCTTTGCTTCTATTTTATTGTATATAATTGTATATAATGTCTATGCCTTTACAGTATATACATATATTTGTATGCATATTTATACATAATTCTCAGAAAAATTCAAATTTATATAGGAAGCACAGTGTCGTTCAGCAAAATAGGAAGACTAGAATAATAGACGACCGAACTATATTGTATAAATAAGTACATATGTGTTAACAATACTATTTTTCGCATAATACTATAGAGTAAATATGATTCATTGAACTTCTTACAAGTTTTATTCAAACATCTCTTTGTAAAATTTGAAAATTTCAGCTTTGCAAACAGTACGAGAAAAACACGCACCACCAATAGCTACAAAGCAACTAAAAATTTTATTCATATACATATCTACATTTGAATACATGGAAAGTGAAGTATTGTAAAAAGATAGATATAAATATGCTATATAAGGCAGTAAAACCTTTAATAAATGACGATATTTGTATGCATTTTTATGTGTTAGTGAAAGTGTAATGAAAGCACATCGGTGAAAATCAAATGACATCATGAAGCCAACCACAATTCCTTCACACACCATTATATATATAAGCACACTCACACACACACATTCTCACGTTTATTGTGAAAATTTTTTAATATTTTTATTAATTACTCAAAGTTAGCTACATACAGTCAGTGTGAAAATTTATATTTACAATGTGCATATATGGTATACTTACATGTATATTTTGCGAGTTTCATAAACCGTTACTTCAGTTAGTCAGAATGGCACACATTCGCAGAATATTGAAATTAAAAATCGTGTAATTGAATGTATTTAAAATCTTTTTATTAATTTAGTAAATTCAATGCTTCCCTAATTTTGTAAAAATTTCATAATTTTTTTTTGAACCCAACTTGAATTTATAATATTTTCGAAAATTGATAAAAACTCAATTTTCCTTAACCAGTTTTCAATTACGATATTTGTGTAACTACACTTTTCATTTTTATAGTCTGCCTATTTTCATTATTTACTCTGCACAATTTCTTGACTCTCGGTTATATTGACCAGCACTTTATCTTGCGGTTAACCGTCTTTTCATATATTCGTTTGTTTTAAATACTTCTTAAAGCCAATAGTTTTGTATTTCCGTAGCGTTTTCAATATGACTACAGTCTTTGATTGATTAAAGATACAATTTCACTTTAACTTGCAGTTAAATCTTTACGGTTTCAAAACTGATTTTACGAATGTATTTGCATGGCAGTGACCGTGTTTAGGCGTCTTCTTGCCTTCTCGCTAATAAAATTGCCTTTTAAGGTTTTGCTTTGACTCTTGTGTAACTTTTTGGATCTAAATTTTGAATTATTTTTCTTAAAGTAGCAATTTTTATAATTGAACACATTGCCATAATTTCCATAAATATAATTGGCTTATAGTTTAGCCAATCGAAAAAAGTAAACGTATACGTTTCATTGTTGATTTATCAATCCAAATTATTTTAAGCGACGGTTATTTAGACCCGACTGTCTCTAAAGCTTTTATATTATATATAGATATACACACTTTTTCGGTATAAATGTCATCTTTGAGGCAATAACAATATTATAAATCTTTAAATATTAATTATATAATTATCAATTCGCCACATTTTCGCATATTTCGTTTTAGTATTTTTTTCCTTTTTTATTTAGTTTTTTTCTTAACTAGCCGTTTCTAATAACCGAATTAATTGCAAATCGGTTAAACCTATTTGTACTGAATCGAATGCATTTAATCTAGATTCAAATAGAATATATTGAACTCAGTTATATAAGTGCAAAGACCTCAACAAACATTTTCAAACACGTTTTGATTGGAGCCAGTTTATACTCATATTTTACATATTTTACAAAATATTATGAATCTGTATATATAAAAATTCCTGGACTCATATACAAACCAAGTACTGTACGTAATATATATACATATATTTATATATAGATATGTATATGTATATTTAAAAAAATTTTAAAAACAAGATATTCCAAAAACTCCATGACTCAAAATTTCTAAAATGTTTACATATAAAATTTTTAAGAAATTATGAAGAAAATTGAAAAAAAAAAATAAAAAAGTGTTCCAAAAAAGCAACGATTTCAAAATTTCTAGAACCGAATGCTATATTAAATTCCACAAAAACTCAATTTAAATTCAAATATTTGCACTTTTATTGCCGTTTCGCAAATTTCTATCAATCCAACACGCCATTAAATTTTCAAATTTCAACTGCATCTGTTGCATGTTTGTGTGTATGTATGTGTGTATTAAAGTGCTCTCGCTTAAAATTAATATTCGGCATTACTCAGTTCAACATGTGCAATACAAATTACGAATTATGTTCCAAAAATACGATTGAATTAATGCAAAATCAGTTTCATTTAAAACTGAAATTTATAAATACATACATATGTACATACGTACATACATATTTGCATATCTATATGGTCATGTAAGCAATGTACATTCAACTCAGTTTGCCTGCGCGTTTGTTGTTATGCCTCAAGTATTTAAAATATTTTTGCGTGCGAAAATTATAACAAACTTCGCTTTATTGTTAACAGTAAAAATATAATTTTGTATGTGTGCATTTTTTAATTGAATTTCGCACACTTTGAAATAAATTTTTAATTAATTAGTATTCAAGCCCTTTATGGAAACACTTTTGATCCCTTTAGTGAAGCGGTTAGTTTGCCAGCCTTTTCACACTGATTATGCAGTATCCAACCGGAAATCGGGGCACTCCAGCAGTAATTGTTAACTTCACACATATAGATATTTGTAATTAATTATTTAAAGAACACCGAAATCAAATGAAATCCCTCTTTCACTCGATTAATTGCGTTAAATTATTCGATTCAGATTTGATCAATAACAGACGACTATACTACAAACAATAACTGATAATTATAATTTTAGTAAATGTTATATAATACAAAAATCGATATAATATATAATAATAAACTGACTAAATAAAAAATTATGTTTATTCTAAATCAAATAAACTTGTTTCAATAGTCGATTTTTTTCAAAATTATATAAATTTTTCTCGATTAATCTATCGATATTCGAATATTCGCCATTAATTTAAAAAAAACTTAGTTAAATACCGCCTTTATATTCGATTATTGCTACATACCTATAAACAAATCCAATAAATATATTATATTAATTTGTGCAACAAAAGTCGTAAATCGGTTATTTTGTCAATCAATATATTTTAACGAATCGATGTAACTCGGTAAATTTTCGACTGTTCAGTATTATTTATTATCTAAAAAAAAAAAAATTAAGTTGCTCGAAGTCAAAATAATCGATTACTTCCACATACAACAAACTTTATTGTGTATATTTATATGCAAGTAATAATAAATCGATCGATAAACTTGCTTTGATAGTCGACTCTTTTTCAAAAATCCATCAATTTACGTCTCTTACACTGTCGATATTCGATTATTCGCTTTTATTTACAATAGTTAAGTTGATTAAACGTCAAAAACGTCAATTATTGCTACTCTGAATACTGAAGATTTTTGTGTGAAAAAATTGATATTAACTCTATAAATATATATAAAGTATATTGAAAAACTTTCCCTTTTTCAAAAAAAATGTATGCTTAAAAATTTTTATAAAACTTCTTAACATAAAAAAAAATATGGAAAATGTTAAATGAAAATAAATTTAGATTAAAAAAATTAATTTTCTACAAGTTATCGTGTTCATGAAAAACACAAGCTTACTTGTAAATATGTAAGCCAATGAGATTGAAAAATAAGCGAAGCTTTAATAGTTAAAATCTCATTTTCAAGAACCGAAATGTTTTGCAAATACATGTATGTATGTATCCGTGCATTAATATATGTATGTTGATTCAATTTGTATGGAACGTAAACGCCCAAATATTGAAGAAGACTGTAATTATTGACTCCACAATGTGGTTCACCACGACAAAGCAATTATAAATACAATCGCATATACATATGTTCATATGAAAAATATATATTATATATTGATGCATATTAAAAACAGCGATAAAAACAACAATGTTGCAAATGTTGATGAATCTAAACTTATTTCAAATAAACACAAGCGCACATACATAGGAAGTCATACAATATGCGGTGTGTGTATGTATGTTTAACACACGTATTCAATAGCTGTAGTCACACGCCAAGCGTTTGAGCGGTAAAAGCTAAAATAACAACTTTTTATGTGAAAACTTAAATTCTTACATGTACATACATACATGTACCTGCATATTGCACAAAATTAACAAAAGCAATTTATATTTATTTTTCCATTTTTCCCCTGCAGTTTTATTGTTAAACTTAGCTTTCAAAATGAAATTCACGCAAAAAAAAAACAATAAAAAAAATTAATAAGCGCTTGCTTAAATCAACTCAAATCATTAATACTCTAACGCTCAGTAGTCGTTCACATAAGTAAATAAACCGCAGACTTAACTGTTTTTGACTTTCCTTCTACAATTTCCAACCGCCAAAATGATT
This sequence comes from Bactrocera oleae, assembly GCF_042242935.1. Lineage (NCBI taxonomy): Eukaryota > Metazoa > Arthropoda > Insecta > Diptera > Tephritidae > Bactrocera > Bactrocera oleae. Next base: position 51,721,106 of record NC_091538.1, on the reverse strand, counting down.
TACTCACTTATTTATCTATATTTGCTGATTTAATTAATGACTAGCACTTTATAACAAATACTCAAGCCGTGCTCATTCACACGCGTCGCGCTAGTTAGTGACCGTTATTGATCATACGATGATTACACTCGGTGATGACAGCTGTATTTTTCTTCTTCTTTTTTGTGTTTTCGTTGATTTTTTTTTTATTCTTGTTGATGGCAATGACATCTTTAAGTGAATGAATGCTTATTGCTTTTGAAAAGATAGAGCACGGCTTAAAAAAGGCAATGAATTTAGAGCAAATTTTTAAGAAATTTTGTAGCCACGTTTTTATGAGAGATTTTTAGAATCTTTTGTTTGAAATGTATACAGACACAGTTATACATGAAATTAAATAATATTTTTATATTAAAAAATGTAATTTTCTTTCCATGAATATTCCATAATATGAATAAATCGAATATGAGTACATAATCTTTGACTTTATGATACACCTTTATCAAGAAAATTTAAAATTGAATATTTATCTTCATTGACGTCAAGACAATCGGATATTTGTTACCAAAGTTTCCGAAAAACTTTCAGTTATATTCAGATTATCTCATCAAATGAAAAAGTTGTTCATTCAACCGAAATGTGCGTACTCTCCGATTTCCTTCGCTTTCCATCAATTTTTAACAAAATAAAGATCGTTTTATGAGTGGCCTGGTGTGCTGTATTCCTCAGTGATTCTTTATAATGTTGCGTCCGTGTAATAATTGCATCTTTTTTTTATAATTAAATATAGAACCCCGTCAGGAAAGTTAGATTGATCCTAAATATTTATGCATATTATACCTTTAAAGCTTTGCTACAGCTTTGATGGAATTTTATTTTTATTTAAGAAACATTGAAATGCTAAGTCGCCTCGGAACAATATTATTATCGGAAGATTTTTCATATTAGATATATATCAAGAAGTTAGTCATAACCTCTCGAGAGGCAATCTAAATAGAAATACGAGGTGTTGTCAAAGGAACAGGTGAATTTTATTTATTTATTTATTCATCAATAACTACTTTGTCCCCTTCAAAGTAGTCCCTCTCGCATACAATACACTTGCGCCAACGCTTTTTCCAATCCTCGAAGCACTTCTGAAATGTGCTTTTCGGTATGGCCATCAGCTCTTCTTCGATTCTGACTTGATCTCATCAATTGTGGCAAAATACTTTCCTTTCATTGGTTTCTTCAGCTTTGGAAATAGGAAAAAGTCGTAGAGAGCCAAACATTGAGCAAACCTGGATCGAAAAATTTTGTGATATGACTAATACAAAAGATACTAAACTTGTTAGACAAAAATATATCCTTTAGATGGCGCTGTGGCAATAAATGTCATTAAAAATATGAAAATATAAGTATAAAAACCTTGAAAACATCATACAAGGGATTTCCAAGAACTACAAAGGATTACACGAATTTCCGAGTTAATCCACTGATAAAAATACTTAAGCAAGTAAGATTATTTAGTATTGTTTAATTCTTATTATATGTAAAAGTAAACAACAAAAATAATTATCCCGAACATCAAGTCAAATTCCCAACACTTGCTTCAATAAGTCGCTTAAAAATAAGGCCCAGTTTAAATAACGGTGTACAAATCTGAAAAATTATATTGAAAACAATTACTTGAAATTTTATTTCATAAAAATGCAAATTCCATACGTGTGACGCAAATGCATAAACCAAATGATTGCATTTAAATTACATTAAAAATTTAAAAAAAAGTAACTTCCGTAATTCGGACTGGAAAAAGAACTCTTTTCGGTACACAAAAATACATGCAGAGCACTTAACGACCGCAGAAGTAACACATCATTTACGTCACAGCAATTTGGGTGCGGAAAAAGTTCACGAAATCAATTTAAAAAAAACTTGTGAAATTTAGGATAATGGCTTAAAAAGTTTGTGACGTCAAAAGAAAGTACATAATTGGGGTTTAACTTTAAAAACACGCCTTCAATTGGTTATTAATAATATTGTAGTATAATTAGTTGTTCTCATATAAACTTTGGAAAGTGGTATAAATATACTAGACTGATATAATGAAATGGAAATAGATTTAGAAGGGTTTATAGTTAGAAGGTTCCAAAGTGGCGAATAGAAGATACCTTGGAACTCATTGCACCACTTTAAAGTGGCATTCACGTACACGTTTTAATTGATTTTTATTCTACAGGTTATTTGTTTCTTTGTCATGTAAGTGTTTAACAAGAGAATAGTACTCAAGCATAACCAAGAGAGAATTGGCGAAACAAAGGAACTGGCAAGCATTTATACTTAGCGAGTGACGAATAGAAAGCCTCTATTATTAATCGAAATAACACAAATGATAAAATTTACCGAATCTGAGTGCTAGAAAAAACTAAAAAGTCACGTTATTCTTAAAAGCGATGTTAAATAAACTAGAGAGTACCAAGTATACCATAAATTAATTTGTATGACGTTACCGTGCCAAAAGTCAACCTACAATGTTACCTACACTCTATATGCTAATGTATTTTTACTTATTTTCACATTTAATTTCGTTATATCCATTTACATGACCGAAATAAGGCATTGAGTGATGGTTAAACGAATGATAACAACGTAGTGTCACAAGTAATAGTTGTGTGTTGTGCATGAATACAAGTCTACATGCCTGCAGACTTATTTCTTACTCAATATTTATTTTAGTAAGAGGCTAAGAAAGCTTACTAATTAAGCACACGCATTAAAAAGTTAAATGTTTTATTCGTAATTTTTACTGCATACTTATCTATGCCTGATATTTATACATATATATAAAATAAATATATATATATGTAAATATTTCAATGTGTAGAAGGTCCCGAAAGGTCACACATACTACGTGGCGTCGGTGGTATGGGTAAGTTTGACTTTAGTAGACGCCATAATATTTGTCACATCAAGGCCGGCAGAATAAATGCATTCGAAAGCATAAGCAATGTGAATGCAGTGAATCTGATGAAGATAAAGATTCAGCAATACTGTATACTTTTGTAGCAGCATCACTGAGCATGTTAATCTGTATGGTCGTCACTGACCGAAGAATTTACTAAAGTGATCAAAAACCATCTAGAAATGCTATGTGGTTGGTCAAATTGTAATTTTGTTGGTTTGATTGTGAGTCCATAACTCAAGAATGCAAAGATTTTGTTAATTCAAAGGCTAGGCGATAGGGTGACAAAGAAGGCGACGCACCCTCTAACGTCAATTTGGATCTCTACGGTTTATTTTTAAATTTCATAAGCTACAAAAGCATTTTTAAAGAGCGACGGTGCAACATTTTAGAATAATTTGATCGAACCTATCGTTTACCTCAAGTTCAGCGTTTCTGAAGAATGCAGTGTTATCAATTAACAAGTGGCTATCAGCGATTTGTCAAGTTTAAGGTTTTCAGTTAAATTTAGGCTTTATATACTCGTATAACTGTACAGGCGAAAGACTTTTTTAGGTGATAATATTATACCGAGATCTTTAGGAAAACATAACTTGCTTTTCTGTAGATGATCTTGCTCCAAGGCCATAAGTGTTATAAGCTCCTTTTAGACTGAGGCAAAACGCGTTTCACTGGAATTATGGTCATAAATAGTAATGGAAATACACATTGTAAACTTTGGTCTATTTTTAAGAAGGGTATACTGAAAGTCTTTTTTCTAAAGAGCTGGAACAATTATATTAAAGAAGCATTAGCCCAACAACTATCCCATGGCAGTCGGGTGTGTTATTTATATCCTGAACAGGGTATATTAAGTTTTCCACGAAGTTTGTAACACCTAGAAAGAAACGTCGGACACCCTATAAAATATATACTCGTATATAAATGATCAGCATGACGGACTGTCAACCCGTCTGTCTGTATATAGTTTTGAGATATCGATTTGAAACTTTTCCTACGTCTTTTTCCCTCCAAGAAGCTACTCATTTGTCCGAACAGTCGATAACGTACCACTATAGCATATAGCTATCATACAAACTGAACGATCAATATCAAGGTAAATATATTTTTATACCCTTTTATGCTATAAAAATGTACCTGTGAAGGGTTTTATAGCTTCGGTGTAATCGAAGCAAACGTTTTTCTTCTTTTTGTTTATATTTCTACTCTTTTGGCAATGATTTTTTCTTGCTTGCTCTGATATGTATGCAACAAATGCAAATGAGCTTTGAATGGCTAAAAGTCCTAAGTGAAATCACTTGAAAGTCGATAGTGATAAGACGCACCTCCATCATGAGTATACATTTCTCCGATGTGTCACATAAATTTTCTATTTTATTTTAGAATTTTGTTTCACAAATAAAACAATATTTCTGAAAAGATAATGTTGTGGAAAAACAAACTGCTACAATTTACAACCCAGAAGTACAACAAATTTTATATTCGTATCATACTTGGTATATATGTAGATATGTACATACATATATGATAAAAGACAAATAAAAAAGTTGTCAGGTAATAGTTAAATATTTTGCTTGGTTATGCAATGCAAAAACTTGCAAAGTCGAGTTGCGCGCATTTCAGAAGAAAATTAAATAAGAAAAATAAAAAAAAATTGAAAAATGCAAAATGCAAAATTTCTACAAAAACAAATGTTTTTCTTTACTTAAACTCAATATGAAATGAGCTCGTGTGACATTAATAAAATGTGTACATGTGTTGCTGCCTTTGTTTGATGATTTTCTGTTGCGGAAAGAACAGCCAGTAGCTTAATCACAAGTTTACCGTTAAAACGCTTTATTAGCTCAACAGTCATAGATGATACAAACATGTCATTTATAGATGTGTATGTATATATGTGAATTTGGGAATCTGTATATGTGTATTTATATGTATGTAAGTATTAGGGTGGAGCGAAAAAAAAAATTTTTTTTTGCTTAGCCTGAGGGTAAAATCTGTAAATTATAAAAAAAAGAAAATTTTTGGACAAACATTTTAGTATAGTTTTAAAGTAAATTTCGAGTTAAAATTTTTTTTGGACAAGAAAGAAAAGTTGAAAATTTACTTTAAAAGTGAGTGGCAGCCTTTAGATGTTAAAATTTTGTTTTTCTTTTTGTCCAAAAATTTTCTTTTTTTTTATGATCTACAGATTTTACCCTTGTAAGTATATATATGTATATATATCTAAATATATGTTTGTATGTTTATGGCGCTGCCGCTTATCACAAACCGCTGTACGGACGATAAAGCGTGACTGCTACTGCATTACGGTTAGGCACATAAACATTTGTACTATATATCTATGTGTTTGTATGTATGTGTATTTGCAAAAACTGACTCTAAAGCCATCAACTGCAGACAGATTTATAAACGCATAATGTTGAAGCATCACACATATAGTACATATATATATATGTATGTATGTACAAATGTATGCACATAGTTATTTTATATTTACATACCCAGCTACATATGTACATGTGAAAAAAGTATGGACATGTGCATATAGCGCTCCTTATCAAGCATCCAATGCGGCACGTTTCTCAAACAAACGCTAATGGCTGCTGATTTCTGGAAGCTGTGCCTTGTTGACAAGCAGCAGATTTGAATTTATATAGCTTTTACGTGTTGTTATTATTGTTTTGATTATATATATTTACTTAGTGGAATACAGAATTGCGCATACATTGTAGATATGACGTGTAATGCGGCAACGTTTATGAAATTTTAATGCGTACTAGTTGTTATGATAGCACAAAGTAAAATACACACATACATACAGGCCTACATATGCAAAATACACACATGCAAATATCGAAAATATACACATACTTTTGACGCTAAAATATTTGCAAGTCCCTACATGCATATAAACATATATACATACAAACATATATAAATAAATATATGTATTTAATTTTGACAAGTGCTTTATAATTATAATATTACAATAAGCTATACATACATATGTTCATACATTAATGTACACAAATACATACATTCCAGCATTTGCTTATGTCACATTTCACAGCATTTTTAAACTCAGCTGAGTGTGTTTTCTACTGATCAATCATACGTCACTTAGTGCTGATTGATTTGCCGCATCTACAATCATTTAGTAAAACAAGAAGAAACGTTAATTTCGGTAGCACCGAAGCTATAATACCCCACACACATACAAATGATTTCATAAAAAACCTAATTTTGATGGGCCAGTTTTTAAGGCAACTATATCCTATAGTGGTCCGATCTGAACTATTTCTTCGCAGATTCTACCGTTGCTTTGGACAAGAAGCCACGTCGAATTTCATGAAGATATCTCAACAAATAAAAGATAATTTCATACAAAAACTTGATTTTGATCGCTCAGTTTGTATGGGATCTATATACCGTAGTGATCTCATTTGAACACTTTCCTCGCAGATTATACCGTTGATAAATTTCGTGAAGATATCTTTTCGAATAAAAAATATTTCCATACAAGGACATGATTTTGATCGTTCAGTTGTATGGCAGCTATATCCTTTAGTGGTTCGATATCGTGGGGAAATATGAAAGCATCCAGAATTGTGGAAAAATAATTCAATGATCTTTACTTTTCCGTCGAATTCCGTCCAAAACCAACATGTCTTGACCACCATATTCCACACATTTAGTTCCTTTGGATTTTTCACTGTTTCCAACACTGGAAAAGCTAGGAAAGAAAAGCTATTTGCCGTCATAGAGGACATAATGGTCATATCGCTGAAAAAACTCTAGATTACATATACTTAAAATGCTTACCAATAGTATTTAAAGGGATAGAAGAGATGTGGGCATAATTTTGTTATATATGTAGGTATAATATGAAAAGGACTATTTGGGAGAATATAAACTCATTCTCAATTCATAAATTAAAGAAGAAAGAAAAATTGTATTTAAAAAATATCCAAAGTTTTTAACACATATGTACGTCGTATATAAATTCAATCTGCGATGACTTTTGGTTAGAAATTTAATACAAGTATACTGCCTCATAATGTTGATGGCTCAATCAGCTGAGGGAAAACATTTTGTATTGAATAATTTATATTTGTGACTGGCTGTCTGATGAACTTAGAGTACTAACTACTCAATCAAATCAGCAACCGAAAGGCATGACTAGATGGCAATCATAATTTAACATAAAAATTTTTTTTGAGTTGGAAACTCTGTTTAAAACCCTTTCGACCTAAACATTTCTCCCATGACTTATGTTTGATAAAAGTCTTCTACTATTTGTATAGTATAGTTGGCAATTCTGTTTGCAATATTAACTTAAAGTAATAATTTGAGGTATTATTTTTAAAATTCAAGTACTCTGCAAACGAAAAACACATTTTACGCTGATATAACCTTACTACTTTAAAGTCATGTTTTTCTAAACAGGCGTTTGTCAATAATTTATTCTAAAAGTCTTAATTTCTGATAAAAATAAGTACACATGTATTGTACATTACAGTGGGTCAAAAATAACACTAACTTATTTTTCGCTTGATACTCTGAAAAATTGGTTCATAGACAGCTATACAAGTATGATTATGTTATAAAATTTATAAGAAAAAAATTGCCTTAAAATAATCAAACTTTAACTGTTAAAATTTTTTAAACGGTTAGGTTTTACCAAAAAATCGTACAAGACCTTTTATGTAGAGCAATCAATTTCCTACAACTACTGAGATATCTTTTCTAGTAGTTGGAAGCTAGATATAAATTTTTCTATCTGATAATAAGAAAAAAATAGAAAACTGTAAGGCTGAAAAACTTCCCGTTATAAATAAGAGCGACTTTCTTAGAGGTGTCTATCAAACAATTTCTCAGTGTACCAAGCTAAAAAAAATAATCGTTTTGTTTTTTTCCCACCCTAATGTAAATGCAAACATTTCTAGGTTTCCATTACTCACAATTTATCGCATGATTGTGCCAAATTTTTATTGATGAAAGTTTTGTTTTCCATTTTTTATACAATTAACATAAATAAATAACTGAGTAATTGTTATGTTTGTGTAAATAAATGATTAACGTATGATTTACTGACATAAACGTATGCAATAGAACTAAATACAATCGAATATTGTATGTAACATACATACATATGTACTTATGTAAATAAATACGACTTTTCGCTGTGCTAATAAATATTATATGTATATATCTACTATATAAGTATATGGTAATATAAAATAAAAATTACTTTATGTTCGTTTGTTTGCATTACTTGCCACATTTATTCTAATTACTTCCTAATTTGATTAGTATAGCCTTTCCAATGGCTGTAATGCATGGCATTTAAATACATACATACATATGTACATAAACAACTCTCCGAAGCGGGCACTCTACTGTTAGTCTCATACTATTATATTTTAGTATATATATATATATATGTATGTAAATATATATATTCGCAACAGTTTACTTTCCGTGGTTTACAATTCAAAAGTGTATTTCTACTTTTGGTAGAATAATATTTACATAATTACATATGTATATATTTGCCAGCTTTTTATAATTTATGAAATGTCATATATTTACAAATATCATGAATAATACAAGTAAATATTGTTTAAAATAAATGCAAACATACATGCAAACATACGAGTATTTAAAAATTTATGACAGCCTTAAGTGAAGTAATGTTTACGTACATTACAATATATTTTTTTTCTAAAAGTTACGAATATCCGCAGCAAACAGCGAAAATTAACATTAATTAAGGCTATTGAATTTTTTGTGGTCAACACTGTACTTTATTTTTGTAAAAAACAGAGTAACGGTTAGGACCAAGGCCCGAAAGCTTAATTTCTTAAAGTGGTTATGAAAATTGCGAAGTGAATTATTAACTGTCTTTGATTCGCCAAGCATCAGCGAGTTACGAATCGAACACATTTAACTATCTATTTAAAAAACTAGCAGCACTGACAACTAACTGTCAAAAATTATGAATATTTGGTCGTACTTAAGCAACTAACCACTTCTTTGCATGTCTCATAAAACCCATCCACCTAACACCCCGCTCCCTAGGGTTCGGATTCCTTTGAAACAGCACGTTTTCTGGACCTCCCATTAGATTATTTCTATTACAATTAATTTGCGCTTTCCCCCAAGCAGGGTTTAGTTACTCCACTACAAAAACCATTATTTGGAAGCAATAAGCACTTTCACAGTCCAGAAAATAAATAAGAATATATTAAAATAAAACTAATAAAGACTGTTTATAATATAATACTTTTATAATAAAAAAAGTTTACAGAAATTTTAAATAATAAATAAATATATTCTAACAATTTTCTTTGCTGTCATTTTTAGATATAGTAATTTGTCATTTGATACACAATAGAAAAATGTGTCTGAAAATTTTAAAACAAAACTTAACAGGACTGAAAAAATATCCGCATACTCTCTAGTATCGAAGTCAACTCGCTAATTTTGTTTTTGCTTTTGCAAGGAAATTTTTTGACAAGAGATTTTCGCCCAACAGAGATCGATCATAGAAATGCCGAATCGATGAAAGCTACTATCTAATACTACAACCTTGTTTAATACGCTTACCGCTCTGAAACATCAGTAATGGCTGGTGGGTGATAGGTCATAACAATCCCAAAACTGATGTTATTTTTTTTTAAACCAATAATCTGTAAAAATTAGAATGCTTACCAGAAATATATTTTATATTTTAGAAAAAGTTAATAGCAATCAAAGCTAATGTTTCCATTTTTCTATTTTCTCTCTTGACAGATATGAACGCCTCTTACATCGCGCTCAAATTGAAGATCTTACAGAAGTCTCCGGCATTGGATGCCTGTATCAGAGCGGCGTCGATCGTTTGGGCCGACCAGTTGTCGTGTTTTGCGGCAAATGGTTCCCAGCACACAATATCGATTTGGAGAAGGTAAGTGTAACACGCCATTTACTGACGGAATCCGAGTATTTATCGAGCCTCTCTTTTCACCTACAGGCACTTTTGTATTTAATAAAACTTTTGGATCCCATCGTTAAGGGCGATTATGTAATTGCGTACTTCCATACTTTAACTTCAACAAATAACTATCCATCACTTCACTGGTTGCGTGAAGTATACAGTATATTACCATACAAGTAAGTACGAAAGCGAAAATATTAAAATACATATATATTAATCAAATAATTTTTCACAAAAAAAATTTAAAATTTATATAAAAAGAAAAAAAATATTAATGTAGGGAAAACAAATTTTAATTATTTAATAATATACAAAATGTATTTTTAATTTTAATAATTTTCTTCTAAATTTTTAAGGTACAAGAAAAACCTGAAGGCCTTCTATATTGTGCACCCAACATTCTGGACTAAGGTGAGCTAAAGAAATACTGAAAACAATTACTTATATAAATTTACTGAAATTTTGTTTTAAATAGATGATGACCTGGTGGTTCACAACATTTATGGCGCCCGCCATCAAAGCCAAGGTACACTCACTTCCCGGTGTCGAGCATTTATACTCCGCCATTTCCAAGGATCAATTAGAGATACCCGCATACATCACCGAATACGATATGACGGTAAGTGTGTATAACTCAAAAATGCAGAATCATAACAAAAAGCACCTACGCTTCTTTGGTAGTTGATTTTTTGTTGTTAGAGGGCTCAAAATGTGTAATATTATCGCAGATATATAGGGTCAAAGGTGCGGTAGATAGACTGTTTTCAGATGGAAAACTACTTTAGCAGTGTTTATGCACACTCTTCTTTAGAAAAAATAAGAAACGTTTGAGGTCCCTACTTAATACCCCAATCCTTTGCCAATGACACATATGGAGAATATCAGAAATTTAGGAGGTCATATAGATTATAAATATTTAAAGCAAATTTGCAACAGCAACACAGATTTCGATGAGCTCCTTTCAAAAGTCACATCTGATTCGAACCTGCTGATTTCCTGCTGATTTCGAGGCAAGACAAAAGTTACCAGACTCCCTTAACGACAGCCGGCAGGCGTATTGCTGCGATATGCGCTCTAAGGTTCAGGAAAGTTGGGTATATAAAGGGATCTGAACCAGGACACACCGAAATTCTCTCCTCCTTCAACTAACTTCCTCAAAACTTGGATCACTGCGACGCAGAGGCTGCTCGTGGCGGATTTTTCTCTACTCACATATCGACGAGGAATATGTGGTTGGGGTGGAATCGCTGGAGAAGAAGTGCAGTGAGCTTTTTCATGGATAGGTCGAAACTAGGGAAGATTGTAGGGGGAGTTTTCTGCAAGCAGCTCTTCGTCAAACTTAGCTTTAGACTAAAGGAGCACTGTAGTATTTTTCAGGCAGAAATGCTGGCAATAGACGCAGTGCTACGACGTATAGCTCCTTTTAGGGAGGCGAGCGTCCACTCGACAACAGAGCGGCAAAACAAGCGCTGAACTCGCTAACTGTGCGCTTGAATCTAATCAAAGAGTGCCTGTTCACACTAAAAATGGAATCAAGCCACTGATGGAGGATGCGTGATAATAACGTAATCGCTGGCAACTGCAAAGTAGATGAGTTTGCCGGAGGGGGCACGCTTGCCGATCACATCGGAACGGGACCGAGTTGGATATTGGCCTAAAGTAGAATACAGGAGATCTACTGAACTACTTGCCTTTAGCAAAGTTCATCTTGCCGCCATCGTAGGGCTTCTAACTGGGCACTGTCCAATAAGTATTCACTCGAAGATCTCGTACTTTGTGCCTTAAAACATATATTTGAGTTTTATAGAACAAAACCTGATGTTTATAAGAAAAATTTGCAATTTGTTTTCAATAACAACAATGACTTATTCTAATAAAAAAAGTTTGTGATAAAATTTTTCAACTTTAACAAACCTAACTTTATTATTTTCTTATATAATTCCAATGTAATTATTTGTTTATTCAATTATTTACTATTTAAAATTAAATTGCTTTGAATTTAAACAAAAACAACAACAGTAAGGCCAAAAAATGGGTTTGAGTTTGAATTTGCAACCAAACTTTTTTTGCATTTGTTGTCTATTCGGTTAATTAATTGAAATTTCCATGATCCTTCCAGATTAACGGTCTGCATTACTTTACGCCGATGCCGACACCATCATAGATAACTGTTGTGACCATCTAGTCGTCTGCTGGTTCCAGTCTAAACACATAGTAACAACAACAATAACAATATGAAAAGCAACAACAATAAGCGCCTAGTGACGTTTAAAATTATAAGCGTGCACACACACATGCATACACACAATACATACATACGAAAGTAAAAAAACTAAAACTGTGACCAACAATCCATTGAAATGCTGAATGTTGTACCTACTGACATACCTAACACACACACAAACAATATGAATGTGTTTGTACTAAAAATATACATACATATGTTTTGTCAATGAAATTATGCTGCATATAAATACAAAATAGACTAATGTTGGCTAATGCTATATACATATATACACACACACATACTTACTTACACATATTTATATATATATATATATATAGTGAGCGTAATCATTTATAAATATGAAAACGAGTAATATTATTAGTTATTGCAATTATGAAACGAGAGTATTGTTATTAAAAGCTAATAAAAATTGTTATTCTGTGCGAAAAAAAAGGTTTAGCTAACTAGATTTTCAAAAAAAAAATTATATATATACATAAAATAATAATAACAAATAACAAAAAAAAATAATTAAAATTAGTAACTGAAACGTACAGTAGTTATGTAGCACAGCTAAAAAAAATTACGAGCTGAAAAAATTGTAGATTTACTTAGTTTTGACAACAACAAAAACAAAAACCAACAAAAATGTTCTTATGATGAGCATAGTTAATTAGAACAATTCGGTCGATTAGGAACGTTTTCAAAATTCATGCTGCTAGCAATAAATACACTTATTTACAACAAAACATATGAAGAAATTAACAAAAAAAATATTAAACGTTTATAAATTTACTGACGCATGTACATACTGACAGACATAGATATATACATTTGACTTAAATTATTAAACCAAAATATATATAAATTTAAATTGTATTGTATTGTATTGTATACTTATGCGCAGTAATTGTTAATATTATTACAATTATTTTTATAACTACATATATATGTATACATCTTTGTTAATTAAAACATGTACCGAATTTTTGTATTGAAAAAGCAAACACGCAAAAAAATTAAACATAAAATGTGTGTGTACATAAAGGCAGCAGTGACTGTATGTATGTAAACCAACACAAAAAAAATGCTATTATATTTTTGCAAATTAAAAACAAGAAAAACAATTTCAAAAGAAACAACAGTCAAAGTATGAATACATATATAAATGCCCAGCGCTGTATACAACAAATAACTTGCGCTTAGCTGTAAAATGTCATGAATACCTGCAAAAACAAAAACATACAAATAATTAAGCAGCCTGACATACATACAAACAATTATACCGTTACTAAAACACGAATTTACTACACAACAAACATATTTACACACACGCGTATATATGTTTTTTTATTTATTTAATTTAAATTAATTATGATGCATGATTTTAACGAAATAATTTTATTGTTAGTAGCATGTTTTTAGCATTTGCAAACAAACAACAAAGCAAACCGCATTATAATTGAAAAAACAAAATTATCAAAAAAACATTTTGTTTTAGTTATTGTACTCTAACGGCGCGTGTTTTGTGGCAAATAATTGAAAAATTTTAAATAATTTATTTTGTTTACAAACAATACTTATTTTTTATACGCAATTTTTTTTCAAATATTTCTAGTACCTTGATTATTGGTGTGCATTTTACTTAATATTATTTTTATTTACGAGTTATACATAAAATAAAATAATAACAATAAAAAAAGTCGAACAAAAAACACTTGAGTTTTTATTCTAATTGTTTGTACAGTGGCGTAAACAGTTTGGGGGCTCAGCGAAAGCGATTTGTAATGGTAGTGGTCATGCTGCAATTAACCGTTTACCCCTTAATCAGCTATTACGTAAGCTTTCTAAGCAAAAAATCAATTTAAATAAATAAATTTTCAATTTCGAAAGATATCGTAAGAAAATTGACTGCAAAATCTCGTATTTTAACCTGTTAATGTCAATTTTGAACATTTTTAGAAAAGTTAATAACAAAAAATATTGATCATAGAAGACTAAAAATTTTATTTAACACTTAAAATAAATTTTAAATTTTAGTAGTAAAAATTTTTTTACCCTTAAAATAAATTTTAAATATTTTTAAATTATTTTACACATATTTTTAACTAATTACTTATTGACTAAAAAAAACTTTGTTCGAAAGGTGCTGAAAATTTTAAATAGTCTAGGAATAATTTTCCGTTTTGAATTTCAATATGACTGCTAATTTTCTAAAAGTCCTTTTTAAAAAAATCGGCGAATTAATTTAAAAGAGCGACAACTCTACATAAGGGTTAAGCTAAGTATTGAAAAGTAGAATAAAACTCTCGTTAACTAAATTTATATTATTTTTGCCAACTTTAAGTCTTTTTAAGAAAATTTTAGATAATCACTTTAGAAAAAAAAATTTAAGCAATACCAATATAAACTTATTCGTGCTTTCATTTAACCCACCAACTACTTTTTTTTTTGAATTTACAACAACAATCTTCAAAGTTCAAAAGTTTTTACTTCAAATATCAACTTAAAATTTAACCCAAAGTCATTTTAACAAATTTAAAAAAAAAAAAATTTTAAATGTTCTCGGCGGTTTTTAAATTTAAAATATTTACTCAAACATAAAACGTTATGTATGGGCAAAAGAATCTACAAATTTTTAGTTTAAGTTTATAAATCAGTTTAAAAATTCATTCTTTAAATTTGTATTCAAATTCGCAAAGATCTAATAAAAAGTATGTATTAAATGATTAAAATATCCAAAAAAAACTTTATTAACTATGTATTTTAAAAAAATCCTGCTAAAAATTTTCAATTAAAAAAAGCGCTCAAAGCTCCAAAAGCAACCTTAAATGCACTAAAAAAAGAAATTGTTTGGTATAATGGGTTAAAAACTTCCACAAAAAACTAGTAATTTCGTTAAAAATCCTCCAAAAATTTTACTAAACCGCTAAATATCGCTGAGATCCTAAAAAATAAATGCCAAATTTCCTCATATTTTAAGAATTCGTGTTAATTTATTGAACCACAAAACCAACAAAAAAATGCCTTGCACACATTTTTCTTCCCACCAAAGCACTTTTAAAAAAATACTTATTGCCAAAATGTGCTCAGGGATTGATTTAAAGGCTTCTGAAACAGCATATAAATTATACATACATATATTATATACATCTCTACAACTCTAAGCTGGTAAGATATAAGTGCTTACAACTTTTCACAAACATTACATAATTATTAATCGCATCAGAGGTTAAAGCAAAAATACAGGGTACTTCAGTAGCAATAAATGCAGTTATTTATATATTAGCATGATTTTTTGATGAGCTGCAAATTTTAACAGAATCATTTTTTTTTTAGTAGAAGCACATTATGGTGTGCGTTATGTAGATTTTTTAGTAGAAGCACATTAGGAAGTGTATAATGTTTATTTTATTTTGAAAGCTTTCTGGGTTACAAGTGTTATATAATATTTAGGAGTTGGCCAAAAGAAATAATAATTAATGCGCGCCGTAATGAGCGAAAAATAAATTGTTTATAGATGCTTAAATACAATTAAATGCTAATTTTATTTTTTGTGAATATTTGATTATTTTTTGTAAAAAAAATTTAATAATATAATATTTTATATTGTAATGAACAAAATATGTTTAAAAAATATAATAGTATTTCATTTTTCATTTTTTTTTTAATGATAGTTATAATATTCTTGAAAAGTATCTTCGGCGCAGCCGAAATTAACGTTTTTTCTTTTTTTTTTATTAAAATTATTAAAACAAATAATTATTTAGGCTTCAAACAACAATAAACTAACAATATTATTATTTTTATAATACATTTTTTGTTATATACAATTTTAGCAGAAATTATTATATAACAAATCTTGCAAGGAATAAAATAAAACGAATGAAAACAAACAGATATGCACAATATTTTTTTTAATGAATATAAAAAATATTTTAGAGTCTCCATTGTTTCCGTTGTTTCAAAATCCTAAAAAAAAATAAAAAAACCATTATACCAAACAATTTCTTAAATTTTTATCTACAAAACAGTCAGTATTATATGGTTATAGTTTTTATTATTAAAGCTCAATATATTTCTGCTTTTATAATTTAACATATATGATTTCTTTTAATTTATAGAAATATATTTAAAAAATTTATAAAATATTTTTTATTGATTTTTATTGGTTTTATTTGTAAACCAAGCACAGTTATATTATTATAGTTTCTTATTATGAAAAATTACAAAAATCTGTGTGTTTTTATTTAACAGATATATTTTTTGAAATCATAAATGAATGATAAATTTCATTGAACACATTTAAATTAAACAAACTGTATTCAAATATACATACATATATACAAAAAGATCGTTATACTACATATTTAACACTTATGTATATACTATATACTCCTTAACTCCCCTCTCATTGCCATACAAAATAAGCCCATATATATGTCACTTGCCACTTTAAAAAGAATCTGCACATTTGTTATAAAAATATATATTGAAACCAAAAAAAATATATATAAATATATTATTGTAGTTCCAATTAAAATTCTCTGAAAGTACCTGCGAACACCAAATGCATTGAAAACATTGCCTAAAGTAGAACAAATTATAGTTATATAATATATACATATGTACCCATGTACGCTAAAACCCTTTATATGCATTGAATAAACATTTTCCAATTGACTTACATATAAAAATTTCCACTTTCTACTATCTAAAGCTATTGAAGCCGCTTAGAGTGGATAAGAAGACGCGATTTGTTCCTTACTAGTATTAGATATACATTCATACAAACACACACGCGTGACTACTTTTGTACATAAAAGCAATGAACTAGAAAACCTTTACTTGGATTATCGATAAGCTTGAGCTTGATAAATGTTTCTAGGATTTACAATTAAAAAGCATTTACTTCACTAATTAATACGTTTTGAAAAATTATGACTTCTTAATAATATACGAGTATGGCATGTGCGACAAGAAACCGTTATTTTGGCGATGACCATGAAATAAAAAGCATATATAAAGAGATTAGGGCGATTTTCCCGAGCATAAGTAAGATTATGTTCAAAAGTACGTGGAATACATAACTCATTGTAGCATAATTTTTTTTTTAGAGAGTGAAAAAATGCTTTCCGCATCATCATTGTGACGTCATTGGAATGGTATGTGCCACTTGCAGGTCAGTAGAAAACTCTCCTCTAAGGAACTGCCGCCCACCCTGAGACCGCTTTCGCATTTCTTCAAGGTGACGTTCCTTATTTCTCGTCTAGAGACTTACATGCCATTACCTAATTTCAGGTCCCGTTTTTTTTTAACTGTAGAACGTTTTCTATGTATGTTAATTTAGGAGACCAACCAAAGTGTGCAACCTATTTCACTCTATCTCACTCACTTACTATCGATACCAGCTTCGCCTCTGCGGTATGCCAATACTGCACTTAGAGCAGCTGTGCGATACACTTTTTCTAGGGCTTTACGTCGATTATTTTTCCTCAATGAATCTGTCCATAACTCTGCTCCGTAGAACGAAACATTCAGTGTGGTTGACATTAAAAGCTTCCGTTTTTCCCGTGTCGTTCATCCCGTGTTGACCATCAGCCTTCTGAGTTGGGAAGTTATTTCAAACGCCGTTTTTGCTGTGCCTAGTAGGTAAGTCTAGAGTCTAGTCTTACACCCAGGTAATTGACAACCCTTTGTGTCCTTAGAGTATCTATTGTTGTCCAGATGTCTACTATAACCAACCTATACCAGCTCGGTTTTTTCAGTGGCAAGTTGAAGGCCCCGCGCGTCAAGCCACATTTGTGCTGTAATCATAATCTAGTTTAACTTTCTGCTAGGTATGCATCGTCTAGGCATTATGAAGTTTAATATACCGTCGTAGCTGACGTGGGTGACGATCCCAGCGCAGCTCCTGACGTGACCTTTAAGTGTCGTGGTCCTTCAGAGGCTTTTATACAGCAAGATTCTATCTTTCAAATGCCTCCTTTCCATTAGGCTGATATATGTAGTAGTTATTTTAAAGTTCTCTTCTAATGTCGCATAAATAAATTTCCGAAATATATTTTTTGAATAGAGAAGGCATCGGTTTTAAGTATTTTTATAATTTATAAATTTACCTTCAGCGTCGTTTTGGTCTCCTGGTTTTTGGGTGGATCTATAGAAGTATTCAAAGAATACAGTTGTCATCTGTAACTGATTCAATGGCAAGCGGTACCATTTGCTGGAATCTACTCGATTTTTTTCTTACGAAAAGCGATCTAATCAAGTTAACCCAAATAAGTCTCTCTGCCATTGTCTTTCCCTAGCATCGTAAACCTGTGAATGCTTGCGCCAATTTTTAGATTTCTTATTAATGCTGATCAAACCGCCACTCATTTAATCCTCGACGAAGCTATTCGTAAATCTTCAAATAAGCCAAGGTCGAATTCAAAATGATGTTTAATTTTAAGTGATGTTTGTTAAAGTTTTCTTCAAGTGTGTAAATTAAGAAAGATTGAGCTTAGCAATTAAATACGTATTTATATAATTGTTAAAAATAAAAATAATTAGAAAATATGAAATATTAAAATTAAAAAACTTTACTAGAAAGCAAGCGAGCATATTAATTATAAACGAATTTGTTGGAATTTAAGGTATTTTAAATTTAGATTTATTAAATAAAAAAGGTAAAACACAGCTAATAATAAAAAATAAAAAATTAAAAGAAATAATAAAAATTAAAAAATATAAATAATTATAAATAAATATTACAAAAAAAATAATAAAAATTATTAGATAGTAGTTGTAGCAACTAAGCATATATTTTAGAGTAAATAAAACGTACAGGACATTGCATTAGTGCAGAAAAGTGCTTTTAAGCCTAAATCTAGTTACCTGCAAGCCTACTAAATAATAAATAAGAAAATTAAAAAAATATAATCCAAATTCAATTTAGATATTAGACATCGCATTTTTCTAACTTCTTGCTCTCGATTAAATATATAGCTAAACTAACTACTTATATATAAAAATATATTTATAGTGAAATTATTATAAATGGCGCCCAAAAGTAGTCCAGAAAATATCTTCATATTTTCATCTTTCGATATTACCAAGAATTTGTTAGTAAAACATGTATATATACCGATCTTTATTGGCATAAATCTGAAGAATCAGATATTTAGATGAGATTGTATTCAAGTTTTTATTAATTTAATATTAAATTCAAAACAAAGTTTTTTTTTTAAACTGATATTCTTGTATGTTGTTTAAAAAGTTTTTTCTTTTACCTTTTTTATACCCTGAACAGGGTATATAAGTATATAAGTTTGCCACGAACTTTGTAACTCCCAGAAAGAAACGTCGGAGCACCTAAAAAGTATATTTATAAATGATCAGCGTGATTAGCTAAATCGATTTAGCTATGTCCGTCCGTCTGTATATATGCGAATTAGTCCCTCAGTTTTTGAGATAACGATCTGAAATTTTGCACTCGTCCTTTTTTCCCCAAGAAGCTGCACAATTGTGGGAACCGCCGATTTTAAACCACTATAACATATAGCTGCGATACAAACTGAAAGATCAAAATCATGCTATTGTATGGAAAACTTCTTTATTTGACTTGATATATTCAAGAAATTTGGCATAGATTATTCCTTCAAGACAGGGCTACAATCTCCGAACAAATTGTTCTGATCGGACTACTATATCATATAGCTACCATAGAAACCGACCGAACAAATACAATTTCTTCTATAAAAACTTTTTTTATTTGTGAAGAGTATTCTAGCTTCGGTGCAACCGAAGTTAACGTTTTTTCTTGTTTCAATTTCAATTTTTGTTATATTTAATTTTTTTGTTTTTTTGTTAACATAATTATGTTTTATATAATCTTTTATTAGTTCTTTTTTTATTTTGTATTTATTATTGTCAATATTTACTGTATATTTAATATTTATATATATTTAGTATTATTAAATTTAATTTATTTAATTTTTTAATGTAATCTAAATTTTTTTATGACAATCTTTGTTTTTATTTTGTTTTTTATTCAATTTCATATTACTATATTTTTCTTTTTCTAGCTTCTAAACTCATTTATTCAAAAGCTTAAACAAATTTATGAGTCAAAATATATAAAAATTAGGTTGAAAATTAATTTTCTCTAACAATACATATAAGAATTTCTTATTCGAAAAAATTTCAAAATTCAAAAATTTTATATATTTCTATTTTTTATTTAAAGAAATTTGTTGAAGTTTAAATTTTTTTAGAAACTCATGCATATTTACATACTTGCACTCAACCGCTGAAGCATTTCCAATTTAATGCACTCACGACTCATGGCAATTGATACGAAAATCAATTATATTTAACTACTCAAATGAACCGAAGCATATGTATTTATACACAAAAACATACTTAACTGCACAAAATGCATTTGTTCAAACCAAAAAGAAAAAAAAACCCCACGAAATTTGTGTCAACTCGAAAGTACTACTTTGAATTCATATTGAACTCCTTTTTATAAATAATTACTAAACACTTTTTTTATAGGAATATAACTTTATCAAACCATCGTGTATACTTATGCTGTACTTTTGATAAAAATAAAATACAAATTTCATTGTTCCTTTTATACATTAAATAAAACATGTTAAATTAATTATTTAATTAATGTAGATGTTTATGAAATATGACTATTGATTAATTGTAAGAAGCGAAAATATTAAAAAGAAAAATATTTAAATAAAAAAAACCACTTAAATATAAAAATGTTGTTTAATATTTTAAAATACAATTTTATAATGTGTGCCTTTAACCAATTGGTGAACGAGTACAGAGCGCGAAAAGAAAGTTTAGACCGATACTTGAGTTACTACTAAAACTACAATTACAACATTCTCAATATAAAATTGAAATAAAAACCACAATACATCAATTTCCAGACCATTTGTGATTCTGAAAGCCTGACTTCTCTGAGTGAGTGTCCACTTTAGTCTGCAGTAATGTTACTCATACGCACTGCCGCACTACGTTTAATGAAATATTTGTCAACACAGCCAACTCCAGGAAATCAAGTTTGTTGTTATAAAATAGATAATAACTAAATATAATAACATAAACTGATTACTTACCTATATATACATATACTCCTATTCTTTATAGGCTCTCCGACATTTTCTTCGTGGGAAACTTAGTATACCGATATCGGCCGTTCCGACAAATGAGCAGGTGCAAAATTTCAGATCGTTAGCTTAAAAACTGAGGAACTAGTTTGTATATATACAGATAGACGGACAGACAGACTAACGGACAGACAGATGGACATGGCTGAATCAACTCAGCATGCTGTATGTACAATAATTATAGGGTCTCCGACGTTTCCTTCTAGGTGTTACAAACTTCCTGGCAAACTTAATACACCCTGTTCAGGGTATAAAAAACGTAAATAATTATTTCTTAATAACTTCAGATAGATATCAACACCAGATAATCCTCCTGGATGGCTGAAGAATCTATAGGAATCAAGAATAAATCTTTGTCTTTCCGCTAGATCTTTAACGGTTCAACTCATACCAGAAAGATCTAGCTAGCGGGCAAATATTAGAGATTATTCATTGCACTCAGAACGTATATAAGGCACAGCTCTCACCATATTAATCAAGTGAGGTCAAGCAGTTCTTAACCAGTCTTGCTACTCTTATACGTACTTTGCCTTTTGAATTTCGGAACTTACCCAACCCTAGTATTGCAATTTGCCTACTCACAACTTTATCCTAAAATCTGACATTTTTGACGTTATCAAACTTAGAACGTTTTGACATACGAGCGCTATTAGTGTTGTTTACAGTAACGTAAAATATTCATCTCAGCCAAAAAAAGAAAATAATTCGCGAAGACGAATTTCGTGAAAGTGGTGCAAAATCAGTTGTTGTTTCGGAAACTATTGATGCTGTGTGCAAACTGATATTGAAAGATCTTCATGTCACCTATCGTAAGATTGAGACAAATATAGACATTAGTGGGACCAATATACCTATATGCAATATTACATGAACATTTGCCTGTAAAAAAATGTTGTTCATATTGGATCCCACACAATTTGTAAATCGCTCGAAAAAAGACTCGTGTCCATTGATCGAGAAAAATGTTAAAAAAAAACGATAGCGGTGCTTCGAAACACGTGTATGACATCGTGACATAAGAATAATTTTTTTGCCAGAAATCAAGAAAACCAGCTACCGTAGACGAATAATTATTCACCACGACTATGCAAGCTCTCGCATATCAACTAAAGCAACTGCTTTTTTTAACACTCAAAAACTCGATTTGATGAGTCATCCACCATATAGTCCTGACTTGGCACCGATTGACTTCTTTTTATTTCCGTACGTAAAAAATAACCTAAGTTAACGTGTTTCGACACCTGAAGAGACGGTTGATGTATTTATACCTCATCAGAGTGGCAAAAGTGCTTCGACGAAAGGTTCTTCTAACCCATGCAAAACTGTATAGATCTTACTGGAGAATATTTTTTTAAAAAAATGTCGATGATTAATATTTGTTTTTGTTCTCTAATTCAGAAATTTAAAAAGCAACCATAGTATCACTGTAAATATTAAAAAATATGTGAAAATAGATATTGATAGAAAGCTTACAAATTTAAGTTTCCCTATAAGGTCAACGAGAACGAAAATAGGAGCCAATTCTACTTAATAATTTTTTTCGATCCTAAATTTTGCTCAGCCAGTTAGCAAATCTTGGCGATGAAAGAAAGAAAACCACACAAATAAAATCTTTTAGGTAAAAAAACTTTGAAATTCATGTATATTTTATATACATACTTGTAGTACTTATATACATTCATATATACATACGAGTATGTATACAGATTTTTTTTTTCTAATTTAACAAATTAGTGCTCACACACGTTATCTGCTAATACTTATTTACAAAATTAAATAACAATACACACACAAGCAAACATATGTGCTGCAATAAAGAGCTCATACGTTATGTAATCACTAAATTGACATTTTTGCCATTTTCTATATATTTTTCTTTGTATTTCTCAAACATCTCCGTCAGCTGGTCAATGACTTGCTTGTGAATTTTGTCCACATACTCGGGGTCGGGAATGTCGTTCTTTTCGACCTCAATGGGCTTGCCAACTGTAAGAATTGTTCAAAATTACTTTACAGTTATGAATGTTATTGTTTATTGAAGGTTAACTTACCAACTTGCACGATATGCTTGCGCTGCGGCAGAAATCCAAAGGTATACTGGAAGAAACCACGCCCCAAAACAATCAAAGGCGAGATACCGGTTAGTCTCTTGGTTAAAGTTTGAAAGCGTCGCAAAAATGAGTTGGGTGGATTATTGACTTGGTCAAATATCTCCACTTCGCCGAAGGAGAATGTCGGTACAATAGGTGAGCTAATGAAAGGGGGAAATCGGAAATAAGGCAAAAGTTTTATTATTCTATTTAATATAAAAACATTTCAATCATAAACTAATAGAGCTTTAAAGCTCCATAAAATCAGTTTTTATCAAAATATATTAATTAAAATGGAAAAAGACTAAGAAGTCATTAAGATAAATTATGCAGCAGAATTATTTGGTTAAAGTTTTTAGCCTTGGTCCATAAACTCGCGATCCCGTTATTGTATTATAATATATGAAAGGGTTGAAATTCTTATGGAGCATTCGCTATGCATTTTAGACATCGCTAAATTGTCCAAGAACTAACAAAAGACATCATAGCCATTCGAACTTCTTGTCGAAACATTTCAATCGTTTAGTCATCTAATATCAGGGACGGTAGTAAAAGTCAATTATAAATTACAATTTTATTACATCGGTACAACCGTACAACCCCTTTCATCTTCTTCCTAACAGCTGATGCAGCTGGCATCCGGTAAAATACTCAATCTTATTGTATGAATGCCGATGCTGGACAGTGTCCACTAGAACTCCTACAATCATTGAAAGATAGATCTTGCTGAGAGCAAAGAGTTCCCTCGACCTCTTACGATTTATCCTGTGCCAGAAGGATCTGGCGACTGCACAACTGCTGGTAGTCGACCAGCGCTTGTTGATTTGGCTGAGGCCCAACAGTGCAGTAGTGAACCACAAGATGCCAACCCAGCTCCTACCCGTTCCCATTTTATAGTTATTGAGACTGAAGTACCTGTCCTAACAAGCTCATCATTCTTACAATACCGCTGTGACCAGGTACTCAAACCACTCTAATCATAAAATAAATCGATGCTACAGATAAGAAATCTGACTACCCTATCGGAGTAGGTATACAGCTACATACATGGCAGTCACCTCTGTTTGAAGAAGCTGCAGTCATCAGGAAGCCTACAACTGGAGCTATTGGAGAGTTCCCGACAAACCGACTTTGATCCATCCGTAAACAAATTCACCACCCCTCTCCTCCAGCGAGTCCTTCCCTCCCATCCCTGCCCCGAAGGTAGTCCAAGTATTTTAGAATGATATCAAAATGTGAGAGACCCAGGCTCGCTGTCATCCAAATACCTAGATTCTCTGAGTCTGAAGACAGCATTTACACCCATTACAGTCTCATAGTTGGTATGGTCCGTAGTGCACTTCAAATACTTATAAAAGCAGCCGACGATTTTTTCGCGATTCAACCACAAACCAATGCAAAGCTCTAATGACCGCTTCCAGCAAAACGTTGTTGAATGCCCTCTCGATTTCGAGAAAGGTTCTCATTGCAAACTTCTTGTTCCTTATGCTCCTCTCGAGCCAGGAGACAAGAGACTACAGAACTGCCAAGTTCTTTCAAAATTACTCGGTTGTATTTGTATATAATTTATTCAAAATGAATTGCTTTGGAGCTTAATGAAAAAAAATCGACCATTGTAGTTCAAGCGTTCAAGGGAAAAATTATCAAACGTAGTTTGAAGTCTTAGACAAACCACGAGTTTTTAACAATATGCAATACTGGGATAGTAAAACGAAAGTTGCGAAACCGGAATAACCCCCTAAAAATCAGTAAAGAAGTATCAAACCTTGACCAGTCAATGTCACCCCTTTTGAATATCGGACGTCGGGAGATTTTCTGTTGATTCGCAGTGTTTTATGGTCCGTCATCTTGTAAACAGTAATAATTAAAAACTTGTTCACACATTTTCAGCCAGACATAATGTCGCAATGTCGACTTCCAATTAATATTTCGCTATGCCTAATGAAAAAATTGGCCCAAGCAGTCACTTTTTGATCGTACAATATCGATTTCTTATCTCGAATGTATTATTAATGCCGCCAGATAGTGTAAAATGTGTTGGACGAACCGTTCATTAAAGTTCTGTAATATTATTGTAGCATATCGATATTTGTGAACTCCTCCTCTGGATCCTCCGATTATAAAAAAATAAACCGTCTTGGACATATATAAAGTTACAAAATGAATTGTCCGTTTGTGTCTACGTGCCTCATACACTTTATAGTTTTATAATATATCAAAAATAAAACAATCTTTTAGTGCTTTATAATCATGCTTATCACCGGCGATTGCGCCGTAACAAAAACAACAGCGACAAATTACAATAAAAATACAGTCAATTGTTTGATTTATAACACACTATCTCCAAAAACTCACCCTGTGCGTATGGCCAATTTGACAAAACCTTTGCGCCTTTTTAGCGTAATTATATAACGTCCCGGATGTGAGTCCAAAGCCTCTTGAGCGCCACCCACCAAAATCGCGACAGCATTCGAAGTGAAACCATCAAGATTGACGGCATGTTTCGGATGATTCGAGGCTGATAGATAATGCATCAATGATTCCTTAGAGACCGAGACCATACCCCAGTAACGTAGAGCTTCGCGGAAAATGGGTGTGTAAAAATGCATATCTAGAGTACCGATTTTGGGACGTATGCCCGGAAATAGTTTCAACCATTGTTTTATATCCCTGCTCATATTGCAGGTGATGCCGGTGCTAATTCGTGTATGTAAAAATAAAACCGAAATTAAAATAAAATGTGAGCAATTTACACAACAACACGCACTTACCCTATTATTCCATGTGGAAAGCTGGCCAAAATGTAATTGCGATCGGCGCTCAAATCGGCGGTTTTTATCAATTCAATGGGAAAGTAATCACGAAAGTTACTCCATATACAATTACTACGAAATATCATAAAGCTGCAATAAACGTAATTAAAATTATTAGAGATTCTGTGGAGCTTAATAAAAGCTTTAAGGGCCAAAAGGCTTTTAAGCTTCTTGTTAATAAAAAACAACACACATAATTATATTGTGTTCGGATAAACTGAAGTAGTCACATACCCATTGCCATTAATATCACTGAAATTCCTCGTATGATCGAAGTAAACATAAGTCAAGTATGCCAGAGTCAAAAGCCTCCAAAATAGATTACCATAATACTGAAATTATGTAAAGCAAAACAAAAATAAATTACATAAAATCAAAACGACAAAATGTAGATAAATTATGAATATAATGTATTAAAAATTAAATATATATGTAGATATATAGATAGATACAGAAACCAAAACTTGTTTGACAAAAGTAAGGCAAAATCCAGAAATTTCTCTTATCAAATGGCTTACCCCTTACATTTCCGCACAATTCCTGAAACATTTTCTTGAACTTTTTCCTTATAGAAAAGTCCTCTGGTCTTGAAAGGCATTTTCAAATTTTATGTGGGTATATCTTAGGATCGCCGAAATGGTTTATTAAATATTAAGTAAATCTTTTTGTTGAGTTCAATAACACCTTACGAGAACTCTGACGTTATACTCTTAAATGTACCGGTCGCTCTTCAACCCGTCAGAAAGGATTCTAAACCAAAAATAATTTTATTTATATTTTAACTGACAAAAACTTTTAAAGTTTCTTAGCAAAAGGCTTCAATTACGTCGAAACAATTTCGTATCCAGAGTAAAAGCCATTCGGGGTCTGATAAGTTTATAAAGGTCTAGTTAAAATAAATCCAATATATGCGCTAGAAAGATAAGATTTCAAGATTTCGTACTACAAAATACCTCTAAGAGGATTTCGTGATCACTTGACTCAATATTGTTTGAGCACCCGTCAAAACTGAACACCAGCAAAGAAAAAGTACTCATATTTTACTGTTATGCGAGTACTTCAATAAAAGTGGGAAAGCAAGCCAGGTGGCAGAAAGTTTGAATAGGAAATGTCAACGGTACAGAGCGCTCTGGATGGCCAATTGTCAAAAATATTAGTAAAATAATGGAAATCGTCGAGTCCAATCGTCATATAAGCACTGTTTCCAGGAGCTAAACATTGTACAAAATATTGTTTAGATCCATTTTTATAAGGCGGTAGACAGAAACGATCAATTTTCGTAGTGAATGGTTATTGATGATGTATGACGACCTATGATGACGGTAGTGGTCGAATCGCGGCTAGACAGAGCAAACGGTGTTCACACAAGGAATGTTTTGTTTTATGATTTAAAGAATGGTGAGTGAATAATCTGTTCAATCTCTTAATTCGAAACTATGCTATCACCATGTGGACCATCTGAAGGAAGCGTTCGTCCAGAAACGAACAGCTATGGCCAGTGAGAGAGCAATTGTGTTCCATCAAGACAACGTCAAACCGCATACATCGTTAATGAAGGCAGCTGGGTTGAGAGGTTCGTATGCATCCACCTTATAATACGGACCTTACATCAAGTGATTACAAGTACTATCTGTACTTTTTTATGGCGATAAAAGCTTGTGAAAATCGACTGTCCCAGTTTTTTCGGGAAATAGGGACGAGGGTTTCTATAAAAGTGTGATTATAAAATATTCTTCTAAATGGCAACAAGTTATCGATTATCTGTTTTGATGAAGAGGGATAAGAAGAGATCTGCAGTGGTATTTTAAGGCTTTGAGAAACAACAAACAAACAATGAACAACAACAAAATCTTCTTAGATTAATACCATTAAATGCATTGGCTATCGAAGGTTTGGTTGTTAAAAAATATAATTTTGTGATTTGGACTTTATTCTCTTCTTGCACCATTTTTAAACACATATGACCGTAATTGATATCATTCAAGAGCTGCTAAGAATAATCAGGTCAACACATATTGAAAGAGTTAGTTCGCACCAAAAAAAACGAATATAGAATTGTATGCGGATCGTGAAATTTAAAATTTTACACCTTTCGAAACAAACTTGTCAGCATTGCAATAAAAATACACTTCGATAAAATAAAAGTCAAACTCACCAACAACGATGTAATGATAAGTACTGATATGATCGGCACAACCATAAATATCAGCACGTAGAGACCTGCAGCAAGAGTCTGCAGTCGTCGCTTTGGTGGCACATGCACCGGCGCCCACTCTATTTTCATTGTTTTTGTTTTTTTATCACTATAAGTTTAATGTTTCACGGATTTATGTATTCAGATTTATATTGAACACTTTTCACTTCACGATCCAATCGAAACGTTCAACTTCACACAACGTCTCAGTCACAACTGAGGTGACCGAACACTTTCTTAGCACCGCTTAGGAGAATGGGTATCTACACATAGTAACGAAGGGTGTAAGAAATAATAAAATAATAAATAATAGAGCAAAATAAAACGAGCGTACAATTCACCTTATCAAACTAATTTTTTCGACTAGCAAAACTGGCAAAGAAATACTTGTCCTCGTTCAACGACGCGTCAATTAGACATACGCTTCGATACTGAATACTGAAGACATAATGTACATGTTCTACTGATAAGCATCATAGAATAATTCGAACTAAGTAATCAAAATTTTTTGATTTATTAACCACTGGCTAAGCGTACGCACATATTTGTCACAATAGACGAAGGAATACGTAGGCAGTTTGATAATTCGGTGAAGATTTTGAATTGTTGCGTTTTAACTCTGTTGTTGTCAACTACCATCTCTGATTGGACTAACTACATATAGTTAATAGTTGTAGATGGTTTAAAACCGACCAAACACCATCAATTTTGTTTCATAAGATGTGCTATGCTGAGAACTATTGTGAGCATATCGAGACTAAATGAGATCGTCATCTAAGAGTAAGGCAGCTGATGTAATAGACAACTCAACTAACTAATCGGAACTGCGCCTAATCACTCGAATTTGTATTGGACGAACTTCAACCACGGCTTCAAAAAATCTATTTTGTTTATTGTCTTATTTAATTCTATAACATCTCTAGAATATTGTCCTAAATGCTCAACTTGATCCGAGCAATAGCCTTGGGGATACAGCCACAATTTGGAAAATTTTACACAGCTCTTTCATATAGAATTTACAAGGTCTTCAGCGATGGAATTTTCATTTAATCAAATACAATAATTCATATTTAAACAAAAAAAAAACATCGAAATTTTCACCAAAATTTCCTTTTTTTTTGTAAATAAAATTTTCCCTTTTGTATTTC
The DNA here is from genome assembly GCF_042242935.1 of Bactrocera oleae. Taxonomy (NCBI): domain Eukaryota; kingdom Metazoa; phylum Arthropoda; class Insecta; order Diptera; family Tephritidae; genus Bactrocera; species Bactrocera oleae. The sequence continues at coordinate 51,691,565 of NC_091538.1, read as the reverse complement.
GTTCAAAACCTAGTTTATGTTCTTAATTAAAACACGTATTTTTTTCTATTTACTTCATATGATCCTGTAAGAAGTTCTGTTCTCAACGCGAAGGCACCTTTTTTGCGAGGGTATGGCGAAAATGACGTCGTAGTGGCCGAGTTTTGAATATTTTGCTTTGAAAATTTCACATAATCTTTGTAAAATATGTACATATGTAGTGTCTTTGGAATAATAAAAAGTCTGAATAAATTATTTCATTATTTATATGAAATAAAAATTATTGGAAATAGTCCGTTTGTTGCTTGAGAAAACCTATGCAACGCCTTAAAAGTAATCAAAATATGAGTACGCTGGCAGAGACCAAGTATGTTAAGACTCATGGCAATGGACTCTTCTAAGTGAATATATAGCAAATAGGTCTGATTCTGTTTAAAATGTACGGAACTTATAAGCAGCAAATTTAATTGGCTTATCTGGGGATTTTTCGTAATGATTGTAATTACTTCCAATCGGCTATATTCACGCGACAAGTTTTAAATCGATTCTGAACGTTTGTTAAATTTATTTCATCGTTTTGATCTTAGTTGGAGAACGAACCAAGGTGATGAAGACATAACAGTGCTCTATATTACTTGTATGTTATATAAATGAAACTAGTGTGTTTCTATCATGGATGCATAGATGGAATCAGCTTAAAGATTGCTCGATCTGATTCATTAAACTAAATCACCAGCTAAAATGTATAGTCCGAAGGTTGAAGAAGCTCTATGACAAGCACCAGGATAAGTATTTAATTTTCAAAAACTAACGCACTTATCAAACTTTCCTCGTACAATTTTCATTCAAAATGCTATTATGTCCAGAGAAATCTAAATATAGCGAAAGTCAATTTAGTGAGGGGTTTAAAATATTATTTATTTTACATATATAAGAACTATTTGTATATATTATATCTAACAATGAGATTTACAAATGTTTATTCGTGGATTGCCAAAAAGACTTTTGAAAGGACTTTGAACTAAAAAGGCAGATCGATAAACACAAAGAGACATTGCTCAAAAAACGTATATCTGTGAAAGTTTTTTCTTTCTAAAATTAATAAAATTATGAACAAAGAATTAAAGAAGTAAAGAAGTAAAGACTTTGAACAAAAAAGCTAGAAATCATTTTTATTACTTATATGTATATGTTGCCTTTAATTCACGTTTAAGACGAAAGTTAGTATGAGACATTATCCTCTAGCATTAATTTTGACTTAATGATAAAATATCAAGCATATAGGTTAAGGGTTTGGTATAGCACAAAAGAGTATATTTAAAATTTTTCTGTATCAGTATTATTCCAAAGACACTATATCCTCTAAAATGTACCTACAAAGTTTACATATCATACTAGTTTATTCGACAAGTTACTATACTATCTTCTGATTATGAATGGAATCAAATAAATTCAAATCGGAGCAGTGATGTGATATACAAAAGAGTTCTCTCTTTTGCATCTAATAATCTTGCTGTAAAGCCACACAGCAGTTCAAAATTATATCGCATGAATGTTGTACTTATACATTGTGCGGCTGCTGATTCACATTTTTTTTTATCTAGCATTCCGATAAGTTCGCTAAATTCGACCTGCTCAATAGGTACTTCATATGTTTTTTTTTGCGTTTTACGAAAGTTTTAGCTGTGAACCGATTTTAATTTTTTTTTTCGTTGAATAAGGTTCCACATTATCAGCAGAGATTTTAGAGTATTCTAAAGGAGTCCATGAGACTGCCCGAGCGATACTTAATTTCTTTGAACTACTTTATCGTGTTTTCCACAAATTGAATCAACTTGAAAAAGTTCTAATGGTGCTTGTAGAAAGATAAGAAACTATAAAATGCAATTCATTAAAATACTCTACGTGAATATGTGTCATTGTTTCACAAAAGCCCTTGTAAGAACATATAGCCAAGCAACACTGTTTACTATTTATTTAAGATAAGCTGATATCTTTGAAATAAACAAGTATTTCTTAACTGTAAATATGTATGTGAAACTATTTTAAAATTCAAATAAAAATTGTTAATTCCTTCATTACCACTGCGTCATAAAAGTATGTGTATACAATATGCAATAACTATGTGCATATGGATTGATGCATTTGTAGACGTTTAACGACTTGAAAACAAATGCTATTATCGGTTTAGAAATGTATGACGAATCAATTATTACATAAGTATATTATATGTGCTTTAGTTTTCATTGTAATATTTTTGCTTTCTTGATATATTATATACACGCGCATCAGTTTTAAAACGACAGCTCAAGAAAAGAAGAAGTCTCCGACTTATAGCAATTTTATGTAGAGCTGGCACAGAAAGAGAGTATAGCTAAGACGGCAATACAGCATTTTTTCCATAAGCGCACGAAGAAGCTCAAATGAGTACTATTTCTTTTGAACAGGTATAAAACTCATCTATTTCTACCTAAAATCTGACAATTGATATCTGGCATCGATATGTGGAAAATACGAATTTATTTTATGGAAAAAGTCAGTTGAACTTGTCGTGCGTACTAGTTGCAAAATAGTTTCTTACTAGTCGTAAAGTAGTTTCAGACTAGTATTTTTCCCTATAGGGTATCTTCGGATTTCAATTAGCTGTCTGTAGCATTTTCTTAAAACAATTTGCTCCTAAGAATCAATCATAGTGGTTTTTCGATTTTTTACTTTTATTTTGCTTGAAATTAAAAGTAAATACTTATTTGAAGGTTACTAAGCTAAATTATATAAATGCTAATTAAGTGTTTAAGCACAGAGTAATTTTATGGAACACCTACAATGCAAATATATATGTACATATAAATACGAGTATATGTAAATATGTATGTATGCACAATCATTGTTTACACTTGACATGCGTTGTCAATTGTTAAAACAACAACACATGTTTTAATTAACGATTTTACTGGATCAAAAGTTTAATTTATTTTTGTTTGGAAAATTTTTTTTTTGCTCATTGAAAATCAAACGCGCACTTTTTGACACAAATTTTGGTGGTATATTGTGACATACACATATACATATACAAGTATATGTACGCCTACATATGTATGTAACTTTACGATTTATCGCTCGATGATTTGTAGCACTATATCAATATCTTTATTTTAGAACATTTTATAAACATTTGTTTATATTAAAACTGAACTTAAAATAAACTTTTACCGAAATATTATCGTAATTTCAATCTTTTCCAACGACATTAACGGTAAAAATATAAAGCAATATTTTAAAATCACTTTATAGTAAAATGAATATCCGTATATTTTTCTTTTAAATGTTATTTTCTTTTCTTTTTATTTTTACTGCTTTTTTAATATTTTCATATTTTTATATTTTTTTTGTTTCTTTTTCTACTGTTTCTTATTCAAACTTTTATTACTTTTTATATCATTCACACAATTATTTTTATACAACCGCAAACAAATTGATGTATGTATGTAAGCAATGTCGTAAAATACATAAAATAAAATTCAAACGTTCTAAACTGACACTCGTAACCAGCGGCGATTTGCAACGACTAACAACTTGTAATGCTATCGAATGAATATTTGATTCAACGCTGCAAATAACGAGTAGTTGTTAGCGATGTGTCGAATAGTCGAGTTCGGTGCGATATCCCTGTTATTCAAATTTATAGTAATTGTGTTTTTACGTTTAAAAAAAAATATTTTCACATAAAATTTTTATAAAAATAAGTAAACGATTTAAATAAAATATTTTTTTATATATGAATAAAGTTGTAGAACAAAATAAAAACGAAAGGCATCCCATAATATTTAAGCTATAACAGTATATACCTAGTGGCTGACCAATTGGAAGTAAATCCTGTATCTGTGTTAGAAAAATATCAACTCCAAGAAAATTATTCAAAAACCTCCTTCTCAATTTCTTCAAAAAAATTTTGGAGTTGATGCGATTTCATCATTAAATTGAAAAATAAACCAAAAAAATATTTCAAAATTTATCTTTCTGGAGAGTAAAAAAAAACAAATAAAAGTTCAATGCAAGGTTAAAACCTCCGGTCCAATAAAAATATATATGTATGTAACTCGTCGGAATGATAGTGATGAAGAAAATCATATACATTTATATATAATATATAAGTCGTAAAAGTCACTACCTGAGTTGAATATCCATTACAATTCGTTTCGAAAAGCAATACACTGGATCCAAAACCATCTAAATATACTGAAAAGAAAACAAGAAAAACGTTAACTTGAACTGCACCGAAGCTATAATACACTTCGAAAATACAAAATATTCCTTACAAAAACTTGATTTTGATCTGTCAGTTTGTATGGCTATATGCTAAAGTTGCCCGCTCTGAACAATGTCTTCAGTGATTGCACCGTTGCTTTGGACAAAAATCCATGTCAAATAAAAAAGTTTTCATATAAGGACTTAATTCCAATCGTTCAGTTTGTATGGCAGCTATATGCTATACTGCTCCGATATCGAATAGCGGTTCCGACAAATGAGCAGCTTCTTTAGAAGGGAAGGGCGTGTGCTAAATTTCAGATCGACATCTCAAAAACTGAGGGACAAGTTCGCTTATATACAGACGAATGGGCGGATGAACAGACAGACGGACATAGCTAAATCGACTCAGCTCGTCATGCTGATCATTTATATATATATTTTATAGGGTCTCCGACGCTTCCTTCTGGGTGTTACAAACTTCGTGGCAAACTTAATATAACTTATGCAGAGTATAATGAATGATGAAATCACTTCAGCTTTTTTGCTTTCACACAGTTTTAGTAGTTCGTATTGATGTTGAATCGCAAAAAAAATGGATTCCTATTAAAAAAAAAATGTCAAGGTCATATCAAGGTCGAACCATGTTAGTAAAAGATTTGAAGAAAAACTTTATGCTCATACGGTATCTTCAATTCTTGCTAGAAATACCGTTAAGGTCAAGGTCAAATCAAGGTTAAAACTTGTTAGAGAAGAAATTTATGTAAGCATAAATGTATAAGCATCATTTTTTATTAGCTTTTCTTTTAATGATCAAAATTACAGTTGGTGCCGCTTCCATTTCCATAACGATCGGGTCTATGTAGTCTGAACATTGATATGACAACCATAGTAATTTGATCAAAATTGTTAAAACAACCGTTAGTCACGCTTCCCGAAAACAAACGTACATCTCCAACGCCAGCACAGCGTGAACGAATTTACATCGATGTGAGGCTTCTGTTCAAAACAATTGCATTTAAAGCGCGAATTCTCATAAATTTACATATTTTTCTAAATGTATGTATGTATGCACTATTTGTGCTTACATATTAAATAAAGTAAGGTGTCTATATGTATGGTTTCTGCGTTTGTAATGTATTCTCTGACGCTTCCATTGGCTTTATATTGCTTTGTCATTGTTGTATTTGTTTGTAATATTATTGTTTGCAATTTTCAAGTATGTGTGCGTGCGTATGTGTCATAGCTGATCACTATGACCGTGAGTGACGTGTACATCGCGTCACCGCTTGGCAACTCGCTCGCTGCCGCTTGCTTGACAGCTGATAAAGCGATCGAAATGCATGTGCGTGTAACTTAGCGAGGCATTTTTTCCACACTTTGGCCTTTATTCTTAATTTATTTTATTATTACAACAACACACACTTAATTCAATGTTTTCTTCGCTTATTTCTCTGAAACTATACTATCATTGTTGATTGTTTGCAATCTCTTATAACAGTTATGAAGTGTTTGGGCAGTTTGAGAAAGCAACCGTCGAAATTAGGGGTCGAAAATAGTGTACCTGGGATTACTATATGTACTACTATATGTATTTATGTGTACACGCGTCTTGCTATTATTTACCGTTTCAAATTTTAAGTATACATGTGAGTACAAATATTTGTATGTATACATGTACTATTTGGACTATGAATTCCCTTATCGGCCTCAAAATTTAAACAAATGATTCATTATCTACGTTTGAAAATCTAAATAGCTCGTCAAGAGTTCTACTTTGTACCCAAAACTACGTATATTTCAGTAAATAAGTTATTATCATGCCCATTTGTACGCTTAACCACTTTTAAGTCTGAATGAAATGACTATTTCCAACGATCGTATTCTCTAAAATACCAGACGTTTCTGAATTTGGAACTTACTATATAATGGGTGTCTTTTTAAGAGTTTTGGAATTCGCTAGAGGAAAACTGGGAACCCAGCTGTCAAAGTAAACATATGTGTTTGGAAATTTATGTTCAGTATACTTAAAAGAGACTTATATATCTTACACTACAGCTTGATTTGCAAACCAAAGGCATTATTGGTTCAACTATTTTTTTAACTGAATTTACCGCAAATTATAACTAATTTTTTATTCCACATGCCAATGCTACTCGTCTAAGTTCTTAATGGTATCAACTGGGCGTGAAACTATTACAATCAAGAAATGTGCATGTCATTTGTCCGTCGAGATCATGATGGTCATATGCCTTAAATTCAATTCGAACACAAAATTCCTTAAAATTACAAAATTCCAAAGCCAAGATTTTTTTGTTTTTTTTTTTTAAATAAAAAGTCAAGAACTTGAAAAACTACCCTTTATACACATTTTACAAATTTTGTATCAAGGCGTTGGTTAGTTATACCCAGTACAGGGTATATTATGTATGCCACGAAATTTGTAACAGCCAGAAAGAAATTTCGGAGACCCTTTAAAGTGTATAATATATATTTGAGCAGTTTGTCTGTATATATGGCACATGAACTAGCTTTTTAGACATCGATCTGAAATTTTTTACACGTCCCTTTCTACCAATAACCTGTTCATTTGTTGGAACCGCCAATATCGGACCACTATAGCATACGCTGCCATACAAACTGATCGATGAAAATCAAGTTGTATGGAGGCAAACAGTTGGCCAGTTACCTTTTCAGATTCAGTTATACATATACATACAAGTATGTATATGATTTGTACCGATAAGCATTGGATGTATATAATATTGATCATTTAATAAACCTAGACAAATATTATATATTAATATATTATGTACTCATAAAAATTCTAATCAGAATCCAAGTTGTTCCGAATCCTTTCGAACGAGTAAGAGTTATTGTTCGATTTTGTTTTTTTTTATGTTGAAGATTCAACGCTTGACAGAGCAGAGCTTGATACTAATTCCGTAGAATCGCTACAGCGGGAAAGAAACTTTTTTTTGTACAAGATAGAAATAAAAAAATAAAAATTTGGATATTTGAATTTTTCAAACGGCTTTGAGGTTATGTGAAAAAAGTTTTAATACAAAAGTTATAGATCTTTTTATTACTTACAACTTTGCTTTATAATTTTTTTCTATAGAACTATAGTTTTGCCGGAAATCGAGTCAAACCTTTTTTAACTCTTAAAAAACCAACCACGCCCCTCCTCTTCCTCTTCCCGGCCTCAGATCGCCCATAAATTATTTTTCCTTTAATTTTTGAAATTTTATCTTTAATTTCCAATGTATTTCACCATGAATTTCTGTTAAAAAAAAACTACAGATTTTACCAGTTCCGAACAATATCTGGAAAATAGCTCTTTCGCCAAATTGTAAAGGTTGTTTGTGATAATTTTTAAGCTCCTGGTACCAACGGCAAGAATTGCCGGAAAAATTGTCACAACCTTCCCCTGTGTTATGCAATTTTTTTTTCAAATATTTCATCCGTTTGACTTTTTAAAGTTTCAACTTAGTTGTTGATAACTCCATGACCGAGCAGAGAAAGCAGCAACCAAATGTAATTGGATTTGGGGCGCCATGCCAGCGTTCACCAAACTATAATTTTGTAATGACCTCTCCATTACCCAGTTCAAATAAAGTTAATAACCCGCAAGCATTCAATATTGTAATTACACAGTTGCAATGCATTTGCTTTTAAAACATGTTTTTCAAGTTTTCAATAAGAATTTTGCACCATGACTCTTTTCCACTTAATTACAGACATGTGAGATAATTCTTATTGCTGCTAAGCAAACACATATGTATATACACATGTACATTAAGGTGGATAAATAAAATGAATGTTTTTTTTTGGCTTGGTACTCTAAAAAATTAGTTGATAGACACCTCTAAGAAAGGCTCTCCAAGTATGAGCTCTTAATTGTAACGGGAAGGTCCTCCACCTAAGGATTTTCAATTTTTTTCTTATTATTATATAGAAAAATTCATATCTTGCTAATTTTAAACTGCGAAGCTCAAAGTCTTGTAGGAAATGTTCTGCGCTGGTCTGTCGAAATGGTCGCGATGTTCATCGTCAAATCAAAGTAAGTAAGTGATTAAAGTAAAATTCATGTTTTTGCATTGACTTTCAAAATTCAAAAGAAAAAGACAAATTTGCCTTAAAATAGTCAAACTTAAACCGTTAATATCTTTTAAACGGTTAGGTTTACGAAAAAACCGTTAGAGACCATTTTATAGAGCATTCAATTTGCTACAAATTCGCTATGAAGCGAGATATTTTTTCTAGTAGTTGGAAGCTAGATACGAATTTTTCTATATAATAATTAGAAAACATAGTTCGCCCGTTTGGCGGAGGACGTTCCCGTTACAATTAGGAGCTCATACTTAGAAAGTCTTTCTTAAAGGTGTCTAACAACCAACTTTTCAGAGTACGAAGCGAAAAAAAAATTTTACTCACCTTAATGTACATGCATATATACAAACATGTTTAATAGCTAAATTACAGCTACAACGATTAATAATTAAGGAGCCTTGGAACATGTCAAAGTAATTGAATATTTAAATCTCGGTTGTTGACTTAAATTGTGGCAGGATATAAAATACATATACATACATATGTACAAACAGATTCCATAACCAACGCATAGTTTGAAAAACTCTAGTTGAGTCTCTAAATTTACAATTATTCAGATATTGAAAAGGATTACCCAACACAGGTTCACTTCTTTAAGTAGGGTTATATTCAATTTTCTACAATTAATATTTGAGAGAAGAAACGAGACTCCGAAATAAATCAGCGTGGCGAGCTAAAGAAGAGCGTGGCAAGCTTAAAAAGTACCCGAAATTTTACCAAAAATATCAACAAAAATATTTATAATTATGATAAAGTTGAAATATTTGAAGTCTGAGTTAGAAAGTTCATTTAGAATTCGAAGATATCCCGAGAAACAACTACAGATTTTTTTTATTTTCTCAAAAGGCACGCGAACATTCGAAGACGCCATAAAATTACTCAATTGCGGCGTTAAGTAATCATTACAATTAGCCACATTACTTAATTACAAGTTTAACATTTTCATAATTTTCAATGTAATTAATTTTGTGCGTCTCAAATAAATCTTTTACACTTTCAATGACTTTTTGATGAATTTCATCCACATATTCCGGTTGGGGGTTATCATTTTGTTGCACTTCGATTGGTTTGCCAACTGTAAGTTTATAAAAATAGCTCAAAGATTATTGAATAATATAGCCATTACATGCAGCACTACTCACCCACTTGTACAATACGACGCTTGAATGGTATCGGAAAGCCACCACGCCCCTTTACTAGTAATATCGATATGCCAAGTAAATATTTTATTATCAATTGCCAATGCAAGGCCCATTTACCATCCCAACGCTCGAAGCTGTCCACCTCACCGAAGGTGAAACATGGAACGATAGCAGCGCTAAAGGTGATAGAAAGGAGTTCTACTTATATACATACATAACTTTTATACATCGTCGAAAGGTCCTCGGTAAGCAGAAAATCATAAAAAAAATACTAATTAATAGCAAACTGCAAACAAATTTTATATATTCTGTATTTATATAATCAAGTCCAACTCTACCAATTTTTACTTGGATTTATCCGAGGTTTTTCTCTTTACCAAACGGGTATTACAACTTACTTTACCAGCTTTTTCGCATTATCAGGACCATTTCGAAAACTCTCTGCTCACAGCATAAATTAACAACTAATGATTCCTACAGGGCTATTTCGAAAATGGACAGCAGTAAAGCAGTAAAGTTTTATGAAAAGGAGTCTGGAAGCTAGCAGATTTTCAGAATTAATGATTGATCGTCTGAAGTTCTATTTAGAGATTTCCTGATCTCTTGGTGTCAGGACCGCACTGAAAGCCGAATGCAGAAGAACCTCCAAACCAAGCTTCCAGAGTTTCTGATGATTCAGTATCGATGTGTGAGGCCTAGGGTTGTCCTGAGGGAACACATTCCTTTTCTATTGTATTAACCAAAACTGGCCACTTTTGGTCTATTGCTTCATCTGAATAGACCAATTGTTGACAGTACAGACCCAAATTAAGAATTTTATAGCACATAGTAGATTATTCCCTGTCAATACCTCCAAACATAAAGCAAAATCTTTTCAACTCTTAGGCCTGGCATGGACACCGTTTGCGCCAGCTCATGATGATTCGGCCACGAATGTTTCCGCTTGTCATAAGTGACCCACTTAGACTTGATCGATTTTATTGCGATTCATCAGCGACTCGCAGATAGAAATTTGGTCCATGAGGTTTTTTTAGGTTAACTCTTGTGGCACCCATACATTGAGCTTCTTTTTACATCCAGCAGTATTTAAATGGTACCAAACGGTGTTTTGTGCAATGTTTATCTCTTGGGCAATCAAAACAGTGCTTACAATAAATCCCGATACGACGATTTCCATAATATTTTTGACAATTAGCCTTCCAGAACGTTCTACATCGTTGAGATCAAAATTATCGGAAGGAAATCGACTAAATCACGGTACCTGGACAATATACTGAGTCAAGCAATCACAAAACTATCGGAAAAGTTTTTTTTATTTCGAAATCTTATACTATTTCGAAAAAATACTTAAGCCATCTATTGGAATAATAATGAATTTCTTTGTACTAGACCTACAATTGTCGAATAAAAAGACCAGGTTATATGTATTAATTATATTTATAACTTCTCTTCTAACATACTTACCCACTTTTTATAGCCACCCGAACAAATCCTTTACGTCTCAAAAATGTCACTTCATATTGGCCAGGACGAGAGTCTAAAGCCTCCTGTGCGCCGCCAACAATAATGAAAACACCGTTAGACGTAAAACCATCACCCTGCCAGCGGCTGGTCAAATAATGCATCAGTGAGTTTTCCGATACCGAAATAAAACCGGAAAGGCGTAAATATTCATGTAAGAATGGCGTCAAAAATGTGGCATTTAAAATCGTCTGCCTCGGTCGAATACCGGGAAATAGTGCTAGCCAATTGTCAATGTCATATGTAATGTTAATGGTGCAGCCATAACTAATCATAAAAGTAAATAAATAAATTAATTAATGAAATTAAAAAGGAAGTTTATACTGATTATGAAAACTTACGTAATAACACCGTGCGGAAAATTCGCGAATACATAATGGCGGTTAGCGGGTAAATCTACAGTTTTCACCAATTCGATTGGAAAATAACGGCGTAGTTGTTTCCAAAGCCAATTACTGCGAAAGAATCTGAAGCTTTAAGAAATAAAGAATTTATTATTCATTTAAGTACGGTAAAAAATCTATGCGGTCGTAACGAAATCTGTAACGCAACAAACTTCCGTCACATTAGTATGGTATATGCATATACTTGTATATTATATATAGAGCGATTCCGTCAAGGATGACATGATGCGAGACTCTCTCATTTTCGCTGATTTTTCTGTTATTCTCTTTCCCTGATTATTAAAATCAGGGAATTTCGAACAGCTGATGTAAAAAAAGGCGGGATACCAGAAATAAACCCGCTAAAAATAGCTAACAAAAGCAGTGCGAAAAGAAATTTCAAGGAACGGCACAAATACTTTTGAATAACGTGCAACTAAATTTAATTTAAAACGTTCATTATAAAACCACGATCTTTTATTATGACTTGTATTGTTTCTTTGTTATAATTTTTTTATTTATATGCTATTTTTTATGTTATATGATTTTTTTAAAATTTTATAATATAAATAAAAGTATATAGGGATGTATATGCGTTATATAGGCCTACTCAGGGACGGAGCACCTAAAAATAATATCGAAATGCAAAATACCCCCAAGTTTTCTTTATAATACCCAATCCATTTTCGTTCGACAGTGGCATGATTGGCAAATGTTATAAAAAATGTGGGTTTTGACAACTCTCTCTCGATTCAAAGAGTCTCGCATCATTTCATTATTGATTCCGTGGGGACTAAACTAATTGGTATAACTTTTTGCATTGCTTGGTACAACATTCAAATAGTTGAAAACCAAAAAGTTATGTAGATAGCTGCCACCCGTGTGAAATTTTTAAAGGCTCAAATCTTTGAAATTTTGAGTTTAAAAATAAGGACACAGAATACACTGAAAAGGTAACAAAAAAACTGTTTGTTAAAACAATGTGGGAGAAGGGTTGCCACATATTTAAACTAGTTTAATGCGATACAGTTGTTATGAAAAACAAATTATTACAAAACAAGTTTCAAATTCAAGAAGTTTAATAGGGTTCGTAATTTTTTAGGAGAGTTGCCATCAGTTTAACTTGTCATTCTGTAAGATTTGTAAGAAAAACAGAATATTACAGTGTGAATATATAATGAAATAATTTTAAGAGGACTTACAGTCTCAAACAAGTTTGTAGGGTTGCCACTTGTTGAATTAATTTTATATGAAATTGATATTAAAATCGAATTTTTACAATAATTTAAGAGTAATATTTATACTCTTGCAACATGTTGCCTATATAGTTTTGTTCACCTAACGGATGTTTGTATTAACTAAAACTAATCGAAATATGTAGATATGGAGATATATGTACATACATATACATATATATGTTATAAATGATCAGTGTGACGAGACGAGTTGACCGTCCGTCCGTCCGTCCATCTGTCTATCTGTCCGTGCAAGCGATAACTAGAGTAAAAGTTAAGTTATCTTAATGAAACTTGCTACATATGTTCCTTGGCACCCACGGGAGGTTGGTATTGCAAATGGGCGGATTCGGACTGCCACACCCCCAAAGCACTATTAAACGATAATTACTATAACTTTCCAAGGTGCTTTTGGCTGATTTTTGAACGATCATGTCGGTCAATCTGTGAGCTCTATTATTGAAATTCGGGGAGAGTATTTTCATTCCCTTATGCCAAAAATAGGTAAAATAGGGTGAATACATCTCTTAGCCCCCATATACCAAATAAAAATATTTTGAACTTATGATTGACTTTATACCGCAACTATCGGTCAATATGTAAGAAATCTTAATGAAATTCCTAAAGAATATTTTTTTATAACAACAGTGTATCTTATTGAGTGTGATTGTATATAATGAATGCAATACTTTCTACTTTTAATTAAAATATATACGAAAATCCCGTATATCAATTTAACTTGCGAATATATAAGTTTCCTTATTAAAGGGAAAAATTTGCCACTTGTGTTTATTTTTCATGAATTAAACTGATAAGAACAACGAATTATTAAGTTATGGGTAACAAATTAAAGTGTGAGAAGGCTTAGAAATGAAACAAAAATTAGGTGGGTTGCCATATGTTTAAAGAAAAAATTAATATAATTAATATGAAAGACGAATTTTTACAATAATTTAACAGTAGTAATTAGACTTTATTAATTTTACTAGAAAATTTTAAGAGATAATATTACTTCACTTATTTAAGGGAAACAACTGCCACTTGTTTTAATATTTCATGTTAGGACTTGAGACGGCTTACAGTTCATTCAAATAACTGGATAAAATAAATTCAATAATTAAAAATATAATTCACTTACCCATTTCCTTTGATGTTCAAAATGAATTTTGCGCTTGATATGTGAATATAAAAAATATAGAGAAGCATCAATATCCTCCAAAAGAAGTTGCCATAAAGCTAAAATAGCTTACTTAAAAAACATTTAATAATAAATAAATAAATACTCACAAGTAAACCAATAGTCAGGATCCAGCAACATGAAAATACGATTGTGATTATCAAGAAATACATCACTGCAGCAAGTGCGCCCATAAATTGCCGAAACCCGTATCCTTGCTCTATTTTGGTCATTTTTTATGAAAGATTTTTGCTTTATACGTAAAATGTACCAACAACTTTTGTGTCACAACTGAAAGTGTTTGTTTCAAACTACCCACCATTGCCTCAAACTCTAAATTCGAAAACAAAGTGCATATTCTATCTACGGTAAAAACTCAAGCTTTTAAGTTAATCGAACCAATTAGTCACATAGCTGCATGCTTATTCTGCAGCTTTTAATACTTTTTTATAAACACAATTTTTATACTAAATAATAGATCAGCCTTTTTACAAACCAATTTACAATTAAAGTCACTTTTAAAAACAAGTAAGGAAAAACTTAATTTAATTATAATATCACACATATTGACCCATATAAACCGTTTAAATTCAGATGAAAAATCGAAAATAACTATACCGGGTATATTTGGATAAGGGAATTTCTGAGAGAATAGTATTTACTTTTGGCATTCAAGTAAAGCATACTCGAGAACATATTTTCACTAAATTTTATTAAGATAACTCACAATTTTACCGATATATTAGACATACAATAACAGTAATCACCATTCACTTCATTCACCCATTTTTGCCACCAAACTATGGTATAACCTGGATTATACGCCCATCTTCAATCGGAAGTACGAAAATCACTATATTAGTTATATGAAGCTAAGGGAAGTATTGACCCAATTTTATCCATTTTTGCAATCTGAATACAACATTAACGAGACAATCTGATCTCTGTATTTCGATAAGCTATCTCGCATATCGCATATTGACCGATATATACGGTATAAAGTCAACCCGAAAGTTTAGTTCGAAATCCTTATATTAGGTATGTGGAGCTACGGGAAGTATTGAGTTTCAATAAGATATCTCGCAGATTGACCGATATATACGGTATAATGTATTTTAAAAATCCTTATTTGAAATATATTGGAGCTAAGGAAGTACTGAACCGTTTTGACCCATTTTCGGCGCAAAGACACATTGTTAACAGAAAAAGACACTATCTGAGTTTCAATAATATACCATATGTAAATATCACACATACTCACCAATTTTTTCCGTGAAAAGTCAGCCATGTTCACTAAGGTCCACATATTCGGTATGTGAGGGTTTGAAAAGATACGGTCTGATTTCGACCAATTTTTTGTTATCTCTAGATGGCATACCTTACGCGCATTATTTGAACAAACATTTATTTTGATTTTTCAATTGGTGGGAAGCAAATTAATATTTTGTCTCTTTTGTATTCTAATTTGTAGCTTATTTATACTTGTAGTACTTTATAATATAAAGGTATTTTGATGGAGTGCCGATAATCCGATTCTGCATCAGATAATAAAAGATCTTCTTTGCCCTAGTAGGAAACGCAGAAACGAGTTCCAACACGGCGACTGAAAATACATTCAAACAATATACTTCATGGTATTAGCTCAATGGTTCTCTCAAACCGGTGCAAGTGGAAATCCGTCAATAATTACTTTACGAGGAAAGGCTGATTTGATTAGATTTAAATGATCATGTTTATTTCAAGTATCGTATGGTCGATCGTTTCAGTTCAGATTTATCAACTCATTTAATACCTCTTTTTCTACGGCGACCTCCGGTGGATATTGGTGAAATTATTTTTATGTCGCATCTGCCGATGCATATAACAATGTTTCGTAAGAAGAGTTTTGAATATTGCGCCAATACGTCATTTAAAATCTGTTAAACATTAGTTATGTTATAATACAGTTCATTTCCGGCTCACCAAAACAAAAATTTGACAGCAGAGTTCTGTTGTGTTATAAAAATTCAGTGCCACGGGTTTTATGTTTATTCACAATAATTTTTTGAAAAAATAAAAAACTCGATCTCTAAAAAATTAATAAAAGAAGTAGAAACCATTTAGTTTAATTTAATCTATGCATTCATAAATATCTGAGTCCTTGTGGAAATATTGTCAATAAATTGAATTTGAATTGGAATCTACAAATTTATCTTTCTACAATCTACTATTGTGCATTGCTTGTGTAAAAGAAAGAAGGAGTGTTTATTTAAACTCGGTAACCCTACGTAAATCCTTCAGTTTTGAATTTAACCAGTCGCTTGTCATTATTTTTGTACTTTTTTCCGCGCCAATTCGAACTAAAATAGTTCCGCAAATTTCTTTTACTTAACAGTTAATCTCTAATTCTCTAAATAATTTTTGTTTTTGTTTAAAAATATTGGTGAACTAAAGCCGTTTATAATGTCAAATTCATTATCCGACCATAGTTCGCTTGGTAGCATGTGTGAAGAAGTACGTCCGTCTTTTCTACGTGCGCGTGATCCATCTGTAGATCGATGTTTTCGACCGCGACCAGATCGACAAGTAAGACTCTTCGATGAAATAAAAGAGGAAGGTCAAACTGAATATAGCAGCGATGCCGACGTTTCATCTTCTTTTGAAGACATATCCGTACCACTAAGTGAAGCGAGCAATGATCTAAGTACAGACACAAATGCTGCTTTAGTATATTTACGTTTGAAACCAGTAACACAAATATCAACATCGTATACAATTTCAACGGCGGGTGATGTGCTTATAACTGGGCCACCCAATGATGCATCATCAACAAGCAATAACAAAAATAAAATGGAGCAGCATTATAGTTTCTCAGCAGTGTTTGATAGTGCTGTAAAACAGGATGAAGTGTATCGTATTTGTATAGCGCCACGCATTGAAAGCCAGACTGACAACTTTACAGTGCTGACATACGGCACTTCGGGTTCGGGCAAAACATTCACGTTGCTGGGTAAGTGAGATTTGTAAGCTTTACTAGCATAAAAAATAAACGGATTTTTATTAACAATAGGTACGCCCAGCAAGCCAGGTATTGTGCCACGCGCCGTAGAGAACATATTTCGTATGAATGCGTCCAATATTTATCCACAACCTGCACTTAAATTAGAGAAAGGTTGTGCCTGCATATTAGATGATGAGGCGCTAGCCCGTGAAGAAAACATGCGTCAGACATTGCTAGAGTCATGCGGCGGACTAAATGCAGACCACGAACTGCTGGAGAAAACGATAAAATCAGAGCATGACTTTCAAACTATAGTGCAGGATGAAGTTTCCGTATTCATTTGGATATCCTTCGTGGAAATATACAATGAATTGGTATTTGATCTGTTAGCACCATCATCACAACAGCCAAAAACCAGTCAGCAAATGGCGCCACCACAACGAAAGGGTTTAAAAATTGTTACAAACGACGGCAAAGTTTTCATACAAGGTATAACCTCAGTGTATGTGAAATCATGTTCGGAAAGCCTGAAATTATTACATTGGGGTTTACAACATGTTTCTTACGCATCCACTTCTATTAATGCTAACTCAAGTCGCTCGCATTGTATATTTTTTATTGACATAATTAAATATTACAGCACCGGTGTGGTTGTGGATGTAAGTCTTTGATTTTCACTATAATTGTTATACTAAAAACTAAATTTTTTGATTTTCAGACTTCGTACAAATTCTGCGATTTAGCTGGTTCTGAACGTTTAAGTAAAACACGTAACATTGGTTCGCGTCTCAACGAAGCTAAAGGTATTAATACGTCGCTTATGACACTCGGTCGCTGTCTGGATGTAGCTAATAACAATAAAAAATTGAAAACCAAGGCCCAGGTGATACCGGTGCGTGAATCTAAATTAACAATGTTATTACAAACTGCCTTGTTAGGCAAAGAGAAGCTCACAATGATTGTGAATGTCACACCTATGGACACATTTTACGAAGAAAATATGAATGTGCTGCGGTTTTCTGCAATTGCTAAGAATATTACATTCAAACAGCCGCCAAAGCCTGTGAATAAGTCACGTTATTCATTTGTCGTTGAAAAGGCTAATTCCGCTGCTGAAGAGATCATATTGTAAGCATGTGGAAATTAGTTTATTTTTAAAATTTTTTTATTTAATTAACATATTTCTTAATATCGCGCACAGCTTACGCAGTGAGGTGGAGCGTTTACAATCGGAAATGCAATATCGTTTACTTGAACAAGAACGGATTTTGCGCAAGGAACTGGTCGAGTCATTTGAGAAGAAATTGGAGGAAAAGGAGAAGGATCACGAGCAAACCTTGAAGCATGAACTACAAATGCAGCAACGTTTGCATGATTTAAAAGTATAAAATATTAACAATTTCAATATTATTTTATTTCTAAGTATATGACTTTTTTTTCCTAATTTTAGATGGCTTCGCTCAAACGACAATATGAAAATAAAATTGAAGATCTGCGCGATCAACTAGAAGAAGAGGAAACAGAAAAGAAGCGTCGTACATTAGAATAACGGTAGCTAAATTAGGATCACTATTTAAATATATTTGTATAGAGTACCATTTGTTATGTTAGTTAAACTTTATTACATTTACTGTATTTGCTTTTAATATTATTAAAATGTAATTTCGTTTAAATATTTTTATACTGGCATTGAGCCAAGTTTCTTAAATATTAAATGGAAGTTGAAATTTTTTCTTAAAATACGGTTTTTAATAAGTAATTAAGTCTCAATACTAATATGCTATGTTTTGCATATTTTTGTTGTTATCGCTGTCATCTACATATTAGTTGTGCTTGTTTTTGTTTTGTCAAAGAAAAATCAAGAAAACGTACTTTGGTTACTCCGAAGTTATAATACCCTTAACAAATAAAAAAAGTTTCGATAAAAGAACTTGACTTTAATCAGTCAGTTTTTTTAACAGCCATATGCCATAGTGGTCCGATCTGAACTATTTCTTCGGATATTGTAGCGTTATCTTAAATAATGTTCGATGCCAAATTTTGTGAAGATATCGTGTCAAATAAAAAATTTTTCATACAAGGACCTGATTTTGATTGATAAATGTGCATGGTAGCTAGATGCTGTAGTGGACCGATCTGAATAATTTCTTTGGAGATCGTACCGTTGCCTTGTAAATAAATTTGTGCCGAATTTCGTGAAGATATCGTGTCAAATAAAAAAGTTTTCTATGCAAGAACATAATTTTGATGGTTCAGTAATAATCATAAATTATTTGCCTCAGTCATCAAGGCATTAGTCTATAAAACACACACATTACAATGTTATATATATTACATTTTATTTACAGCTACAAGCACTGATCTATGCTTGTGGCAAAGCTTGAGGACCTTTCTCTAAGACAGCCTTTATAGTCTTCATCATAGTGGGTATAAGGCCGATATGCCTATCCACACATGCCACCGTACAATATTCGAAATGATGTTGATATTTGGAGAGTTCTGCGTCTCCAGGATTTAACGGTAGCCTCTCTCGAGCGTCTTCGCTGCATTTCTTAAAATTGTATAAGCAAAAAAATGTAAAGGCAAAATATAAATAAATGCAAGTTTGAAAGTCACACCATAACACAATTTTGCAAACGTCCTTGAAACTGTCCCAATTCATGTTGTAAATAGTCCTGAGCTTTAGTTAGCGGTACGGCGCAACCCTCAATGCAAGTCTGCACTGAATCTAAGGTTCCACGTTGGTCGTCACAACATTTAGATGCACACAAATGCATTTCAGACTGGGTTAGACAAAGTGTTCAAGTGAAAATTGTTTAAAAAACAAAAACAAAGCGTTGCTGCATAGGTACCTACCTGCATTTTGCGTAAATGACTTGAATACATTTCGTTGATCATATCGGACACGGCGCGTTCTACGCGTTTACGTTGTTGTTCTATCATTTACGAGTGAATACCCTTATGCGGGAAGTTGAACGATGTATATTTACGGTGCGATTTGTTTGCCTAACACATTAGCTAAAATTAATTTGCACACAATTTGTTAAATTTGAATTTTCGTTGAAATAAAGTATTGCCAAAATAGTTGTTTGACATAAATTCTAAATGCTTTTCTTTATTACTCCACATTTATATTTTTTAACAAACAAAACAATTGTTCCTTATTTACTGTGCAATAAATGTTTCAAAATATAATCGTCTTCAATGATTACACACAGACTTTCATCAATATTTAAGAGTGGCGCTTTTTATGCTGGCAATTAAACTTGAGGTATGGACTCTGGACCTTTCGCCAATACGGATTTTATTGTTTTCATCATAGTAGGTATTAGTCCGACATGCTTGTCTACACACTGTATAGCGCAGCGTTCAAATTGGTCGGTATATTTGGCAATATCAGATTCGGAGGGATTTGGCGGCATTTTCACCTTGACATCATCGTTACATTGCTTAAAAAAGAAATGTTTTGGACAAAATTAGTTTTCTTCAAATGAAGGATAAGTAAGTGATCTGGCTTACCATAACACATCGCTGCAGGCGTCCTTGAAATTCACCCAACTCATGTTGAACGTAATTTTGTGCGCGTGTCAATGGCGCCGAACACCTATCCACACATCTCTGAACATTGTCAATGCTGGAATTCATATCCTGGCAACATTTCGCCGCACACAAATGCATGTCTGTCTACAAATATAGGTATATCGAGGATCACATTAGTTGCAATGTAAACATTTTGTTTGAATGTATGTCACCTGCTCACCTGCATTTTACGTAAATGAGTTTTATCCATATCGTCTACCATCTCTGTAACGGCACGCTCAATACGTTGTCTTTGTTGTTCGATCATAATTAAAATTTATTTAAAAAAATAAGAAAATTACACAATAATTGTTGAAAATTGCAGTTCAGGCGATACGAGTAGAATACCAGAAAACGTGCAGCGATTGCAACAGCTGATAAGAGAAAAAATGGATAAACGTCAAACTTCAGATAACCTTCTAATCAGCTGACATCAGTGTAACCAATGCTGAGTAAATGTAACACACCCAATAAAATTGTAGTATTTCAATCGTTATTATATACAATATAGGTTAACTAGAAGATAATGATATTTTAATAACATAATTTGGCCAAAAAAGTTCGATTGTTCAAGTTGTTGGTTAGAACGTCATTAAATATAATTAATTCAAAGTCTGAAAATTATACATGTATTTATTTTTAACTGGTGCCTCCTATTTAAATGTCATGTATGCAACCCCAACAGCTGTTGTTATGGTCGAATAAGCTTTTGACATAACACTTTATAACCTAAAATAAATTATGCGAATCGCTAAATTTACAATTTTTGAACCAAAAATGTATTCATTGTGCAAAATTACCACAGCAGCCGTTCGCGCTTCACAAATACCAAATTTATTACCACGTCTATCAGGCTTAAACAAACAGCAGGGCCTTCGAAGGTTGTGTACAAACAAGGGTATTACAGAAGACACCCAGAATACCATTGTTGAAAAGGAAACAACAGTGCCGAGTGGTACGAGTTCAAAAAGTGGGTTTGCATTAGCTTTTGAAAAGCACACAGATGCGGCTACTAATAAACCGGAAGAATTTGTTGACGACGAAACGTTTGCTACATTGTTAAGAAAATCAAAGTTCATAGACGTAAATAATCAATGATATTTCTTTTAAATAATATTAAAATACATAATCTAAATATTGTCACATTTTAGCTAGGGGATCCCGATGGCAAGATTGTCAGCGGAAAGATCTTCCACGTCGTTGGGGATGATTTATACATTGATTTTGGCTGGAAGTTTCATTGTGTATGCACACGTCCAGCACGCAATGGCGAGTAAGTATAAAAACATATATCTGGTTTATATAATTTTTCATACACCTCATTTTTAGGGACTATGTACGTGGAGCACGAGTAAGGTTACGCATTAAAGATTTGGAACTGTCGACAAAATTTTTGGGTTCAGAAAAGGATTTGACTATTTTAGAAGCTGACTGCCATTTGCTTGGGCTGTTATCATCTCCAGCTAGACAAAGCACAAAGTCAATAAACGTAAATGAAAAACCAAGTGTATTTGCATAAAATATAGTCATAATCAAATTGGTATACAAATAAACTTTACTACTTAATTAAAAAACTTTTATTACAACACTTAAATGTAATATGACGTCAACTATATATTAAATGGTTTGTTTGATCTATCTTCTTACATTGAAAAACTTCATAGTGATGATTTAACTCCCTGACTGCGTGCAGCTTCAAGCGTGTAACCAATGCACCATTATTAGAGCATTTTTCGAAAAAAACTCTTCGCGCACGACTGTGTACCAACGCCATAGCACACATTAGACACGGTTCTTGGCTTAAATACAAATCATATCCAGTACATAAATATGGACCATATTTTTCTAAGTTATCCACATTTTGAGCAGTATTTTGCTCACTGGCATCACATTTTATTTTACCCCTCGGTAATTCTGCACCTACTTTTATATCCTTAAATCTCTCATCAGTACGTATTAATTCCAAAACCCGTTTGGGTATACCACTTATGACGGAATTCACTTTTATATCATTGTAAATATCTTCGTTGACATTTTGGAATTCATGCGAAACCTCTTGTCGCCAAGCGCCACCATCTTGTGTGCGTGCTACGAAATCTACAAGCATCATGGGACAATGCATTACTGGACTAATTAATGCTCCGCTACTTGCCAAAGCAACAACACCCTTGGTTCGTGGATCAATGCAGATGCCACAAGGTTTGCTATGCTCCAACTCATTTGTAATACCTTCCAACAAATGCATAATTTTTGAATGGAAGTTTCGCTCTTTCTCATTAAATATACTTCCATTGTGGAGTGATTCCATATATTTGTCTGGATGAAATTTGCAAGGCCAATATGTTTGCGCCAGCTCATATTGCCAACGGAGCAGAGACGGTAGAGCAGGAACATCATATTCACGTACGTTTTTACACAAAAGATTGACTACATTATGACTAAGTCCGACAGACTCTAAGTACCGAGATAAGCTTTGACCATTTAAATCATTAACTTGGCACAAAAGAATATTCTGTTGTCGTACACGTTTTAAATGATGCAAGTTCATTCGTTCCAGCGGTAGCATTTTACTTAGTTCCTGCATTACATTCGAAATTAGTCGCTTATTGTCCAATTCACTTAGGTAAACTCTAACACGTGGAACCTCTTTGGAGTATTCATCAGTCAATATGGCAGAGGTATACCACTCGGGATTGTCATTTAATTTCAAACGTTTTATTGGCCGAGAGTTGTCGTCCTCCATAGTAAAACACCGTTTATACAAATATAAATCAACACGAGTTAATTAAAAGAGATAAATATATACAACAGTATGAGCACATATGTATATATATTAAGTTAACTTGTTTTTGTTGCTCTTCCCCACTTTCTAAACAATTATAATCAGCTGTTTAATCAATGTCACTATTAAAATCAAAATAATAAACAAAAAATTATGAACGTATATATTGTTATATATAATATGAGATATACGTTCTCTGTTATGAAGCAGATTTGAAGGCTACTATCGTAAAGCTGAACATTTTTCCCCCAAGTTGCTTCGTGAAACACACCAAATTATCATTAAAAAATTTAAATATGTATTATGTATTCATTAATCATTTAAGTTTGCAATATTTCACATTTTTTTAACAACTCAAACAGAGAACGTATATTATATACTATACCTTCTCTGACTCGAAACAAACCTCCTCCTACTAAATTTTTGTAATAATTTAGAGCACTGGCACCTACTCATCACATGAAAACAAACAAGTCAAAAATCGGATGATAAATAGAGAGAAGAAGCAGTAGAAATAAATGCTACCATCTTTAATGATAAAGTGTATGTTTGTTATTATTATACAATTTCTATTAAAAACTGTATAAAAAGTGTAAAACAGAGTAAATGAATTGATGGGTTAATTTTCAAAACTTATGATTTTTACTTCATATTGACTGGACGCCTCGCAGTTGGTGCTAACTGTGTTATTGTAAAAGCTTCACATATGTAAGAATTTCGACAGTGGCATCACCGACAATCTGGTGATAAAATTTGGCAGCAACAAAGTTGTTGAAGAGCTTCATTTGGTGAAATTAACAAATTGATTGTGAAGAAAGCAAACAACGCAGCAGTTTTGATTTTAATAATCAATATTCATAACATAAAATAGACTTTAAATAACTGAACCAACATCTTGTACAGGTGAATGAACTTGATACAGTTATTTTTCTCGGCAACCACAACCTGCCCTCATCTCGCTTTACAAACTACCGTTTTATCAGTGCACCTAAATTCTTAATAAGTGGGCCTGGTGAACCGGATAACAGTTATTTCTTCTACATACATGTGAAGTGACTAAAAAAGAAGAACGTGCATAACCATTTGATACAACGGTGACGTAGACAAAGCGAAATGGAAATCGGTGAGTAAAAACGCGTATACCGCTAACAAAACTCATATATAATCGATAAACAATTACCGTGCGTCGTCCCACCCTTCACCACCCAACGCCGTGTCAACGACAGTATAGTATCGTGATTCCATACCAAATTCGTCACAGTTATTTTAATGTTGTTCTACCCGCGGCGGAATAATAGAAATAATTTATTTTGTATGTAAAGTGTGGTGATGTTTATTTAAAATATTTATGTGCGTCGTGTTTACACAATATTTTGTTATAAAATGACGTTGCAATTTAAAACAAATATATATTCCACTTACCATAATGTGCCAAACACGACCACCGCCCCGTCGCACAATCTCCTACATCTATTTGTGTCTTGCACTTTCCCAATGTTTACAACGTTCGTGTGTTTGTTTAGATTGATATTGTCGGTACTCACCGGCTGTAGCCATAAAAACGCGCTAGCCGTTCATTCGCTCTCAAAAGTCGCGCCACCATTTACGCCGGGAGCACTAATTGACCTTGGTTTCTTATTGGATGTTGAGGCTCGCGCCATTTCTACGTTAACGTCGTTAGTGCTGCCAGATGTAATACGAAAAATATGTTCTAAATCATGTTACGTTGGGAACAGTGGGTAGTTTTAAAAATACACTTTTGAAATTAAAAAACAAAGTTTAATTAAATAATTGTTTAAATAACGACAGAAATAAATACGCTATTTCGTTGGCAGCTGACTTGCTTTCTTTCATGTTCGAAATTATAAATGCACTGTGAAGCTGTGTTTGATAGTATTTCAAACTATACAATTTCCGAAACTAATAATTTATTTATTTAATATTTTCATTCTTTTGACATTTATGTGCATGTGCTTGCATGTACATATGTATATATATTATATATGTTTGTATATATATGGTACATACTCATGCACATAAGGTTCTGATTATAATATTCTTTGCTGTTGTTTTGTTTTTAAGTAAATAAAAAGCTTGATTAAATTACTGTTTTTTTTTTTTAAATGTTCATATCTATTTGTAAAGATTTTATAGAAAAACATTTAATGATTACTACTAGATGCAAATTAAACAAAAAAACGAATATTTTACTTGTGTTAAACCGAAGGTTTCTGTAATGTCCAACCACCGTTCTATCGGCTTTTTAATATGAGAGTAACTTAAAAAAATGTGTGTGTTATAATAATAATAAATTCCCCAAGCAAGTTTGTTTAATGCCGCTCAGAAACAGACCTTAACCCTTCAGGTTCCCTTTCGTATAAAGGAGACTTAACCTAAGAGGAAACAAGCTATCAAAAGATACGATGGAAAAATCCTATATTCCTATACTAGAACTATAGTAATCTCTACCGGAAATAAATATATATCTAAACAAGAAAAAATGTTAACTTCGGTTGCACCGAAGCTATAATACCCTTCACAGGTACAAAGGTTCCTTACAATAACTTGATTCAGCTCTAATTTCGTGAATCAGCAATAAAAAATAAAATTTTTTTCCAAGCAGGCACTTTACTCCGATCGTTCAGTTTATATGATAGCTGTATGACATAGCGATCCGATCTAAACAATTTTTTCGGAGATTATATTCGTGCCTTAGAAAATAACTCATGCCAAATTTTGTCAAGATACCTCGTCAAATGAAATAGTTTTTCATGCAAGCACTTTACTCCGATCGTTCAGTTTGTGTAGCAGCTATATGCTATAGTCATCGGATCAATACAATTTCTTCGGAGATTCCGTTGTTGCCTTAAATAATAACTCATGCCTAATTTCGTGAAGATAACTCGTCAAATGAAAGAGTTTTCCATACAAGCACTTGATTCCGATCGTTCAGTTTGTATGGCAGCTATATGCTATAGTGGTCCGATATCGGCCATTCCAGCTTCTTGGTGAGAAAAGGGCAGGTGCAAAATTTCAGATCGATAGCTTAAAAACTGAGGGACTAGTTTGCATATATATAGACAGACGGACGGACGCACAGACGGACATGGCTAAATTAACTCAGCTCATCATGCTGATCATTTATATATATATTTTATAGGGTCGCCAACGTTTCCTTCTGGGAGTTACAAACTTCGTGGCAAACTTAATATACCCTGTTCAGGGTATAAATATTATATCAGTTATCCAAAAATTAATGCTTTTTAAATTGAAGTTCTTAAGAGTATCTAGAAAGCGTAGCTAAAATCAAAGTAACGTTTATAATAACTACTTATTTTTTATAACGAAATTTTGAACGAAATGAATTAATTAATTTTTGTAGATTATACCAACATACAAACATATATATATACAAACATACATCGGGATTAATCGCATGATTGAATGCTGTTTAAGTTCATGTTTTTATGAATATGGTCGCGTGTAATCAGTAAATGAACGCATGCCTATGTGTAGTGATCACACCGATTTTATAAGAATCACCTCATCATCGTTTGCGTACGATTGCGCTAGGCGAATTTGCTTAATCTTCACAGCGTCCGACATTGACATTGTTGATGTATCACCATGCTTTTGTTATTCTCTTATTTTGCATCTTGTGCAGCAATAATAAATAATGTTCAATATATACCGACTAATAATTTGCGATTTTGTTATCAATTTTGAAAGCTAGTACAAATGTTCAATAATTGTATGGGTGCACGTTGCTACCGGCTAGAAATTATATAATATTAAATTAAGAAAGTACTATTTGTATGTATAAAGAAGTAGTTTATCTGCTCTGCCGAGGCAATTATCATATTGACATTTAATCTGGCACGCGTATGTGTTTTTCTTTTTGCCTCATCTGTACATACGTACAGGTTATCTACACATGTATATATAAATAATTTTAAGTGCGTGAAATTCGCACAACTGTGTTTTTTTTTTCTTTCTTGTTTTAAATAGCTGAAACAAGTTTTATTTTTTTAAACTATTTATGGTAAATAATTATCACATACTTATGTACATGTATTTGTTCGTAATTCAAGCAGGTGGAGTAATCCTCTTGCATACCCTGTACAGGCTATATTACATTTGCCACGTAGTTTGTAACTCACAGAATGATATGTCGGAGACCTTGTAAAGTATATACATATGTGTGTACATATATATAATGATCAGCGAGCTTGAGTAGATTTAGCCAGGCCTGTCTGTCTGCCCGTCTTATATACGCGAACTAGTCCCTCTGTTTTAGAGATATCGATCTGAAATTTTGCATACGCCCTTTTCTCCCAAAGAAGCTGATCATTTATCGGATTGGTCGAAGTCGGACCGCTATAAAATAGCTGCCATAGAAATTGACGAATCGAAATCAAGTTCATTGTGCGAAACTTTCTTATTTGACAAGATAACTTCACGAAATTGGTATAGCTTATCGATCAATCTAGATAAAGATATTTTTATATTCTTTTATGCTATAAAAAAATGCAGCTGTTAAGAGCATTATAGCTTCAGTGCAGCCGAATTTAACGTTTTTCTTGTTATGTGTTTTAATAAAAGCACCTTTCCACAATAATATTTCAAAATATAGCACTACCACTGTTATTTTTTTTTGTAGCGGCATAACATTATGCAAATAGTCTTTAGAGATGCTGTTGAGATGACAATTCTTAAACAAATAAAAATCCAAATCCAGATCCAAAATGTCCACTAAATGTCGTTAGTAAAAGATTTTGCGGAGAAGCAGGTAGTTGTTTGAAATATAAAATCTTTGTTTTGTGAGTTTTATAAGTTGAATAACCTTTGGAATATTTGTTGTAGATGCTTAAATAAGTAGTATAACGTGCTTTACAATAATAAATTTGTAAAACGCTCAATGTATGTGCCTGCATATGTATGTGTGTGTGTGTTGTGTATACATGTGCAGAGTGTAGTTTAGCACTATTCAAAAACTCAAAACTAATCAGGTGTCACTCATTTCACAACAAATAATACATATGTACATATGTAAATGAAGAATTTTTTTTATTAATGCATTGATTTTAAGTATAATTGCAAAAGGTCTTTTTATTTCAACAAACGTCAAACATTAAAAAGTATTTACATACATATTCATGTGATAAGCAGCTAGTCGCACGCGTTCTGATTGCTTCCTCCGAAGCAAGCGCATGCTTTCGTGTATATAAAGAAGTATTGTATATAATAATAAAAGTGTATGTATGAGGTATAGACCGTGCTCCTTCATAAATATGCACCTGTACATGTGCTTACGAGTATGTCTGTATGAATATGTCTCTAAGCGATCGGCAACTAAACAGTAGCTTAGACGGCCGCTTGGCACGCACCGCAACCTAGCTCAGCTCAACACATCACAGCGCAGCGCCGCGCCACACTCAAGGCGGCAATCCAATTCAATCCAATTCCATTTGCCAACAGTAGGTCAAGCGTATGTGATAACATTGCTGAATGGTTGATTTCAAGTTTCAGTTACCGCACGACCGCCGACCACTCAAGAAGTTCACTAAAATTTTCGTGTGCATACCGTATAAACAAAACGCATACACACATATATATATATATATATATGTATATGTATATACAGCCAAGCTAATCGTACTATAAGTGATCGTGTATGGGAAATGTGCTTTCATTGAGGAATAGTCGGCTTTTAAAAACGCTGCGAGTTTTGCTAAATTGGAAATGTGCGTATTTACTGCTTTTTGAGTGTTATTTTGGCATGAAAATATTATACATAGATAATAACTGCATATCGATATAAAATTTATTCAATAATTCAGTGAAATATTTGCGCCAAATTCAGTGACAACTAAGGTTAAAAATAGTAAATACAATACAAACGCTTTAATTCAAATGCATATAAGTTAAAAAGCTTGGTGCTATACGAATTAATTGCGAAATATACTATGATTATATGGTATATGTAAATATAATATTTTTGTGTTAATAATGTATGAGTGTTAATTAGAGGATGTTCTAAGAAACCCTGCGAATGTACTTATGTTTGTATGTGTGTCTCTAACTGTTTCGAAGACCTGCATTCATATCCGGCCAAGGACTATTAGCAAATCATTTGTTGAAAGTTTTTGAGCTGTTGAAACTATAATAATAATAATAACGTTAATTATATAAATAACCCTTCGAAAATATTTCTTTTGAGTAAATGGTTGAATGTTGTGTCGAGGCCTTCAGGTTATTTTTAACAAAAAGCATGTAGTTTCTTAAATGCAAGTGATGAAACGATGCATAAAATAAATTAATAATTGAAACAAAATATTAGAAATAATAAAAAAGTGTAAAAATTTTAAAATTCCATAAAAAAATTCCAAATATTAATTTTTGATATTTTATCCTGAACAGGGTTTATTAAGTTTACCACAAAGTTTGTAAGACGCAGAAGGAAACATCTGATGCACTATAAAGTATATACATAGCTAGCATATAAAGTATATACATAGCTAGTAATCAGTTTGGTGAGCTAAGTCGATTTAGCCATTTCCGTCTGTCTGTTCGAACTAGTTCCTCAGTTTAAAAAATATATATCGGAAATTTTGCACACGCTCTTTTTTCTCCAAGAAGCTACTTATTTGTCGGAAACGCCGATATCGGACCACTATAAGATATAGCTGCCGTACAAATTGATCGATCAACATCAAAATAAATCTATGGAAAGCTTTTTATTTGACTAAATAACTTCACGAAATTTGACATAAATTATTGTACAAGATAACGTTCCAATTTCCAAAAAAAACAATCGGTCTACTATAGCATACAGATGCCATCGATACAATTAAGAAGGATCTTGTAAATAGCTTCGGTGTAGCTAAAGTTAACGTTTTCTTTTGTTTAATTAAAATATATAATTTTAAACTTAATTTTATTTAAAATATCAGTTTTAATACAGTAGTGTTTAAAAAATTACAGTTTTTGCGTCCAAATTACAAACTAATAATTATAACTTGACAAACATCGAAATCTTATTACGTTGATTTGCAAAAAAGTTACTTAAAGTGTAGTGTTTAAATTAGCAGAACACAAATAATTATATATTCTCTTTAACAATACAACGCACCATCATATTGTTCAATATATATATTTTTTTTTGTATTTATATTTAATATCAATATAATATTAAAATATTAATAAAATTGTTTAAAAATTGATTTGTACCTTATTAAAGATTTAGTTAATTAAATATTATTTTAAAACTTTCTAAAATAAAAACACAATAAATGTGCATTACATTTGAATATAAAAATGTAAAGTCACTGTATAACATGTACATCTAGATTTAGACGTGTGTTTGAGTTCACGTTTCTATTACACGTGTGTTCTTATTTGTATGCAGATCACCGTTAAGATTTGTACGTTGCATAACAAAATTCCAACTTTCTCATTATTGTTTTTTGTCGTATAATTAATTTTATTGCTTTGTATATAAACCGTCGCAACAACCAGGATATATTTCCGACTTTAATGATAGATATACATACATACATATGTCCATATGTATAGAGATATTTTTTTTACATTATAATCATCTCTTAAAGTATTATCTATCCACTTCTTTTTAAAGATGATCTTTGAAATTTTTTTTAATTTCTTTAATTTTTAGGCTCACGCAAACCACACAACTCGGTGCAACCCGCCAAGAACCATTAAAGCTTAAACGCCTCAACTTAAAAACAAAATTGACTGTTATTTTTCCGTATTATTAAAAGATAATAATAATAGTTTTTACGCGTATAAAGTCGTGTATATATGTATATTTGGATGCACTTGCATGTTTATATGCACTGATGTAACGTATGATCGTTTTATAATAATGTTTGTATTATATACCTTAATACAGAAATATAATATGTGCATACATACATACATACATACATACAATAATGAATAATTACATATAATGCAATAATGAGTATTTACATATGTACGTATATGTATTTATATTTACATGTATGTATGTATAGAGAACCATATATTCCAGTAACCATACAGTGCAGTAGCCATCGATTACTTGTTCCAAATCACTCATACGCCCTGTCTCACCGTTTTACGTCAATTCTTTGCGCCGTTAGATTGTAAGACATTTACCATTTTTAATAACTATTTTTAATTATTACAATTCACGTAAAAATTTTAAATTATTTAAAATAAATTTTAGTTACGGCGTTCGAAATTATTTGTGGATTATATCTTCTTAATACAATGTTTTTATTTCCATGCTTTTTCAAGACTCCGCTGAAATTCTTACTCTAAATTACATGCACTATTTGAATTCAATTAATTTAAAATTAAAAAAAAACTATTTTATAAAATACAGTAGAGGCAGTGATAACAATTAGATTTTGATACTATCGGCTTATCACTAAAAATTTGAAGGGTACGCCAATGTTAATTTTAAATAGAAAAAATGCAATTCGATTTGTGATAAGCATTTGATTTCATTCAATATAATGGTAAATTAAAATTGATTTATTTTTATGACCATATACATACATACATACATACATAAATATGTATTATATTTTTGTATTATGAAGAGAACAGATTTTAAATGCATTTATTGATTTTTATTTCTTATCATAAGCTAGTAATTTTACTAGTTTAAAGCGGCTAAGCAGTTAAGATTTCATTTTAAAAATGTAACAGCTGTAGTATTTATCAATTTCATTTTTAAAATACCTTCGATCTTTACAACAGAAAAAATTGCTTTCTAATTATACATAAATATTTTTGCATTATTAAAGAAAAATGTATGGTATTTTTGTATCATTAATTAAATTAACAATAATTAAATAAGTTGACTGACACTCGTTCCATTAAAAAAGAGAAAAAAACACATATTTTTACTTAAATTTACTTATACTATTCTATTTATAAGCACAAAGCAAGCGTTCATTAGCTTAAAATTGCTACAATCTTCTTTTTTTTTAAATAATATAATACAAAATGATGTAGACATTGACCTGGCCTGGTAGTCAAAAAACGTAAAAAGAAATACATGCGCGTATATACACATATAAATATGTATATATGTATGTGTGTGTGACTTCTCTTGCAATCATTATGACCGTTGGACACCGCATTACCTTTAACTTAGTTCAGTGTGATGTCTTTATTGTTGCTTAACTACTTGTCCGTCCGCTTCTCTGCTTGAATACATTAACATATATTCAACATTTCGTTTTTCGTAATGTTGTCAACTTCTTTTTTTCTCTCCAAACTTATGTGTTTGAATTTTATAGGTGTTTACATTAGAGATGTCAATTTTTTTTTAAATTTTTTGCTTAACTTCATTTATTTTTTATTAAATATTTGAGTTCTTATAGTTTTTATCATATTTTTTACATATTGACAACTATAATTGTATTTATCTGCAATCTGAATGTCTTAGAAAAGATAGAAATGTATCATTATTATTATTTTTCTTACTGATTTCTTACATTTTTATATCACATGCGCCGAAATGTAGGCAACGTTTCTTATGCATTGATGGTGCCGTCGCCCTATTACCTGACAACATTATCAACCACTCAACTCGCCTTCTTGTTTACTTTTGTACAATAATCGAAGGGTTTATCTTTTCATCTGGGACTAATAACTCCTTTATTTTATTGCTTAAAAAATTACCACAAAATTAAATCTCTCGAATTTTTGAACATCTTTAATTCATGTGTGTATGTAGTTATGATATCGTTACATACTTGTATATTAATTTTGCCACGAAATTTATAACATCTAGAAGGAGTTATCGGAGACCCTATAAAGTACATACATATATACATATAAATGATCAGCGTGATGAGCTCGGTCGATTAAGCCATATCCGTTTGTCTGTCTGTCCGTTCATCTGTATATACACGAACTAGTCCCTCAGTTGAGATACCGATTTTCATTTCCTCTGCAAGAAGCTACTCATTTATCGGAACGGTCGATATCGGACCACTATAGCATATAACTGCCATACAAACTGATCGATCGAAATCAAATTATTGTATGGAAAAATTTTTGACTGACAAGATATCTTTACGAAAGTTGGCATAAATTATTTTTCAAGGCAACGTTACAATCTGCGCACATATACATAGTTATGTAATTCAGATCGGACCACTATATCATACACATACAAGTACATAGTTGCCAAACAAACTAATCAAGATAAAGATCTTCATAACAGATCGTTTTTTCCTATTAAGAAATATTGTTTCGAATTGAACGTTGTTTATATCAAACAGCCTGGCTAGAAAAACCAGCAAAACGTATTCCGTTTGTTGCAAACCTTTGGCCGTTTACTTTTGCGTCTTTAGTTTTACATAAAGTTGCAATAAGAAATGCAGCTGTGAAGCGTTCGGTGCACCCGAAGTTAACGTTTTTGTTTTGTTTTGTTTTGCTTCCGCACTTTAAACCTTTTCTCTTTCCCATCATTAAATGTATATTTGCTTACTTTTTTGCTTGGCTCTTAGCAACGTTAAGCGAAGAAAATGTAATTAAGCAGAAACTTTTATAAAAAAACATGTATGTATATATATATATATTTCACCTTTACATGTATTATGCATTCACCCTTTACTGTAATTTGCGTTATTCTTTGTCGCTATTAGCTATTTTTCCTTATTATTTGTCCATTAAATCGCATTTCCAATGCACACAAATAAGAGGAAGAAAACATTGTACGCAACGCCAACAAATAAATATTTAATACTTATTGAAAACATGGACTAATACAGCCATAATTTACCTTCCTCCTCTGATTTTAGCTATGAACGCTTAGAGACTAAATGCATATGCACTTAATTCAAGTATGCATATACATACATACGCATTTTGTATAGTGTTGTAAGCACTTGAGGCTCCAAACGTTGCTAACAATTGCGCCGCATGCACCAGCTCAACGCCTCGCTCGCTTTTATTTACCGCAATTCGTCATACAACATCCACCGAACGTTTCAACGCTCACGCCATTCAAACGTTATTAACACAAAAAAAAAAAACAAAAATAAATATAAGTAAAATAGAAATAAACAAAATCTACTAACAACAACAAGTGTGAACGTAACGTGCGTAAACGTAAACGAAAGCGAAAATAAAGAAAAAAGAAAATTTCAATATTCGAAACACAGGCTCACGCACAACTTGCTGTGGCAACATACTCAAATATTCACCTTATTCGATGCTCATCATCATCATAATACTGACAGCAATATGTCTCGCCATCACAATTGTTTTGTCAGCGATTTCGCGCTCGGACAACGCTAATCGTAGTAATCAAGTCGCCATATATGGCGAGCAGCTTAGCATAAAAAGTACCTATATACATAATTGTACATATTGTAATGACATATATACATATCTCAGCGCAAGTACAATTGAAATTATTTTTATTTTTTCCTGATCTCACTTTACAGATAACAAAACATCGGGTGAGCCGCCAAAAGAACCGTCGTCAATCAGCAGCAACAACCACAGTGATTGTGTGAACCGCATTAAGAAAGTACAATTTTCGAATGAGAATATCACAATAGAGAATAATCATAACGACTTTGCTGCGAGCGGTCAACTACACCACAAGCATTGTAATAACATTGAATTGAGTAGTAATAATAGTGATAGTAGCAATAGCGAAATCAGCATGAGCAACGATACATCTACCGAGCGTCCCAGCTTTTTGGTAAGTTTCTTGAGATGACATTTAAAAAGCTGAATACTTTAAAGTATTTACTCTTAAGTACCCACAAAGCAGCAACGTTTATAGGCAGCATACATTTTTTTAAAGACTTCTCTGTGCTGTGTGGCAGGACTTTGAAATTACGTTGGAAACGGACTACTAATCCAACTTTGAAAGATCGTAATTCTCGTAAGCACTTCGTTGATGCTCTACGCGACAAATGTTAGCTGAAAGGGTAGATCCATAAGGCAATAGATACTGCAGAGAAGTAAAAGGTCTAAGAAAGCAAATGCTATACATACGCTCGGAAAATTGCAAACGTTTCATGGATCTTATTAAATGTTGCTCACAATTTATCTGTCTTGCCAAAAGTAATTACGATCTGTTATGAAACGACTAGGATTTTTTTTTTATAAATTTGCATTTCGAGCCTTTATTATTGTTTTTGTAGTTATAGAAAACATTTGTAAACGCATCTGAGAAATGTTATCGGATTGACAATGCTTGGATGGATTAA
Organism: Bactrocera oleae; assembly: GCF_042242935.1. Classification (NCBI taxonomy): domain Eukaryota; kingdom Metazoa; phylum Arthropoda; class Insecta; order Diptera; family Tephritidae; genus Bactrocera; species Bactrocera oleae. The sequence continues at coordinate 51,656,178 of NC_091538.1, read as the reverse complement.
AATTTGGTTCGGTTCCGGTTGTGTAGACCTCACTCTCGTGGAAACTATTCACAGACAGTCCCGACGATTAAATATACAATGTTCTGTGTATCTGTCCAGCGCTTACAAAATGAAGGCTTTGATTTATTTATTTGACGCCGTCAATTTTCTGCTGATATCGTCGTAGTCCCATGGACTATTACTAAATAGTTTTTATGAAGCTTCGCATAAAATTTCTCCACAACAGTTAAGTCTACACAACCGAGTACGTATGTTTTTATACTCTCGCAACCTGTTGCTACAGAGTATAATAGTTTTGTTCACCTAACGGTTGTTTGTATCACCTAAAACTAAACGAGTTAGATATAGGGTTATGTATATATACCTACATGTAAATGATCAGGATGAAGAGACGAGTTGAAATCCGGGTGACTGTCTGTCCGTCCGTCCGTCTGTCCGTCCGTGCAAGCTCTAACTTGAGTAAAAATTTAGATATCTTTATGAAACTTGGTAGACATGTTTCTTGGTATCGTGAGACGGTTGGTATTGCAGATGGGCGTAATCGGACCACTGCCACGCCCACAAAACGCCATTAAAAAAAACAAATAAATCGCCCTAACTAAGCTCCGCAATAAGATACAAGACTGTTATTTGATACACAGGATCACATAAGGGAGGGGCATATGCAGTTAAAAAAATTTTTTTAAAGTGGGCGTGGTCCCGCCTCTAATAGGTTTAATGTGCATATCTCCTAAACTGCTAATGCTATAATAACAAAATTCACTGGAAGCAAATGTTTTTAGCACTTCTATTGACGGTGTGAAAATAGTTGAAATCGGGTGGCAACTCCGCCCACTACCCATTTAACGGTACTGTTAAAAACTACTAAAAGCGCGATAAATCAAGCACTAAACACGCCAGAGACAGTAAATTTTATCTCTGGGATGGTATGAGATGACTTTATAGGAACCACGTTCAAAATTAGACAGTGGGCGTGGCACAGCCCACCTTTAGGTGAAAACCCATATCTCGAGATCTGCTTAACCAATTTCAACAAAATTCGGTACATAACGTTATTTTCATATTTCTATGTTATAGTGCGAAAATGGGCGAAATCGGACTACAACCACGCCTATTTCCCATATAACACCATTTTAAATTCCATCTGATTCTTTCACTTTCCACTATGCATATCAAGCAACAATGATTATATCGGGGTAAAACTGAATATTTTGCGTGAATAATACGTTTAAAATATGCCACCTTGTGACCAAAAATTGTCTAAATCGAACCAAAACTGTTCAAGCCCGTAAGTACTAAATATGTGGACCCCAGTGCCTATAGTTGACCTTCTACCGAAAATATCAGCCAATCCACAAAGAAATCTCAAACGAGTATACCATTTGACTTTGCGAGAGTATAAAATGTTCGATTACATCCGAACTTAGCCCTTCCTTACTTGTTTAGATTAATATGCTTATGTTCCTTTAACTTTGGATCACACTGTCTACGAATACGCTTATATTTGCTTTTGCTTTATGCATAAAGAATTAGTAAATTATGCTTAATTAAACATCAACACTTGGGAATATTTTAATTTGGACACAATTCAACTGCATACGACATACTTACATATATGTATTTGTACTGTTGCTGTAAGCGACAGGGCGTATAAGGAACGAAGTTCAATCGCAACGATAATGACTTGTGAATACACTAACCTAGGTACACTTTGGAAAAATTGTTGCAATAAAAACAAGAACAAAGTACATATTTTAAAGTCTGTTCTACTCGTTATTTACCATTTTAATATTTCATTGCATTTCAATTTAATATGAATTCCAAATATGATAATATATTTTTCAAAAAAAGTTTAATATAACGAAAACTTCCAGTTAATAAATAAAGAAATTCAAAATTAATTTAAAAATTCCCTGTGATATTTTTTTGGCAAATTAAAATTTTCAACAAAAAAAATTTCTTACATAAGGTTTTTTTTTGGTTTTATGATTTAAACAAAACCCTGGCCGAAATATTGTGATGATGTGCTTGTAATACTAACAAGTATTATTTTTAATTTTGAGCGAAATCACATACACATCTTCAATCTTAACAGTTTAAATAACCTTTGTGTCATTTTAGTTATTATTGGTTTGATATAAATTTTTTTTTATTTGAAAACAAAAAAATTCACTACCTTTTTTTAATTTTCGCCAAAAAATGCACATGTCGCTTTGTTTGTAATGACTTTAAGAACCTCTGCGTAAATTTTGTTAATTTTACTTCTGATATTTACTCACTAGCTTATTTCTTGTTATAGGTTGGAGACGAAGTCGAAGCCAATGGACATGATGAAGTCAGCGAAGCTGGCGATGAATTCCCACAAAAAATGCAAAATGAAATTCGTCCACAAATTGATTTGATGGAGCGTCGCAAACGTTTGAGGTACACATAAATAAATATATATTATTATTTTTTATATGCATTTTTTATTTAAAAGAAACCTACCTCAAACACTTGAGAGCTCAACTAACTCGAAAACTCGCGAAAGAAATGCACTTGTCCTCTTAAATATTTGTAAAATTTTATTTATTTTTGTAAGGCGTTTGAAAAAAAAGCTACTTTAGTTGAAATCAAATATTTCCAAATGACAATATTTATCGTCAAATAGTGAATAAGTAAATATTAAAGTTTTTGAATTAAAAATTCATTGGAGAGAATTTTGTATTATGCTTGCATTGTAAGACTCACCTTAGATATACAATATATATTTTTTGTTCGCTTCTAATAACATTCAATGTTTCAAAATATTCTCATTGATTTAAACACTTTGTTGTAAAGTAGCTATAATATTTAACAAATAATTATACTTAAAGTATATTCAACTCTCAAGTTAACCATTTGAACACTTATTTGCAAAGAAAATTAGCAAGAAGAAATGCAAATGTTTTGATTACTCCAATAGTACATAAACAGCAGTTATGTAAATTTGTAGACGTGAAATCAATTCCGTTTTTGATAACAAAGTAGTAATTATGAGAAATCACTGTTCATTTAACAGTTACTGAGCGGTAGGGTTAAATACATACATACTCGTTGGACCTTAACCGGATCAAATTCACATACTGTCAGCTGCTCAGCATTCTACAAATATATTTATATACTTTATGTCCCTACAACAATAACACCAACTATTTACATATAATAAATTTTTGTCTAATTAGGAGCTTTTTAAATATTATATATAGAAAATATTATAAACAGCACATACTGACAGTACAGCTTGTTCTAAAACGTGTCGTTTGGTTTTATGCCACTATAAACCTGACAATTGTTACGATACGTTTGGCACAAAGCTTGCTTGATCTCTTTATGATATTTTTATACCCTGAATAGCGCAGATTAAGTTTTCAAAGAAGTTTGTTGAGTGGATTTAGCCATGTCCGCCTACTTATCTGTCGCTATATACGTCTACTAAGGGATAAGCCGTTTTTACACTCTCACAACATGTTGCGTGTAGTTTTGTTCACCTAACGGTTGTTTGTATCACCTAAAACGAATCGAGTTAGATATAGGGTCCGAAATCCGGGTGACTGTCTGTCTATCCGTCCGTCTGTGCAAACTGTAACTTGGTACCGTAAGACGGTTGGTATTGCAGATGGGCGTAATCGGACCACTGCCACACCCACAAAACGTCATTAATCCAAAACAAATAAATTGCCGTAACTAAGCTCCACAATAAGAAACAAGACTTTTATTTGGTATACAGGATCACGTTAGGGAGGGGCACACGAAAATATCGGTCAATATGGAAGATATATAATTGAAATTTTATTCATTGTCAAAAAACGATTTCATAGTCCCCAATACAGTTGTAGTGCATTCTTTATAAAATCAATTATAAGCGTATACAACAAAACACAAGAACGATTTCTCATAATTTCAGTAAATATAGTTTACAAATTGCTCTAAATAATTTCGCTGTGAATGTAAATAACTGAGGCAACAGTTCTTACTTCTAATTATTAAAATATATAAAGAAATCTCAAACGAGTATACCATTTGACTTTGAGAGTATAAAATGCTCGGCTACATCCGAACTTAGCCGTTCCTTACTTGTTGACATATCGGTTTGAAATTTTGCAGATTTTCGCCCCAAGAAGCGTCTCATTTATTGGAACCGCCGATATCAGGTCGCTATAGCATATAGCTGCCATACAAACTGACCGATCAAAATCAAGTTCTTGTATGAAAAATTTTATTTGACAAGATATCTACACGAAATTTGGCATAGGTTATTGCCCAAGACAACACTACAATCTTCAAAAAAAAATGTTCATATCGGACCATTATAGCATATAGTTGCCACACAAATTGACTGATCAAAATCAAGATAAAGATATGTTTATACATTTTTAATCAATAAGCAATACACCTGTGAAGGAAGGGTATTATAGCTTCGCCGCAGCCGAAGTTAACGTTTTTTTTTTTTTTTTTTTTTTTTTTTTTGTTGTTTTTACTTATATTATTTGTCACTTATATTTTCGCACATACTGACGCTGCTACACTATATTTCATTATTTATAATAAATATATCTCCAAATGATCCTCTCTTTAACCACATGGTTGTAGGTACAATAATTAAATGATTATATGACGATAATCTATTGCAAGCACTGTAGAAAAATGATAACAAATTATTCGCACAGTTGTAACCTAACAATATATAATATAAATACTTCCTACTTATTTATGTGAGCATAAAGTATTCTCTGAGAGCTCAATAATACACCATACACAAGAGATTATGCCGGCACAACCCACAGGCAGTGGTGAGTGGCTATGCGGGCGCAATCTCTACGCCGTCAAAAAAGAAACAGTACAGCGGGAGCATTTAATTCGCACTGTATTCCTTTTACCCCACCGGCGATTGTCAATTTTTATTTTGGTTGTCAATATCATTTTTGCTGTCATTTTATTTGTTGTGCTATTACGCGAAAATAAAGTAAATTCTCTAAATAGTTATATGTAATGTGTGCAATGTAAATTAATGAATGAAACGGGCGAGACATAAATATGCGATGGATATGTTTAGCGACTGGTTTGTTGCGGCCCATATCAAAGCTGAGCAGCTACAGGTGACTACGGCAAAATGCTTTTCAACGTTTAATCGTTATTTAAGTGCGTACATATGTATGTTTGTAAAGATGTATATATGTATGTTTGCAAGCGTGAGCACCACAGCTGATTGGGGCTGCCACCAGCTATTTGCGTAAATAATGAAAACTTGATGTGTGTACATACATACATACAAACGTATGGCAGTGAGAATTTTTGCTGAAACGTGCACATATCGTACACGCTTGAATCGTATGTTTACCCATATTTGAATTTAACGAAATTATACACCAGTAACGGCGGCAACGATGTCAGTTACATTTAGAACGTCGTGTCGTGTGGTTTATTAACGTGTATTGACAGTTACCGCTGTGTAAAAAAAGAAAGCCACCTTATAGTATATAATTTTGTTTAATTGTGCGTTCCTCGTTATCAAGGATATTTTCTGTGTACCGGCATATACATATATGTATGTGGTGCGTTTGAAAGTCGAAAAAATTGAGTCGTTCGTTTTGCCGGATTCCTATGCACGCATATAACATTTATGTTAGTGGCGTTTTTAAAGTGGTTATTTGAAATGATGAAACCAAGCACTAGACGTTTCACGATCGGTGAACCCGCCGATGAGGACTCAGCTATACCAGAGCTATCTGTACGTTCCAATGCATCAACTCCCATCATTGTTGTGGATGATCACACTAGTGATGCAGCTAAACATGCAACGTCCGACAGTCAGTTGGAAAAAAGCTTTTGCGCCAATTGCAACAACAACAATAATGTTGTGAATTTTAGACGTAATTCGTCGCAATTAAATTTATCCTCTACGCAAAAAACGGATTTATCATTACTATCGCCCGCACAGGCGCAAAGGACTTTAAAGTAATCCTTACATATATGCATTTAAGTATATAAACATATATATATTAAAATAAACTATTACTCACTAATTGCTTGCGTGTGCTTTTAAAAATTGCACACGTAATACATACATATGTACATATACCAAATATGTTATATATACTATAGGTATATGTACCTATTCACCTCATATGTATTAATTCGAATGTGGCACTGTGTATTGTAAATTAAAAAATATAAAGATTAAAATAATTTATGAATTATTAAAAGCAATGAAGTACTCTTAAGTAGTCGCAAAAATGACAGTTGAACAAAGTTTTAAGGTAGTGTGCATTTATTTGCTGAAAAAAAATAATAGTGTGAAAATGTTTAATTTCGCAGACATTACTTTTTAAAAGTTTTGCTTAAAATTACTAATTGAACTAGTCTTTGTATCATTCCTTATTACTGGAAAATTTTTTTTTTTTTTAATTTAACTTTTCTAAAAATTAGTAATAGTAAAATATTTTTTTCCATTTTATAGTCAACAAAATATTGCGTTTCGTGGTTTTTGTTCACTGCTTCAACAGAAATTTATTTATATTTAAAATTGCGGTTTTAGAATGTTGCTGAAATGAAGATAATTCTTTATTTAGTGCACAAGTTAACAATAACAGCTATTTTTTTTTAGTTTTTAAAAAAAATTTTAGTTTAAAGTTTTAAAGTGTTATACTGGCAGCACATTTTACACATTAAATTTAGTTGCAAAAATTTTTACGGTTTTTTATAGACATTTTTTAAATAACTCGTAATTTTTTTTAAGTAAATAACTAATTTTTAATGCTTATTTTCACTTAAAACTAATAATTTTTTTGTGCAACTTTTAACTTCGAGTTTTTTTTTTTAATTCTGAATTTATTATAAATGTTGTAGCGGCAGAATTATGCCGAGTTGATAATCCTTGTCTAGATAAAAATCCGGCTCCGTTCCGGTTACGTAGACCCGACTGTCGTGTGAACGGAAACTTGTCAGTCACTTCAACTATCAAGTTAGGATCTATTAATGCCTTAACTAGCCCATTACTAACTATGCCTTATCACTGATAAAACTATTACATTTTATCGTTATGTGATAAATGAAGTTAACAAACGTTAAAAGAGTGACAATGATGGAGAGAAGAGAGAGATGACATAGAGCCAGAAACAATATTTTTTAATCTGATTACTAGTGTTTTAATGTTTTTAGGTTCAATATATTTTAAAATAATTTATTTTTTGAATTGAAATTAATTATTTTTTGAATATAAAAAAAATTGTTAAAATCAATTTTAAATATCTTTGAAATGAAAATATATTTTTTAATTAGATTGCTTGTAAAACCGACTGTAATTTTTTTTTATTTTGAGCTTCATTTATTGAAAAAAAACTTTATTTTATGAATTATAATTTAAAAATATATATAATATATATATGTACAAACATATGGTATATATGTACAAACATATGGTATATATGTACATATGGATATGAATTAAAAAAATGTGTAACAAACTAAAAATATCTTTGAAGGGGAAATAGTTGTAAAAACTTTTTTAAAAAATATGTTTCTAACTCTTTTGCTCAACGCGCTTTGGCGATTTATGAAGGTATTTTTGATCAATTCTTGGCAACACAAAAAACCTGCGTTTCTGGCAAAAACTATTGAATCAGTCACTCTTAACCTAACATTGCCTAACATGTACAAAACTAATGACAATTTTTTTTTTAATATGTTTTTATAAAATTGAAACTGAATTCTAAATTATTATATTTTTAATCAAAATTTGCTTACCATCATGACACTGTCGCTGTCGCTTGCCATTTACGCCGGAAGACATTGATGACCAACCGCTGATTATGAAGCCTCTATCACATTGCCTTATTTGTTTTAAATTTTTTGTTGTGTTTTTTTTTTTGGTAGCATACATAATTTTGACAACAAAGTTAAGTTGACGGCGAATATTTTCGACTCGATTTCTATTCTCTGCTCGCTCTCTTTTACAAAGCTTAAATATCAACAAACTGGTTAGCCATGCATGTCCATATGTAAATGCAGAAGTACATACATATGTATGTAGTTATTTATGAGCTTTCATGGTTTTATGTAATTTTACTGTATTCTTTTCATATTCAATTTACACCATCGCGGCTGAGCGCATGGCGAGAGCAACTGGTCACAGTTTTTATGCCGTGATTTTGGGATAAAAAAAATATTTTACACTCTGCTTTAAAACGAATACATTAAAAGAAAAAACTTGTGAAGTGCATTTTTGGACCGAGCCAATTGGTTGTTTACACTTGCGTTTTCAGTTTCCTTTTTGACTCGTTGCCATTTAGTAGTTTGGCTAAGTTAGAAATTCGTTCATAATGCATAATCATCATCTGTCTTTCGGTTTTAGGCCGAGCATGTCACGTGGCACTGGTCTGGGGCAGGATCGATATCAGGACCGAGATTTTCATATTGCCACACCAGAAGAGTTCGTCAAAAAGTTTGGTGGTACGCGTGTCATTAATCGTGTGCTAATCGCGAATAACGGTATTGCCGCTGTGAAATGTATGCGCTCGATACGTCGTTGGTCTTATGAGATGTTCAAAAATGAACGTGCTGTTCGCTTTGTTGTAATGGTCACACCAGAAGATCTTAAAGCCAATGCTGAGTACATCAAGATGGCCGATCATTATGTGCCCGTACCTGGTGGATCGAATAACAACAATTATGCCAATGTTGAATTGATCGTCGATATTGCACTTCGGACTCAAGTTCAGGTGAGTGAAGGCACTTGTAAAACATTTACCTATTAACTATATTTCATAATGTCATACGATCGATTAGCGCGCATTTTCATGGTTATTCATACAAAAACAAAAACAAAAAAAAAACACACATACACACACACAAATAATAATAAGACAAACTGCTTAAAGCTCACAAAACCAAACCGGTTTTCAGTGTAAACAAGATGAGAAGCTACATTTTGTTTACTCTTTAGTTTTGCCTTACATTTATTCAATGCAAACATTGTGTAAGACTGACTCACTGTCAATGTTAACTCTGTCCATTTATCAATAAACGATGTCATCAATACGAAGTTAATTTTACCACTTTCTTGCAGGCTGTCTGGGCTGGTTGGGGGCATGCCTCGGAAAACCCAAAATTGCCCGAGCTGTTGAATAAGCGGGGTCTAGTCTTTTTGGGCCCACCGGATCGTGCTATGTGGGCGCTGGGTGATAAGGTTGCCTCCTCGATTGTCGCACAAACGGCTGAAATACCCACACTGTCGTGGTCGGGTTCCGGTCTGAAGGCGCATTACAATGGCAAGAAAATTAAGATTTCGAGTGAATTGTTTCAACGCGGTTGCGTCAGTAATGCCGAAGATGGTCTAATTGCAGCTAAAAAAATTGGTAAGCTGAATTTTTATGTACAAATTTAAAATATTTTTTTTCCAGAATTATTTAAGATTAAATTAATACAATTATTATTATTATTCTACAGGTTTCCCGGTTATGGTTAAAGCGTCCGAAGGTGGTGGCGGTAAAGGTATACGTCGTGTCGACAACGAAGCCGAATTTCCAGCGCTATTCCGTCAAGTGCAAGCCGAAGTGCCTGGTTCACCCATATTCGTGATGAAGCTCGCACGCGGCGCACGACATCTTGAGGTGCAATTGCTTGCTGATCAGTATGGCAATGCTATAAGTTTGTTCGGACGTGATTGCTCGATACAGCGTCGTCATCAGAAGATTATTGAAGAAGCGCCAGCGATTGTGGCACAACCCGAAGTGTTTGAGGATATGGAGAAAGCCGCTGTACGTCTCGCAAAAATGGTTGGTTACGTAAGCGCCGGTACAGTGGAGTATTTATATGACTCAGATGGCCAATACTATTTCCTTGAGTTAAATCCGCGTCTGCAAGTGGAGCATCCTTGCACAGAGATGGTAGCGGATGTGAATTTGCCCGCCGCCCAGTTGCAAATTGGTATGGGCATACCGTTGTATCGTTTGAAAGATATCCGTCTCTTATACGGTGAATCACCGTGGGGCTCATCGGTTATTGATTTCGAAAATCCTGAGAATAAACCACAACCATCGGGACATGTAATTGCTGCACGTATCACATCGGAAAATCCAGACGAAGGTTTCAAGCCCAGCTCAGGCACTGTACAGGAGTTAAATTTCCGTTCGAGTAAAAATGTATGGGGTTACTTCAGTGTTGCCGCTTCGGGTGGCTTGCACGAATATGCCGATTCTCAGTTTGGTCATTGTTTCTCTTGGGGAGAAAATCGTCAACAGGCGCGTGAAAATCTAGTCATTGCGCTAAAGGAACTTTCGATTCGTGGTGATTTCCGCACAACCGTTGAATATTTAATAACACTGTTGGAGACTAACAGCTTCTTGGATAACACCATTGATACTGCTTGGTTGGATGCTTTGATTGCTGAGCGCGTACAATCGGAGAAACCCGATATTCTATTAGGTGTCGTCTGCGGTGCATTGCATATCGCCGATCGCCAAATCAACGAAGCATTCTCCAGCTTTCAGACATCACTCGAAAAGGGTCAGATACAAGCCGCCAATACGCTGACAAATGTAATCGATGTAGAACTGATAAACGAGGGTATGCGGTACAAGGTGCAGGCCGCCAAAAGTGGCGCAAACTCTTACTTCCTACTCATGAACAACTCTTTCAAAGAAGTGGAAATACATCGTTTGTCAGATGGTGGTCTCTTAATATCATTAGAAGGTGCCTCTTATACCACTTACATGAAAGAGGAAGTGGACCGTTATCGTCTGGTAATCGGTAATCAAACTTGTGTCTTTGAAAAAGAAAATGATCCCTCACTCCTGCGCAGTCCATCCACTGGCAAGTTAATTAATTTGTTGATTGAAGATGGCGCACACGTTGCTAAAGGACAAGCCTACGCCGAAATTGAGGTTATGAAAATGGTTATGACACTCACGTCACAAGAAGCGGGCACAGTTTCGTTCTTACGTCGCCCCGGTGCAGTGCTCGATGCCGGCTCACTTTTAGGCCATTTGGAATTAGATGATCCCTCACTGGTAACTAAAGCGCAACCCTACAAGAATCCCTTCCCACTATCTGAGAATCCACAAGTGCCTGACAAGCTTAATCGTGCGCACAACTTGTATAAATCCATTTTGGAGAATACTCTAGCTGGTTACTGTCTACCCGAACCATATAATGCACAACGTTTGCGCGATGTTATTGAAAAGTTCATGACCAGTTTGCGTGATGCTTCCTTGCCTCTGCTCGAATTACAAGAGGTGATCGCCTCCATTTCGGGCCGCATACCAGTGTCTGTGGAGAAGAAGATACGCAAGTTGATGACTCTGTATGAGCGTAACATCACCAGTGTGCTCGCACAATTCCCCTCGCAACAAATTGCCGCAGTCATCGACAGCCATGCTGCCACATTGCAGAAACGCACCGATCGCGATGTCTTCTTCCTCACCACACAGAGTATTGTACAGTTAGTGCAACGTTATCGCAACGGTATAAGAGGCCGCATGAAGGCCGTGGTACATGAATTGTTGCGTGAATACTATGAAGTGGAGTCACAGTTCCAGCATGGTCACTATGATAAATGTGTCGCTTTGGTGCGTGAGAACAGCAAGGATGATATGCAGAAGGTCGTGAACACTATCTTTTCGCATGCGCAAGTATCGAAGAAAAATCTACTAGTCACACTGCTGATCGATCATCTGTGGTCATTTGAGCCGGGTCTAACTGATGAGCTGGCAAACACACTGAGCGAGTTGACTTCGTTAAATCGTGCTGAACACTCACGTGTCGCACTCCGTTGTCGACAAGTACTAATTGCCGCCCATCAACCCGCCTACGAACTACGTCACAATCAAATGGAATCGATTTTCTTATCCGCAGTCGATATGTACGGACATGACTTCCACCCGGAGAATCTGCAACGCCTAATATTGTCCGAAACGTCGATATTTGATATCTTGCACGATTTCTTCTATCACACGAATCGTCAAGTCTGCAATGCTGCGTTGGAGGTGTATGTGAGACGTGCTTACACTTCATATGAGCTTACCTGCTTGCAGCACTTGGAGTTGTCGGGCGGTTTGCCGCTGGTACACTTCCAATTTTTGCTACCCACCGCACATCCAAATAGGTTTGTACATTTAATTATCATTAACCTAGTTTAATTATTACTATGACAATATAAATTTCATAACCGCTTACAGACTCTTCCCACGCATACAGCAAGATGGTGAAGCACCTGAAAAACTACTCGGCTCTTCGTTCATGCGTACCGGTTGCATGGCTGCCTTTGATTCTTTTGATCACTTCGAAATGCACTCCGATGAAATTTTGGATCTGTTGGAGGACTATGCCTCACCAGCCTTTGTTAGCGCAAAGGTAATTTAATAATCTTAATTTTACTACAAAAATTATCTCACATGTATTCTATAATATTTAGATTTTGGAAGCTGTTGATTCCATTTCTGATGGCCGTCTGAGCACATCCATCAATGTCTCGCTCTCCGATCCAATTACACGCGCCAACGCTGTGGAAGAGGCAAAATCCACCGAGCCCATTCATATTATTAGCGTTGCCGTACGTGATAACGGCGATATGGACGATTTGCAAATGGCGCACATATTTGGTAATTTCTGTAAACAGCACCGTGATGAACTATTCCAACGCCGCATTCGTCGCATAACATTTGCCGCATTGAAAAAGTAATTAAATAATCTCCTAAATGCTATATAAACTGAATTATTTCATAAATGCACTCGTTTATAGACGCCAATTCCCCAAATTCTTCACCTACCGTGCCCGCGACAATTTCGAAGAGGATAGAATATACCGTCACTTGGAGCCCGCTTGTGCTTTCCAACTTGAACTGAATCGTATGAAATCGTATCAATTGGAAGCTTTGCCAACTGCAAATCAAAAAATGCATCTCTATTTGGGCAGAGCCAAGGGATCGAAGAGCCAAGAGGTCACCGATTACCGGTTCTTCATACGTTCGATTATACGACATTCGGATCTAATCACCAAGGTAGATGCCAAACTTTTAAACAAATATATATATATTTCATATTTTTCCACCATTAAATCACACTTTACTGTCATATAGGAAGCGTCGTTTGAATATTTACAAAACGAAGGCGAACGTGTTTTGCTCGAATCAATGGACGAGCTCGAAGTAGCATTCTCACACCAGCACGCCAAACGCACCGATTGCAATCATATTTTTCTCAATTTCGTGCCAACCGTTATAATGGATCCGGCGAAAATCGAGGAATCCGTTACAAAAATGATCATGCGCTACGGACCACGTCTTTGGAAACTACGCGTACTGCAAGCTGAGCTGAAAATGTTGATCAGGCAATCGCCACAATCGCCAACACAGGCCATACGCTTGTGTATTGCCAATGACTCGGGTTACTTCTTGGACATTGCCATGTACACAGAGGTCACAGATCCAGAGACGGGCATTGTAAGTAGCACGCATGCAGATTGAAGCTTGAGTTTATAAATACTAAAGAAATTTCACTTTTTGTTTTGTATTAGATCAAATTCAAGTCTTACGGCGAAAAGCAAGGCTCACTACATGGTCATCCGATTTCTACACCTTACATGACTAAAGATTTTCTGCAACAAAAACGCTTCCAGGCGCAACAGAATGGCACAACATATGTGTATGATATACCCGATATGTTCCGCCAAATGACCGAGCGCCATTGGAAGGAATACTCGAAGGCACGTCCCACTGTGGATATTAGAATACCGGACAAAATTTTGATTGAATGCATAGAACTGGTATTGGATGATGATAATCTCGTTGAGATGCAGCGCTTACCGGGCGAGAATAATGTGAGCAATTCACCACTATTTTTTTTTTTTGCTATAATTTCAATAAATTTACATTACCCAATTACTTTTCCAACACAGTGTGGCATGGTTGCCTGGCGTATTGTACTGGCCACACCCGAGTACCCAGAGGGTCGTGAAATAATTGTGATCGCCAATGACTTGACATATTTTATGGGCTCTTTCGGCATCAAAGAAGATATACTCTTCAATAAAGCATCACAATTGGCACGCAGCAGAAGAGTGCCAAGGGTAAATACTTCTTCTACTCGTAACAAATTCTTGCTCTATTATATGCCTCCTTAACATTTCAGATTTACATTTCGGTGAATAGTGGCGCACGCATCGGTTTAGCCGAAGAGGTTAAATCATTGTTTAGAGTGGCATGGGAAGATCCCGAGGAGCCCGACAAGGGTTTCAAATATATCTACTTGTCCACCGAGGATTATAGTAAAATCGCCAATTTGAATTCGGTTCGCGCTATACTAATCGAAGATGAGGGTGAACCGCGCTATAAAATTACTGACATTATCGGCAAGGAAGACGGGCTAGGTGTAGAGAATTTGCGCCATGCCGGTTTAATTGCCGGTGAAACATCGCAGGCATACAATGAAATTGTCACAATGTCTTTGGTGACGTGCCGTACCATTGGTATCGGTTCGTATTTGGTGCGTTTGGGTCAACGTGTCATACAAATTGATAATTCTCACATTATACTGACTGGTTATGCCGCGCTCAATAAGGTGAGTACACTCAGTTCTTTTCTCTCACATTTTCTAATAATTATAATGCATATTATTTTATTTAACAGTTGCTTGGTCGCAAAGTGTACGCTTCCAATAACCAACTGGGTGGTGTCCAAATCATGTATAACAACGGTGTCACACATAAGACTGAAGGTGTGTTTCTATAATTTCTATTAATAATCTTTGGATTTTTGTTTTTGTACATAAATTTAATGCAAATCCTTTCATGTTAACAGCCATGGATCTCGACGGTGTGTATACGCTTCTTCAATGGCTTTCATACATTCCAGCATACATCGGTTGTGATTTGCCGATTGTATTGCCAAACGATCGTATCGATCGCTCTGTAGATTTTATGCCAACGAAATCGCCATATGACCCTAGATGGATGTTAGCTGGACGCGTGAATCCAGGTAATTATTGATTGTAGTATATTAAGTTTGCCACGAAGAAAACGTCGGAGATCGCCTGACGAGCAGATCGGTCGATTTAGATGTGACCGTCTAGTCCCGCAAATTTTGAAATTTCGCTCTGAAATTTTGCACACTTCCTTCTCTCCCCAAGAACCTGCTCATATGTCGAAGCCGCCGATATCGGCTCAAAATCAAGCCCTAGTATGGAAAACTTTTTTATTTGACAAGATATCTTCACAAAATTAGGTATAGCTATTGTCCAAAAATAATGCTACTCTGAAGAAATTGTTCAGATTGGACTACTATAGCAAATAGCTGCCATACAAACTGATCGTTCAAAATCAATATCTTTTTATAACCTTTTATGCTAAAAATAAATGCACCTATCAAGGGTAGCATGGCTTCGATGGCCGAAGTTAACGTTTTTTCTAGTTTAATGAAAATATGTATGTTGTATTTGTTTTCTTAATTATGTTTGAACCGGCTATTATTGCTACACAAAAAATGCTAATTTTCAGTTGTGTCCAAACTAGTCATTCAATATTTTTTTTTCTTTTTGGTATGCAAAATGTATTTAAAAACTTTCCCATTTGTTCCATTGTCTAGTTAATCCCAACGAATGGGAGAATGGTTTCTTTGATCGTGACAGTTGGGCTGAAATTATGCCGACTTGGGCGAAAACCGTTGTCACGGGACGCGCCCGCTTGGGTGGTGTGCCAGTTGGTGTAATTGCTGTTGAAACGCGTACTGTTGAGGTGGAACTACCAGCCGATCCTGCTAATTTAGACTCGGAAGCCAAAGTGAGCATTTCCGCGCTAACAACAACAATACGATATGATTTTAATTAAACATATTTCAGACACTTCAACAAGCCGGACAAGTCTGGTATCCAGATTCTTCATACAAGACAGCGCAGGCCATTAAAGATTTCGGACGCGAAGAGTTGCCATTGGTTATATTTGCTAACTGGCGTGGATTCTCCGGCGGCATGAAGGACATGTACGAGCAGGTGCTTAAATTCGGCGCATACATTGTGGATGGCTTGCGTGAATACAAAAAACCTGTCATCATCTATCTGCCACCAAATGCCGAATTGCGTGGTGGTGCCTGGGCCGTCTTGGATTCACTAATTAATCCACGTTACATGGAAACCTATGCAGATCCAGAGGCACGCGGTGGTATTTTGGAGCCGGAGGGTTTAGTCGAAATCAAGTACAAGGAGAAGGATTTATTAAAGACAATTCATCGCTTGGATACAACGACCATTGCGGTGAGTCGACGCAACAAACCGTCGGTGCATTCGTGTTTTTATATATTAAAATTTATTTATTTATCTGCATTTTTGCATTTTATAGCTCAAAAAAGAGTTGGAAGAATTAATCACTGCTGGCGATAAAATCAAGGCTGCTGTGGTTGAAGAAAATTTGAAGACACGCATCTCACAATTGATGCATGTTTACCACACGGTAGCCGTACACTTTGCAGATCTACATGACACGCCCGAGCGTATGCTGGAAAAGGAATGTATCAGCGAAATTATACCATGGCGCGATTCTAGACGCCTACTCCATTGGCGCTTGCGACGTTTACTGCTCGAGGATGCGTACATAAAGAAAATAATAAAGGCGCAAGAAAGCCTCTCAGTGGGTCAAGCCAAACAAATGTTGCGCCGCTGGTTGGTGGAAGATCGTGGTGCCATGGATGTAAGTGCAAAAGCCAAAACAGGTGAAATTAACATGTACTAACGGTTATTACTTTCCATCTAGGCGTATATCTGGGATAAAAACGAGGATATGGTGCATTGGTATGAGGAGCAGAAACGAGCAGACTCTGTTGTCACGAAGAATATTAACGCGGTAAAACAGGATGCGGTTATCTCAAAAATCACCGAAATGCTTGAGGTATTTTTTTTTTACATTTGTAGCTTATAGTATTATCCATTATGCTTACACTTTCTTTAAATTATTTTAGGACTGCCCGGATGTTTCTTTAGATGCTGTTGTAAGCATATGCCAGGGTCTCACGCCTATGAACCGCGGCGCTGTGGTGCGCACATTAACACAATTGGAGTTGAATGAAGAGACGACGGCCACAAATACGCAGGGATGATATCGCGCATATTAATTCATATTTGTATTTGTATATATATCAAGCATGCGCTTATGATGCATAAACTTCCAAATCGTTTATGTGGCCAACTACATGAGTACATCCATACTCTACTCATCGTCCACAACTACAACACGCAACGAAGTTTAGTCTCTTATGTAGCAATACCGTACTGTAAATACTTAGATAAGCGTACATAAAATGAGCGACCAACGTCTTTTCATAGCTTCGTCATAAACACCTTATATACGCTTTGTTAATGCAAATTGTTTTTTTCCTCTAATTTAGTTTATTATTACGTACAATACATTGGCTTTATTAAATAATGATTTATTTAATATAATACATACATATGTATCTAAACTACGGCTTGTTTATGTGCTTTTACTATTTTCTATTTGTAAGGAAAGTAATTACAAAAAAAAATAGCAATTGAAAGAAATAATCAGAATGGCAGCACAATACTATATAACTAGTTACAATTTACATTATATGCATAAAATAACACATAAAGAGGGGTGTTCAACCCATTTTTGATATTTAATTTAGTACAGTGTATCTTATAGCATACTTTTTTTTCTTTTGAATTGTTAAAAATGTACAAAAAATTATAAAAAATAATTAAAAACAAACCTTAATATAGCAATCAAATGCATGCATACTATATTTAGTTGTATAACAAGTGTGAATTAACGAACAAAGTGGATGTTAACTATTGTAAATAAATATAAAACAAGTTTTAAATTATCCACAGACACTAAAATTATGTCTAGCCTAAGGCTAATTAATATATAATAAATGGAAATATAAATTAGTAAATAAAAGTGTGAGCACTAAAATTTTTGAGCGAAAAAATAAAACGTTAGTTCGACTGCACCGTAGCTATAACACCTTTCACAGGTGTATCTCAGCCAGCTATATGCTACAGTAGTCCGATCCGAACAATATGTTCGGCGATTATAACGCTGCGTTGGACAATAATCTGTGCCGAATTCCTTGAAGATATCTTGTCAAATAAAAAAGTTTTCATCCAAGAACTTGATTTAATCGATTGGTTTGTATGGCAGCTATATCCGATATCGGCGGTTCTATTCTTGGGCAGAAAATAACCGGTGCGAAATTTCAGATCGATTGGGACTGGTTTACGTATATATAGACAGACAGACATTACTAAATCGATTCAGCTTGTCACGCCGAACCAGAGAATGTTAATGAATAGAGAAGGCGCAAATGTAAGCTGTGCTAAAATGTTTATTACGATGAGGGAACATCGAAAACGCGCAAGTTCGAAAATAAAATTTCACCACCCTATCAGGCGACGCAACGTATTACACCTCTATAAGCAAAATGTATATAAGAATAGACTTTGCGTTGCAAGTCTATTTTATTTTTTATGAGAAATAAAAGATTCGTTTGTCTTTTATAAATCGTGGTTTATTAAAGAGCTGCAAGGGAAGAATAAGTTTTATAAAGTGGCTAAAGATACTTATTGAATTGGGAAAGTTGGTGGTGGATCCTCGTTCTTAGCCCTTAATGCTGGAATCGTAGTCCTTTGTCCTGGGCACGCTTGAGTTAATTGTGATCGTCACTTGACTCGTCACTTCGAGTATTAGAAATCAACTGTCCTTGTAGAATGTCAAGCTGTGTCTTTTATACTTTCTTCCGTCACTGATAATTTGATCACTTTGGAATTTCATAGTTGCACAAGCTCACTTGTTGGCAAAACATCAAAAGAGCATAAGTGTTTGGTGTCCAATTATTTTAGAAACGGATTTCTTTGATGATACCGATTATGTCTACTGACCACCCGAGTGTCGAATTCTATTATACGTAAGTATGTGTGTTATCAGTTTAGTATCAAATTATGTTATACATAAGTATGTATATATCTTGTGTTATCAACTTATAAAAATATTGAATAAAATTGAATTTGAATGGTTTCAGTAAACGAGAAAAATTCAATTTTACAATTTGACAGCCACCACTGAAAATCCTACCTATCCCCTCGCATTTGCATGTTGCCTACAAGCTGCTTCCTCAGAACATTTGCTAAAAATCAGAAATTGAAGAATTTGTCTGATGCCCTTCAGAAAGGAGAATTGGCAACATGACCTATTAGCGAGTTAAAATAATATTTTAATTTATTTCATATATGTATATCACTATATATGGCATTAAATTATAAAGTTTATATAAAATTGCCATTCAAATGAAATCTTTAACTAATTCTATATATTCTAAGCACACTCCATATAGTACTTTTATATGTTTACTTTACTTCATTATTTCATAGTTTCTCGATTTAGCCCATTTTATCTAAAAACGACGCATGTAAATGCAGCTCCTTTGGTAATCGTAGTATTTTAAAAGAGCATAAGTCAACTTTCAATAGCAAACCACTGCAAAAAGGAAAATGAGACAACATAGCCGACCGACATTATCGTAAAATTGTCGATTGAAACAAATTTTGTCAACTCCGCCACGATGCGCAAAATTCGGCGTCGATATGTATGCGTGCTCATATGTATATATTCATGTTTGTCGACAAAGTCGTCATTTGGTTTTTTTCAACAACACAATGTCCGCGCAAACTCGCCGTTATTTCGATGGCTTACCACCATGCACAGAGGTGTGTCAAGTGAGGACTCATAATATATTATTATATTGCTTAATTTGTATTAAAAAACACTAATGCATTAATGACTTATTTTCGTAATATAATTAATATATACGTAAAAATATATATACCAATAAATTCATACCTATGATCGTTTTTAAAATAAATTCGATAAATAAAATATATATTTGATATAATTTTGGGCAGTGCGCCCCTGACCCCTTTTTGCTTGTGATCGTTCAATTATGTTATTTAAGTAACTGAATTGAGATTAGCTAAAATGTCAAATAATAAAATAAAAGAAAAATAAAATTCAAGTTTTATGAGTTTTAGGACTCGAACGCATAGGCTCGTATTCGGATTGTGCTTAACTCCTTCACGCTTACGACCTCAGTCACCTCAGAAGCGGAAACGCGGCCGCTTAGCCACCGTTTTATTGTTATCCTTTGCTCAATAAGCAATTGATCACAGAACGCACATACTTACATAAGTTGGAAAAAATGTTAGCTTTGGTTGCACTAAAGCTATAATACCCTTCAGAAATGCAAGAACTTGATTCCGCTTGTTCAGTTTGTATGGCAGCTATATGCTATACCTTTCTTCACATTTTTAACTTTAAAAGGTAATATCAGCAACTTTAGAAAAACGAGCGGTTCATCGTATATACTTATGTATGTATATGAACAATTGATAATAATTTGACTTTATTCGTTCAGAAATTTCTATTTTGCATATGAAGAGAATTTCTGCCATATGACCACCGCGAGCGGTTCAATTTTGAAAAACTTCTTTTAGTATAAGTAATAATAAAACCATTTCCAGAACGAGTTACTTACCCAACCCTAACAAAAAATTTAACGGAGTAAAACCACGTGACTTAGTTGTACATTGTACATATTAATTTATGGTTGATAACATTCTGACAATTTACTGACAAAGAAAGCGAAGGTCACACAAACCATATACATATATACATACTTATATATGTAACTTATTACCTTCTCAGCTAAAATCATTTAGCATTTAGACGATTGAAATTGAAATGGAGCAACCATGGAGCAAAAAAATCAAAATTGTATAGAATATTAATTTATTTTATGTGAAATCGAAATTATTGGCTTTCGTTATGTGTGGTACGGAGGCATAATATTCAAGTATTTTAAGCGTCAACAGTTGTTCTTGAATTCATCGTATTCGTAAAGGTGATGTTATACTGCATGCTGTTTGCCTTTCGCTTATATGACTACTTTGCCAAGTAAATGTCAATTGTTTCCATAGTGTAGCGATTATTACGTCTGCTTTACACTCAGAAGTTCTCCAGTTTGACCTTGGATGGAACCAAGTGAAACATTTTTTCGTTTTTTTTAATAATTATGAAACTTTTAAACTTATTTTATATAATTATATTTCAAAAATTTATTTTATATTATAGTTGTCTCATTCAATATATTTTTGATACTTTATCACGTACATTAGTATATTATAAAACTGAAAATGTTATATTTATTTATTGTATAGTATGTATGTACTATGAATTTTATATAAATTCGCTAACATCAAAAAATCTTTTTTACTCTGCCAAAAGTGAGTCCACATAGTACGTGTATGCATACAATGTATGTACGAGTATAGATACAATATATGTATGTACATATTGTATACTTATTTTAAACCTATATGTTATTTTCAGGTAGATATATACATATGTATATACTTTTGGGGTAGCTGTGTTTCTACCCTGCACATATTTTTCATTCGTCACATGCATTCCACAAACAGTTCTCATTCAGTTTATTGAATTTGGAAGTTAAATAGTTTAAATTATGCGATGTAGAGTTATCGCTTCTCGGCCTCAAGGCTAAGATCAAAGTGTAGTTAGATAGATCCTCCATCGGAGGACAACAAATGTTAAACTGATTTTTGGAAATGGACGGAGTGTTTTAGGGGCTTGCTCCACCTCTGTCACGGGTTGGCCCGGTATTGCAGTACCACCGGGATTTCGGCCCAAATAATGAATACATACAAAAATTACAAATTGAGTGTAGAAGGAGCTCTATTATTCGTTCGTTTAAGGAAATGTTGCTCCGGAGTAATTCAGACGGAAAAAGCGCGTAGACGCAAAGTTTAACAACAGTAATTTTGAAGTGGAAATCGGTGGCTCAAGAACATCACAATTAATGACGAAACCAAACATAAACAATTTTAATTTTCCAGCGCAAACATTTTTTTTCAAATTCTTAATATTTTTACCGAAATTAATTAGAATAACACTTATCTCAAAAGTCGTCTGATGGGCGGCGAGATTTGCCGCCGCGTACGTATTGTGTTCCTCTTCATTACAATATCCTGTGTTCTTGTCACTGACACCGTCGTCGACCATATTAAGTTTTGTTTAAGCTATAAAAAGTAGTTTTTGATCGGATTGCGACTAGTTGATGAAAAATTACGACACCTCTAAACGTAAAAAAACATGTGCCAACCGAATCAACGGTAAAGCTCTGTATTTAGTAGGATCAGAAGCATGCCAAGTATGGGCTCCTAAAACTCAGTTTTTTGCTAAAGCTATTTGATGGGATATACATTCCAACTGACGGCGTCCTGAATCAACTAGAACAAATGGTAGTTAGAAGGGGGCAAAGTCTGGGCGGGTGAGCAGGATTTTATCCAAAATTACTTGGGGCCTAACAAGGTGTATTAAGTTTTAAATCGTCGTCTAAAACCTGATTTTATTTATGATGAAATTATGAATAAATACTACACCTTTATTGAGTATCAATACTAGCACGAATACAGTATCTGATGGGTAACCGTGTACAACCGTAGTGACTATCTGCCAATCTCTGTGAATCATGTTTACAAACATATACTAATTATACAAAAGCAAAATTTTCTTTGAATTCAATTATAATGTAAAATTGTTCTTCCAGTTCTTTTATTTTATTTTATTTTTTTATTAAATTAATGTGAAATATGAGGACGTCTCAAAAAAAATTTTAACCCAAAAACAAACATACGAGTATCTTTTTGAAAATGTCTCATGTGTTTAATAGATAAAATATTTCAATTAAATATATCAGTTCAAAGTATCCAGTGTATTTGTCATCCAGTTCGGCTCAGCCGCGGCTATCTTTTCAATAATGGAGTTTACTTGATAACATAACGATTGGATTTGGCGATCCCATTGTGGTAGCACTTCACGACTTTCAAAATGAACAAGACCTGATATTTGATCTATATGGCCGTTCATACGTTCTTCGGTAATCATTTGTGAAGCAATATTTTCAGCTTTCGCAGCTGGTATATCAAGTAATGCGCCTAGCTCTTCGAATGTAATGTTATTATACAATTTACTAGCGCTAAGCAAGTTATGCTCAAATACAGCGCGATCTAGGATAGATGAACCGTCAACGGTTATAGCTTTTTGATGCGGTTGTAGTAGCGCTTCGAATTCTTTTAATTCCGAACGTCTAATTATGCGATCCAAATACATTTTTTCAAGTATAGCATAGGCTGGCAGTTGTTGACAACGTTCATCCTTGAAAAGTGTTGCCAACATGCGAGAACGCTGCTGTCCAGCAGAAGCTAATACTGTACAAATTAAAGCACTTCTTAATGCATCCATACGATCACTTTCGCTCATCGTTTTGCGATAGGACAGTTCGTTATACCGTTGTGCAGCCTCAATGAATTTTCGACGATAATCCAAGACATGAGCGTAACACTTTTTGTAAAGCACCTTTAGGAGAAATTCAGCTTTTATTTATGTTCTTGTGTTTAAATTAAGGTAAAATATTCACCTGTAGTTCTTCATCGGTTGTCTCGGTCTGCAGCAAAGAGGCGCGATTTATATAAAACTCAGCTTGTGCAGAATCATCATCCTTCAAGTAGAGACTAGCTATTTTTAAATATGTTTTAAGCTTATAACCCACCGGGTATTGCTTTTGGCCAGTCTCTAGTGGTATGCCAACCAGCACATTTGCAGCATCACGCCAAAGCTGATTGCGCTCATAAATATCAGCTAAATGTTGTCGTATACCGGCCACTTGTTCTTCAAAAGATATCACACGCGGCTGGACCTTCTCCAGCGTAAAATGAGAGACTTGTCGCGAAATTTCATCAGACAATTTACACAAGGAATTGCTAACATCATTTAGTATTTGCCTTGAAATCACCAAACTGACATGCTCATTGACTATGGCTTCCACAAAGAGCTTTAGGGTGTCCACCAGTTCACTGCCTGTATTATTTAGCACCATTACTAGCAATTGCCGGTACTTGTCTGCTTGCTCTTTGTGTGTGCCAGAAAAGTTAGCGAGCGCCATAAGTTGTGTACGCAGAGCACTTGTACCGATTGACATTTTTTACAGTTTAATCTTCAATACTACTTCCACAAATTGGGTATAAATTAAAAATAGCAACTTATTAATCTATTTACACTAGTTTAGTTCTTGTTTCTGCGATTTGATGTTATCATGCAATTTCTGTACAGATTGACTTCTAATAAGATTGCCAGCTGTTGAAAAAATGTATCTTACCTACATTAGTGCTACCGGATAAGCATTGTATACATTTTAAATTTCACTGTCTTTTCTGAATCGCTTTTTCGGTCTCAATGTTAAATTAATTGTTTATATATTAAAGGCCTCTTTGGAATAAAAATGTTTTAATGTGCTTAATGAAATACGCGTATTTTTAAATAAAAGTATTATCACAATAATTGTGAATTCTGCAAGAAGAACAAGCATGTATACTTTGTTTTTGTTTTTCCTTTTATAAATTTTTAGAACCATTCACAAACTCAATTAACTTTTGTTCACAAAAGTGATTACACATTTAAGTCAGCAGGTGTTATAGTGAAAATTTCCAATCAAGTTTATTTAATAACACCTTTTAAATCATATGTCACAACTCTAATACTTTAACCAGGAGGTGAAAATAAAGAATTGCGAAAGTCGGCAGCGGATGTGCGCTTGGTATGGATTGTATGCATTGAAAATGGATCCATATTCTAGGAGTATTATTTGGAAGACCAATGGCAATATTTGAGAGACCTTTCGGTTATAGACACAAACTCGATGACACACAGGCGATAATTTGCGTAATTGAGACAGCACAGGAAGTGAACGGCCACACGGTAATTAGAAAAATCATATCTTCAAACATTTAAATCAGCATATGAATTATGTTCAGATATGTCTGTAGATAACTAGGTGTGTAGAAATGTATCAGTAATAGAAAAATCAATATTAAGTGACGCCGTAAGGTGGAAATTTCGGGTGGGGGTAAACGCAATGCCATCAAAAAGAATACAGATGAAGAATACAAAATTGTACACAACTATACACACATATTTTAAAATTAGTCTCATCATTTCAGGAGTATTTATTGCGAGTGCAGCGTGGAGCAAATAAAGAAAATTGTTGGAAGATTTTGCGTCGCTACAATGATTTCGCTGAGTTGCACAAATGCCTCTGCATATCAGGTATCGATCTGCCCATGCCAGGCAAACGGCTTTTCGGTAATATGCGGCCAGACTTCATAGCTGAAAGAAGACAAGCATTACAGATTTACATAAATACAGTACTAATGAATCCCATTTTGGCATCGTCATTGCCGGCCAAACGGTTCGTCGATCCGGACAGTTACTCGCAATCCTTTCATGGTAAGTGCTTAAATGTCTGCTACTAAATAATTTATAATTAATTACCTTCGTTGTAACATAGACATGCATACAAAAGTATGTTTCCTAACATGAGCCGCTAGGGTGTCGTTAATTTTAATTGAATATGTGTTATAAAATTAGTGTAAAGTAATGAGGCGCACCCAATCCCATATGAAATAGCGGACATATGTATGTATATCCACCTGGCATAAATTGTTTGAAAGATTATACTCATGTGTCATGCTTCTGAATATGGATAATTTCATATGTATATACAAATATACATATGTATATTATTGTCTTGTAAACGGAAGTATGTATGTCGCGCGTTTGTAGGCACCTTTGTGTCAACACGAACACTTCATACATGGGTATCGCCATGTACATATGTTAGTGTACCAGTTATGCGCATCTGTTGCTTTCTGTATAATAGACGTACATTAATCCTTAAAGCATTGTATCATGCCTACTAAAAATTTATGAAAAATATGATACAGTTTCATACTTGTAGGTATGTAAGTATGTGCATTTGAGGTCTTAGATAGCAATTTAGTAGTTTTAAAAATTTTTGAATACTTCTACAAAACAAATTAAAAAATGACTACAACATCATTACATTTAGATCAAGCAGTGCAAAATGCCATGCTATGTTTACGCAGCGAGGGTATATGGACATTGGGTACCACAATTGGTCCAATAGGTTGGCGTCTACGAAAACATTACTTCAAAGTATCACCAAAGCCACCGGAAAAGACTGGAAACAAGTTACTCGTGAAAAGTGGCTCACAAACACATCAAGGAAAACATTTTGCCTCATCGAGCAGTAATGGTGGCGGGGGTGGTAGCAGTAGTGGATCAATAGATGGTGGCAGTTTAGATCCTTCTGAGTTAGTTTTAGAATGGATCGAATACGGACCCGACAAATATATAGACGAAAAGGAAATGAGTGGCATACTAAAAAGTCTATTGGGTTTACAACATCCACATATCGAGCCAATCGTGTACGCGGCACACAACGAGAATGGCTGTATAGCTGTGCGTAGGTGAGTCACAGAAACCAAAATGCTATTTAATTGCTCATAACTATATAAATACGATAACACTTCCAACAGATTTTACAAACAAGGCACACTGAAAGATATACTTTGTATGGCAACGCCAAAAAATCCATTCCTCAGTAAGTACGGCAATCCTAAGGGCAGAACGGCACTCACAATGAAACAAGTCGCGATCTATGGACGTCAAATACTGGAGGCTTTAATATTTATACATTCAAAAGGATATCCATACGGTATGTATTAAGCAATGTCTAGTTTACGAAGACTTGTAGAAGCAATTTTCAACATTTTCAATTCCTTTCATAACCTAAACAGGTCACTTACATGCTGGCAATATTGTGATTGTTGATGATTGCGTTAAATTATTGGACATCGAGAATTACGTTTTAGGTGTACCCGCATTCTATCGACCTTTCTTTGTGCAGCACAGTAAAATCCACTCAGTGGAAGCTATAGATGTATACAGCTTTGGGCATGTGCTGTTCGAAATGGCAATGGGCTATCCACTACAGGAATCGGTAGTGCGTCAAATTAACGAATGCCCCGAATCTTTAAGTAAGTTGTTTGGAACACGTGGCTAATTTGAATATTTTAAATTTAACCTTTCTATATAGAGAACCTATTGGAGAGTATATTGTCAAAAGAGGCAGTTAGAGCTGGTTTACCATCACTACAGCAACTCATCAGCCATCAGTTCTTTGCGCAACATGCTAGTAGTGCAGCTGGCGGTTTTAGTTGTTGTAATGAAGATTCACGAAGAACGCATTTTAAATTGTCGCTTAACGCAAAGGAATTTTTAAAGCAAGCTGCGCTAAAAGCTGAGCAAAGACTGCGGGAAGAACAAAAATCAGTTAAAAATCAAAAGCGCATTGTGCGAGTGCAGGAGATGATGAGCTCCGAGGAGGAGAAACGAAAATCGAAACAAAGAGCGGTATATATATATTTTTTTTAATAAACTGAAATTATTCTATTTCTATTTTTTAATTGTTTAATAGAAACTTGAGCATAAACAGTCAAAACTGAAACAACAAGGATCATTGCAAGCGGGCAATGGGCGTTTGTCACTTTCCGCAGCTAGTGGATCTGCAGCGCTTAGCACATTTGTTGGTGGTGTGGCACCATTCGAGCGCACGGACAGCGTATTAAGTATGCATATGCCAAAGGAGGTAAATACAGCGCACTCTTCTTCCAACACGGACATAAAATGTATGTAAAATGCATTGTAACTGTTTCAAGGCAACAATATATATAATTTTCGTTTTATTTAGCACCACCACCTACACCGTTTGTGCAACAATATACAGCAGAACAGCAGCAGGAGCAGCAACATTCTGCCACAAAGCAAATCACATTCTTGGCAAATGTCGAACGGCAAGCATCAACACCAAATATTTCCACAGACACCGAGCAAAGCGGTGATCCAACACGCTCGGCACTCTTAGAGTCGATTTGTAAATTCAATCGTGGCTCTTTGCGTAAAGTGCGCTCCAATGACTAGAAATAAGTAAACAAATTATTTAGTATATAGCATATACAGGATTAGACAACTATAACTATGTATGTTATATAGAGTGGTGAAAAGGATAGCAGCCAACTGTTCCTCTTCATATTGTTTCATGCACAATAATTCCAGCCAAATTCAATCACCACCTCCAGAATAAAAGCTTTTATAATATAAACACACTTTCTAAAAGTCAGCGTCTAAATTTAATATTAAATAAATATAGTAATAGAAAGTAAACGATAACATATAGAATTTTACATGTACTAATATCGATGTTAACGTACATATATGTATTTAAACTAAAGTAAAATAATGCTATTCAGCATTCATCACCTGTTTAATGTCATAAAACTACACTGTACTTCACCAAATATGTAAACAAAATAGAGATTAATAATACAGGAATTCGTATATATATATAAACTATACATATGTATGTACATTAAGTGTGGTGTTGTGTTTGTAAACGAAGCGTACATCTACGCTTTTTACATATTTGTCACAATTAATCAACAGCCATAGAAAAATATGTATTAAGTATTAGTGATTTGTTTTTCTTTTCTTTCAACTTTTTAATTAAAATAATGTTTAATGAAAGCACAATAAATATTTGTGTTCAGATTTTCTTTGTGAAACTCGATGTATTGATTTTAATTGATACTTTGAAAGACTTTTTAAAAAAATTTCAGTTGAAATGCTTTTTTACTTAAATTTAAAAAATCATTTCAAAAATAGTATTTGTGTTTAAAATATTCCTCGAAATAGTGCAAAATTTGCATATTTTTTACAAAAATGTTTGTTAAATATGATTTGTATATTCTTCTGAAACCAGCTTTATTATTTGTAATCTTAAGTATAATTTTCTCGAAACTGAAACCGAAATTTGTACATACATACATTTATATACCATAATAGCAGAAAACACAGTTCCTTTATAAACAACAAATTTTTGAAACAACAAAATGTGTATTATTTTCTTTTCTACCCATTCAAATACGCAGATTTTTCATAACGAATTTCATTATTGGTCAAATTAGTGCAGCCATTTTATTTGTGTTCACCAACGATTGTTAATTTTAAAAGTGTTGCCTGCTTTTAGGCGCTCTTCCGCCAATTTAAACAGTTTTTCATAGCAGAGAAAGTAATTAATTAATTAACGTTCTCTGCGGAAACCTCGAATTCGAATATATGTATGTAAGTTCGAAAATTCGTTATTTAAAAATATTTATTTTGCATAATTCAATGAGGAAATAGACTCGATTTTATTAAAAATATGTTTTTCTTTCACTTACTTTTTAACCATTTAAAAGACCGAAATCACTTAAATTTCTACATTTTCTTTAAATAATGTTTCAGAAATTTACCATACATGAGCACAATTTTACCATAATAATATAAACTATTATAATAAACTAATAACTTCGAAAATCAAAAATATTCACCACATATTAGGCGTACTAGCTGTCGCTCTTTAGAAGCATCTCTCACTACTCACCACGACACCTGTAACGCAAACCTATTAAGTAAATTTATATATAAAGTAGAAATATGACGAATAAGCACTAAAAACGCACCTTAGTATACATAATATTTATTCACATACAAATATAAAAAAATCTTTAAAATCTAATCAACGTGCACAAAATATTCAACTAAAATGGTTTTGATATTATTTTTCAAATCAAACTCCTCAAAAATAAATATCTCTTGAATATCTTACAAAAATATACCATCGTGATATGAATTAAATTTGTATGCTATACTAATACATATTTATGCAAATATGTCTACAAAATTAAAAATTAAATTAAGTGAAATTTACAACTATTACTCAGTGCTTTTAGCCCCAAATTATATTTCCATAAAACAATTTTATGGGATTGTGACATTTGAAACGAAGATTACACTAAGCAACGTTATATGTTTTTGTGTATATTAATTATTTGGGAACTCAATTTAATTATTTCTAATGTATTATTATGATTGCAAGTATTTTTATTAGTATTTAAATATATTATTTCTTTTTTATGATTACTTCCAATTACAGATGTGTAGAGCTCACTGATTATAATATTTATATATTTATTGCTATATAAATAATATTGGAAGTAACATGTATATATTTTCACCATACACATTCTAACATTGATTAAAAGTTCTTGAAATTTCTTTAACAAATTTTGTAAAAAAAATATTTGTTTTCAATTTCGATTCGATTATGTTCCTCGGAACAGAAAAAATTTGATTCCTACTTTAAAGCTAAAAAGCACAAGAGTTTCCACCTCGAATTGCTTAGAAAACAGAGCTAAACTGGCAAACAAGACATACCGAATCCGATTGTTTTTACCGCATTAAATGGAAAAAGATATTTCAAATTATAAACATTTTTATAATTACGATGTTTATGATACCCAAAAGTAAACGTCGATGACGCCATAAAGTATATACACATATGTATATATGTATAAACGATTAGCGTGACGAGCAGAGTCCGCCTGCATGAACTGCACGTGAACTTATTGAGATATCAATCTCAAATTTTGCACACGTCCTTTTCTCCTAAAGATATGTTTACCCTCATACTCTCTAAAAAATACACCTGTGAAGGGTATATAGCTTCGGTGCAGCCCAAGTAAACGTTTTTTCTTGTTTTTTTTATATTTATTTAATAATTATTATTAATTTTTTTCTTATGTATTGTATAATAAAATTTTAATATCTGATGGTTAAAAAAACACAAAATATTTTGTTTTCAGTTCAAATTTTTATCTTTAATGCAAATAACAGAACTGATTTTTGATAATACTCTAAAAGTGTAAATGAAATGAATTACATTTGCTAATTCTTTATTTATTTCGAAGTAATGCATATATTATAAATCCAACTATTTACAAGTCCAATTCAGTGTTGGCGCAATTATATGTATGTATATCTAAGTAATTATTATGTAAGTGTGTGTGTGTATATGTTTCTGTATTACTGCATCTAAATGTCGACATTAGTAGAAAAATTATAACTTATTTTTTTAAGACAAAATGTGTGTGTCAAAACTCTATATACATTTATATATGCATTTTTAACGTATTTTTTATTTATTTTCATTAATTCCAAATTTCACAGAAACCTATGTATTGTATTTAAATTTAATAATTTGTTATCAACACAGAGCTTAACTTATGATTTTGTAATATATTGAGGCTTATTTCTCTACGTACCGGTCAAGTGCTGTTACTTCAGCATTGTGAACAGAGTTTCATGCTGCTACAACAACAACAACGACCTAATTTAGTCCGTTGCATCACCAATCAAAAAGCAGTATTGAGGTCTATATAACCGGCACGGACCTGCATTTTTATTTGGCTGTAGCATTGCAAAAAGTACAAGTATTTACAAGTACAACAACAAAAACAAATGGCGAACTTTACATTTCAGTGAGTTTTCTGTTCTCTTCTGATGCCGTTCAATATAATTTTATTCATTCAAGCTTATTTGTGGAATCAATTATCGTTTTGTAAAAAATATGATTATTTATATAAATATTGTATATTTATTTTTTTATGGCAAATTAAAAATTGTAAAATTTTAATATATATTTTTTATGCCAAATTAAGAATTGTAACCGAAAAACTTTCGTAAAACAATGCAATTAGCTTATAAAAATATATACCTACTACTATCAATAATTACAATCACTATTCTCAATCGTTCAATCAACACATTTCAGTTCACCAATGTGCCAACACTGTCAAAATCTATGTATGTATATGTATGTGTCGATTATCCCGAACAATCACAATCAGATAACTTTCTTTACCAGTTCGGTATGCACTTATAAATTACTACTAATTATAATAATTACATGTATGTATATGTGTGTGTTTTAGCATATATGTATGTATATCCTTAAATACAAGTCTTATACTTCAAATTAACTAGTGATAAATAATAACATATTAAAGTATATGAAATATGAAAATATACATAAAAGTAAATTTAGGTATTTACATAGATTAGCATTAATGTGTACGTATGCATACATACATATATTGAAATTAAGTAACAGTAAATGTGTATAGTAAAATATTGTGTACTAGTATTTAATTTTCGCAAATGAGTACTAAGTACTAAGAGCTTTATTATACTCGTACATATGTATGTTTGTATGTAAGCAAATTGCTATATATATATGTATATGTATTTGTAATGATGATGGCGAATTATGTAGCTGAGGTTGACGAAGCCAAGCGCGTGGTTGTTTACAAATAAAAACTTATTTTTAATTTTATTTTTATACTTATATACATACAAACAAATATTTTCGTAATTGTTGTATTGTTGTAATAGTATTAAAATTGTTTTGATTGTCCCTTTGTAATAAGTATTTATATATGTATGTAAGTATGTAAGTGCGTAAACTTCTATATCTATGTGTTTGTACTTTATACCTGAAATCATCAATTTGAATAAGTCTTATGTCGTATTATAATTAAATTTATGTATGTAGCAGATATGTACATACATACATACATATACATATATAATTGCAAATAGTATATTTAGCATATATATATATACTCACATAAATAATATTTCTACAAATGTGTCGTAAATGGATTCTTGACTGTGTATATGTATACTATATAAAAATAAATCAAATAAAAAATATTGCAACACACAAATAATTAGATTTAATATATAGCTTTTCAAGTTTATCAAATTTTATATAAAAGTGAAGTTAATGTGAAATTGGTATAGAATTTTAATTCTATCGGAAACTATTAACAGTAATTTATACTAAATAATAACTTTGGTTTAATTAGATCGAGTTGGAATACGAGTATATTACATAGATATTATATTGTGGGGTTACGGCTAGTAGTCTGGGATTTTCAAAAAATAATTTAAAATATATATTATAATGATCCTAAAACCATTATTCAGTTAGTAGAATAAAACCAAAGTTTTCTCTGACCACTCCGAGGGTGTGTCGGAAGCGTTCCACTGCCGCAAAGTCTCTTTGTATGTATGGCAGAGATATATGCTAGTCCATACCCCTGCGCACATCCTCGCAATTTGAGCAACTCTTGTGGTAAAGAGAGAAATAAACTGAAGTTTATAAATAAATGTTTCATAAATCAGTAAAATATTTGTAAAAGCATTCTTCAACACTAATTTGAGCACAAACTACTGGCAACTTCTAATGAAATTGCTTTTATTGTTTATTTTTCTCCTATTTTGATATTTTTGTCTTTGGAAAACAAAACTTTTTCCAGCATTAACTTCAATATAGTTTTAATATTTGAATTTATCTTTGAATATTCTAATATATCGTACTTTTTTTGGACATTATGGATGTTGGCGGAGAGGTACGTAGGGATGTTTATATTAGCAACGTTAGTATACATAAATAGAATAGCGTCTCATATGATCTTATAACACAACGAAAGAATAATATTTCTATCCAATATTTTGAAAAATAAGAAAATAACATTAAATTTTTCAAAAAGAAATGGAGTTCAGGGGCATTACACACGAGAAGCTGAGTAGTTCGAGCGAATCGACTCTACTTAAAGAGAATGAACTCATATTTTATATCACGCACCGTGCGTCCTCCTCTACATCACGCAGACGAAATTTTAAGGTTATCGTGTTTGATATCCCATATAAAGGCTCAAAAAAACGGGGTTTCTACATTTATTTAACATAGTGAATACTGTCAGTATTTACTGTGTTTATTTAAATATGCATATATATCCATAATATGTGTATATATGTATAAACTTATATAAATAGTTTCTAGTTAATTTGTAACCATAACCGTGTCGTATGTTCGGAATTGTAAAAGAATCATTTCTGATAGAGATCTTCATTTAGAAAGCAACCAAATCTTACAATATTCTGCTGAAAAGAAAATTTTTCATTTTAAAATTTATGGGTCATTTGGGCGACTCATAACCTCGAAGGCTATTTCATTTGCAGTAAAACTTCAATAAGGGATGTAACCTCGGCCAAACAACTGTCATGGTGTAAGCGGCAAATTAATTGTATCTATGGTTTCCGTATACCCGTAACATGTTACACAGAGAATAATAGCTATGTTCATCTAACAGCATAAACCAAAAAGAGATCGTTAATGTTTTTTTTTTTAAAAAAATATCTGTCCGTAAAACCATCCATTTTTTGTAAAACAATATTTATGTATAAAAACGTCCATGTTCATATAATACAAAATTGCCACAATCCAAAATATGCAACATTCTTTGGAGATAGATATTAACGGAATACAAGCGGTCTTTTATAAACATTGATTATTATATCTATCTCTAGCCCCTCTATAGTAAATATACAGATTTCCGTCGATTCAGCTGACTTTAAAAGAGATATCACGGATAAAAAATAAAAGAATGGAATGCAATAAAATAGGTGCATTACACCCACAGCTAAACATATTATATTAATGTAAATTAGCAATAAATAAATGGGCACAATCAGTCCATAACTTTATTATAGCGCGTACCGATATCTAAGGTCATACCGTTTTGTTAGGGATATACACAGGCATCACTAAAACTTAACTTTTCTTTAATACATTTTGTCGCTTCCGTCCGAAGTGCCTTTCTTACCTGTTGAAATTCAAATTAGTTAATTATGCCCAACCACAATAGTGCTCGTATGTAAATATACATATGTTTTGCCGAGCTTAACATTTTTACCGCTTTTGATATATGCACATACAAATATAATATTTTATTTACGTCATATCGATTTAACATTTGGCCAAATTCGTATATCAGGTCAAAATGCGACTGCACTCGGTTAGTTCTTGATGGCAGAGAATTGGTCTAACCTCGTAAACTTGTGTCTAGGTCAGGCACGCGAAGAGGTAGAAAATTGTGCACTCGTAATTCTCAAATTGGCAATTTGCATTTGCATTTCCAAAATAATTCGTATCAATAAACCGCGGCAATAAATTTAATTCAATTTGTTATTTGTGTGTGTGTGAGTGTGTGCGTCTGTATTAGGTTTATATGCAGAATAATGTGGTGTTAGTTTGTATACACTCACGATTGTCAAATTTTGATTAATATCGCTAATGATCGATGGCATTAGGTGTAATTGCCATTAATCAAACAATCAACACAACATAAGCAGTTAAATGACTATGCCCGCCTAGCACGCAGCCTTAAACGTCACTCACTTATTTACCATTTATTTATGCGTAACTAAGCAGCGGCGAGCCACAATTAACCCTCTCACCCGTTTATATACCATACCTATATTAGTTAAGTGCCAATTCATTTATATGTAATAGTTTCTAAATGAAAATGTTTAATTTTTGCAGCGACGTGGTTCCCTCAAATCGGCGACTGGACGGAGAATAAGTGCGGCATTTACAGTTCCTCAATCGCGGGTAAGACGATGCCTTTGTCACAACAAAACAGCAGTGTAAGTTCACCACTATCTATGTGTTTGCAGCCAGTTTTGAAATATCTACCCACGTATCGTCTGGATCCGAAGTATCCGCTAAATAAAGAGGTATGCGAGAAAATTATGCGCGCCGTGATGGACAATGCATTCGAAAATTTTATGTATTCACCCAAAACGTCACTAACATTGTGTGCTCAAATCAGCGAAGAGATTAAGAATCGCATTAAAGCGCAACACTTTGATCGGTATGTACTGGAAAATTGGAAAAAATATATAAAATCTGACTAGTCGTGGGTTACCGCATTCTTCTTTATTTGTTTACCCTTCGAAGTTGTAATTGGGTTTTTTTTTTTTTATGTACTGTATTAACAATAGTTTATCTTTATTCTTTATCCGAAGTCCTTTCACATCCTTGTGAATATATACTGATCACTAAGGAGATAAAGCTTTAAGGAAGCTATCGAATACTACGAATCAATTCATTGGTCTATTCCCATTATAATTGGGCTTACATAACCGGAACGGACCCTAGTTTATATCCGGAAAAGGATTGTCAACTCGGTCTAAATTATTTGTTGAATGTTTTTTGCCGCTACCACAACAACTTAGTTTAAGGAAGAAATCAATTCAACGTAAATTTTTTAGACGCATTTCATTTAGCAGCACTTTCTAAAAGATTAAAGAACGCTTCTACATGCATTGGATTTAAAAACCGGAGCAGACCCGGAGATATGTATGTACATATGTACATATATCTGAAATGTATATGAGACTTTGACCTCAGCAAATAGTATTTAGGTATTGTGTCATGCTGCTACAACAAATATGTAGTTGTAAGAGGTACTAAAAGAGAGAGAGAGAGAGTGGTAGACTGAATGATTTATTATTAAGGTTGGTCTTTAGCTATATGCATTCGCAAAGGATAATTTAAGGAGAATAATCCCATGAAAGATCCATTATTTTATTCAACCATAAGCTTCAGATTTGTACAAAGGTGTGGACTTCCTCCAATTTTTTTGTTATATTTTGTGTTCAAATTTAATATTTTATAGGTTTCCTTAGAATATATTAGCGAATGACTTATTATACAAAATATTTTTGATGACAGACTGTAAAGTATTCTCAAATCGTCGAAGTAGTCAATGACCGGACACATATTAAACAAAAGTGATTTGAAAAAATAAAGATGCCACTGTCCTATTATAACACCCTTTAAATAACCAACCATTTTAATAATTAGTACCTTTCTTTTGTTGTTGTTGTTAACACCTTTGTTTGTGCTTTTGTTTCACCGCAAATCAAATGCTGACGACTAGCTTGCTAAATTTTTTTTTAATTTTAAAATGATAAACATTTTATTTTTTCAGTTACCGTTACATTTGTGTCGTAACCATTGGTGAAAAGGTAATGCAAGGATACTGTTCGCTAGTCAATTTTCTTTGGGATGCAGAAAAAGATGGTTACATTTCCTACGTTCATGATACCCCAAAATATTTCGGTATCGCCACACTTTACTACCTTTATTATGATTAGCTTCAATTCAAAATGGCTTTAAAGAAATTTCATGCATATATTAGATAAATGTTATTATTGAGAAATAAAAAATTATGTTTGCAAATCTTGATATCAAAATGAATATTTATAAAATCAGCGATGGAAATATTTAGAATGAGTAAATTGTATGGCATCTATATGCTATAGTGGTGCGATCTGAACATTTTCTTCGGAGATTGTACCGTTACCTTGGACAATATTCCATGCCAAATTTAGTAGGGTATAATTATCTATTGAATTGCGCATGAATGAAGTTACTAACTTAACTGGCGGAAATAATGCAGTTTTGGTAATAGGTTAATGGATTTAATACTTCGACTTTGCTAAGTATATTCATATATTCCAACGTTCGAAATCTTAGATATTGTGCATATACATATGTAGGTATGTATGGTGGCAGAGTAACTAGTATATTGGACTTACCTAAAATGTTGCTTCTGTATTTACATAGTTGGGTATTAAGAAGAAACTCGTTTTCAGAGGAGACACAACACTATCACAGTAATAACACAAACATATTTGATATTTATGGTTTATTTAATTAAGTTTTACGTAATGCAGAGAGTATATTATTATTAATATTACAATTTATGCACTTTCCAGTTCATTTTACTTTTTCATAAACGACTTTTATGTATTTGTATAACTTACAAGCATGCCATTAAAAATATTTATTTAAATAGTTTAATTGTATATGCAAATCGATAACTTCAAAATCAATAATTTACACACAGGAAAAATTAAATATTCAATAATTTAAAAATATTATACAACTCATATATTTTTTGTTTCACCTGGCAAACTCATATTTGCAAACGTGGCTCTTTTAAGATTAGTGTGCAGTGATAGCAAATTCACAACAGTAATACATAAGACAGTATTAGACGTCCGTGCGCAAATTTAAGAAAACAATGTAGCATTCGAAAAAACCCTTTATATGTAGCGATATATTTTAACCAAATGCTACACCTGGTTCTCTTAGCATGGCTTCGAAAAACATTTACTACACCCACAGACATTGGAGAAAGTTGACACAAGAGGTCACAATCGGACGCACTTTCATTCGTTTGGCACTCGCGTCTTTGTGTAGGCGACAAACAAGTAATTACTCGCATAACAAACTGAAACTGTATATTTAGGCAATTAAGCACTGAATTAATTATGCCATATAAAACCACCGTTAAAACTAATTTTAATGCAGTCAGAGAAGTTTTAACTACTTTTGATTGTACCACCAAACAGCAGCCGTACCAATATTAAACAATTCAAATAGAACAAAAGTAACTGCTCCTCATATACTCGCATTAAATTTTTGCCACATATTTATGTTTGAGAATACTTCACTTTCAGGGAGCTATTAGTTCGTTTAGCCAATTCTAATTTTGGAAAAGGTTTCATAAAGCACCCACATCACACCACACCACACCAGCAATTCGTACAAATACTTCACTTTTAACCATCTTTGACTTTGAATTGCATCTTAACCGCACTGAAATTACGGCGATAAAGGGACGAACTGCACTAGTTGTGAACTGAACTAAACCATTCTTTGATATGGATCATATTGAACTTCACTTTGTTCTGACAATTTTTGGTGTTTCAGTAAACAAAAACAATATTTCTAATAAAAATAAATAATTGACCAAACATGGTAAGTATTTTTCTTACATTCAATATGTAATAAACACAAACTCAAATATAATAAAATAACACAAACAAATTTCTGTGATCA
The DNA here is from genome assembly GCF_042242935.1 of Bactrocera oleae. Taxonomy (NCBI): domain Eukaryota; kingdom Metazoa; phylum Arthropoda; class Insecta; order Diptera; family Tephritidae; genus Bactrocera; species Bactrocera oleae. The sequence continues at coordinate 51,617,524 of NC_091538.1, read as the reverse complement.
ACTTTGATTTAAGAAAAAAAATACACTTGCTGGAGAATAAAGCTCACCACTGCTAAATAGCCACAATGCCACAACGCCACACTACATCACCAAAATTAAACTTTGTTAGAAGCTATCATTTTTGTTCACCACGCGTACAAAATGAAATGAGATTATATTTTTTTCTTTCTATAAAACGTAACACAATTTAGCTTTGCTCATTTTATACAATTTTCTCTTTGTTCGAATCTCATCTTTACACAAAAATTAAAAAGTTTGATAGTTTTTAGAAATTATAATTATAAGCATTAAACTGCTGCGTTTAGATGGCATCATAAACGATCAAATTAAACTTCACAACATTTCCACAGCAACTTATTCACTTTTTTAACTAAAATCATGAACATTTTTAAACATTATAAATTTGTATAAGTGCTTACCTACTTACTAAACTAGTTGATTGTTTGAAAAATGTTATTGTGTGGCAAAATAAAGTGCTGTGATAGTAAGTATGCGTCAAAATACTACAGACTAATTTAAGCGAATAAAATATTAAGACCCAATAAATAGTGCATAGATATAATTCAATTTTTAATTTTAAGTTAAGAGTTTCAAGAACCTCGTTCATTCATTCAATTCATTTTAAAAAAAAATTATATACTTTTATCAGTCCCAAATGAAATGACAGACTGCTAAGCCATCAGCGGTCTCAACTTTTTATTCGCTTTCTATAAGGAGAATATGTAGTTGTAGAAGCAATACAGCTAACTTATTTTTATTCAAAATTTGTTATTTCCGGGTTTAAACCTTAGCCCTTCGGTATGTTTAAAATTTCACTACCGACGCGATAAAAGTACTTCCATATTCACTATTCTAGCGCACTAGTGATTTACAATCAATAAAAAGAAATCGGCGACTGACTACGCGTTATCGATTTTAAGCAGTTCCACCTCTTACGACTACTACCACAAGATGATCTTCCTTTAGACCCTCCTCAGTTACACTCTGGCATGTACGCTTCAGTAGTTCAGTAGAAAAGTCACATGGTGGGAAAGCATATAGCACACCAGTGGCTTCAGTATCTTTGTTCAACAGTGAGATAACACCGGCAGCTTCCTTTTGTTTTAAATACGACACTAAATTTCGTAGTGGACGCGTTTGCACGCTGCTATCCTCCAGAGTGGTTGCAGCCGACGACGCTAATCCTAAAAATATTGCATGTGACGATGATGAGCTAATGCGCTTTTGCACATCCTCCAATTTGGGTGGATCGAGACGCAAACGCTGTGTAATACGCAAGTTATGCTTTCCTTCTTCGTCGCGCATTAAAGAGTCGACAATATCCGCATCACCATCAGTCATATGGAATTTTGCCGGAAATAGTGAACTCTTTAGTATGAGTGCGCCCTGCCATACAACAGTGCACTTACGGGCAATGTCAGGCAGAGTACGTGCGGTACTCAATGCACCGTTTCGTCGTGAAGAAGAATCGGAGTCCGACTCGGGTGAATGTGCGCGTTTGTGAGGTGAGCGCGAACGTGAACGATCAGCACCGGGTTCACGTGAACCAGAACGTGCTCGCTCATATGAATCGCCTGGCGGACGACGCCATTCATCTTCGGCTCCAGCAGGTGGTGGCATCGATGATGTTGAACTGCCATGTATTGGACGATGCACATCATTATGATAAACGTGATATGAACCACGTCCACGACCGCGGTAGCCACCACGACCCCTATAACCACCTCGTGGTGGATAAGGTGCATACCCACCTCGTGGAGCATAATGTGGTGTCTCTTCATAGTGGTAGTCATATTCTGGACGCCTATATTCGGGTGCCTCATCATAGCTCTTTGATTTAAATGGTACAGCTGGGGTAGTTCCAGGTAATTCAGCAAAATCTGTACGCAAACGACGCTCTGGTCCACCCAAAGGAAAACCGCGCATTTCTTTCACTGCGGCAGAGGCTGCCTCGATGGTTTCATATTGTATATATGCACATGTCTCGCCTTTTTGATATTCTATTTTCTTTATGACACCAAAACGATCAAATTCCCGTTCCAATTGTGTAACAGAAGTCCAAGCGCCTAGACCACCGATCCATATACGAGTAGCTGGTGTTACTTTACCGTAACCAATCTTGCATTGGAACTTTCCAATATATTGACCGGAAAGCTCTATCTTAGCACGGTGTGCCATGTCTAGATTTTGATAACGTACGAAAGCAAAAGCATTACCAGTACCTGGTGGGGGTCGCTTTATATCGATATCATCAACAATACCGTATTTACCGAATATACGACGCAACTCTTCATCCGAAATATTCACTTCTAAATTACCAGCAAATAGAGTACGTGTTGCAAGTGGGTCGTCTTCTGGTTGAACATGATGCAAATAATTTGGAAATTTATCTTTCTTACTCTCAGGCTTCTCGTATGGAACATGTGGACGAGGTCCCATATGACGCATGGGTGCATATTGATGTGGTGGTGGTGGTCCATGCATATGTGGTGGCACACGATGCATTGGTGGTCCACGTGGAGGAAGTGGATATTCGTGATGAATTGGTCCGCGATATTCCCGTGAACGACCATGCGGATGCATCGGTGGTCCATAACGGTCATACGGATCAATCGGTGGTCGACGATGTTCTATTGGACCAGTCGGACCCATAGGCGAACGTGGGTAATGATATCGATCGTAGTCAGGCGGAGTAATCGAACGTCCACGAGGCCTTCAAATTGTAAACACGTAGAAGAAATAGATTAATAAAAAATTAAAAATGTATAATCAAAAAAAATTTTACACACACCTGTATTCATTATGTGAAGATGATTCGTAAACTGGTTCTACCAATGCCATTTTATCATACAATACAATACGCGGCTTATGATGTTTTGCTTCACGAGCATCCTCAGATGTTCTAAAACAAACGTAGGCAACACGTTCGTCCAAATCATGAGATATACGAATGCTGAAATCGCCGAATTTTTTGTATTCACGATATAATGTTTCCTTAATGAAATCGTCAGAAGCTTTGGGATGTAAAGCACTAACACATAACACCTTGTACGTTGGCCTTTCCGCCACAGGTGGGGGCCCACGTAAGTATTCTTCACGATGTGGTGAAACACCGTACCGTGCTCGTGGACTTGGTGACCGACCTATCCGACGTCGTAGGCGATCTGGAGACATGCGTTCGGGAGAATCGCCTGGAACGCCGCTACCATTATCATAACCGCGACCCATAATTGTTCTACCGTGAGAAGATCTTCCCAAATGATTGTTCCTGGTTGGTGAATCTCCTGAAGCACTGCGTTTCATACTATGTAGTTAATAACAATATTCTTAATTTCAGATGAGCTTCTATGAATGCTCAAAAGAAGGTGGCTGTACCTGCTGAAAAATTATCACTACTCTCAGTAGACTTTTTGTATTTCCCTGTAAGAAATTAAAAATTACATTGTCATTAATACAATAACAAAAACGGGGATTATAAACTAAAAAAAATGCAATTATATTACATTTTTTATTTTAATCTTTCCCAACTAACTAAATAAATAACCTTGCTCTAAAAAATTGTAAAAGTACCGGCGTTATTATCAGTTCCGAGTTACAAGCATTAATCTCATAAATAACCTGTTTAAAAAATTTACGATTGCAAAGCATAGAACGAGACCAAAAATTATGTATACTGGTGCATATGAATATACGTGTATATGACTATATGTACATTCATATATATATGTATATTTGAAAATAGTCAAAATGAGAAAAGTTCCGTGATACACAATTTTTGAATTTATGCTGTATATATAATTGTATATTTAGAAAAAAGTATTATTTTTATTCAAAAATATAAATGTACACATTACTAATGCAAAAGAAACTGACCTCCAAAGCGCCAGCCGCCTAGAAGTAAATTTTCACTGTGTGCTTTACACTTAACCTACCAACTTTACTCAAGTGCAGAAAATTCAAAGAGGTCATCGAATATACAAAGCATTTTGCATAAAATTTTTTTTAAAATAAATTATTCAACTTTTTGTTCTAGTTTTATATTTATTGACTTACGTAAAATTTTAATATTGAATAAAAAAGTATGAAAATTTTTCTCTATACCCTCATGAAAATAAATTTCCAAAATGGCGTCTTCTATGCACAACTTGAAAATATTTTTACACATTATATGCTTAAAATTAAAGGAAATCTCTCTCCATTTATGCACTTTACACTCACCGTTTAAAAATTTACACAATTTTGTTGAAATTCTTCCACAAATATATAATATTTTACTCAAAATTCACACAGTAAATTAAAAATGACTGTACGCGTTCACAAAGCCACCAGATTTGACGCAATCAATTACAGCGCTGCCACATTAAATTTAAGTTATGCTGCCACCTTATTATCTAAGCACAGATTGCCAGATTATCATGTTCTTAAAATATTTTTTATGATATCGAAAATGTCTTCAGCTCTGAAGGAGATTAATTAATCAGAAATTTTATGAAAACTAAGAAAATGTCGTTTTATTTACTTTTCCATCTAAGGCGCACATACATTAACTCATTTTTATAAATTTAATTATTTTGAATATTTTGGATACACAACTATAATATTAATAATTCAATATAATATTTAGCAAGCCTGAATAGTGTTCATTAAAGTTGTAATATCGTTGAGGAAGATATGGATGTGCGCCACTGTATTATAATTAATTTTTTTATATAATTGATTTGAGATTCGGCAACCCTATTTATCGGTCAATTCCCTTCATTTTAATTATTTGTATTTTTAATGTGTTTATTTTATAAATAGTTTGACGAAAAGTTTTCATATATACAAAGAATGTATACTTATCAAAGCGACGATGCGTAAATATCACCAGCTTTTGTTAGTTATAATTTCTTGTATAAGCATAATTGTCTTGCTTACATACAAGAGTGAAAATTCACGTTTAAAAGATGTTCTAAGTGCAGTGCACTTCTTTAGTCGCAAAGACGCCGATGAATTGCGGTTATTGAATAACTTGACTTCAGCAGAGGAAGACATCATTGACTTTAATCGACCATTGCCAGTTTGGCAGCTGGTGGGAGACTCGTTTCATGCATACGCCTCTTACTATCAACGCAATGAACTTATGTCTTCCGGTGGTGAAGTTTTAACGCTTGTAACCGGTAAGACAGGGGCAGTAGTAAATTTTCGCTGTAAAGCACACTACGACGATGGACGCGATATTCAAGGCAAATTTCGATTTCAACACTTGAATCAAGAAGATAAAACCGATGCATTTATAAATTATTTATTTTATTGCCGTCTTAAAAATGACTTAGGAGAACCAAATAGCATTGTTTATACCGATCTGTCCGGTGATGGCAGTAATGCGAATCACAGGTTACGTTTACGTTTTGTAAAAAATGCAAAGGGAAGTAATGTACCACCAACACAGTTGGCTATTTGTCTGGATTTGGTCTCATTTAATATGAGCAGTAGTTTCGGCAAAAGTTATTCTAAATTATTAGAATTCTTTATACATCATTATGTTGTTGGCATCAACCAGTTCATCGTTTACAACGGTGATGAACTGGCCGAAATACTTCTACAAAAGCTAATGAAACATAAAAATATTCATCTACAATCGTTGCCTTTCAATTTCCCATTTGCAAACAACAAAAATAATACACATAATTTGCGTGAACTCATTAAAACAGATTGCTTACTGCGTAGCATGCATAAAGCAAAATATGCTACTTTGCTAGAACCAAACGAATTTTTCTTTCCCAATGCCAAACTAAGTGACGACAATTCAGTACTATATTCATTGAATTCATATAGTATCTCAGAGACTATATATGAGTTACAAACTTACTCGGTTTGTATTGATGAAAAGAATGAATTACTCTCAAATAATAGCTTTTATGACCCAGAAGTGGTGCAGCCACACAAGATTAATATTTTCAGACCTGTGATTCCTACGTCAACGTCAGCTATAAGTAGTACTACTAATTTAGCTCCGTCATTAGCATTTGCTCATAGATACACCGACTGCGTACATGTGGGAAATGATGGCCTGCACATGTTTCAAAACTTGCTGCGCCAAGATTTCATGAATAATTTGATTGAAATTAGAGAAGAAGTACGAAAGTTAATGTATAATTAAGCTAACGATAAAAATTCATGAATTTAGACATAGTCAATTTGGGCTGCATTAAGAACGATTAGCTACATTGAGCATACGATTATTTTTAGTAATATACATTAATGAAACTTATTACGAGAGCAATGTTATTTATCGAATAAATACTCATAAACACATCTATGTAGTTGCATTTTATTACATTAATGGTATTTTTATTAATATGTTGAAAAAATTGTATTCAGTGGGTATATAAGGATTACAATTTAGTTCAGTCGCTGCATTATTGACGCATTCTTTAGACCAGCTAATTCAATCGTTGCAGCTTCATCCGTTAGTTCACGGGTTGGGAATGAGGACACTAACCGAAAATTACCCTCCGCATATTGTGGTCTGGCACTATATAACAAACAATAAATAATTAGTATCGCTTTTTATAAAATTTGTTCTTTGTTTACTTCATAATATAGCGATGTATATCAGCAACTGTGTGATTGAGATTGAACTGGGCGGTTAAACGTGAACCGTCGGCTAGACGTATTTGTAATGTTGTTGTTGGCTGAGAAGAATCAATCTTAAGCTTAGCTTTAGCCTCACTTTCATCCTCTTTGACATTAACAGCTGTTGTTGGTTTTGCAGTATTTGGAGTTGGTGCTACTGATGCTGCTCCTTCCACGTTAGGTGTAGGACTAAATAAAGTTAAATATATAATTATAGGCAATCTTTACTAGGGCCAGTAACAATTTTTACCTTCCCAATGTATGGCCGGATCCTTTAAATTTAGGTAGTACAGTTTTCCTTTTGTAATCCTCGTGACGATGATCCTCCACGTCAACATTAACGACCCATCCCATTTCAAATAATTCATGAGGTATTTCCCTGAATTGATGAAATAGGTACTTGAACTGAGTTATTCGGAATAATAATATATTTACCCGCGCATCACAGTTTCTAAGAACTCTTTATTTTCGGGATCATCATATAGACGTAGTTCACCATCATCAATGGAAAATCCTTGGCTCCATAATTTCAGCACAACAATAGGTCTCTTCTCACCTGTTGTATTTGCATCGTCCTGCTGCGAACCTACGACCGAATGGTCTGTATCGGTCATGCCCAATCGTACACCTTGACCCCATTGTACAGCACCAGATGTTGATGGGCCGCTTGAAGTACTAGCAGATTCGCCGGTGTTGTGTTCTTGTGCCATACGAAACATGTCAGTTAATTGTTCCCGGAAATTCTTACGTTTTGGTGGTCCTAAAACTTGCTGTCCTGAACGTTCGGAACCACCAGCATAAAACGCCTGCCCCTCTTCTTCATTAGATGTACGCTTTGTCATATCATTTAGTGTTGCTACTCTGATTAGATTATATATATATATAAATTTAGCCACCAAAAAGTCGAAATTTCATATTTACTTTGGCTTATCTGAGCTTTTCTTAGTAAAACTGTCTGCGGCACCGGTTTCTGGTCGTACCCGACTACTTGAATTTGTAGGTGCAGGTTCAATATGCGCTCCGCCTGAATTTCGTTCGATTGGTTGTTCATCGCTTCCACCCTCTCCATCAACTTGATTGCCAAGAAAATTGGAAAGCGCATCCTGAAATCATATTATATGGTAGCATTACAGCCGGATGAAAGTTCTTCACGTTTTCTCACCTCTAGCGACCAATTGGAACTGGCTAAATAAAATCTGGCGACATTTTCATCTCCACCGCTTATTTCAATAAACTGTGCGATCAATTCATCGTTGTTAGACATATTTTTAGCATTCAAATCTTATTTTCTTCTCGTAACACAGAATTAGTAAATTAAAACAATGATTTCACAGATTTAATACAATTGATCAATTGAGGGTTGCCAGACTGCACTTATAACTGATAATGCAATGTGATGCCATAGATTTTATAATTTTTAAACGTCAAAAAATGGCTTTGAGAAGCAAATAGAATATTTTTAATTAAATTATAGATTCATATTAATTATAATTATATATACAAAAAATAGTTTTTTGAATATTTTGGCATTTTTTCATGATTAACTCCCCAATAGTCAGTATATTATATTCGAGATTTTTACATAAGTGAATATCGATATCGAACTATTTAGTTCAACTAATTATGACTATCCAACATTAATATTTTAATTCACCATAAAGTATTCATCGCGACTGTTCAGGTTTTCACAGCTCTTTGACAGCGGATATGTGCAACCGGAATTTCCGGGATATAAATATGGCTCAAATTAGTAGTTGCTTGGTTTATTTTCACTGTGACTAATTTATTTAAAGTACTTTACAAATCAAAAAAGAATATTTTTTCATATTTTTTGAGAAATATATATCTTGCCTTTATCTCCAAATCTCGAAATCGAGAAATATTTTCTGCCGTTACAACAACAACAACAACAACAAGAACAAAACATTTATATTTAATCTCGCACCATATTTTTATACTTTTAAGTTTGCTACATAGTTTGTAACATCCAGAAAAAAATGTCGGAGACCCTATAAAATGTATACAAATGATCAGCATTACGAGCTGAGTCGATTTAGCCTTGTCCATCTGTCTATATATACGCAAATTAGTCCCTCAGTTTTTGTGATCTTAAATTTTGCACACTCCCTTTTCTCTTTAAGAAGCTGCTCATTTGTCGAAACCGTTGATATAGAACCACAATAACATATATCTTCCATACAAACTAGACGAGCAAAAGCATGTCCTTGCATGGAATCTTTTGTATTTGTGAAGGGTTTTATAGCTTTGGTGCAACAAAAGTTAACGTTTTTTCTTGTTACAAATGCCAAACAAGTATAGAAAGTGAAATATAAAATTATATTCAGTTTTATTACATTTAAAATAACTTTACATATTTAAATATACATATATATATAATATTAAATAACATTTTTAGAAATATATTTAAGTCATCTCCTTGCTTATATATTTCACATTCAGCTTTAATTGATTATAGATAATTCTGTGTTTGTTTTATGCATGAACATTTCTATCATTTCTTATCGTAATCACTCTGCAAAAGGATAAGCATTTAAAAAACCATATGAACATATGCATATAAAAGTATAAAATACAACATATTTAATTTTTTTTTATAACAAATGTATATAACATATGTTTTATACATAATACGCCGACAAATACCTCTAAATATTCTACTCCAAGCGTGTTAGTTATTATCAACATGTCATTATTAATTTGGATTGATTTTTAAAAAATGCATTTAGGTATGTACTTAAATATAAAGTAAGCTTATATTAGTATTCATAATAATTATTCATGAAAAATTACAACTAAAAATGAAATTAAGATTGTTGAACCGAAGAGCGTTTAAAATGTAACATCTATGTACATGTACAGAAACACTGACACCACAACGATGAAATGTTGTACGTCATAAAATATAAGTGTAAATAATATAAACCCATCAATGCTTAGGTATGTGGTGGCCGTGGTGCGTATCACTCAATCAACGGACGTCAAACAAGCGATTTTAGCGTGAAAATAATTTGCCCTTTAATGTGTTGACAATTTTCATTTTTATAATATTTCATATAGTATTCCATAAACATGTAATGTGTATGAACGAGAATGCAATCATTTCATTAATCAAACAATTTGTGATGTGTAGTGTTTTAGTGTTTCGCAAAAGGTAAATAGATAAATAAAATCGCAATTAGTACCACAATGGAATAAATAAAGTTTGCAATAATTGCTTAATTGAGAATAATTGTAGTTACCTGTAAATAATGGGTGAAGAGTACTGTGAGGCCAATACCCAAACCGACCGCTAATAGATGTGACAGATAGAGCTTGGGGAATGGGCGGCGTTTGCGCAGCAGAATACCCAATATCGTTGATTTGCGATCTGAATAAGGTGGATAACGACCGCTGCAGTGGAAAGTGTGTTTAATTAATATTTATTGTTAAAATTAATATGACCGATTGCAAACTTACGATGCCAGCAGTTCGCCTAACGGATGCAGATCCTTGCCAAGGCACGATTTCTTATGCGTGAATGTTTCAAAACCATATTTACCATGATAGCGTCCCATGCCGCTGGAACCGACACCGCCAAATGGCAAAGTGTCAACTTTTATAGGAGAAAAGCATATTAGTTTGTTGATAAATATTGTTATTAAAAAGAGAAAAAGATTCGTTGGATTTCAAGTAATGGGCAAAACTTAAAAATAATAATTAATTACAATATTTAGTAAGAATTAAAACGAGACTAAAATAAAGTATAATTATTAATAACGCATGCAAAAAAAAAATAATAAAAAAAAACCAAAAAAAAAAAAACCAAAAAAAAAATAAAAATAAAAAATAAGGAATGCAAAATTATAATTTATTATATTTTATATATTATACTATTAAATAGTTTTGTAGTTATTTTTAGCATCTATACATTTTTGGGCATTATTGTATAATTAAAATTTTAGTAAAGCAATTATAACTGTTGAAGTTTCCATTAGCCAAGCAAAGGAAATAAAAAACAATGAAAACCAAATTCCTTTGCAAAACTTTTAAGATAAAGGTTTCTAAAGTAAATCGTGTTATAATAAAGTATGCATTAAAAGTATATATATTTACTACAATTAAATCATAAAATAATAAATATTATATTATTATTTTATTTCTATATTTATAATATTTTCTGTTTATTTACTTCTTTATTTATAATATTGTACTTTAGGTAAACAATTCCAAATTTAGATCAAGTGACTATACATATACAATTTTATTAAAATTTTTTAGTAATTTTTGAAAACTGTAAACAAATTGAAATTTTCATTTCAAAAAACCGAAACTTGTGCAATTGTTAAGCAGAGAAATTAAAAAAAGTAAAAAAGTAGTATTTACTTTTAATGTGTATTTTCATAATTTATATATTATATAGTATATCATGTGCGAAATTTTGCACGTAAATACCTCCAACGTGCAATACGGTCTCATTACTGCAAAATCCGCCGCTTGTTGTGTTTTGTCTAAATTCTTTAACTACATTTGAATTTTTGGAGAAAACGTAGATCACTAAAGGCTTCTCCCTATTTTACAAAAATTCATATTTTACCGTTAAATAAGGCATCAACATCAAAAATATACATACATAACTAATTAAGTGAGTTTACAAGGTGATTTGCACGTTTGTGTACTGATGGGTATGCTTATGACAAATTTCTATATTCTGACCGAAAATAACAATGCACATATGTATATGTGTGAAAAATGATTATAAGACGTACACATACAATATTAAGGCAAAAAAAATTAAAATAAAGTCAAAAGGAAAACAATTATATTTCTAATTCGTAGAGATCCAATATGTAAATTATTACTAAGGTTTTAGCTTCAAATACTTATTTCTTTCATAACTGGTGGAGGGATATCGTAACAATTTGCTTTATTAGCGCTCAAATAGGCTTATCAAACGAGCAGCTGTCAGCGGTCACTTAGACTAAAGTTTTCAAATTTACACAAATTTAGTAGCACCAACTCCAATTTAGTTTACATTTTTTTTTTAAATTTTAAAACAAATATGGTTCATTTCTACACACAAGCATTCACTCAATAGCAAAAGAACGAATAAATTCACCCAAGCACCGTATACATACATACATACATACATACATATAAACTTAGTTCACATTACCGCTATAATTACAGTAGGAATTGAAATATATATACAAAAAGGTTTGCATTATTTAAATGATAGCACACGTAGAAGTTTAACGCGCCAACACCACTTTGTCTTTGGAAATGCATTTAGCTGTACAAATTAATAGGAAAATAAACGGGCCACTCAACAGTTGACATTGACTGACACAATCAATGCCCGTGTGCGGGTAGACACAGTTTAAGGGAGTCGTTGTAGCATTTATTTCTTGATTTTCTGCTTCAATACAAGTCTTCGCTTACCAGCATAATGCATTATAGTGTCGTTCATACACATTCCGCCCGATTGGATGTCGCGTTTAAATAAATTTTGTACCTCAGCCTCCGCTGTGAATATATACGCACAAAGTGGTGCTTCTCTGTGTACGTTTTTATGTAAATTTGTGTGTTGCAAGGTGTGTAATTCATTATTATTATTTGTTTTTTGTTTTGTAATTTTTAAATTTTTGGACGTACACGTATGTAGGTGGAGACAGTTTTTTGACGATGCGAAAATAAATGAATATAATAAAAAATTAATAAATGAATATCAAATGAAAAATGTCACATTTAAGAAGAAATTTGGTCGTAACCAAATATAAATTGGAAATATCGCACACCCAACAGTATTATAGCCTTTTGAGATAGGTTCTTAATTGAGTCATTTAGCAATTTTGCACTCTACAAATTGGAGTAGACAATTTTGTAATTGATCTACCTAAACTCCAAGCAAACAGTTTCATTTAGATATTTCTAATTAGAAAATTAAAAATTTAAGATGAAATTAAAATTGTAAAAGATTTTGAAAATTAAACTTTACTTTAAATGATCAACATGACGAGCTTAGTTTTGAGGCAGCAATCTGAAATTTTGCACACGTCTTTTTGTCCCCAGGAAGCTACTCATTTGTTGGATCATTATAGCATATAGCTGCTTTACGAACTGTCCAATCAAAATTTAGTTTTTGCTGGAAATCGTTTTTATCTTTTTATGAAATTTGGCATAGATTGATGTTCAAGACAACGCAAAAATATCCGAACGTATTGTTCAGATCGGACTTCCACATCATCACTATATGAAAATCAAGATAAAGAACCTTTTATACCCTTTTATGCTACCCAAATGCACCTGTGAAGGATATTATAACTTCGATGCAGCCGAACCGAATTAAGTTTAGTTAAACTCCTTCACATACGAAGAAATTGTTGCGCAGTATACACAATTTTTTTAATCCAACTTTAATGATCACGTCATAAACTTTTTTTCCATATTTAAGTCTATTTATCTCTCAAAAAAAGTAGATTGGGCGTGCGATAATAATGAACCAAAGTACAGTACAAATGTCGAAGTTTAAGTGTGATCATAAAGCGATACACAAATCTTTCTGCAGTAACAGCAGTACACAATATTATTTTCATTAATATATTGTACTTAATTGTATGCTTTTTTTTATATGGGAATGTGTTTGTTTACCTGGAATTGATGAATTTTATTGCGTCGTAGGCATTTTCGACTGTGAATATGGGCAAAATTGGGCCGAAAATCTCCTCTTGCATAATAGAATCATCAGCTTTCACATCAGTTAATATTGTGGGCTCAATGAAACGTTCAGAGGCATCATAATTACCACCAACCGCAACTTTGCCGCTTTTCATTAGACCGAGCAGGCGTCTAAAATGTTAATAAAAAAAAAGTTATATTAGTAATATATAAACACATACTTATGTATTTGCATTATTTACTGGAAATTATTATGATTTATAATACGACTGAGATCTGGACTGCTCTTGATATCCTCGCCATACCACTCTTTGAGCACGTCTTTTGCTTCGGCAATGAATTTGTCTTGTATTTCTTTCGAACACAGCACATAATCGGGCGCTATACATGTTTGGCCGCAATTGATCAGTTTGCCCCAAAGTATGCGTTTTACAGCTGTACGCAGCTCAACGGATTTATCAATGTAACAGGGACTAAAATAGAGAAGTGTTAGTAAAAATAAATATGTATATGTGAATTAATCAATTCGAATGGTATACCTTTTACCACCCAATTCGAGTGTTACCGGCGTCAAATACTTATTGGCGGCAGCGTGTATAATTTTGCCAACTCTGGTTGAGCCTGTGTAGAAAATGTAATCGAAGCGTTGCTTCAACAATTCAGCTGTTTCGGTTGGACCACCGCACACAACTGGGTAGCAATCCTATTTGGTTTAGAATAATGTGTAATTTAAATGTAAATATGTAGCACAATGGAACAACTATTTGTCAAGGCGAAATGATTTCAACTTGATCTGAACATACTTAGTAATGAATTATTATTTCTTTTTTTTGTATTCTCTGTTTCTATCTTTTATACAAAAATAATGCCTATAAAGACTCTCAGTGAAATTTCATATACAATATTTAAATCCTCTAAAGACTTAGTAATTGGCCAAAACGAAGTTTTAGAGAGAGTGCGAATAGGTTAAAAAATAATTTCCTAATGTTTTTTTGAGACTTTTTTCCTTTCTTCCAATTTATTAAGATTTTCAAAAATGATCGGTCGAAATTGCTGTTTTATATTTATTGTATTATTATTAAAATGTGGTACGAAACTATCCTTTGGATTCTATTATACGTACAGAAATCAAAGAAACTATTCGTTAATAATTGTATCTTAGAATAATACAAATTTGACTAGAGAAGACAAAATGATTTTCAGATTTAAATCTTCCTGAAAATAAGATTTTTTTAAGATGGTTTGTAATAGTTATTTTCGGCGCTTATTGTCCTAGTACATTTAAACCCTCTAACGACAATCCAAAGAAACTAAAATCGACCTATTTGCTACAGACGTAAATGGTTTTATAAAACTATTACCCGTAATATTTTATAATACATTTTATCCGTAGTTAACTTTTAATCCGTTATAAATTAAAAAACGTATACTACAGATTTTCAACTAATTCAACGGTATATGACCCAGTAAAAAAAAAATTTGAGCTGAGAAGAGCTTTATAGGTATGAGTTTAAATCTTACATTCCCAGTTGAAATTATGCTACCTTTAGCAGATGAGACTTAAATAGTGTAATTTTATGCGATATTTCTATGTAATACACTTACATTATCCAAATATTTCGGCACCATCTCTGTAATGAATTTTGCGCAATTGGTAGAAATTTCACTTGGTTTAAGCACAACGCAGTTGCCAGCAGCTATGGCAGCTGCAACGGGCACCAGCAACAATTGTAGTGGATAATTCCAAGCACCGATCACCAGAACCACACCAAAGGGATCATTGAAAATTTGCACATCGTCCAACAGATTGACCAATGATTTTTCCGGCTATTATGAAATTGTATATTACTATAAAAGGGTAAATGGCTACTATGTAGTATATACCGTTTCGGGTTTAACCCAATCTTCCAAATTGTATAGTATGTGTTTGATGTCATTTTTAAGAAACTCCGTTTCTACCACCAAACTTTCTTGCTTTGGACGCCGCAAATCTGCATCGAGCGCGCTAATCATCTCATTTTCATGCTCTTCATACATTTTCAATAGATTCTCCAACTGTTTTCGCCTAAAATTGAAAAAATTTAGGTAATGTTACTCAAAGACTTATATAATATATTTAAGAGAAATAAACTACATATTATATTTCATAGGGTTTTCAAATTTTAAATAAAATTGAGCTCTAAAACGATATAATAGGACCAAAGAGAAAGTTGATTTTTAAGTAAGCATTTTGAGTTACATACTCGTATGTAGGTTTCAAGCTCTACGTACAAGTATTTCATTCTATTAACCTGGAAGTGATTTATAAAAAATTAAAATAATTTAAAATGGAACGACTGCTTTTGTTCCAGCATTTCAGCCTTGGGCAGCTATTAATTCGAATTTGTTTGCAGTAAGATCCCTTCTGTGGTTTTTGTACTGGTATAAATAGCTTTAGGGAATCTAATGTGATGGCTGTCTAGGGTTGGGCATAAATTTGAATCCGTTCCAGAACCTATGCCTTCTATTGAGTTCTCGAATACTTTCTCAAGAACCAGTGAACTGATTGACACCATAAACTGTACCAACAAGTGTAGCTGTGATGTTATAGACTTAGTAGATATCTGTGTGCTCAGATTATAGACTAGAGAACTCAGATTATACACTAGACCAAAAGTCGTAAATTTTACATTTAGGAACACAAGATTATCAAAATTTACCTAACTGCAGCTTTGTTGGTGTAAGCATTAATTTAGCTTACCTGGTTAAAATATTATATTATACTCATAGAGTTCAAGCTGGATTTTAATCAACTAAAAGTTGTTGTTTTAGCTTATTTGCGTGCGATTTGTATAATGAAGATCTTTTAAATGTAGATAAGAACAGAATCGGGATTAAGTCAATAAATTATATATAATTTATATACGAAAATAATGCTTCTGGGCAGAAAAAATAAACAAATATTGCCTTTTGTGAAAATTTATTGCGTATTACATTCCTCCCTTTCTCTTTTTTTCTTAATTCAAAACTTAACGACTTTCAAATATTACATATATATATGTAGTATAATAACCTTAATAAAATAACCAAAAATTTCCAAATTAAAATTATATTTTTATACAGTCATTATAAATGACTAATTATCTACACTGCAACTTGAGAATTTGTCTTTTTTTTCTGGCTCAAACGAGTTTTTATACATACATATGAACGAGTATGTACAATATGTATATGCATTATTTTAGAAACACAAAGAGGGAGTTAAATAATAATTTGTTGTGATCCCGAAAATGCCTTAATATGAACTTGCATGCCCTTACACAATTTTTTATAAGTAGAACCAGACATACATATGTATACATATACACATACATACTCGCATGCATATGTATGCAAATGCATACGCAAATTTGGACAATACAACTCTCAGCACGAAGATTTAAAAAAAATACACAAAAAAAAAAAAACAGCAGCGGATTTAAATGACTCCACATTATATGCACAAAGTTAAAAAATATATATGTATATCCATACACATGCACACATGTATTTTATTTGAAAACGGTATCTAACAAAAGCCGAAAAACACCAGTGTTAAACGGCAAATGGCAAGGTCAATGTTATGTTAATAATCATAGATAAATAAAAAAGCTCACAATTAACATATGCAAAAGAAACCGTAGAATTTGCATAAGCACAGTTAACATCTTGCTGTATGTACATTATCCCATTTATTTATTTATAAGTAAGCCGCACCCAACCTTTGTAATTTAAGTTCTGTTGTACTTCAAATGAGACCTTACACCAGGCAGTGTTAATAAGTCTGCTAAATGTTCAACCAAAGTGCAGATAAAATGCATATTACCATATGTAGTTACAAACATACAAACTTAGTATAAAAACCCAAAAATATTGACACAAGTCTGAAAATTTACTCATTTTGTAAAGCCGGTGGTGTGTTTAAAAAATAACGGGAATTTTCGTTTTTTGAAAAACCTATTTATTCGTTTGTCTGCACCAATGCTGTTCCACCTCCCAAACTCGATTTTTAGGATAGTCTTTAGCTCTTTCAGCGATGTGCTTTTAATGTCATCTATGGTTGTAAATGACGGCCCTTTACGGTTCTATTTCTTTTTTTGGAAATAGGAAAAAAGTCACACGGAGCTAAATCTGTTGAATATAGAGGCTGGGCATCGAAGACTAGTGCAGAAGCCTTTGAAAATGATAAAACAAAATAATAAAAATCATAGTAAGATGAAACCCATCGGAAACTAAAGATAACATTAAAGAAATAACAATTTACGGGTTATTTAAGCTCGACAAAAGGAAGGGGAAGCGCGTGTTTGAATTTTTATGGGTTAAGAATGGTTTATCTTGATTTTCTGCACAACTACATGTTGTATAGAAAAAAGTTATATGCCAATGTTCTAGTTAATGAAAAGAGCTATAACTTGTGTATACAAACTTTTTCACATAACCTCAAAATTTATGAGAAAAAATTAAATAAAAAATTGTTGGGTTTTTTATTTTTATCTTGTACAGATTTATTTTCTTTCACGAAATTTGGTGTAAAATTACCTTTTTATGCCTAAATATACTGCATTTTTTAAATTAAAAATGTTTTCTCCTTTTAAATTTTTTCTGCTTATACTGACCTAATATCGAAAAACTTAGTTTTCAATCAAAAGTTTTTAAAAATCTTCATGAAATTTGTAAGAATTAATTAGCAAAAAACTTTTTAATTGACAATATATATATATGTTCAAAAAGTATCGCGAATTTTGTATTTCTTAAGAAAATTTATTTATTAATGAATATCTAGTTTGTCCCCTTCAAAGTAATCACGCCTAGGCTTCGGCACAGCTGAAGTTAACCCTTTTCTATTTTATTTTCTTTTTGTTTAGATTTTCCAACTTTTTTTTTTGAAAAGTAAATAAAACTTTCATTTTCTTATTAAAATACAATTACTAATTAAAGTCAGTTTTTCTTAGGCTATGCTTACGAATCTTTGAACCTAATAACGTTTTTACGTCGTTCTGTATAATATCACATCATTACACCTTGGATTAATATATGTTTACATATACATATATATTTATATTAAAATATTAAACAAAACAAATATTAAAGGATCAATAATATATTCCTATTTATTTCACTCGGAACTTAGTTTCATTGTATAACAAACACTGTACAAGTTATATACAGCTATACAGAAGTACGTACATAGAGAGACAGACCAAAAAAAAAATGTTGTCGATAAACGATATGTACAACAATTATTATTTCATATTGCTCATTGGAATAAAGTTGCATTGATCCATATATAATATACGTAATACATTTGTATTATGTACTAGAGATCGGGAGTGAGCTAAATATTCAGTGCATATCACAATTAAGTACATATGTATGTATGTACATAAATCCATTGTTATCTGTCGGGTAAAGCATTTGTAATTCATTTACAGATAGGAGCACATATGTACATATGTATGTATGTTCACATGTAAATGCAAATATAAATAAAATATTTATAATGGAGTAGTAGTGCTCATTCAATCCAGCAAAATAACTAAAATTAATGATGATCTAGCATTATTAGCATGATAATTACCATAATCATATGACTATGTTTTTATCAATAGCCTTTAAAAAAAATCTATGCGAACGCTTACATACACACATATTATTATAAGTATATATGTATGTTCATATGCATGTATATAGATAAATGGCATATGATGGTTATTTTGCAAAAATTTAAATAGTATATAAATACATAGTATATGTACACACATATGTATGTATGTATGTAAATATATACAAATATAGGTATGGACGCGCTTCTTCTTCTATAATTTTTTTTTTCAAACATTTCTGAAAATCTTGAAAACATTAATTGCAAACCTTGAGCAAAAGAAGCGGCAGTAGAGAATAGATAACAACAAAAATATGAACAAAAAGCAACAAACCGTATTTTATAATACTTCCGTTAGTTAGATTTTTAAATGTCATGCGAATTCTTTGACGCCTAGCTTGGCTGACTGTTTTAATTATGGAAACTCTTGAAACTAAAGATTTGGTCAAAATGTGATGAATGCTATACTAAAGCACAAGTCACAATAACTAGAACTGCTATATATGTATCCTTATATATATGGTATGCACTGATGACAGAAATAATAGGAACGAGCCCATTGGCTTTTTTCAAAGACCAAAGGATCTTATGATCAACATATATATATACACAGATTTGAACGACTTGTCATTATGCAACGATGCATGATAACCGTACTTTCTGTTTGACTCTCAATATCTTATCTTGCATCATTAAATTCCATTTGAAGTCATTAACTGTTTTAAATGGATTTTCGCTGCGGAACGTACCAATATTTAGTTGAAATGGGATAAGGTTTTGCCTTTTGTTAATCTAGTTGAAGGGTTTTTCTGTTATCAAGCATTGTTGCATAGTGACAAGTCATCCAAACCTATGTTGGTAAAAAGTTTTTATGGACTTTGAAATATGCCAATGGACCTGTTTCTATTATTTCTGCCACCAGTATAGGTATATATATATATATACATATGTATGTATATATACCCAATAGTCATAATATACTTATGAGCAGGAATTCGTAAATATGTAAGTAAATAAAGGTAAATACCTACGATTAAAGGCTGAAAGCTTATCTGCCTGAATGCACACGCTTTTAATTTTATGTATTATAAGAGTATTATATTACAAGTCTATGGAAAAGTTTGAGATTAGCCGTATAAAAGTGCATACTGTGTACTCACTGTAATGTATATACATATATATATATATAAATTCAGCAAAACAATTACAATAACTATTCTTAATTTTTTTTAAATATATTTGATTACCGGACTTGGTGTCAATTAAACGAGCTTATTAAATTTTATAAAAACCTGTTTTCTTCCTATATATGTACATATAGCAAAACTAATTGCAAAAGGTATTCAAATTCAAGCAATATGTAATTACCGATTATAATAATAACATTTACTTTAATGACGTAAATTAAACATTGTATGTATGTGTAATTAAATTTAACAGCTGTTATGCTGATTATTATTTACAGTTATTATTCGAAATATCAAACTATTGACTTGATTATTTGTTGTTGTAACATTATAAAACTTTTTCCAAACAGTTTTGTGCTAATACTGCTGATGTGACAGTTCTTGATGTAATATAACGCCGGTTCCACTCTGATTATACTTATACATAGAACCCATATTCTCAAAATATATAAATCAATCAGCTGTTCGTAAACGGCTTAAAAACATGTTAATCTTCAATTTATAGATTGAAGGATAAACTCGGCCAAGGATAATCTCTGCCATTTTGTTAAAAGTTGTCAACGAGTCATTGCTGTCATTGATAAAATTTTCACATGCTACAAATATTAATACATCGTATATACATAACATACTATGTACATATTAGTCTGCAAAGTTGATTAAGTTACTTTTGTAAGTGAGTTTTTGCAGAAAGCGACTTAATGTTCAAATATTTACGTAAATGCATATATATTTAATGGACATTCATATAAACTAGTACTACCATACATAAAACACGTTGTAACAATTAAAAATATTGAAATACTAGTTTTGTAACTACTTTAAGGCAATTAATATGCTTACAAACACCCTTACAACTTATTCTGCAACCGACACTTATGAAAATAGACTTTGTACACTTTTAGTGGATAATTGTAGGTAGTTTATTTTGATTGTGATCATACTTATTTAATATATAAGAGTAGCTACTTGATGTATTCCATACATATGTACATACATATATTCGCCAATTAAAAAATACACTGGCATGTACAAACATATGTATGTGTGTAGACGTGTCGAATTAGACTTTGATATACAGTTAAATATGCCAGTGAATAACTATGTGATTGATATCGTATAAGAAATATAAAAAAAGGACTGGTTAGTGTGAATAACGTCAGTTGCAAAAATATAAACGTTAACCTTGATTTGTAGTAAGAAAGCAACTTTATTAATACAAAACAAAAAAAAACCTTAACTTCGGTTGCACCGATGTATTCCAATGTACGTGGCAAACCTTATATAATCCGTTTAGGATATAATAAATACAGCAGTTCTTACCGTCTCTAATGCATATTAATATTTGTGAATTTTTTACTAAATTTATGTATTTATTTAAGGGCTCTACTTGTATATAGATTTACAAACTGTCTGCACGAAAATCTTTTAGATGAAATTAAAGAACAGTTCATAGTTCATAACTAAATTCCCTCACAATTACCATAAATAAAGAAAAAACTTGGCTATTTTAGTATTAATAAAATTGCATAGCTACATTTTAATCTCAAAATATTTATGTATTGCAAAAGTCAAAAGTTGATCGAACCCGTTAGAACACAAATGGCAAGTTTTAAAAACCTTTGTACAAACTTTAACTAGTTTATTATAACGATTTACACACGCAGCAGTATGTGGAGCAAGAACTGATACAAAACAATATTGTTATCATAACATTATACTCTCAGCAAACTTTCGACTGAACTGAAAAAAATGGGGTATATTTTGATCTCTGCGTTTTGTTCTTACTGAATTTGGGCGTGACACAGCTGTAATACTGCTTACTTTTTACAGCTTATAGTTTAACAGTCAAGCAATTATGGTACGAAATCCATTTTTTATCTTTTCACTTCAAGTAATAGCAATTCGTAACAAGTAAATATCTCATACGGCTCACCTGAAGTTAACATCTTTTGTTTTTCCACTGGCGAATGCAGTACGGCATCTTTGTACGATCTGTGTTTAATTTGTGATTCGAGTTTTTTTATGTTAATATATTTATGTAGATCCATTGTTTAGATTTAGCCATTTTCACAGAGGTATGAAAATAAAATACAAATCATGAATAAAACATAACGTGTGTATGTACGTAGGTATATGTATACTCTAAAGCACAATTGAATATATTGAATATTAACCAAAAACATATAAGAAAAGCACTCACATCTTCAAAATTTGCCATTTTGTTGAACTGTTCGTTATCGGCACCGATTGCGTTATCTGCAAATAAAAGCAATATAGCAGTATTTTTTTTATTATATCTCTGCAGCAACAGAAAAACTTTCTTTGTCGTTTGACCACAATGTAGTTATTAACACAACAAAAAAACAAATAAATTATTGTGTATACATGCAAATGTTTAAGTTTCACACCTTGAGGTTTTCTATACAATAGTTCAATATTCTTTACACAATGTAAGCACCTTTGTTTAGTTGTAAATACACTAGTTACTTTCAATTAGATAATACTAATATTCAAAGTATGAAATTGAAAGGAATCGGCAGACCGCAAATGTGTAATGTATGTTAACATAAAAAAACAACGCACGGTGATGAAATGTTAAAAAAAAATATCGAATGACCGTTCGAACGATTTCTACTACCGCACACGAGTGGATTAAAAAAACAAATGCTAACTAGTCCATTTGGAAAAGCAGCTCCACTACGGCAACTCGTTGAACGAATAAACAGCTGAGCTCGAACAGTGTTGCCATGTGTTAATTGAAAAGCTCTACTTGAAATTCCTCAAGCTCTCTTAAACGAGTAGTGGATTTTTTAGCGCCCCATTTATGTGTTTTTATTTATATATGTGTGTGTGTATTTTATTTACAATTGAGTGAAATTATTGTAGCTATTAGATGTTTAGTTTAAATTATTCCACACATTAACATATAACATTTGATGGAGTATTAGCGTACTATTGACTTGAGATATTTCATGCTTCTGTTATAAGAAAATATTTACTGTTATTAGTCACGGATATCCGAAAGTAAAAGAAGACGAACGGTTTTAAGCATAAGTCATGATATTCAGTTCGGTAGCCATTTTATAAAATGGTGGAAAAGTGGATTGGCTTCTGATCCGTGTGATCCGTGAGTTTTAATAGTTTCAACTGGATATAATTAATAAGCAGTAAATATTTGAAGGTCCTATAAGTTTTCAGGTGTATTCGAACGATTTGTAGGCTTACATAGATGCATGTATATATAGATAGCTGGGCATGTACGTATATGAGAGTATTCAAAACGCGAGGCCATCGAGTGACTGATATATTATAGCAACAACAAAAATTCTGAATGAATGCAATAACATCACCATCATTAAATGATTATACTATAATGATTATACTAATATAATATATATAATACTATAATATATAATTGTAGTTATAATTGGGTCCGATTAAAGATTTAGTGTACGAAGGTATGGATATAATATAAGCTCTTTAGAGAGTAATTAAATTATATAGAGTAATAATTATTGGTATCTCTCTACTATGAACACAGCATGATTTTAGATAAGTTGTTGAACTAATTATATATTAAATATTAGTACGTGATACATTTATACACATTAATGTAAGTCTTTATGTATATTTAATATTTAAAACAAGAAAAAACATTCGCTTCGTTAACACCGAAGCTATAATACCCTGCAAATAAAAAATTGTTCCATACAAGTAGTTTATTGCGATCGTTCAGCAGCTATATGCTTTAGTGGTCTGATATCGGCGATTCAGACAAATGAGCAGCTTTTTGGAGAAAGACGGTCATGTGTAAAATTTCATATCGAAATCTCAAAAACTGAGCGACTAGTTCGGGTATATACAGACAGACAGACATACGAACATGGCTAAATCGACTCAGCTCGTCACGCTGATCATTTATATATATACTTTATATACTTGTAGTCTCTGGACTGGGTTAACTCGTGCATTATAATTTACCAGAGTATTTATTAGACCAATCAAAGTACAAGTTCATAAATAATGCCATGTAAATATAATTTTCTATTTATAGTACTTCAGTCGATAAGTTATTTGAGTAATAATATGCTGCAAGATAACATTTTCAATTGAAACTAGTTTTTTATAATACTAAGCGCCACTAAGACCCTCAATTAGCAGAATAATAATAATAAATATGAATATTAACATAAACTCTCTCGAGCTTAATGAAAATAATAGTTTTATACATTTAAAACAACTACGCGGAGAAATTCCAATGACCTTGGACATATTCGGAAATTTCTACAAATATCTATTTTATATTATATATAATATTTTGAGGCAAGCAGTAGTTATGAAACGATTTCATCTCATTATGCCTAAAAAAACAGTATTATCTAATTATATTTAAATATCTCGTATACCGACCAATAATATTATATAAGGTATCTAGTCTGATGGAAGGCCTGAGTTAAACGTATTCGGTATAAGGAAAAACGGGGCAGATATAGCCCGATTCAGTAAATGTTTGAAAGAAAGTTGATACATGTCAAGCTCACTAAGATTGTAGCAACAGAAACCATTATCCAAATAACTATATTAAAATAGCATGTATTCGGATCAATAATATATATATATAATATATAAAGTCTAATGGACGACCTGAGTTAATTGCATTTGGTATAAGGAAGATTGGGGTAGATATAGACCGATTCTGTGAACTTTTGGAAAAAAAGCTGCTACATTTCAAGGTCACTAAGTCAACAAATAAATTTCACCGAATGTTGAACAGCAACTGAGTAGTGACAGAAAACATTTACCAAACCAAGCTGCCGAGTAGATACTTCTTGTTGAAACGTTTTACTTTGGAATCTATCTTATTGTTTCAGTAATTTATTTTAAGCTAATTAGAGCTTTTTTAATCCAGTTTCCGGTTAGTTTATTGCTATTTTGTATTACTCAATAAATATTATGTTTTAACGTGCTTGTTCGTAAACATTTGTGCAATACTCACCAATTTCAATAATTGCGGCACCATCATTTTTTATGTTAATATGACTATTCGTATTTCCAGATTCTGTAAAATAAAGTTTGTTATACTTTATTGATTGAAAGTATAAAATAACGATCATATTTTACCATTATTATTATTTGGTATTAGTATTGTTGTAGACGGCACAAACAGTTTCTCAGAGTTACCAACATCTACGGTTGCACTCATTTTCGATTCAATGCAATTTATATATTTCCTGTTGATTGGATCTGAAAAATCGAAAATGCACTTTGTATTATTGATTTTATACTTATATATTTAATATTTAAGGAATTCTAAAAAAATAAAAGAAGACGAAACAAAAAAAATAAAAAATTAAAATAATAAAATAAAATAAGACAAAAATAAATTAAATAAATTATTGTGCATAAAAGTAAATACAACAAATCAAATATTATTGTACATTACTAGGTCCAGCCATAAGTTCTGTTACAAGGCCGTTATAAAAATGAGATTATAATACATTTTTATACTCTCCCAATCTCTTGGTACAGAGTATAATAGTTTTGTTCACCTAACGGTTGTTTGTAGCACCTAAAAATAATCGAGTTAGATATAGGATTATATATATATACATATATATATAAATGATAACGATGACGAGACGAGTTGAATTCCGGTTGTCTGTCTATTCGTCTGTCCGTCCGACCGTCTGTCTGCCCGTACAAGTGATAACTTGAGTAAAAATTAAAATATCTTGATGACTTGGTACCCAAAATTTTATTCGAAATGGTCACCATTTGCTTTCACACAAGCCCTCAAACTATTCGAACAATAATCAATAGTAACACGCACAATTTCTGAACTTATTTTAACCGTGTAAACCAAAATATCTGAAGTAGCATAATTTTGAGAGACGGAACAGATGAAATGTCATGAAGCTTTGATAGTACAGCTTAGATTAGTATTCTAGAACGAGGATAGGATAAAGACATGTATTATTTACAATATTTTGTTGCTAAACCTTCAGTTAAAAAATTAACAAACTGCACAAAATTGCCGCCGTATTATTTTTAATTTTATGTGCGCCTGGTATTTGAGCTTAGCTGATACACAATATACATATGTACATGTACATTCATGTACAACAAACAATAATTTTATATTAGAAAAGGCTCTAGCACACCATAATTCAAATACTTACTAGAAAAATGGTGTACGCAACGGTTCTTACACAAATAGAATATTTAAACTGTATTAAAAATGCATAAATATTAAACTGCATACATGCATGAGCGTTTATAAATTGTTTTTTTTTGTTCCTATTGTTTCGTTTAAATTATTTAATGACATATTACAGCCCCTCGAACAAAGGGTGCATGAGAACTCGTTTATGAAAAAAATAATATGTGTATGGCATTAATGGCACTAAATAAATATTTAATTTATTTAATTTAATATTTACCTCTAACAGGCATCAGTTGCAAGCATCAATTTAAAATTTTAACACATATAGTATTGACATATGAATTTACACGTGTAATTACGTATACAAATTGTTGGTTTTAGAGGTGTTAAACTATTATTGCAACTATTTACAAATGGAATTAAAAAAATTAAGAGAAGAGTTAATATTATATTCTCGATTCTCATAAAATATTTAAAGCCAGTTGAAAAGTCGGAAGTCCCTATATAAACTTGGGGGCTAGGTGAAGGTCTGTTTGAATTGCATTAACTTTTAACATTATTTATGGGATTTGGGTTAATTGGTGACCGATTTCCTACAAATTTCAAGATAAAAATATATTATATCCTAAATTATACGTTTACTTAATTTCAATGTTATGTTAGGCGGCTTGCAAATAATGCATTAAAAAATAATTTAATAAACTTTTTTTTTATTTCCTAATCACAAAAATCTCAATTAAAAATAATTTTAAAATTCCTAATCCCAAAACCTAATTGAAAAATAAATTCATACCAAATACCGGATTGAAAAACAAAAAATAGTTGATTCGCAAATTCTGGATGGAAAAGAAATTAACTTCCAAATTCGGGATTGAAAAAATTAATCGCTTATTCCGGATTAAAACACCAAGAAACTTTAATCCTAAAAACCTGATTGAAAAAAAAATTGTCATAGAATTTATATTTTTTCGCATTTGCGTACTTGGTATTCTACCATTTTGGTTTGAAGAGGAAAGCTAATAATATAAGTAATAAAAGATCAATAGAATATTATACATATGTACGTCTTTTATTTTTACCCCAATTTCCGATTTTCAGTTTATAATCCCTATTTCTAATTATTATTTTATTTTTGGGATTCAAAATTTAAAACTTAATTTTTTTAAAAAGTTGTAAACCACAGATACTTTTCCCAAACTTCGATGTACTGTATAGTTTTGTAACTTAATTTGTGGCTAAGTTATAGCCCATTTTAACATTTCACTTCCCGGAATTTTATGAGAGTGGCAAGGGTTCAAATCGACCATCTACTATTCCATCCTCCTCAGACTGTCAAAATACAAAAGTAACAAGTTTCATAAAGCTATCTGAATTTTTATTCAAGTTATCGCTTGCAGGTACGGACAGACAGGCGGACAGAAAGTCACTCGGAATTCAATTCAACTTGTCATCCTTATCTACATAGCTCTATATCTATCTCGATTAGTTTTAGTGAACAAAACTAGTACCCCTGTAACAAAATATTGCGAGGGTATAAAAAAGGTATGTGACTGCTTGTCTAAATTATTTTCTTAGTGATAGATTGTATTTATAATTAACGCCTACAAATATGCAACACTTTGGCAAAGGCTTATAAACCGTTTAGAAATATTTGGAGAAGTGTGTGTGCGTTTTAAACTTTCATTAAACAATTTTCGGTGTGTGTGTGCTCTTATAATACTATATACTTTTGTATTTATATTAATTAGTATTCGAATGATCGAGTCACAATAGCATAAGGCTGCCATACAAACTGACCGTTCAAAGTTCTTGTATCTGTTGTATTTGTGAAGAGAATTATAGCGTTGGTGCAGCAAAAGTTAACGTTTTTTCATGTTTTACTTTATGTTTGAGGCATATACATAAATATGTAAAAATCCAATGAAAAGCCATTTAGTCTGAGGAAAAATGGATATAATTTCTTCCTTTAAAATTTTATTAAATATTCTTGTAAACCTGCAGAAAACAAACACAAACCCTTTTTTTATTGTTGAGAAGGCGAAGCCTTTTACTTGCCCTAGAGCTACAAGCTATGTTGCACTAAGCAAAGGTACTGTCCCTTGGAATAAAAAAGTAAAACATCTCGGCGTTATTCTTGATACAAAATAAACAACATGTTTCGTATATTATTAACAAAATAAATATTCTAATTCAGACCTTGTAGCCTCTCATTATTCTTAAATTACAAAAAACTGCTCATTTTTAAATCAATTTTTGAACCCATAATTTTTTATGGAGAGCGAGTCTGGGCCAATTGCCACTTAAGAAAATTGCAAGTAAAATAAAACTTAAAAAAATGACACTGTGAATCTGTACTTGGTTTTAGAGGTTCTTAAGTTATTAAACTTGTCTCATAACCATATTTTTTTCAATTTTTTTTCTTTGTTTTTCAAATGAGTTTTATTCCTTAATTTTCACCTCTAATTATATATTGTCATAATTAAGCTTATGTCATAATAATTATCGCTATAATTAAGTAGGTAAGACAATTATGTCTTATTTTAATTATTAGTCGACAACACTTTTGTGTACTTAAATTTGTCAATAAATAAATAATAAATGATATTTTGAGTGTAGCATATATCTACAGAATGACGGTCACTAGGTCAATCTTTAAAATATCAATTTTTCAATAGGGCCTATATGAACGAAGATTTTTCTAAGAATTTGTGCTGTGTGAAACAAACTAAAAACGGGTACTTAATATATACATATAAGACTTGTTTGGTTTATTAACCCCTAATAAAATATCACATAAATGTCAGTTTCCTGACTGGTTCTATTTAATTCGATTTTTCTTAATTTCTGACCAGTGTTATGTTTCACTGAATATATATTTCGCATAAAAAACATTTTAAATAGTCCTTTAAAATAACTTACTCTGGATAAATATACAATGTTGTTATGCTCGTTTTGCTTGAAACCATTTAAAATTGAGATGTTCGACTCAAAAATTATATATTAGAGGTTATAAATGCTGCATGCGTCACTATTTCTATAAAATTAAACATAAAATTTGAAATTAAGAAAAAAAAAAGTTAAATTTGGAGGCACCAAAGCTACCAAGCTTCATCAGCAAGCATTTTTATAGCATAAAGGGGTATAAGAAGATCTTTATCTAGATTTTGACCGTACAGTTTATATGTCAGCTATATGCTGTAGTAAATTAGCAACATCTTGGTGAGGAAAGTGCGTGTGTAAAATTTCAGGTCGATATCTAAAAAAAAATCTGGGAACCTAGTTCGCATAAATACAGACGGCCAGACGGACATGTCTAAATCGACTCAGCTCGTCACGCTGATCAATTATATATTATACTATGTATATACTTTGGAGGGTCTCCGACGTTTCCTTTTGTTTTACTAGGCAACAAGCTCGCTTGATGATTCATAATTTTGTTTTTTTTTGTTTTGCTCACATTCTCACCTTCATTCCTGCGCATATACTATACAAACTATTGTTCATAAAACAAATATTGTTGTAAAGATTTTAAAACGATGAAACAACACAGACACAAATATACACGAAGCAAACACTATAAGATCTTAAAGTTAGCAAAACACTTACAATTTGATGCGCTCTCATACAACACCGGGGTCAAGTACAAATATTTGTTTACACTCAAAGTAAATACTTAAATACGCTTTGCAAAACCAGCTTGTGTGAAGTCGAAATGCCAACTAAATTGAAATGAAAGCTTTTCTATTTTCTTAATAACACAATCACTATTAAAAAGGCTGAACACCTCGATTTATAAGCGCTGCAAATAACACAAGAGGCTCCCACAATTAACAAAACGCTAATGGTTCCAACTTCCTTGCAAAAATCGCAGCTTGCATTAAGGGCTCATTATATGTGTGTATGTATGTATGTCCGTACACTTATTTAGAATTCAATGTTTATAAATATTTTACCGAGCAGCACCATCGGCAGGTGCACAGAGGTCGGCGCAATTTCATATTTGTTTTCATACTAGCAGTTTTACGAGTAAGCGCAGTATAGACGTAAAACAGCAAATTTTTAAAATACGCACTTGCAGTTAATATATGCTAATTTAAAACATAATACCTACATATAGAACATACTTATATGATGAACAGTGCTTAGGAGTATCTAAGGCTTCCCTCTTACTTTTTACATATGCATTTTTTGTTTACATAAAACTTCTAATATGTCTGCTGATATTAGAAATGTATAACTAAGTTTATTTTCTTGACTTTTGAGTGACGTAGATTGAAGCGAATGATAGATATCACACTTTATATAAATATTAGACACTAAATTCGTCCAAAACATTCATGTTTTTCTGACGACTCAGTTAAAATCTCTTCATTAAAATCAATAATTTATTAAAGTATGATATTCGAAGATTTGTATAAAATTTCCACGAAGAAATATTAAGAAATACCACAATAGCAGCAATTATTTGAAGCTCTTATATATCATTTGAAAATCTTATATTTATATTATATATGAGAGATAGTGATAGTACTGAACTGCTTTTAAGGTACCTCACATACCATCCCCAATATAGGCGGGATGAAGTCAAACGGATGTTTTAAAATCCTGATATTAGTTATATGGCGGCTAGGGCAAGTTTTCACTCGATTTTATCCATTTTATGCACAAAGATATATTGTTATAAGAAAACACGCTCTTTTAAGTTCATTAAGATAACTCACATATTGACCAATATTTGCGGTGTAAAGTCAGTCAGAAAAATTCTCTCTGAGTTTCTATAATATATCTCACAGATTGACCGATCTAAAGTCAGTATTCGTGCACAGTTTAACCCCGATACAATCATTGTTGCTTAATTTGGATACTGGAAAGTGAAAGAAGATATCAGATAGATTTCAAAATTGTTTTATATGAGAAGTAGGCGTGTTTGCAGTCCGATATAGTCCATTTTCAAACTGCGGCATGAGAATATCAGAATAACGCTACATACCCAATTTGATTAAGCAGGTCCCGAGATAAGGATTTTCACTTAAATGTAGGCGGTTCCACGCCCGTCGTTTAATTTTAACCCCTCATCTATCATCCTGGATGTAAAATTTTATGTCTCTGGTGTATTTATTTATTGATTTATCGCGCTTTTAGTAGTTTTTAACAGTACCGTTAGTGGAGAGTGGAGTGGAAGTGGAGTGGAACCGGATGATAGTTTCATTAATTTTTACAGTGTCAGTAGTGGTATTTAAGCGATTTATTTTGAGGCAATTTGGTTATTATAGTTTTAGTGGCTTAGGAGATATGTACATTAAACATATTAGAGGGCGAGGCCACGTCCATTGTTAAAATGTTTAACCCACAGGTGCCCCTTGCTACTACAACCCTCTGTGACAAATTACGGTTCTATATCTTAATGCTTAGTTATGTCACTTTATAGGTTTTCGTTAAATTGCTGTTTGTAGGCGTGGCAGCGGTCCGATTACTCCCATTTATGAACTCGTTCTTACTTTTTACCAAAGAACACGTGTACAATGTTTCACTACGATATCTCAATTTTTACTCAAGTTACAGCTTGCACGGACAGACCGACAGACATCTACATTTCAACTCGCCCCATCGATCCCCCATATATCGATTAATTTTAAATGATACAAACAACAGTTAGGTGAACAAAACTTTACCATGTAGCAACTTGTTACAAGAGTACAAAAAATACACGTGTGCAGTCGCATACCCCAGCTCGTTAGTACCGCCACACTTTGGTAATAATAATATAACCACACACACACTTTAATATCAATAATATATAATAACAAGGTTTACTTAAATTGTTGCTTATATTATATGCGTTAGATTAAGCATTACTATATTAAACCAAAAAATTTTTTAAAAAGTAACGTTTACATTTTTACATAATCGATTAATTTTTTACTAACTTCTGTGTTGTGGCGAAATATTGTCTAGCATTTCCTAAATTTGAGGTCAAATTTTTCAGAATCGAAATTAATCGATTTTAATATTATACTATATTTACACTTTTAAATTGTAAAAATAAAAAGTTTGTGTAATAAATAACCTGTTCACAAATTAGCCGATCAAGGTTTAACCATTTAGTGGTGCTATTCTTATAAGAGTATAGTTTTTAAACGCCCTTTGACTCTTGAAACATGCTTTTGAACAAGTTTTTTACTTTCTAAAATGCATGCGCATATGTATGTATGTATGTATGTAATTTATATTGCTACTACTAATTAAAATAGTAATCAATCACTTGTTTAACTTCACAATGTTGTATAATGATTTTTTTGCATTTTAATATTGTTAAATTGAGATTAAACTTCCAATAAGCGACAAAAGTCAAAGTTTTTAATATGCACGTACTTTAATTAACTTCACACACACACATACTCCGAAATATTATAGATTTATCTAACTAATCGTTTATTTTATATAACTTAATTTAATTTTATTAAATTTTACTTCATATTATTTTATTTCATTTTACTTAATTTTATATTACTTTGCTTTGCTTTATTTAATTTAATTTTTTTATACTTTATTTTATTCTATCTTATGTTGGTGTATTTTGCTTTATTTTATCTTATCTAATTTCATTTTATTTTACTTTACCATATATTATTTTTAACATACATTGTTCTACATTTCTACAGTTAAAAGACAGTACATATAAGAATAACATATGCCACTACTTTAATTAGTTTGAACGCATATCAAATTTTACTACATAAAGTATAAAAAAACACACATTTGTTTTTAACGTTTTACGCGTTCCTCCGCACTTCCGCCGTTTTTATGTAATAATCCTTTTCTGCTTTCAATTATGTTACACTTTGTATTTTGACACACGTCTCTGTCGTTGTAGCGCTGGTCTAGTTTGTTTATTTACATACGCCCAAATCAATTCGATAGTATTTGTGGCGAGTATGTTTTTTCTTCAGTTACGCACTCGCGAATACAACAAACAAAAAAGTCTAAGCGAACGTTAGATAAATTGCCAAATATTGAAGCAGATGAGCTCCACTTTGTAGCGGCGCTAAAATGAGCAGCTCGTGTGCACCGATAACTGAAATCAAAACCTCACTGACAGCTTATTGTTTCATGAACAGGTGATAGAGTACGAGTGAGCCGCGTTTATGTTACTGCAAATATTGAATGTAAAGGCGAGCAGCGAGTATTAAAACAGCGAGCAGCGGCAGCAGGCTACTACGTAAAAGCAACTACTTTAGATGATATCAAAACAAAGCTCAAAACGCCGGCATGCGCGTCGACGACAACGCTACAAATATCCACATAGGAGCACATACACACATATATTTTACTTAGTTATAGCAATAAATATAAACAAACAAACATATGCTTGAACGCGGAGAGCGTGTGCTTGTGTGCTGCTATAGGTTTTACTAAAGCGGCCATAATCGTTTGCTGATTGCCCATATGAGCATTAGTAAAATGCTAATACTAGATGCAGAATGCGTACAGCATTGGTCGCGCCCCACCAGCGCCCGCTTAGCTAACGCTTTGCTTCTGATTTATAAGCAAGTCTGCGTTGTCGATGGGCCTGTGTACACGTCGGTTGAAGTGCTGGACACTTCAACACGTTGGTGCCCTCGCGATAGGGACCTTTCGGCGCACTTCTTGAAAACTTACTTAAACTGCAGCAACACGTTCGTCGCGCCGGTTAGTGCGTCCATACACAAGCAATTGGATTTACTACAATAAACTGTCACTCAACATATTAATCCATCAATATATTCTGCAATTGAAATGAGTTTCTTAATATGCGCATGCGTACATACATACACCCCCATGTAAAGTGGTGTGTATGTGTGCGCGTGTATGTAAATCACTTTAAACAGCTGTCACTGTGGTTGACCTCCAGTTCAATACTGTGTTTTATTATTATTACTTTTTTTGTTTTTGCTATGGTTATAATTCCATTGCGTTTCTTCTATAACATACTTGTACTTATGTATGTATATATGTACATACTCATGATATATTATTGATTTCTTGCCAGTTGATTTGTTTACTTATTGTATTTAGGTATGTATGTGCAAGTCCAATTTGAGCTCAAAACGTATTTACCAACTTCAACTAAACTGAAGTCCTTATTGCACACCTTCTCTGCTGAATTTATATTTGTACATACCTACATATGTATATGAATACATATATACATATGTATGTACGAACATACATTTGATGCCGGCAATATTCGTTTGCACACCTTTGGTGCTTGAGCGCACACACTGAAGATTAATTACAATTCTGTTTATAAAAGGTGTTCTGTACAGGGTAGCCATTAGCCATTTCCGTCTGTCCGTCTGTCCGTCTGGAACTAGTACGAACTAGTCCCTTGACGAGATACATATCTTCACCAAAGTTGGTATAGGTTATTGTCCAAGGCAACGGTGCTATCTCCGAAGAAATTGATCGAGTGACTATAGCATATAGCTACCATACAAACTGACCGATCAAAGTTCTTGTAAGGAATCTCTGATATCTTAAAATTTTTTGAAGAATATCTTTGCCGATAAATACATAATGATTATACTTACAGCGACATTTGTTTTAAAAAATCTCATGAAACTCGAAGAGAATGAAAAATACTTTACAACTTTATTTACAATTATTACACCCTGTAAAAAAGCAAGTACAGTACAATCTCTTATCATATCACAAATATTCGTGCGTAGCTTAGGTAAATAATAGTATATAAACAATGAGTGGTCTTAACCGTTAGAGATACTCGGGTGTTTTATAAAGTTTGGTGGGTTAATGTGATCCAAACCAGATTAATAGCCATCAAACAACTTCTCATTATAAATCTCTAAAGCAATTACAAGAACAACAACATTCGTATAGTCTAA
Organism: Bactrocera oleae; assembly: GCF_042242935.1. Classification (NCBI taxonomy): domain Eukaryota; kingdom Metazoa; phylum Arthropoda; class Insecta; order Diptera; family Tephritidae; genus Bactrocera; species Bactrocera oleae. The sequence goes on along the minus strand of NC_091538.1, from coordinate 51,582,376 downwards.
GGTTTCGACTTGCTCGGTTTAAAACGCAGTCGTCAGGAGCTCATATGTTTGTACTCTTGCAACATGTTGCTACAGAGTAATAGTTTTGTTCACTTAACGGTTGTTTGTATCATTAAAAATAAGCGATTCGATATAGGGTTATGTATTTATAAACGATAAGGATGACGAGACGTCTGAGTGCCTCTCTGTCTCTCCGTCCGTCTGTCCGTGCAAGCTGGAATTAAACTTGATACACGTGTTCCTGGGCAAAAAAGTAAGGACGAGTTCGTAGATGGGCCTAATCGGACCACTGTCACGCCCACTATTAATCGAAAATATATAAAATGCCATAACTAAGCACTAAATGAAGATAAAGAACTGTAATTTGGTATAGGCGATTGCAGTAGGAAGGAAGTAGTGGGCTAAAAAAATTTTTTAAGTGGGCCTGATCCCGCCCTCTAATTAGTTTAATGTACATATCTCAGCAATTTCGAAATTCGTTTAGGTTTAGGTTGTTTTTAAATTACAGAGACATAAAATTTTACACCTGAGATGATAGAAGAGGGCTTTATAAGAGCCGGTGTCAAATTTGGACCATGGCCGTAATACCATCCAAGTTTAGGTGGAAATCCATATTTCGGGACCTTCTCGACCGATTTCAAGCAAAACTATTTTATTTGGAGCTATTTTAATGAAATATAGAGAGCGTGTATTTATGACAACAGGGTGTCTTTGTGCTTAAAATTGATAAAATCGGGCGGAAATTTGTCTTAGCCCATATATATGTTTATATTTATAAAATTGATTGAAAATAAGTTCTCAAGTATATATGAGCAATGTCAAATATTAATTCCATCAGCCCTTCCATTTCTCTGCCCCCAACGATTTCAGTATAATTTTCGCTGACAAGAAGTAAAATATAGCAAAAAATAATACCAGAATTGATTGGATTCCATTCACGTAATCGAACACCTGAAGGTATTTAACCGGCCTTGACTCTTGCAAGTTGCAAAAGTATGAAATGTTCGGTTACACCCGAACTTAGCCCTTCCTTATTTGTTATATTTTCTGTTACAAAAAAACCTATGTATAAGGTCATAGAAAGGCGTAGTTTCTTACAAACATACATACATATAGAGTCACACATTTTTTTTAATTAAATTTTTTTTTCCAATATTATTTCCTAGTTTTGAAAGCTAGAACAAAATCTTTTGGCGCAACCGTTCAAAATGTTTACGGACGATTTAGAGTGTATTATTTGCTCGGGTTTAACTGTATTAAAAATTTACTCATTATATATTTTATTTCATAACTACACTGTTACATATGTACACACATGCATAGTACCCGCAGTTACAGAGTTGTTTAAACTTCTGCAGATGTATTCGCCGACTTACCGTGAATACAAATTTTTCAAGCGCTCTTTGTCATACACTACAATCAAACGCACATCAGTGAAGTATTTATGTATGCATAATACTTGCTTATAGTAATTTAATAGCATGGCCCATAGATACTATACATACGTAAGTACATATGTAGGTATCTAAAAGCAAAACAAAAAAGTTAGTTAGTAAATAGTTGCATTTTGTTAGTTGATTTGATTTAATTGACTGGTTATTTATATTTAAGTGATGCAGAAATATTACATGACACGACAGTTTGAATTAGATGCGATTAACTTGGTATATAAAGAATGTGTGTGCAACCATATAAATACACATATACATATGTATGTATGGGGGCGGTGCGATAAGTACACACTCAAAACACATTTTCGTAAATGGTAACGAACTCGTAGTTATAGCTACCACTTACGATGACATGACAAAAGTCCATGGCAGACCGCAGTAAGCATATCCAAAGACCGCGTAGGGTTAGGTTAGATTAAGAGGTCGATCCTAACAGGGACCTCACTTGGAACAGCTTAGAACGCCGGTCCCTTGTGGTACCTAAAACTCGTATATAACTGATCCTAAGACCCTTACAAATCGACAAAGCACTTTGAGCCTATCACAAATTTGTGGAGACGGCTAATGACAGTATGGGCTATGTCTCTTTAGCTTTGCAAAAGCTGGACAATAGAGGAGATAGTGCCTAGTTGTTTCTACTTCTCCTTCCTCTATACAACTTGTACAGGTAGCGTCCAACAATATTTATACCGTTATATCGTTTCCATTTCGCTCCACATATCCCATCTTCCCATCCACATATCCCTCGTCGATATGTCACCAGAGAAAAAGCAAGCTACCCACTCCTCCGCTGTGGCCAAGGCCAATATGATCGAATTACACTGCCCCATTCGTCGTATTCACTAGGTTTGGCCACGGGTTTCATAACTTGAAAAAGCCCCGCAGCGGGCAGAAATTTGTGTTTAATGATTATCGCCACAGAGAAACGTACTTTTCAGACGGGTTAAAGAAGTGAGATTGCCGGGTCAAGAACATATAACATATCAAGCTGAAAGCAAATTACGTTGATAAATGAATCGTCATTTTTTTAATAAGTTCCTTTTGCTAAGTACTTATCGGACTGCCCGCAAATGTTTTGAGTTAGTTTAGGAGTTATCAAAAGTCATATACATATCAATTTGTATGTAAATATGTACACAGTCATGCATGTTATAATTGCCAATATATTTTCTTAGATACCCAATTTAATATATACATACATACACATGTGTATACACGCATATATGTCATAAGTAAAAACTACATAGTATCTATGGTACATATGTATATGAGTGGTAGATACTCTTTGACATATAACCGCATTTACGAATAATTACATGCTAAGCTTTTGACTTACATATATTTCATACATTCAATTATATATAGGTATGTATATATATATATGTATGTGAGTACATTTAGTAGTATTATTATACATATTTTATGTACATATATTTTAATGTTTTAATTTAACAAGTTTGGCTTGTTTTAAAAATATTAGGCTAACCGGTGATTTGAATAGTTACTAGCGAAACAAAAATGAAGTTATTCGATTACTAGTAAGTGCAAGAAGAAGAAAACAACATACTTTGGAATTGCTCCCAACAATAATAAAAATTTACTGAGTGGTTTTATAATACAATTTGCACAAAATTCGTTAGTCGCAAATACTGCATCACTCATAAACTCCCTTAGTTTGAGCTAATACAGTGGCTGACAAAAGTCTGCGAACATATCCGGATATGGAGTTTCTCCAAAAGTTTCAAAAGTATTTAACTGCCAGGGGATATTGAACATCAACCGTTCCCTTACAATAAGGGCTGTATGGTAGGGATTGTTATTTTATGCGAACGTCCAGCTGTTTCCAAGTAACAAAGTTTCCACTGAAGTATTTAAATTTCTTTCCAAACCATCCTTGTACACGAATCGTTGTTTTGCATTTGCAATAAATTTAAATTTATCCACCTCAATAGCAGTAGTAGCTGCCTAAACCATAACATCACTGCGGCCAAGCTTCACTTCATTATACTGCTACGTGACCTATGCAATAGTAGACTGCTAAGTTTCATTTCTATATATTTACATATATTCACCCGATATAACTCCCTGCGACAAATAAATAAATATTTTTTTCGAAAAACGAACATTCCCGTTATTTTTTTAACACACGTCGTACCCATCTATGCACATGTGCATGTACATACTGGTATGTATAGCTAAAAAGTATTGTATATTATTCATAAAATATGCATAAATTAAATACAACAATAATATAATAATGTCAATAAGCGTAAGCATTCTATGCAAATTTTATCTTTTATTTACAGCAGTGTCGCTCAAACTGGCTCCAATTCAACTGTAATAAGATACTGTTATCTGATTATAGGACGAAAGAATGGATAAAAAAAGTATTTTAAATTTATAAATAGTTGGTTTTATTGAATTTTTAAAGAGTATTAATAAAGTGATGATTATGTTGTAAATAAAATCTTTTAAAAAAAAACATTAAAATTAATAATGACATACAGGTTGGTTGTAAAGTTTCTGCGCCCACCAAGAAATAGCATTACTAGCTCCAAATATTTTTTTTCTCAAGTTGGTACATCTACCGTGAGAACACATAGTCTTCTGTCAATTAATTATTTGTTTACAATCAGTTGACGTGTCAGAGTATTTTTTTAATATAATATGTAAAACATTGAATATCGCGCAGTGATTAGATTCTTTGTTTTTAAAGGTTCAAAGTTATCAACAATTATTAGAAGTGTATAAGGACTACTCATCTTCAAAACGCCACCTTGAATTTTGGGCTGGTGAATTTAAACGTGGCCGTACTAGGCTTGGAGACGATCAACGCGAAGGACGACCAAAAACCGCAACCACACCAGAAATCATTAAGCAAGTTCATAATATTGTTAGTGACGATCCAAGTTTGACTAAGAGTGAAATTGCTAATTGCATAGGCATCTCAGACAAACGAATACTTCATATTTTACAATAAGCTGTTTGGAAAGTTAGAGCCGCACACGTTAACAATTCAACAAAAACTGGATCGAAAACAAATTTTCTCAGTATAATTTGGAGCGTTTTAAGCAGAATAAAACCGATTTCTTGCATCATTTTATAGCTATGGATGAGACTTGGATCTACCACCATGATTCTAAATTGAAATAAGAAAGGTTGTTCAGCTCCTAAGAATGTGAAGTCACAACGATCAGCAAAGAAGGTTATGGTATTAATTTTTTGAGATGCCAAAGAAATTTTGTTGACTGATTATCTGCAGAAAGTTAAAACAACCAACTCTGAATATTATTGCAGCCTTTTGGATCAGCTGGAGAAAAAGACCTGGTTTGCAGCACAAAAAAATCATTTTTCATCAAGATAATGCACCTGCTCACAAAGGTGTTTTAACAATGACAAAATGCAACGAATTCTTGTGTATCGACTGTACTTACCAAATTTGGCTCCCAACGACTACTACCTCTTCAGGAACCGGAAACAATTCCTTCGGGGAAAGCGATTTTCGTCGAATGAAGAAACTATTACAGCCGTCGACGGGTATTTTGCAGAGCTTCCGGAAAGTCATTATAAGGATGGCATACAATTATTGCAGGATCATTGGAATAAGAGTATTGAAGTTAAGGGAGATTATATTGAATAAAAAAATATACATTGCACCAAAATCAGTATTTTTTCATTTTGAACACAGAAAATTTTTAATTAATCTGTATATAAACACCACTTTCAACCTCCCAAGTTACATTTTTTCTTATTACTTGCCGATATTATTCACCTGAATTTTATATAATATATTGTATTTTTTATATCTGATATGTAACACATATAACCACTACTGAACCATAATGATCGTTTGAGAGCCTCTGACCAACACTTTTTAGCGAGTACGCGTTTGTTTATGTTTGCAAGCCCAAATGTGGTTTTACTATTTATTCATTTAACGCTTACTTTTTCACAAGGTCTTTCGTTGAATCTAGCCGATTTTAATTTTTTATTAACCAATAGTTCATCACACTTTCATGTGAACGCATTATTGCATTCTTAGTTTTGTTTTTATTTTATGCTTTGTTCATTTATCAACATTCTGTGAAGAAAGTAATTAAAAGAAAACTGGTTCGCAGGAATACAGGTAAAAATAAATTATTCATCTATTTTGAATAATGAATTTTTTTAAACGCGTTTAAATGCTTTTCAAACTGTAAATAAGCTATAAATAGGATTTTCGATAAGTGAAAAGGAAAGGAGGTGGTTTTGATACAGAATTTGTATCATTAGATTGTAGAATTGTTTACAAAAAATTGAAAAACTCGTAAAAAAGAGGAATATAAATTATTCTAAGCAATGAAATAAAAAAATTCCTTTAAAATTGATTGTTTTACAAAAAACGTGTATTTCTTAACATAAGAAATTAATAAATCTACAATCGATAAGTTAAATTAATTAGGAACGATGAGGTCATTACAGGCACTATAAAATCGAGAATCCTCAGAAAACTGTTTTAGCATAACATATAAAAATTCTTACGTGTAATGTAAAAATAAACTTTCACTATTCTACAGACAACAGAACTAGCAAGTTCGACGAAATACACCAAGTTTCTATGTAGTTATCCGAAATATTACATATACGAGTATAGATTTGAGAGCATAACACGATAGTCGGGTCTACGTAACGGGAATATATCCTATTTTTTACCACCAAGCACTGTCAACTCTATGTGTGAAATATTTTCTTCCGATATAACAACAAAAAAACCACTACCCACGCCCACTTTAGGGTTATGTGTTTAATATTACATGTAACCGTTTCTATAACACTTTATTCGAAACTTTCACTATACATATGTTATTATATATACATTGTTTCAGGTAGCTGAAGAGGTAGTAGTTTTTGGGAGCCAAATCTGGTTAATACGGTGGATGTTCAAGCAATTCGTACGTTAATTCGTTGAATTTTGTCATTTTTAAACTCCTTTGTGTTAAACAAATTTTATTTTCTCCTGTATAAAGTCTGATTCAGATCAAAAGTCGACTGAACTTTCATGCTGCCAAATGCAAATTTGTTGACCTGAGTTGAATATGTTTGAAAAGCAAACACTATGCATCAATGTACATCTTAATCACCTCCGCTAATTTAACTATTAAAACGTGTTATAGCAATAGTAGTATTTAAATTTGTCTCATAGCATATACTTCTATTGTGTACAACAAACGAATTAACTCAACGATTCTTCGACACACAGTACAAAATGCAAGGGTAAACAATGAGTCACAACCACGACAGTACTAATTAAAAATTCTTTAGTTGCGCCCAAACTCACCGTTTCCCTATAAGTTTATGTATTTTTAAATTACTTTAAAGTAATCAATTAAGGGCCAAACGCATCTCTCGTGAGATAAAAAACGGTTATTTATTTGTATTAAGCTTCTCGGACTTAGTATTAGCCTAATGATTAATTATACATACGTATGTACATATATATGTTAACATTAATGCAATAATAGCAAGATGGAAGATAAAGGCAGCAAACGCGGTTAAAATTTCAGAAAACAGGTATTACAAGCTATAAAAATATCGGACATATTCTTTAAGGTAAACGTATAAGAATTGCTAAAGAAATAACTCAACAAAAACAATATTTTTGAAGGTTACCTGAACGTGTAGACAGCAACAAGGCGTAATTGATACCGAAAAATAATTAGAGAAAATAATTAAAAAATAGAAAGAGAAAGAGAAAGAAGAAGTTCAATCAATAGTAAACCAAAATTTAAATTGTAACAAATTTTTACAAATGGGTAAAAGTGGAAAAACTTTGTCCAAACTACAAATATTTTTGCAAGTATTTCAAAACTAAAATAAGATAAATCACCTAAAATTCTCTCATTGAACTTTAGATGTTTAAAAAGCTATTTATATTAAAAATTCAACAATAGAAGTGTAAATGTTGAAATAATACAAAGTACATGTGTTAAGTCTCTTTATGTAAAAGTAAGTTATAATTAGTAATATTCAGATGAATGAAGGGAGTGGGTGACTGTCATTCAATTGGTCGTAGCTCCGTTTCTATGCTCAAATGTACGAAAATGTAAAATTGAACATTAAAGCCATGACAGATTATCTATTGTGTACACCTATGAGTGTCATTAATAAGTATTCTATTTTCAGTCCTACCGAATTTTGATTGATTACTGAGCAGAAATTTTTAGTAATTTGCGAATTATTACACTTTTGTAATGTAGAGACCATTTTTAAAGTTGTGGGTAGAAGCAGAAAATGTTAATATTCATTAATATTCTCTGATTTTACGACATACTTGTACAGTAATGATTATTTTTCTAAATTTGTTTCTTTTTCTAACGTTTAACCCTTTGCACTCGAGGCCTTGCGAGGCTTGCGCGAACCAGCAACTCGAGTCGATTTCGGCCGAATTAGTTCAACATTTCACAGGTACTTAAAAAAAGACAAAAAAAAACTCTCTAAACAAACAAGTCTATCCAAGTAATAAAATTGCATTCGTTTATTCAATTAGTTAGTTTTGGTGTGATATCTAGAAAAACAATAGCCAAGATGCATCCTAGGCTTGTCTGGACACGTATCACAGAAATATGAAATTTCCCGCCTTCCTCCGACGTGTTATTTATGAAGGACATTCTAGCTTCGCAGTAAACGAAGTTAACTATTTTTCTTGTTTTCCTATTAAGGAACCTTAATTCGGCTTTTTCTTTGTGAAAATAACAACGAAGTTATGTAGTCGAAGTCAATACTTCAGAGTACCTTTGTGTATGTGATATAACTGCCTGCTATTTTGTCTTTAATTGACCATTAGTTATATCATATGTCAATTGTTAGTTCGATTCGTTATTCTCCTATTTTTGGCGAATCAGACAACTACTAAGCAGTCCTGAAGAAACATTTTTTTAAAATAGAAATAATATGGGAGACAGAAGATTTTTGAAAATGTATATTCTTAAGATTTTCTGTATCTAACTCGGATGTGTTATATTTAATCGTTGTGTAAACGCACTCTGAACAAAAAATTGCTATCTTAAAAAAAAATTATATGTGATCTCAAATTTCTCGTTCTCCGCTCAATTTAGAAATATAATATATTATAAAAAGCAAATGTTAACAGCTGATAAAAACAACAAAGGCAGTACGTAAGTACTTACATACATACTTTTGTACATAGGTATGTATGCATCTGCATTTATAGAATTAGAAAAAAAAATAGAAAAAATATTCGCATGTCTACCCATCCAAAGTTAAACTTGTTTTCAAAATCGGCTTTGACTTCAGTAGCATCGCAATGTGGACTGGTTGACCGCGTAAACGACGACTTCACGATGACTTACGACACAACCATGACAATGATCTAGAGACGTCGATGTTTCTAACAAGCAGCTATTCTACTTGCATTGTATATAAATACAGACATACAATTCTAAGAGTTGTGCAGACGTATTGCATTTTCTGATTCTACTTGGTGGTACATTTGAAAACGCGTAAATAATGCTTTGCGCGCGCAATTTGATACCAAACGAATATCAAAATTCAAAAAAAAGATAAAAACTAAAACATATACATATGTATGTATGTAAGTATGTATATGTGCATCCGAATGAAATGCACAAATCTAAATATGAGCAATAACTTATTTATGATTCTTAATAGGTTATTATAGCGTAAACAGGGTATATTAAGTTTGCCACGAAGTTTGTAATACCCAAAAGGAAACGTCGGAGACCCTATAAAATGTATACATAAATGATCAGCATGGTGAGCTGAGTTGATTTAGCCATGCCCGTCTGTATATATGCAAACTAGTACCTCAGTTTTTAAGTTATCGATCTAGAATCACATGTCCTCATTGCACCTGTCCTTTTCTCACTAAGAAGCCGATCATTTGTCGGAACGGCCGATATCGGACCACTATAGCTTATAACTGCCATACAAATTGAACAATCGGAACCAAGTTGTTGTTTAAGGCAACAATGTATTCTCTGCAGAAATTGTTCAGATCAGATCACTATACAAATTAAACGATCGGAATCAATCTCTTGTAAGGAGTCTTTGTATTCGTGAAGGGTATTATAGCTTCGATGCAACCGAAGTTAACTTGTTTTCTTTTTTTTTATTGTTATTTATTTTATTTTAATTACCTTTAAGTGAAGGTAAGGATTTAATCAATAAATATGATATGTAAATATATAAATATACAATGTATATATATGTATGTATGTATATCAATAAAGATTTATTATTATTATCCCTTTAGGGTTACTTGCTAATAATTATGTTTGAAATATAAACAAATAACTCATTAATTCAGCATAGAAGATCCCTGTGATCGTTTTGCTCTTCTCCATGTAGTTCATATAGATCACATCTTGTGAATACAAGAAAACGGTGTCCATCAACATTTTGTTCGATATGACAGATTTTCCTTTCATCGTAGGGTCGTCGGCTGAACTCCACGGTTTCGACTGCGGTCGTGAAGCAATGCAGAAACTAATTCAGATGGCGACCAACACTGCTATAAAGTGATTACACGGTTCCGCTTGTTGTCCGGAACGCGCAAACGCAGCCGTCATCGCACCAACACCTTTTTTAAGCCCAATATTTTATGTAGGATATGACCTACGTGATCTTTTGAGATAGCAACTGTCTCAACCATCTCGGCCACTTTCAATTGTTCAACATCTTGCGAGAGTATAAAAACCTTAGCTCTGGAAGTATTTAGTGCAGGTGGCAGTAACCGCGGAATAGATAGATAAGATAGACTTTTATTGCGTTGGAAAAGCCTAATGGAAAATGGCTGGTAAAACAATTAAGCAACTGACGCCCATTATGAACACGATAACATAAATTCTGTTGTCTGTTATCGTCTGAAAGATTTCGCAAAACTATTCTAACTGTGAATATTATGGATGATGGATCAATATCAAACTATATATATATACAAGCATATATATATATATATAATCAATTGTTAAAACATCTAAAATATGTTAATATGTCTAGAAAAATTTACGGTTCATTATACGGCGAGGACGTGGACCGATTTTTAACAACCTTTGGTGTCATATACCCATATACTGATTTTATTTAATTGTATTATTACGGCTTAGTTGGTATAATATAATATATATTTACTTCGACGAACCTCCGTCAACCAGAAATGTGCAAATCAATTATAATATAGAAGCATATAATATAATATGTAGGAGGCTAAGAGATAATTACGCGCGATTTTATCAATTGTGTGTAACAAATTACAATACAGCTAACAAAATATTCTCACATAATTTGTATATGTATACGGGTTAATTATTTTTGATTTCAAACGACAATAGACTAAGCAAAACATACTCACTTAAGATTACTCTCATTCTGACCGATTTCATTTTTTTTTTTTGAATGGAATTTCTCGCAGATCAGGGCTGGGTTTTCCTTTCGACATCTTTTTGTTGTGATTCAACTTATATGATGATACTTATATGTATTGGCAAAAGGTGTCAGAAGGGTGATGAAAAATTATATAAATGAAAAACATTTTTTTCTGCGGCTATAGCATGCAAATTCTTTATTGATTCTGTAAAATGTTTCGTAAAATTATTTTCTCGTACAAAATATATTTATGTATGTTTGTATGTTTTTTATTACGTACAATAAAATATTTTATTATCTGCTTAACGCTTACTGTGCACACATATATTGTATGTATGTAAGTATATGCAGATATTCAGTTTTATCTCATTTGATTTTACTGTTTTTGTATACAACATTATTGATTTTAGTATTAAATTATGTTAGTTTGGTCTTTCGTAGTTTTAATAGAGTTAATGTTTTTCAGATAATATAGAGATTTTATTCATTACATAGTAGCATGTATGCGTATTTTTTCTGTATGATAGAATATTATAAATTTCTCTTAGAGGATTTCGAGCTTTTTTTACTTGAATTTCGTATTATACTACGATTATTTGATAAGTTTATGTTAATTTGTTCTTTGCATACGCCAACTTTCATAAAATGTTTTTTTTTTTGTTCTCAATTTTAAATGCATGTTAACCACGTGTTGTGTTTTTTGTTTTTCAATTTTTTTCTTACATTTTTTTAGCTACATTAGTTTAATTTAATTTAATTAGATTTTCATATATGTTTCATATTTATGCAGTTTTGAGTAGTAACAGCATTAAGTATTTATTACCCAATTTTTTAAATTGTTTGTATATAATAATATTTATTTTTATTTTGCTAACGCACCAATTTCATATTTAAATGCGTTTAGCGCTAATTTGTACTTTAGATTTGTACTCAAATTGCTTTTCATTCAATATTTATGCATATCTAAGCATATATTTTGTTCATAATCATTTATCGTCTTGTTTATCGATATTAAAATACTTTTGAACTCGCTTATGCGCTAAAATGTTAGTAAGTTTATGCTTTCTAATTGTTTACCGAGCATTTCATTATTTTGGTTAAATTTTTTTTTAATATTTTGAATATTTTTTTTAATATGTTTGCTCGATTTTAAGTACGTAGTAGTAATGTAGCTTTTTTCATAATTGTTTGTAGGTATAAAATTGAGTTATATATTTTAGAAATGTATGTATGTAGTTTTTAGTTCAAAATAGTATTTTCTTAATTTTACGATTTATGTATTTGTTTGGGTATAAAATAATTTTCGCTCCGTTATCCTCTAAATTTATCGGTTTTTAATGAATATTTAATTTTTTAGCATCGATTTTTATTAAATTATGCGTTGTAATTACAAAATTGTAATTTTGTCTCAATTTTTTTTTTTACTTTTATAAATCATAATACAGCAATAGGCATTTTAGCTTTTAATCAGCAGCATATAGTACGTAGCCGAAATCGTTATTATACTAAATTTAAATGCGTGCCGAAGCCGATTTTTTTATAAACCACGCAACTTAACTCATTAACAATTGGTGGGTATATCAGCTGATCATTAGTTTCGCTAAGCTAAGTTTAATTTTTAATTATTTTTTTATTATTATTTAATATTTGCATTGCATTTTTAGACAGCCAAAAATAATCGTATAAAAAATTATTTAAAATTAATAATATTAATACTATTCAAAATTTAAAAACTGCGTAAAAAATCAAGTTAAAATTTCTAATATTTATTTCTTGCGTGATTTGTAATTAATTTAATTTTATTGTTGCGTTTATGAACAAGCCTCATAATTATCAATTTATTTTGATAATAATTATTTTCTTAATTATTTTTTCTTTTTTTTTTTAATTTTCATTATTATTTTTTGTTCGCTTTCAAATAGTTTCAGCTTCTTGATGGAAAAACTAATTTTTGCTTTCACAATACATACATATATAATTGGCAAAATAAATTTTACTACATACAACGAAATTGATTTAGAGTAAAATACCGTGTACGAGTTACCCAAAACTACAATTTGTACTAACAGAATGGTTTCGCGTTTACACAATATAATGACAAAAGTCAAAATTACATATATATATGTATATGCATTTGTTTACATGTAATTTAACGTTTTATAAAACATTTTATGCGTAGATAAATTACTTTTACATTTTTATGTATTTTTGTTCAATAAATATAATAGTAAATATTTTTTTAAAAATATATTTGCATTAGTTGTAAATTTAGTAGGTATGTATGAATGTATCAGTGTACAAAAATTTAAATTATACAAATTTAATCATTACATATACAAACAGTGCTGCCAATATGTTAAACTAGCAGTAAAGAAAAGTATGTTGTAAAATCTGTTGTCGTTTTTGTATTGAAAATATATTTTTAACTAATATTTTGATTAAAAGCCTATGGCTGCAACTTTTTTTTTTAAATATAATTAAATGAAAAAACAGAAACTAAAATGTAAAATATATATTTTTTTGTTTAATAACAATTTAAAATGGCTCTTTTTTTGTATACTGTAAACTGTGTTTTTCGGTATGGCAGTCTTTTTTAAATTAATATTTTTAATTATTAAAAATAACAATATAGGAATTCTATGAAATCAAAGTCATCAGTTCTTTGCAATGAAAAGCAGTTAAACCGAATGTAATTGCAAAAATTATTTCTATATTTAATGAGCAAGTTGGTAATATTTTTTTAAAATATATTTTTTACATTATTTTAAAATATAAAAGCATAATTATATAAAATATTACACTGCAATTTTATGCCCAGTAAATTATTTTAAAATAATTCTACCAACTCACTCCTTTTTTTCTTGTTTTGCTACAGTTAATTTTAAATTTGAGATCATTTTACTTTGAATTTTTGCATTTATTTATATAACTACTTGTACTTAAATAGCTTGTTGTTGCATAACATTTAAGCATTTTTTTTTTGGAAAATCAAACTTTTTTAATTGCATATACATAACCTACAAATACGCGACTTAATTGCTGCTGCTGCTTAGGTCTATTTAACTTTTGCTGTTTAATATTTTTATACCAAAAATTTAGCAATAAAATTACTTTAGTAATTTTGCGCCTTTGGTTACTTATTTTCCTTACTAAACATGAATTTTTCTTCTTCATCTTAATGAATATGACATATGCACTCAACAGTCTCAAAATCTCATTTCAATGGCGTTTGCTTAACATGTTTGTTCTTGTTTGCCAATAATATTTTGTATGCAACTGTATTAATTATTTTTTGTTTTTTTTTTTTTGTTTCTTTGCATGCATATTATTTTCTTTTATTGCTATCTGCTGTGTTTATAATTGTTGTTGGTAATTGGTTTTTCATTCGTGTTTTACAAAATGTGGAATTCCATCTGGTTACTACCAGGGATCACAAAAACTAGTCTATATACATACATATATTTTTAATTTACTATATTATTTAATTTGTAATTGTTGTTTTAGCATCTAATTTAAAGTCTTTCAAAGAACATGCTGAAATTTCGATCACATTCTTAATGTTTAACACAATTTCATACATATTCGTTTTTCATTTGTTGTCTTTGCTTTGTTTGCATGCGGAGTTGTTTAATGTCGCGTAACTGCTTAGAAAAGGACAAAGAAAAACTTTATACATATACACGCTTACATATGTACTTATAAAAATAATAAATATACGCTTTTGCAAATATAAAATTGTACGTTGTTTTTTTTTTTTTGTTTTGTTTGCTTTTAGAGTATCAATTTTTTGTAAAACAATTTTCGCACGGCGACACCCGCCTGGCAAGTGGTTAGTTTGCGTTCGAGGTGTGAGTAAATGGAATTTTACTGCATTTAATGCTGATTTTTTTTTTTGTTTTTTTGACTTTGGAAGGACTTTTGGTGGTGTGAACAGCAGCCGCAGACAATTACAAATTATGTAAGTTTTACTGTATTTAAATTTTTTCAATTTGTTTTTTGTATTTTTTACTTTCGCTCGTTCTCATTACGCCAGCGTTCTCGTTTTTATTGGCCTACTAACCAATAGGTACAGTTAATCGTTAATTTATGCTTGAAATTCGCTAACTTACAACTATATGCTTGTGTGTATGTACGTATCGATTAGATGTTATATTTTATATATGTATATATGCATTACAACTATATTTTCGCTAAAGATTTTCTTTTTATCATTAATACTATAGTAATAATTTCAAAATTTTCGCTTTGCTTCACATCAATTTTTTTTAATTGTTTCACTTTTTTTGGATCGATCGAGGAACAATAAGTTTTGGCTTGTTACTCAAGAAGTTTTATGATGTGTTTTTTTTTGTCATTTTTCTATATTCATAAATATTTTTGCATACTTTGCATAGTGAACTTTTTATAGATGTACATATGGTATGTATGTATGCTGGCACAAGTTTGAAATCTCATTAACCATATTGTAAGTATGTATATGTTACTATTTTCATATGTAATTACACTCGTATGTAGGTATATAATATGGAATTGCGTTTTTTGTCAAACATACGCGTATATATCTACATACATGTGTATGTGATATTTATCAACATACAAATTTGCTAAACTTTAGTAATATATATATATATGTATATATGTATCATATATATGTTATATGTATGTTTGTATGAATACAATTTGTTAAATCTTTTAAATATAATTTATACTCTTTTAATAGTATTTATAAATTTTCAATATACATATATAATATTTTATGCGCACTTACAGACTAAATATTTTTACTAATTTTTGTTACTTTTAAATTCTAATGAACACAATCAAGTGAATTTTCACATAAAACACTGTCGAGATTGGTATTAGTGGCGTGCTTATAATTTCATGTCTTAGTCGCTTTGGCAGTCAGTCTTCTTTAAAAAGTATAACCAAAGTACCACACAAACACATGCACTTGATTACAGTTAATTACAATATTAAACAAAACAAAAAAGTGTATAACACAAAATAAAATAATTCAAATTTCATATAAACTTACGTACAATTGTTAATTGATATGCATTGCATACAATTGTAGAAATAAAATATTCGGTTTTCAACTATAATTAAAAAACGTGTACAAATCTTTTATAAGGATTTGTGCCTTCTTTGGAATCTGGCGATAATTCGATAAGGAAAACTATGCGGCCATCAGGCATTAGTGCCACATCACATGTGCGATCCTTCTCGTCCAGAGTTTGTGGCATCAATGGATTAACTGATGGACGTATCTCAATCTGTAGGAATGAAATTTCAAGAAATTTAGAATACTTTTAGTTAAAACAGGAAAAAGATCTTTTCAATCAGTTTGTATTGCAGCTATATGAAATAGTGGTCCAATCCGAACAATAATCTATGCAGAATTTCGTGAAGATATCTTGTCAAATAAAAAAGCTTTCATTCAAGCATGGGATTTTAATCGATCAGTTTGAATGGCAGCTATTGGATATAGGGGTTTAATCTGAAAAATATGTTCGAAGATTGTAGTGTTGCCTTAGAAAATAATCTATGGAAAATTTCGTAAAAATAGCTTGTCAAATAAAAAAGTTCTCCATACAGGGAATTGATTTTGAACGGTCAGTTTGTATGACAGCTATATGCTATAGTGATCCGATATCGGCGGCTCCGCCAAGAAAGCGGTTGGGAAGAAAAGAATAGACAGACAGCCGAACATCATGGCTAAGTCGACTCAACTCGTCAAGCTGATCATGTACGAGGTGTGTTTAAAGGAAAAGGTGAATTTTGATTTTTCGCGGGCTGTGGTCATTCGATTATCGATATTTTATTTTTGTTATAATCGGACACATATGTTTATCATGTGCTTGCATTAGGAGCCAATTTCGATTAGTAGTTTGTTTTTGACAACAGAGAAGATTAGTCAGGTTTTTGTGTGCTCTTCTCTTTTTGATTTTCGAAAGAAATGGATCAAAGAATGTGTATGAAATTTTGCGTTAAAAATGGAATAAAGTGCTCCAAGGCACTTAAAATGTTGACTGCAGAGTCCACTTGGTCTCAAAAAAATGTTTATAAGTATTACAAGGGCTTTACTGAAGGCCGAGCATCCTGGAGGTGCTGCCACGTCAAAATGCGAAGAAAATATCGAACAGTGAAAAAAATTGTTCTTGAAATTCGTAGAATCACTTATAGGAAAATTGCAGAGGATGTTGGCATATCAATCGGCTCATGCCATAAAATTTTCTTGAATGTTTTGGGCAACGTGTGGCAGCGAATTTTGTTTCAAAATTGCTAAATTTTGAGCAATTGAATGTCGTCAACAACGATCCGGGTTTGCCCAAACGGGTCATAACTAGTGCCGAAACGTGGGTATATGGTTACAACGTCGAAACTATGGCCCAATCATCCCAATGGAAGCTGCCAGATGAGCCAAAACCGAAAAAGGCACGCCAAGTTCGATCAAATGTGAAGGTTTTGCTCACTGTTTTCTTTGATTACAATAGTGTGGTGCATCACGAGTTTCGGCTAAAAGGTTGTACAGTTAATAAGGAATACTATAAGGAAGATATGCAACGTTTGCGTGAAGCAATACGGCTCAAACGATCGGAATTGTGGAAAAAAATCATGGATTCTGCATCACGATAATGCACCAGCTCACACATCAGTACGTAATTATTTGGCCAAAAAACAAAACCGTAATCATGCCTCAAGCTCCGTATTCACCAGACTTGGCTCCGTGCGACTGTTTCCTATTCCCAAAACTGAAGAAACCAATGAAAGCGTGTTGCCACAATTGATGAGATCAAGTCAGAATCGAAGAAAGGGCTGATGGCCATATCGAAAAGCACATTACAGAAGTGCTTCGAGGATTGGGAAAAGCGTTGGAACAATTGTATTATATCCGAGGGGTATTACTTTGAAGGGGACAAAATAGATATTGATGAATAAATAAGTACTTTTCAAAAAATTCAAAATTCACCTATTCCTTGGTACACGCCTTGTATACCTATAAACATATATATATTATATATGGTCTTCGACAATTTCTTCTGGGTGTTACAAACTTCATGGCAAGCTTAATACACCTGTTCAGGGTAAAAAAATGTACTACATGAATTGTAAAATCTTTGGTCTAACCATAAAAGATCGAGTTTTAAATGGAAATATGTTTTTTTCTTCCACACAATATTTATCTAGAGTAATGCATTTGCTATAACAGTCAGCCAATATTTGAATACTGGTTCCATTGTATGAAATTTTCAAATATACGCTTATTTCCATCTTGACCTCCTCATTTTCGTGAAATCTTTCTTCCAGCGAGCCACTTTTTGACTGTTTGGAAAGAGAAAATAGTCGCTGTTAGTCAAAGTTTACAGCGTAACTTCATCAATTCGGTACAGCAATATTTTCTCAAAGCCAAAAACTCACTTTTTCCATTGTAATAAAACAGAGATTGTAGAGATAGCGTCACTTAAAGATCAATAATTTGAGAACGTTGAATGAAATGTCATGAAAATTTTAATTGGATTCTAGTTAAGATTAGTACTCAAGGTAGGTAGAGATATTTGTTTTTGACTCAATCTCGCCGAAGGCCAAATATTGTTCAGTTCATATAGTATGTAGTTGTGATATACTCGTAGTAAATGACCTATCTGCAATTAGTTGGAAAAGCTCGACCAATATCTGGTCAAATTGCGAATTTACTGAGATTTACAATTTCATATTGTACGAGACAACTTTCTAGGTTAAGCAATGGCATCATTAACTTCTACAAGTGTTAGGCTATTGTTCCGGCCTGTTTTCAGTTTTAACTGAAGGAAACAATTTGAACTATGTTACTGAACATCTAATTAAGGATTAAGGAAATTTTTCGACAACTTACACTCCAGAGATATTCCAAGCTAGGACTGTAAACGATTATACGTTGATTCTTTGAATCGGCAACGATAATACGTCCGTCGTCATCACAGCAAATACCAGAAGGGCGATTAAATTCTTGGATGCCAGTACCCTCATGGCCTTTAGCAGACAAGATCTGAAACAAAGGCACAAACTTAAGTAACATTGTAAATATATATATAATCGCAAACATATACTTAATGCTCCAAACATACCTCATTAATATCTGGATCGATCAGGTATAGACAGTGATTGTCAAAGTCCGATACTATAATATTGCCAGTTGGTGTATAACATACACCACGCGGTGAAGCAATGCCCTTATTCTGACCGTGATTGTCGAATACGATTTGTCGTATGAAACGGCCCTCCGAGTCGAACTGTTGTATACGATGATTACGCGAATCGGTGACAACGATCTGACGACGCGAATTTACAGCCACATCCCACGGATATTGGAATTGTCCATACTCTTTGCCATAGCTACCGAATTTCAACAAATACATGCCAGCCGCATTGAAAATCTGCACACGATGATTATCCTTGTCGACAACAATAATACGATTATCTATGTCGACACAAATGCCAGCCGGCAAGTCAAATTCGCCATTGCCAACACCTTTGCGACCGAATTTGAACTTCAAAGTGCCATCCGGATTAAAAACTTGCACACGATTATTGCGTCTATCTGAGATCAAAACATGACCCATCTTATCAACACACAGACCCCACGGGCGGCTAACCTGTCCATCGTCATGGCCCTCTGTGGCGAAAGATAGCGATAGTGCATTCGAATTACGTGCCTTTACATGCTCTAGAGAACCGGGTATGGCCTGTGTGCTGCGCGGTGCACCAAAATGCAGATTTGGCGAAGTGCGTAATACGCTGAGTTCCCATTCGAGTCCGGTACTCTGAAAACCACATGCACTACCACCACGTACTGGCAACAATGGTGACGGAATACTATGGAAGCTATTCTCACGGATGAACGGGCGACGCATATTCGGTGGCATCGCTACGTTGGCAACAGGCATATTAGGATTGGCTATCGGCATAACGGCACCCATTTCGGCACCTACAGCGGCTATTACGCCACCACCGTTTACTATTGGCATATTTTGTTCGTCCACCAACACAATTCCTCCTTGACTGCGTATATCTTGCAATATATTATAGTCCGGCGAAATGAAACCGAACATCTCTTGCTTTGGCTGTA
This sequence comes from Bactrocera oleae, assembly GCF_042242935.1. NCBI lineage: Eukaryota > Metazoa > Arthropoda > Insecta > Diptera > Tephritidae > Bactrocera > Bactrocera oleae. The sequence goes on along the minus strand of NC_091538.1, from coordinate 51,562,435 downwards.
AATCTTTATATATGGCAGCGAATTGTTCGAGTTGTCGCTCTCCATTTGAGACCTTCATCGCAATCTCAATGTGATCCATGCGTCCGCTATTCTCGCATATTTTTTGCAACATATCGGAAGTTTCAGCAAGTCCGGAAAGTGCCGATTTCAAGCCGGCCATTTGATCGTGTAGAGTGGCCAGGCGACGTTGACGCAATTTATCAACAAAATCCAATAGGAAACGTTCGCGATCCTCGATGGCAATTATGAATTGTCGAAAGGCTTTCCGTATCGTGTCACTCAGTTCGATGCAATTGCGCTCAATCATTCGTATAAATGTCAATGCCTTATCAATACTACTCTTAATGCACTTGGTGCCCGTACGGCTACTTTCAATGGCCGATTGTATCTTGTCGTTGGCTTCATCGACGAAACTCGCTATGGAAGCGTAATTGTGCTCCTTGTGTTCGTGCAGCGTACAACATTGACAGACTAACTTTTTGCACGAATCGCAAACGTAACGCATCATCTCATTGTGTAGATCACAAATGTAGCTGGGCGATGGTGGTGGTGCTAACGGTGGTGCTGCTGGTGTTACAGCTGTTAATGTTGCACTAGAGACTCCACCAGTGGGTGAGGTGGCTGTACCGATCGGTGCAGGCAACGACACGATTGCATGATTCGCGAATACAGGACTCTTGCGATGTTCCTGTAGACAATTATTGCACATAAACTCATTACATTCAATACAACGTATGGAAGCACTTACTTCACACCAACCGCAATTCATACTCGAATTGCTCGACGACTCAGATGGGAATTTTTTAGGCCGATTTATAGGCGGTCTGGGTATCCCAATATTACCCAAATCACCTGATGGCTGTTCTATAGCACCAAAGTAGTTATTAAAGATGGCGTCGTTGTTAGGAGTCGAACTAAAAAGAGAACAATAAACAAACTCAAGTTAGCGACAGAAATAAATAGTGGAAGATTTAAAGAAAAAGACTGCTGAACTTCATGCCTTAAAAGTACTAGTCTACTTTGAACATTACATGGAAATTATCGGTGTCAGATTATCAGATCTATGATCAAAAGGGATCTATACATATTAATCTTAATATAGTTCCAGCGGACAGTGACAGCATTATTTTCCTTTGAAAAACCGTTCACAAAGCTTAAGCATGATCATTTCCAACGTTTTTACCTTGATAATAACTTTGTTAGGATACTTCCTGATGACTCTCTCTTACACAGTAACATACTTGTATAACAGTTTTGTTCATCTAAGAATTGTTTGTAACAGCATAGTCGCAGGAGAAAATGGCGAGTGCAAAATTTCAGATCCTTATCTCGAAAACTGAGAGACTAGTACGCATATATACAGATGGATATATGGCAAAATCGATTCAGCTCGTCACACTGAACATTTATATATACTTTAAAGGGCCCCGACGTTTTATACTGGGAAAATGTTAATATGACCTTTAAAACGTTCCGCCCCCGTTCTTAGAATATGGTTTTAAGTGAGTTTTTAGGTATTAATATTGATCAATGGAATAGACTGAAAAAAATGAAGGCCGTGTATCGAATTCTCAAAATCCGTTTGAAAAAACTGTAATTTGTTTGTGCCTTTAAGTAAATGTCTACATATGGTTATGACTACAGTCAATCTTTTGACTAGTATGCAACAAGTTCCAATACCTTTGTTTTGACTTGGATGTGAACAAATGAAAATACAGTTAGACTACCTTAGATTAATTGTGGAAGATGATTCCACCGAATCTCCATAAATTGTGTTCCTTAAGGGTATAAAAAGTCAAACACACTTCTTACTACTTTTCCAACACAAATTCGGGTCTCTAATGTTATATATTAAATAGGGTAGCGCGAAAAAAAAAATTTTTTGCTTAGCCTGAGGGTAAAATTTGTAAATTATAACAAAAAAAATTTTGGAGAAAAAAACATTTGTTTAACTTTTAAAGTTAACTTTTAGTTTTAGAAGCTGTGGAGAGTCCTCTTTCTGGCCAATTAAAAGTTATCAAGATTTAAGCAAAAAAAATTGCTTTTGTCCCAAAAAAATTTTAACTCGAAATTTACCGTACTCGAAAGTCCGTGGGCCGCATATAGATGTTAAAAAAAAAAAATTTCCAAAAATCCCTCAGGCTAAGCAAAACAAAAATTTTTTTTTCGCTCCACTCTAATATGAAATAGTAGACTTAACATATATGTACTTACATTTCATTACTTAACGGCTGCATCAATGGCGGAGGGGCAGCACGAGCAGCGGTCATATCCCATGATGGAAAGGTATCGAAAAAATCGGCTAGCAAACGTTCTGCAGTGCCATTTGGAATTTGGCCATTGCTACCGTTCGGTGGGTTATTACCGGCTGCCATTTGTTGTTGTACGCTGGAGGAATTTCCCGATATGAGTTCCATCATAAAATCGTGCTTAATACGGCGAGTAAAATTTCGCGGTCAATCGAACACACGTCCACCACTCCAACAATTAACTTCGCACACTGAATTTGAAGATTGGAAAATACAAATACAAAAATACACTAATTCACTCCTTTTTACAAATACTGTAAAATACTTAGAAATGTTTTTAAGTATTTTTTTGTTTTAAATAAACTTTGAGTTTATTTTACGGTTTAGTTTCAACAATTGTTGAAAACAAAATTGAAATCTTTTTGAAACAAAACTGATTTGTTTTTAAAACAAAAATTTTATGTTTTTAAAACAAAATTTTTATACTCGACTATCTCGAAGTGTTTCTGACGGAAGCGCGAACAACACTATGCAATTTGATCAGTCGGCGGTGCTGTTAAAAGGGCGTCAGACACAGGTATCTTGCAGCAGGGAGACAGCACAGGTCACAAATAATCTTCGCTTGGCTTGCTTTTGTTTCAATTTCAGTAAACACATTTTTGTGCGTGTATATGTGTGGGTAACATGTGTTTTGTTTTTACTATTTTCGGAAAACTATTAAATGGTAAAGTATCAGTTCCGCTCTTTGAGTACATTGATTTATAAAGAAAGACATTCGTTTTCAGCTGCCAGAAATTCATCAAATAAAGGCAGGATTATAGCCAGCGCAGCTTATCCTGGTTACCTTTCAATAACTGTAGGTGTGTATGTTTGCGGTCTAGTCTGAATGCATATATACATATTTATATAGACCATGTTAACCCTTATACGATTATCTGCCCTGATTTTTAATTGCGATTTTGTTCCATCCACAAAATGACAATCGAATATAATAATTGTAGTTTACTATAGTTTTTATGTAAGGCTCTATCAAGGAATCAGTTATCTCACTCTCTATACATTTCTCTTCCCTTTTTTTGGAGTATTATTTGTGTACTTCTTTCCTAAAAAACTATTTCTAAAAAATAATGTATATGGCAAAACAACGTTTGCCGGGTCAGCTAGTTGAGTATTGAAATGAATAAGAAAACAGATTTTGCTTTAAATAATCAAACTCCAACCGTTAAGATCTGCTTTTTATGCAAATTACTAGGCCATGTTAAATAATCACAAAAAAACTTAGTTTTACTATAAAAATTCTGTTCAATTTATTACATGTCATAAGAGAGATATTATAGTTCTACATAGTTCCAAAGAAAAACATCTTGCTAGTTCTTTCCATTGATGTAAGCAACCTTCAAGTCGAATTAAGGTTAATTAATAAGGAAAAAAATAACTTTTAAGAAGAACTCAATCTTGCTTTTGATTGGTCCGTTTGAATGGTTGATTTATGTTATACAAGTAGTAGTCCAATCTGAATAATAAGTTCGAAGATTATAGCATTGTCATTTCCCATACAAGAATTTGGTTTATTTTTCGATCGGTTTAAATGTCCGCCACATGATATAGCGCTCCAAAATCGATGCTTCTGGCAAATGAGCAGCTTCTTATAGAGAAAAGTAGTAGAATTTCAGATCGATATTTTCACGGTCATTCTCTCGAGAATATCGATCAGCACGCTAATCATTTATAGCTATAGGTACTTTATGGGGTCTTCAACGTAACGTACGTAACCACACTATTAATCTCGGTCACGAAAAAATCCGAAATTATTTATATGTATGTGAGTTAGAATTTTACGTCTAAAAAATCGCTCGAACTTTCAGCGTAAAACTATTTAAGGCCAGAATAAAGCAAAACATCTTCTCTTATGATTGGAAATGGGGCCGTTCCCACGACAGTCGGGTCTACGTAACCGGAACGGACCCGGATTTATTCCGGTCAAGGACTGTCAACTCGGCAGAATTCTGTCGCTACAACAACAACATGATTGGAAATGGGGCATACGGTAGTCGGTTATAAATCCGAAAATATTTGGTTGGATTAAAAATCTGGGTTGTTACAATCGAAATATTATAATACATGTAATACAATTATCAAATAGACTGAATATGGATTTCAACATATTAGTTAAATAAGTTGTATGACATTATAACATGATTGCTGTATCGATAGCAAAAGTTGGATCGCAAATAGCAGTTTTTGGTTGAATTTTTCTATAACACGAGTAGACTTCTATCGGCACTCTGTCTTTAAATTATGTATGTCTAAAATCTTTCCAAAACAGCTTGGTCTACGTATTTGCAACTAATTTATATTCAACCAGGGATCACCCATATTTACGATAAAAGCTAAATTCTCTAAAATACATTTTATAATACATATGTATGTATGTATTTGTTTGCAAATAACTCCCCAGGTCTGCACTTATTGGAGTATACTCTTTCAATCATAGTCGTTTGCTATTTTAATGGTGGTATTACTTGAAAAAATACTCATCCAGAAACGAAAGAGAAAATTTACAGAGCCTTGCGCTGTTTTAATAACCTTACCACCCTAAACTTCAAATCAAGTGATGTCTCCTCCTCTACAGAATAATGTTAAAGCCACTGAAAGAACTTCAGATTACTATGAATATACATAAGGTCCTAAAATTTCATTGGTCATGGGTCGACAGACGGAAGCCAAGCAAACTAGTGGTTTTTATAGTCAAAGCTATTTAATAAGAGTTATGCTCCACCGTGTGAATTCGATAGAGAAGAGAGTATAACCGCTTCCTTCAATACTACCAAGTTTTGTTTAACAGAGTTTACAACTGCTTTACCTCTTTGAATGGCATAGATTTTCATTTGCTTTTAAAAATTTAAGTCTTAAAATAAAATATAATTGTTTATAGAAATGGTCCAAAAGGTTACTAGGTATCTTAGCACAAGATTTAACCGTTAGTGCTGCCAGTCTATTTGAATAGCAGTTTAACATGTTCGATTCACAACTCTCTAGCGGTTGACGAATCGAAGACAACTGATATCTCACAATAGCATAAACGTTTCTGCAAGGTACTCTTAACATCTTTAAAAATGGTGCAAAGGACCCGCACCAGGTATCTGTATACCTGAATAAAGATTTTACCGAAATTATGGATATTCCCACTAACAAGTAGCACATGCAGATGCACACACACATACAAAGGAGCACGGATGCAACTACAATTAAAATTTGTTTCAAAGAAATAATGCACATAGACATACATCCATATGCGTATACGTGCATAGGTGCATAAATATGGTAAATAAATCAAATAAATTGAATAATTGTGCGAATTTCAAAGAGATGCTAAAAAGGCATTAACAAGAGAACTGCAGCGTAAATCAATGTCCCTTTGCTCATTACCGTTGAACGAAATTCTAGGCGAGTCATCTGTTAACGGCTGAATGCATATCCGCACAAAGTAGGTATTTAGCACAAACACACACACACAAACATATACACATGGAAGTCGAGTTTTCTAGTTCGGTCTTCGCTTTGCTTTCGTTTATTATTTTCTTCTTTTACAATCGATGCGTAGCGAATGCGTAAGGAATCATCTGCCTGACCGAATATATACATACATACACACACACACATGTATAACTGATTTTCTTGAGAAGAGTGCCGCAGGGCCATGAAGGCAGACAGTCGAAGAAAAACCACCCCTGTTATTCATAGAAATTTGAACTAAAAGTAAACTCACCCCTAAAAAGGTTAACTACTATTGCGATTTGTGTGTCCTTCTGGAAGGTACCCTTACTCACCAGCCACGTACACCCAAATCCATTACATATTTATTTGTATGGCATTACAAAGCAAACACACAGATACATACATACCTATATAGTGACGTATGGAGTTAAGGACACGATATGCCAAATGAAATGCTAAGGACTGTATTAAGATAAGGGCAAAACACACAAAGTGCGCAGAATGCAAAAGTATTATAACTATGTACAATGTATGTACCTATGTAATTTCTTTGCTACACTCTTGCACGAAATTTAATAACTTCGTACCACCTTATGTATGTATATGTGTATATTCATGCTTACAGATTTCAGATTTTTTTTCACCAGATAGTAACCCTATTATGTGTTGGATTTAAGAAATTTCCTACAATTTTCAGCTTAAAGAAGTAAAGAACGCAATTTCAGCGAGAAGAAATTCAAAATATAAGGCTTGCAGGTGAATATATTCGTTTTGGTACCTTTTTACTTTTAACCTATACTTTTCAGCGGTTAGCCAGTTTAAGACTTTGAAAAAAACTTCAAGTACACTTTAGGGTCCTAAAAACCTAATTCAATTCGTAGAAGAGCAAAAAAAAATATTGCCTTGCGTTTTCAAAGCGGGAGACGACGGTACTCAAAGCAATCGTGCTTATCTACCTGAAATTTAAACTGTAGCTTCACAATAATATTTTTTACTAAATTACGTACGATTTTTATATTCTAAATAGTAGTAGTAGTAGCTTGATACTCTTAAAAAAGTTTTTTTCTTCTTATTATCAGATAAAAAAATTCATATCTCACTGCCAACTACTTGAAACAATATCTCGTTTCAAGAATTTGTAGGAAATGGAATGCTCTACAAAATGGTCTCCATTACGATTTTTTCGTAAACCTTACGGTTTAAAACATATTAGCGCCTAAAGTTTATTACTCAATAAAAAAAAAATAATTTAAATTGCAATACTCATAGTTTTGTAGAAAATTCACTATTCGTGACCACTATAGCATATAGCTGCCATACAAACTGAAAGATCGGAATCAAGTGCTTATATGAGATACTTTTTTATTTGACGAGATATCTTCACGAAATTTGTCATAAGATATTGCCAAAAGCAATACTGTAATCCTGAAGAAATTCTATAGATCGGATCACTATAGCATATAGTTGTCGTACAAACGGAACGATCGCAATCAAGTTCTTGTAAGGAACTTTATTGTATTAGTGAAGGGTATTATAGCTTCGGTGCAACCGAAGTAACCGTTTTTTCTTATTTTTGTTATTATTCCAACTTTTCATAAAGAATTTACTACTTATTTTTGGGTCTTGTAAAAACTGTATTTTTGTGAAAATGTATGTAAAGCTAACTTCCTTTACCCGCAAGTCTTAAGCAAATTGAGATCGTGTATTTTATTTTGTTTCAGATAGGAAAAGTTTATAGAAATACCTTCGCCTGTTGTCATTCTCATAAAAAGTGATTCCGAAGAATGGTCCACTAGTCGCAATATTTTGTATAAAAACAAAAATAACACATTCAAATACATGTTTAATAAAGCCAGTAAAAGAGAAACTCAATTGCTTTTTCTTGCTACCAGGAAAAATTGGCAAAATCAAGCGCTTGTTGATGGCTTCAAATAAAGTTCAATAACAATATTATATACATACATATGTATGTAGGAATCTTTTTTAAAACCAAACTTTGTTAGTCAACAGTTAAAGTCAAAACTTTAACGTTGTAAAATACGTATCGTCTGAAAAGGCGTAATTTAAAAGTTGGTTTTCAATATTTTTCAAAATGTTTTAAAATGATATTGTACATACATAATACGAAATTTCACAATAGTTATTTTCAATCATTTAATGATTTTATACTCAAAATAAACACGAATTCTGTGGAACTTGATTTAGAATCACCAGCTCTATTCAACGCAGTATAAGTGAAGAAGGAATTGCCATTATTTTGCAACACTACTGGACTAATGATGCCAAAGGTCAAGATTGGCTCAAACACGAAGTCGAAATTGGCGAACACCTTCGTTACACGTTATCGTAAGTTCTATCAAACATTTACCACTCTTGAGAGTTATTGAACCGATCTGTAAAAAGTCGTCATATAATAGGAAACATTGGCAATTTATGTACTCATTTTTTTAAGGATTGGGTATTAGTCAAAGCATTAAGGAATCCAAATCTTTCAATTCTTAAGAGGTTAGGTCAGTAAAAGCCCTCAAAAAGGGTTTAGCTTTGACAACTTATTTTGGGAATAAGAAAAAGAAATCAAATATCCTTCTTTCAGGCTTTTAAATAATATATTTGAGTGAATACAAATGTTTATATTGTCATTTGGTTACAAATCTTCGGAATCAACTTTTTGAAGTGGAGCTCTACGAGCAGTGGTAGTTTTAGGAACTGAAAATGGGAACTGAAACTTTTGAACAAAGGTTCGATTTTTTACCGGAAAATTAGCCGTAAATAGTGAAGCTATAAAAAATTTTTTAAGTGGATGCGTAAGTACCATCGTCGCGCGATTTAAAAAACGAAATTTCGAGAAATGTATAGTAAATCATTGTATAATGTTTTAGGGACCCTAAAGTGTATATTGGACCAACAAAATTTGTTTTTTTTGTGTCTTTAATATTTAGACTGGCCTAACCTTTTAAAGGACCCAAATCTTTCAAAATTCAGCTAAAATCTCAATATCGCATACATATGTACATATATGTGTGTATATGTGGACATTTAATATTTATGTATGAACACATATGTTTACCGTGTAAATATGTATTTAGATATCAATGTGTGTCAATGGAAACTAAAATCTATAACACTAGTACAGTTAGATGTAGTTTCTCCAATAGGACTACCAATTTCACAAAATACATATCTACCCAACATACATATATACATACATATGTACATATGCATGTTCCCAACTTTTTACATAAGTATGTATGTATTTGCATTTTTATCATTTGGATCCTACGTGATTTTAATGCGTTGTAGCGAATGCAGTCCCGAATATCCTTTTTACCTTTACTGTGTCAACATGCGCACATTTACACACATCTATATATAATATATATGTATGTACTCAAAGCCTCTGTCTATAACAAACTTATCTATGATGGCTTGTACTTACGTTTCTTGGCACAGGCATACAAGTTTGCGTTTGAATATTTGTATGCGTATGCAGTTGTTGGTGTTGTATCGGCGTCGTCGTCACTGCTGTCAGTGTTTTCGTAAGCGAAGGAAGGGCCGACCAACTTATGTATGGGGTCTTTTCCGTTTCCCTTATACAACGTTCTGACTATTGGTTGTGTTGCGTTACGCCGTCTTGTTCAGCTTCTTCTTCTTCTCCGTGCTGTTTCTATTCTTCTAATGAATACGAATATACTTGCTTTGCATATATAAAGGTGCTGGGATTTTTGTTTTGCTTTCACTCCCCAAATATTCTATGTATTAGTTTTTACTTGTTTTTATAAATTTGTGTTGTACACAATCTCTTACGCTTCTCTTTTATGTTATTTTCTCTTAAATTTGATTTTTTTCTGTTTTTGATTTATGAATACTTTTAGGGTTGTATTCAGTCTATGCTGGGCTAAACGACTCCCAATTGGATTTTTTTGTTTTTGTTGCTTGCAAGGGCCACGAGTATTCGTTTATTATATATTTAATTATTAATTTATTTAAAATTTTATTTTTAAGTCGTTTTTGTTGTTTTTGTATGATTTTACATATAGTACTTTGGAAGAGTTCAGTCGATTTGTGCTGGTCTTTTGCCGTTATTGTTGTTGTTATGTTTATAATTTTCCAAATCTCCACTGTGTCGCCGAAAACTGACTTCGCATTGTCTTTCTATGTTTTTAAGTATACATATGTATGTATGTATTTACATATGTATGAAAATTATTTGTTTGATTGAGTGCATACATATATTTTTGTATGAATGTATGTTTGCTCGTTTGTTTGTCATATACACATAGATATGCTTCAATCTAATGCCTTTTCACGTATTATGAGCGCTCTTCGCTGTTTCTCGGGTTCATGATGTTAGTTCTTTTCTTTTTTTTGTTCTTTTTTGATTTCCTTTACGAATTTCGGGTGCACCACAGCAATGAAAACGTAACAGAAGTTAAAAGAAGTGCGTTTTTTATTGTTTTGCATTAGTTTTTTTTAGTTTGCTGTTATTTTACTTTATTGGATTTTTTTGTTTCTAATTTGTTGTTGCACTGCCCCTGTATTGTTGTATTTAATTTAAAGTTTTTTTTGCGCTAATGCATAATATTTTATTATATATATGTATATATAATATAGGTATGTATATATTGTAAAAGTACCGCTTTTGAAGCCGTTCCCTTTTATTAGTTGTAATTATAAGAATTTATTTTATAGTTGTAATTTATGTAAAATGATTTTAACAGTATAAAATCAGTAATACTCTTCTGCTCCTTTTATTAGATTTTCGGCTTTGAAAGCACTCTTAAAAACTCTTATACATATTTATTTACATACACTTGTGCATGCATGTATTTTAGTTATTATATTATATTATGGCCTTAGATTATTGCATAGTGTTTATTATTATTTTTATTTATTTCACATAAATTTATTTAAGTCTGATCAAATCCATTGCACCAGCTTTGCACAATTTCGTCAAAGCTGCTTTTAAACGCTGACCATATATATGTATTTATTTGTATATATATATATATATATATATATAGAGATAATACTTTTTGATATAACAAATCCAACGGAGACGCTCAGTTGCACGATTTAAGGACAATAATAACGAAGACTATACACCTTTCACACAACAGCTCTGACATGACACTAACTCACCGTTGTGGCAGCGCGCCCTTATGTTGTGTTGCCCAATTTCCTATCAGCAAGTCGGCGAGAGAGCCCAACTGGCGTTCTGGGCGCACACAAACATCCAACTTACGGCATGCACTAACACATAGAAATTGTCAAGCTTACATATGTGCATATATATATATTTTATAGCGCTGCATTTATATACATTGATGTGAGTGCACGCAGGCGATTACGCTCATGCGTACATATGTATTTAGCCAAAACCCAATGTTGGGTACCCATTTGCTTAATATATTGGGGCTACCAAACGACACGGTGGTGGTGGTGGTGGTGACTTCTTGGCTTTTTGGTGTTGTTGTTGGCTACAAATGTAAACCAAAGCGCAACAAACAGGACAAGAGAGCGCCTTAATAATGTGTACAAATATATTTTTATTTGTGTGCATCTGTCTGTAAGTAAGTGTGTATACAAATGGTAGAAAAAACTAAGAGATATCAAAAAATCTGCAATAAAAATTAAAATTTAAACGCATAAAAATTATATTAACATTTTAATACAAATACATACATATATATGTATATTGTTATTATATGCTATATAGTATTTCATACAATAATATAAAAAATAATAAATATTATCAAACAAATTACAAATATTAATCCTTACAACTAACTACATTGTTGACTTTTGTGGTATCCTGCTTCGGTGGAGACATACAAATTTACATATATGCATACATACAGGCACATATACTAGTACACACAAGAATGGCAAGTCTATATATTATAATAAATTTGGAGTACTCGCATCAGTCGAATACTCCCTTTTATGCAATGCGTTGAGAGAAGAGTAGACGAAGTCACCCCTATCGCACGTGCTGAGTTGCTTTCGGGTCACAATACATTCGCATTGGAATCAGGAATACTCATTACTTAAAGCACATATACATACTTACATGCACGTACATGTATGTGTAAAACTATAGGGAGCTTTATAAAAGGAAGTACAAAAGCGGTCACTATATCATATATGTAGCTGCCATACAAACTGACCGATCAAAATCAAGAAAAAATTATTTTATACGTTAAACAACAAGTGGACTTAAGGTCTTTCTATAAGTTTCTGCATGGATGGCACTAACTTATAGATAGTTGGTCGTTGTTGTAGCGGCTATCTCTTCTGCTATGTTGACAGTCCATGGCCGCATAAAAACGGATAGATACTTGGTCTTACAAGATGTCCGCATCGCTTCACATTAAATTACGTTTTATGAGCTAAATAGTAATTACACGGTCCTGTGCTAACAGAAAAAGTCTATTAGATACTAAAGTTACATATATATGTCTTTAATTGTTCTAATATGATGATGATCGCGATTGACGATTTTATAATTATCTATGTATGAGATTTATACCGGACACGGTTTAAAAAGCACGACGTCGTAAACTTGAGAATGAAATTTACAGAGAATCTGAAGGATAACATGTCGCTCACTAACCGAAAAATCGTTGCGAGTGATATCACGCCCGAATTCGCCGCAGTTTGCGAAGGGAATCAACCGACCGATCGATCTGAAAGCTATATCCTTCTCAAAAAGGAATAATGTTGCAATTGTAAAAATAATGTTTCAATTCCAACGACCACTATTTGAGGTCAATACTTCGTGCTAGAGTAGTTGAAGATTGACTCTTACTTTACTACCAAATTGCTGAGTTTGAAATTTATCTCGATCAGTTGTTCGAAAATTGTCACTCACTCTCCTCCCCCTAAGAAATGACAATAAGATGTTCTATTCTTCATTCCGTTTACGTTCTCGAAATACCCCATCTACCATAAATATTTAACATTTCAAATTCGAGATCGACTGTTCCGACAATGTCATTATATAGTTTTTATTGTTGGATAGTACAAAATATTCAGCAATTAATTTAGGGGCATGCGGTTGTGGTCAGCCGAAAATCGGCACACGTTCGAGTCCGACTGAATCCGACCAGTTCCACAAATTCCAATATATATTTTCTTTATTCTTACAGAATATCAGACCAATTGTAATTACCAAACCCGAGAATGTTAATGAATAGAGAAGGCGCAAATGTTAAATCAAATCTTTTTGTGTACTAATTTGTAATTCCAGATGAGGGAACATCGAAAAAGAAAAATACACCACGCAATATGCGAAATGCTATAAATAGACACAAGGAATATTCCTAAATGAAAAATCGTTGCGCATATCTATTTAGATTTGTTTTCAAATTCTGATATGACAAAATTTATAATTATGAAAAGCCTTCTGAATTAAAAACATTCTCTGACCAAACCATCTATTTGGTATTATATTGGTCGTATATAAATTGGATTCGTTGTGTGTACGTAGATCCGACGCACTGAAACTTTTCCAGTCCTGTGAAAAGTGAGTCTTATATGTGTATTAATTGAAAATTCCCACAAATTTATGGAAGTTCACATTTTTAATGGAAATAACTTCTTGACGATTTATTATTTTATACATATGAGATTATATTGTGTATAAAAAAACGCATACTATATGAATTCGTACAGATCATACAGTAAAGTATTCAACATTTATGCTAAAGTCTGCAAACTTAACTAACTTATATAATAAAAAATATAGTAGTAATAATTTTTTAATTTAATTGACAATAAAAAAGTTAAATAAATTATTATTTATGTATTATATATCATATATATATATATATATATATATGTTGGAATATATAAAGAAATGTTAGTTATTTAATACTATTTACTTTCTTAACATCATCAACGTAAGCAAAGCGTTGCGTGTAATACGCCAATACCAGTAGGTATCGGCTGTAACACAACGCCATTTGATTTGCTTTCCGCTTTGCGCTGCACCAGGAGACTGTCCAATGATTCGTCATCATTTCGTTTGTGCAACAGGTGCTGGTATATTTTGATTTATTGGATTCTCAAAGCTACTATTGGTGTTTCCTACAATATTTCGTTTCCGATTACTTGCTACTTTACTAGTATTGCCATTTATTTGTGCTGTTGTTGTTATTGGCGTACTGTTATTGGTGGTGGTGTTGCCTACCATCATTATGGAAATTGGATTTTTTTGAACACAAGCGTTATTTTTTCTTGTACCCAGCGCTGCAGCACCGTTAGTGTTGGAAGAATGCGCTGTTGTGGAGTTACCGTTAATTGCCGCTGTCGGACTAAAATCGCCACCCTCGTTCAAATAAATGTCCATGTGATCTACTGTGTCAGAGTTAGCAAAATTGTGATCACGACGATCACTTTTCTTCCAGATATAATAGAACTGCACCAGCTCACGCATTGTACGCGTACGCACCTTTAAATAGCGACGAATGCTATAAATTAATGCTCCAATCCTTGAATCTCATTAGAGATTATACTTGCCTGATTTTGGCGTATTTTGAAAAAATCTTTACCAAATTTTTGTATACCCTCCTCGAATTTATGACACTCTTCTTCTGACCATAGGCTCATCGAACCAGTCAGCGGGAGGGCATTTAGACGTTTACGTCGTAAGGCCTCTTTAAAGTCATAACCACATTGGACGAGTAAATGGAGTGCCTGTAGCATAGAAACTTTATTTAAAATTATTTTTGCAAAAAAGTGTTTGGCACATGTACCTGCTCATTATCCTTAATCACAGCAGTTGCATCAGCGCTTTCACCTGATAATGAAGTAACGGTGCTTAGCACGTCATCTGCTTTGTTAATAAGAGATGACTCTTTACTTTCCACGTCGACACCATTTGATGCAATATTTATTGCATCTAATGGCTGGTCCTCTGCATTAGTGGTTTGGCTAGACTCTTCACCTTCCTCGTCGCCATTATCTAACAAACTTGGTTTGATATCCCGTGCCTTAAGCAAGTATTCCTCAACTTGCCTCTCACTAACCTGACTGGGTTCCCAAATCAGTTTATCTTCATTTTCATAGGGTAACACATCACCATATTGTGATAAACCATCTGGTATGGTTGCTTGGTATGATGGTCCAACCATAATAGTCTTCTTTACATAGTCACTGTCAAATTCATCCTCCTCCTCTTCGGCATCATTTACATCTTCCTCATTGTCATCGTCATAAAGTATGTCGATTTGTACATCTAAAATTATCCATTCAAAATTTACTTAATATATATATAAATATATGTATACACAGTTGTTTTATAAAAACCTTTTCCAGTTTCAACTCCTGAATTTAATACTTCTGTAAAGGACTCCTCTGGATAAAGGTCCATCAGATGTGTGCGACGGTGTTTATTTTTTTCTGCAAGTCCGTTTGTTGAATCCCCATTTTCTGCAATTTCATCTTGCTTACAATCGTCTTCTAAACATTCTTCATTATCCTCACAAAATTCTGGAACTATATTTTTGGCAGTGTTTTCTTCATCACCACTCTCTTCAATCAAAATTATGTCACTTGTCGCTCTTTCTGTAGTATTCGGTTCAATATTCTCAACTGCTTCCAAAGTCGGCTCAGTTGGCAGTTCTTCAGAAATCACAGCTGATTCACTTGCAACTTTGCGATGTTTCGAGTTTTTACCACCACCAGCTGTACGTTTATTCTTTTTTCTATATGTTCCAATGTGTACAGGAGCAGGTGGTGCTACTTGATATTTTGCCAGCAATTCTTCTAAAGGCATTTCACTTTCCTCTTGCAGTGTAGCAATTTCATCGTTAGGGTCTTGTTGTTCCATAGCAGCTAAAGCTTCTTCCTCGTTCAATGTCTGTTCATCGTCAAAATCGTTGACCATCATATCAATTGATGGCTCAAATGTGGCGTCTGCACTGCAGTTTCCGTGTGAGGTTGACGTAGACGACGCTGGCGACAACGGAGCAGCAAAAGTCTCTAAAAGAGTTGATATGGCAATTGGCGATTTATTGCGGCGTTCGCGTTGTTTGCGCGGGACCGTACAGTCCGTTTGGTAGCTAATTTCACCAGAATCCGTTGGTGCAATCATATTACTTGGTGTATCAATGGCCGTAGAGTCCATTTCCTCTTTTACTGCTTCAAAGGAGTTTCTCGCCATTACATCTGCAACTGGCTCCGGAGACATTATATTTTAGTGATAAATTTGCAATGAATAAAATAATATACAAGAAAAACTTTTGACACATTCGACTTTTGCCAAACTTCAGTATAGTGGCGTTTTATTTTAACGACGTTTAAATTGACATTAGCGCTGTTCTAAGCTATTACAACGGCGGCATATAAATTACAATAAAGTCAAGAAACAGGGATGTTAAACGAGGTAGGCGCTAAAGCACTATACGTTGTATATTTATATTTATTAGGATGGGATAGGATTAGGAAAATAAGTAAACAATAAAAAAAATTAATATAACAGAAATAAATAAATAACAACTAAATAAATAAATAAAAAATGCATAAACAAAAAATATATATAAAAAAAAATTTAAAAACAAAACCAAAAAAAATGAAGGACCTGGAACAATCAACGCTCCCTCCAGGGTTGAAGCGGTGGACCATGAACTACCTGAGCGGTCGACACTCATCCGTACTATTTCGAGGTCAAAACTCCAAACTCAGAAAAATTAAACAGGGGGTTCCGCAGGGCGGTGTCCTCTCCCCGCTACTGTTTAATTTCTACATTTCGAAACTCCCCCAGCCACCAGCGGGAATTTCAATGACCTCGTACGCAGATGACTGTACGATATTGACGTCGGGCAATGGAATCGATGGCATGTGTTCAAAAGTAAACGGCTACCTCTCCGATCTTTCTCGCTTCTTTTCTGCAAGGAACTTAACACTCTCCCCCACTAAATCCACAGCGACCATCTTCACCAATTGGACGAAGGAGTACAGACTGGACCTGAACATTTCAGTCGATGGCACAAAAATTCCGACAGTAAATAACCCTAAAATTTTAGGCGTCACTTTGGACAGTCTGTGCTCTTTCACTCCTCACACGACCGCGATAACTGCCAAAGTACAGAGCCGCAACAAAATCCTCAAGTCGCTTGCCGGCAGCTCATGGGGAAAGGACAAAGAAACGTTGTTGGCAACATACAAGGCAATCGGCCGGAAGGTCCTCAATTATGCAGCCGCAATATGGTCGCCTGGATGTAGTGACACGCAGAATAAGAAGCTCCAGACTTGTCAGAACACTGCACTCCGGACTATCACGGGGTGCCTCTTGATGTCCCCAATCGAACACCTACACAGTGAGGCCCGTATGCTTCCGGTTAAGGAACATAATGAGCTCCTCTCCAAGCAGTTTCTGCTGGGATGTTTTCGCAGAAACCACCCCTGCAGACGCCTGCTTGCAGCGGAGCAGCCTCCTAGGAACATCAAGAGGTCCTTCCTTGACTACGTCGACGACATCAGACAGCACGTCGACCAGACTTCGGACGCAACTAACTTCAGACAAGCACTGACCGCCATTCACAGTGGAGCCATTAACACCTTCACCGACTCCCTTTCAGTGAATGGCGTAATACGAGTCAAACCACCACCCATTGCAGACACAGAGCTCGAGTTGCCTCGCGAATCTAGAGTGACCCTCGCGCAACTTCGTTCTGGATACTGTAGCAGGTTAAACTCCTACCTATCCAGAATAGACCCCGACATACTAAACACATGTCCTGCATGCAATGAGTCTCCGCATGACACTAACCACCTCTTTGCATGCCCTACAAACCCCACTCATCTAACACCCCTTTCCCTATGGTCCGACCCCGTCGAAACAGCTCGTTTCCTGGGCCTTCCGTTAGATGACCTCGACGACAACGAATCTAGAATTTATCACCCAAACGAGGATTAGATAATCGTTATAACAACAACAAAAACCAAAAAATATAAAAAACTTAAAAAGTCAAAAAAGTGAGAAATTCAAAATGCAGGTTTTTAAACTATATAAAAGACATTTATTTGGAATAACTTTATTGATAAAAAACAATGACAAAAAACATATATGAATGTTTATGTGTTTGTACTTAACAAATTCTGATGGTATTTTTACCCATCACAACAATGGCGCCTTCATCTTGAATTTCTTTGAGCGCATCCTCGAATTGTTCGCGTGTAATAAGCTAATGGAAAAATGTATATGATTATATGTTACAAATGCTGCAATGATTTATTAAATACTTACAATTTGTGAAGCATCTTTGACTTCTTTAAAAAGCTTCTGATACGGAACAGTAGGCACTTTGCCTTTTTTCTTAAGGTTTTCCTTGATAGCTAATACAAGATCCGCTCGTTTCTTACGTGCAGCAGTCGACAAACCTGTTGTAAGAATACCCACATCTATCTTACCAGAAAGTGGATCAGTAGCAGATTGTTTTAGAGCTTCTCGATGTAATCTGTGCAATAAATTCATGTATTAACGTTTCTACTAAACAATATGGTAAGGCCAATTATTACCTCCAAGCTTCTTCTACATCCTCTACAGTTACAACGTTACTCAAGCGCACTTTGGCATGTGCTTCCGATAAACGAATCAAACTTTCCAGCTGTCTTGGATACGCTGATATTTGACCGCGACGTGCGCCAACTTTGCGCATATCAACATATGCTTGAATGAGACGTTGTTGAGCTTCCTCCGATAAAGTGGGAGAGCAATGTTCACGAGCATAAGCAATGTAGTCACGTAGTACACTTACATCCTGCATATAATCTTTATATAATAAAATTTCTACATCGAAATCTATTGAAATCACTTACAAACATTGTGTCTTCTTCTTCGTGACGAGTCACATAATAAAGCGACACAAGATGATTTGCCAAACGGCGATCAAATTGCTCATCCTGTGGATCCAGTACAAGGAAAATTAAATCAAATCGTGACAGGAGTGTATGTGGCAATTGTACGTTGTCGATTATATTCTTTTTCTTATTCCATTGCGATTCAGCTGGATTAGCAGCAGCTAAAATGGAGGTACGTGCATTAAGCTGGCAAATAATACCAGCCTTAGCAATGCTTAGGGTCTGCTGTTCCATAACTTCATGCAAAACACTACGCGTGGAATCATTCATTTTATCAAATTCATCGATACAACAAACTCCATTATCAGCCAATACCAGTGCACCACTAAAATATATAGAAATTATTGATGTTACTTTTAAATTATAATTTCAAAAATACTCACGTTTGCAACACTAGTTGCCGCGTTTCCGGATCTTTTGTGACGTAAGCAGTTAAACCAACTGCCGAAGATCCTCTACCCGAAGTGTACTGTGAGCGCGGTACTAAATTAAAAACATATTGCAGCAATTGAGATTTTGATGTTCCGGGATCACCACACAGAAGCAAGTGAATTTCCGCTCTACAAATTAAACAAATTTTGACTAATAAAAATAGTTAAACGATAAATATTGTTAAACATACCTGAAATTTTGTCTGCCCAAAGTTGAATGTTTTTTCTTTGTACCACCAAACAATTGCAATAAAATACCTTTCTTGATATCATCATTTTCATAAATGGAAGGAGCAATTGCTCTGGATAAACGATCGTATATATCTGGTTTCTGTGAGAGCAAATGCAGCAATTCCACTCGTTCTGGTGTAAAAATATGCATTTTTCTATAAAAAAAAAACAAAAGATATGTATAAACTTATTTAACTTTTTTTTGCAATCAGAAACAATTTTCTTTACTTAC
The DNA here is from genome assembly GCF_042242935.1 of Bactrocera oleae. Lineage (NCBI taxonomy): Eukaryota > Metazoa > Arthropoda > Insecta > Diptera > Tephritidae > Bactrocera > Bactrocera oleae. The sequence continues at coordinate 51,542,930 of NC_091538.1, read as the reverse complement.
CCTTCTTCCTCTTCGTACAAACGGTTGCTGTCAACTTTCCGATAATGCACTACGTCAACATGTGTTTTGTAAACGCTCTTAATATTGCGACCCTTGTCCTTCAATGGGACAGCGCGATATATACCAGTAACGGTGACACGATCACCAGGCTGAACCTTATCCACTAAATCATTGTGAGCATATAAAAGCACATTGTGTGGTGTTTGACCGGCAGCCATGTCGTCCGGCGACTCTTGCAGTTTAATTAGTTGTTTATCTGTAAATTCTGAACGATTGTGCACCAATCGGAAACAGTGATTTGTATTACAATTTGTACAGAGTGTTGGTTGAGCAATGCGTCCTCTATCGACCTCAACTGTGGTGCAGAAAGCACAAATTATACATTTGAAGAAAGCTTCACGCATTTCCGGAATAACGCCAGAAGTTCTTATTACCATTCCACTAATACTCAACAACTGATCCATATCCTCAGGGTTGAGTGAACGCATGTTACGTGTCTTATCCGCATTAAAAGGGCGTACTTGAATCTGATGCTCTAATACGGCTGCTGGGTATCTTTCGAAAAACATTTCATTTACTGCCATATCGAAAGCTGGAATCACTTCTTGAGGGTAACAAATCAACTGACGATAGATTGCTTCATCAAATGTTTTCAAATGTGCGCAATTCACATTTAGGTAAGGCTCTTCTAGAGTATGAATCTCTTCCAACTTTTGCATATATATTGGCTGATTTATATCTATGTTTTCCGAAATTTCGTCGCGCTCTACGTCAGGATCAATGTAGCGCATAAGAAAAACTTTGAATTTTGTTTTGCATTGATGCACTACAACATTGGTGCCCCAAACAACCATCTGCGGTGTGGAAGACGATTCAGACACAGTATCGGTACCTTCCGAGGGCTTCTCAGCAATTGGCTCTAACTAAAATTATTTTGAATTTTAAATTTTTGAATCAAAAATAAATACACGCATTAAGTTGCATACTTACACCGGGAGTAGAGCCACCAATAGTCACTTGACGCATTCTTTTATCTGTACGTATGTCGGGACGTGCGCGCAAAGGTGTACCACGAATACCCGAACGTGGTGTGCGAATTGAACCAATGGAGCTTGGAGTACCATAGTTCAATGGTGAACTTAAATCAATTTCACTCATGCCCAGCGCGCGGGCTGGACTAGTTGCTGGTAAACTCAAACCGCCCGGCGATGTTGGAGGCAAACTAATTTCCGATGGCTGTTGACTCTGACGTTGAGTTGTTGGACCCATACGCATTGGTGTATCTGTTGCATCCTGAGCTATAGGGTCTCCAATGGAACATCGCAATAAGTTTCAACTAGACATTAAATATTTAAATACTTACTTCGCGTTGGAGTACGGTCGCCCTGGCCTTTTGGGGTAACCCCACCTTCGGGTGTTCGAGCCGGACTTGACATCTTAATAGATTGATTTTATATCGTTGTAAAATACAAATAATTTTTTAATTCGATACTTTGGTTTTATTTGACTAATACTCCAGGAAAAATTCACGCTACAAATGGGAATGTAAACGCAACTGACAACTAAAACCGCGGGAAAATTCGGATTGTCTTCTATGAAGCAAGAGTGTATTTCGATTTATAATGTTTAGAGTCTGAAGTGTAACCGGTTTTTCTCATATCGGAAATTTTTAAATATAGAAGTATCCAAAAAATATAAAAGTGTTACATATACCTAAACAAATATATAAATGTTATTACTTTTAAATTTGCCGTAAAATTTATGAATTTATTCAACATAAATGTGGTAAGAAAAATCACGGAAATAATTTTCTGGTAACGCTACACCCGGCAGGTGTTTGTGTACGTGTGGTTCTGTATTTTCTATTGCTTTTTGTTGTCAACGTCAACGTTCAGTTGACTGGACGTCAGAGTGAAAACTTTAGTTTATTTTACAAATTAATTTTGATTTTCTTTGTTTGAGGGAGCGAAATTTTCTGTAATATTAATATAACTAGAAAATATAGATAAAAATAAGAAAAACGTTAAGAAATATGCATTTGAAAGAAGTGAAACGCGTACGCTAAATTATAATAACATTAAACGAGTAGCATATAATTTAAAAAATAAGGTCACACACATTCATTTACAAAAATAAACACTGATTAGCATTTACCTGGTGGGAAGAAGAGACGAAAACGATACCAACAAATTGATTGAAAATTGGTTTTACCGCCGTAGTAAACACTTTTGTTAGTTAAATACGGTTTATGTGTGAAGTCATATAACCGTAATCAGTGGAGTTGTAGACAAGGAGTTGCATTGAGATTACTACAAAATCATGTCGAGCGAAGACATGCTATATGCAAAGGTATTTATTATACGCCGCTTTTCGGTTGTCTGCTTGAGTGATCAACTTGGTGGCTGCAGCCCTACAAGTGCAAGTGTAATGTGTTAACAAGTTGGATGGCCGACGAGCGGTTTCAGGCACATAGACTAAACTTTGATACAAACCAATACTTCAATTATTCGATTGAAACTTTATTCCATAATCAAGCTTGTCTAACTAGAATAATTCTTATACGCAATCGATTCTATTTTGAAGGACAAAATAAAAATAAATATAGGACAAAATATAATAAATAAAAATAAATATTTTTTTTTTGTAGTTTCTAATAAAAAAAAAAGATTTTACCAAGTGTGGAAAAGATAAAAAAGCAAATGATATTAAAAAAGATAAACTAAGGTTGCATGATGATTCAGTGGTCTATCAATGCGAAGTGACTAAGACCAATAACAAGAATAACTAATTGCTATTTTTGTATACGACACTTAACAGCGCACAATCATTTTAAAAGATTTATCAGTCAATGTTTATATGTTTTCGGGCTTTGATTACTAATTGCATAGTATTGAAAATATAAAACAGCTGCAGTAAATTAAACATTCCAAATTTTTTTGTCTGAAATTAATAGGAAATATGTTATTAATTTAAGAAAAAAAACTCTTAATATGAATGCGATATTAATATATAAAACCTTGGTTTTGCTACATAATTATTTTAGGGATCCAAAATTTGGGTTCCCCACCCAGAGCAAGTATGGGAGACTGCAACAGTACAAAGGGATTATCACAAAGGCGACATAACCATACAGATCGTCAAAGATTCTGGCACATCAGTGGAACTTTCTATAAAGCCCGATGGAAGTAATTTGCCACCACTGCGTAATCCCGCTATACTAATCGGACAAAATGATCTGACGGCTATGTCATATCTGCATGAACCTGCTGTTTTACACAATCTAAAGGTACGTTTCTGCGAACGACAAATCATTTACACATATTGTGGCATCATCTTAGTCGCCATAAATCCTTACGCCGAATTACCACTCTATGGTCCAAGTATTATACGTGCATATCGTGGCCGTTCAATGGGCGAATTAGAGCCACATATATTTGCCTTAGCCGAAGAAGCATATACCAAGCTAGAACGTGAGAAATGTGATTTAAGCATAATTGTAAGCGGAGAGTCGGGTGCAGGTAAAACAGTATCTGCAAAGTATGCAATGCGATATTTTGCTGCAGTTGGAGGATCTGAATCTGAAACACAAGTTGAACGCAAAGTACTCGCATCGTCGCCAATCATGGAGGCATTCGGCAATGCAAAGACTACACGTAATGATAATAGTTCACGGTTTGGTAAATTTACGAAACTACTTTTCAAGAATAATATGAGTGTTATGAATCTTACTGGTGCCACAATGCATACATATTTGTTGGAGAAATCACGTGTTGTATTTCAAGCGCCGGGCGAACGGAATTATCACATTTTCTATCAACTTTGCGATGCACGTGAAATGCATCCGGAGTTAATATTAGGTGGGTTTTGAAATCGTGTATATGCATATCTATTTTTCTCTCTATTCAGCATTTCTTTTATGACAATTGCATACTTGTAGACCACCAGGATAAGTTTGAGTACCTTAAAATGGGGAACTCGCCAGATATTGATAGAGTCTCGGACAAAGAGCAATTTAAAGAAACCATACAAGCTATGGTTGTGCTGGGTTTTAGCACATTGCAGGTGAGTTAACTGAAAATTTTTTAAATATATGCACACTTATGGAATATTTTTTATATTTTTATATTTTAGATAACAGATATCGTAAACATTCTTGCTGGAATATTGCATTTAGGCAATATAATATTTGTACCACAGTGTAAAAAAGGCACTAACGACGTCGATCCAGACGGTTGTGATATCAATGTATGTAGATTTAAATATAATTTGTCTGTAAAATAGCACAAAATCATTAAAATTATGTGATTATTAAACAGCATAATGATCTACACCTTCATGTGACTGCTGACATGTTAAAAATTAATCCAGATGAGTTGCGTCAGTGGTTAAAAACACGTCAAATCGAATCAGTTAACGAGCATGTGCTTATACCGAACAGCATTAGCACCGCGCAAGCTGCCAAAGATGCGCTCGCAAAGCATATCTATGCGAAACTCTTTCAGTATATTGTGCAAGTAATCAACAAGAGCCTAAATACCGGTAGTCGCAAGCAAAACAGTTTCATTGGCGTCTTGGATATATATGGTTTCGAGACATTTGAAGTTAATTCATTCGAACAATTTTGCATTAACTATGCAAATGAGAAGCTGCAACAACAATTCAATCAACATGTATTCAAATTGGAACAAGAGGAATATTTAAAAGAAGGCATAACATGGACAATGATTGACTTCTATGATAATCAGCCTTGCATAGACTTAATAGAATCGAAGCTGGGCGTACTAGATCTCCTAGATGAGGAATGTAGGGTGAGTGCGTGTACAGAGTGTAATAAAATAAACGGATTTACTGATTTACTTAACCAAATGTTTAATATTCGCACAGATGCCCAAAGGCAGTGACGAGAGTTGGGCTGGGAAACTGATTGAAAAATGCAATAAATATCCACACTTTGAAAAACCGCGCTTCGGCACCACAAGTACGTGTTAAACGCTATACTTATTTGTATATAATTTAAAAATAGTACATATAATTAAATATGTTCCTTATTTAAGGCTTTTACATCAAGCATTTCTCCGATACGGTTGAATATGATGTTTATGGGTTTCTTGAAAAAAATCGTGATACCGTATCAAAAGAGCTGGTCAACGTCATACGCCAATCGCAGATGTCTCTATGCAAACAATTAATGGATATGGAGGAAATTGATACGCTTTGCGCAGACGCCGCAAAAGTAACAACTCTAGGTGGACGTGTGGTGATCAGCGCAAGTAGGCAACAGGTAAATGTAATGTGTGGATTTTTAATACAAAGAAATGTCTCTTTACTACATATAATTGTATGTACCTATTTACTTTAAATTTGTCTATTTGAAGATTTCAGCAGTTTTTACTCAAAAAACCATAAAATTATAGCACTAAGTACGCATTTTAATAAGTAACTGTTTTCGTATTGTTCTTTTCCTCTTATTCGTCAACGTCACTGTATTGATTGAACCTTGATAATGATGTCGTTATTTGCGTGGATGTTTAGTTAACTGCCGACAACCGCAAGCGAGTTAGTGCGTTTAAATAGCATATATGTGTTGTTGTTTTCTAACACAAAATACTTATTTTTCCCTAATTTTTTTATAAATACAAACAAAAACTAACCTATTTATAAATGTACTTACTTATATTCTGTGAGTATATAAATGTAACTAATTTGGTTGTTATGCAAAGTCTAACCGTTATTTGGTATACTCACTTGTTTTGCTTTCTAATAACCCACTTTTGCCTTACCAACTTTTTAACCAAAAAATAAAACAAACTTAAACCAAAAACAAGAAACATTGCACGCCGCATACTAAATTTCGACATTCAGTTATGTTTTTTTTTTAACTATTTTACATCATTTTATGAAGAAGACTGTTGTACATGTTATTTTATCGCGCTATCTTCTAGATCGCTCCATCCAAACAACATCGCCGTTCGGTTGGCTCACAATTTAGAGAGAGTCTTTCATCGTTAATATCTACTTTGCATGCAACAACACCACATTACGTGCGCTGCATAAAGGTGAGTGTTCTTAAACAACAAAAACAATTATTTTATTTAAGAATATGTGAAAACGAAACTTGTTAGTGCTCTTCAAAAACTTTATTACTAAGATAAAAAAAATCAGCAAAATTGATTTAGTTCACATATATTGTAGTTCCGAATGCAACCAGTACTAGTTTCTTATTTGTAAAAAAAAAAAAACAAATTATATATATATATTTTTTTGATTTGTTTAAATTTTATTACTTTTAATACCATCGAAAGCAAATGTTTACGTTTTGAAACGTTTCGATTTTTACGGTTCGAACGTTTAATTTTTTAAATCGTATCTAAATTGGTAAAATATTGGATACAAATTTGTTTTAATATACATACTCGTATATTGTTTGCAATTAACAATTTTTGTTTCCAAACTACAGTGTCACTTTGAGGTTAGGTATTTTTTTCGCTTTTTTCTGTTTTTAAGACTTCATAAATATATATATATTTTTAAGAGCAATACAATTGTACAAACATTGTTGTTAACATTGCTCTAACTTTAATATTTTAGGACAAACTATATGGAGGCTAACAAGTTAAATATATATCTAAATATACTCATATGTTATATAGACTGTATATATAAAAATGTACGTCTCTGTTTCTTCTACCACACTCTATAGCCGAACGATGACAAAGTGGCCTTCAAGTGGGAAGCTTCAAAAATCGTACAACAACTGCGCGCCTGCGGTGTACTCGAAACGGTACGCATCTCAGCCGCTGGTTTCCCGTCACGCTGGTCCTACCATGACTTTTATATGCGCTATCAATTGCTGTCTCATCGCACGTTGGTCAACAAAAACGACTTGAAGCAATCGTGTCACAATATTGTAACTAAATGGATACTCGACGTGGACAAGTATCGTTTCGGCAATACGCAAATATTCTTTCGAGCCGGTCAGGTAGCCTACCTGGAACAGGTGCGCGCAAATCTACGCAAAAAATACATAACAATCATACAGTCGGTGGTGCGACGCTTCATACATCGGCGACGTTTTCAGCGTTTGCAGCGCACAGCGCTCGGTATACAACGTTATGCGCGCGGCTATTTGGCACGCCAGAAGGCGCAACAAATGCGCGAAGAGCATGCGGCTGTTGTCATATCGAAATATGCACGCGGTTGGTTGTGTCGTCGACGTTACTTGCGACTGCGACACACTATTTGCGGCATACAACAGTATGCGCGTGGTATGCTGGCACGCCAACGCTTCCAGGCCGCCATGGATCATTATCGCGCGGTGCAAATTCAACGCTTCATACGTGGCTACTTGGCGAGACGCACCTATCAGAAGAAACGACGCGCGATCATTGTCTGCCAGTCGGCGGTGCGACGTTTCCTGGCGCGTCGTCAATTCAAGCGGCTGAAGGCGGAAGCGAAAACCATTTCGCATATACAGAAAATGTACAAAGGCCTCGAGAACAAGATCATATCAATGCAACAGAAGATTGACGAGCTGAATCGCGAGAATGTTAGCTTGAAATCGAAATCTAGCGAAATTTCTGTACTAAAGTAAACATATTTAGAAAATTTGCTATGCGCTTGTATAAACATTTTGTGTTTTTCATTTACAGAATGAAACTTGAAGTGAAGAAATCACTGGAAATCGAAGTGCGTAATCTGAAATCGATCGTTGCTGAAAAGGATAACCATTTGGCGACATTGAATAAGCAATTGGAAATTGAACGCGATGAAAAAATGCAATTACTCGAGGAGAAAGACCACTCTCAGGAGGATTGGGTGCAACAGAAGCAGGTTTGGCGCATGGAAAATATCGAATTGCGCAAACAAATCGATCAAATGATCGAAATGGCGAAGAATGCCGAAATGAACACCAATTCGCGTATTGAACGTACATTCTCTGAAGTTGAAACCTATGAAATTAATGAGGCCTACCAGCGTGCAATCAAAGAGAAGGAGATTATAGAAAATGAAAACTACATGCTGAAGGAGGAGTTGAGTCGCCATCAAAAACCGAATGGCACACGTGATAATAATCAACATTCACGTTCGGTTAGTAATGCTTCGAGTCAAAATGAAGACGATGTCGGTTATGTTTCCGCCAAGAATACGCTCGAACTGCGGCGCCATCAAGGTGGAGAGAATGTCAATCAAATATCACCGGAAACCTTTATCACAATCGGTACATATTTTTCATATATTGAAGTAGCATTTATATGCTTAATATACAACTAAATATTTGCAGAAACTACGTCAACGCCGAAATCGGGTCAAACGAGTCTGATTTTAAAATTGCGCAGCATACTCGAAGAGGAGAAAAAGAAAAACAAACAGTTGAATGAACAATTGGAGCGGCTGATGAAGCGAAACAATAAAACCGAGGACTCTATACGGTAAAAATAAGAAGAAGCATATTGTTTTGAAAAAATCAAAATTTTTTATATTCCGCATGCGCAGCGTTTCCGAACTGGAGGTAGAGAATGAGAAATTACGCAGCGACTATGATCTCTTGCGCAGCAGCATAAATCATGGCTCCGAGATGAACGAATTAGAAGGTAAAACTCCTGGTATTGTGTTAATTAATGTCTAAATAAAGTGCAGCTAAAAATTTCAGACATTTCTTAAAATATCGAATTTCGAATTTTTCATTTCAGCTCAATACCAAGCGCTGCAAGAGGAACTTCGACGTCGTCGTGATGAGTGCATCCAGCTAAAAGCCGTGCTACAACAGCAGAGTCAGTCGTTGAAGTCATTCGGCACCACAGGCATTTCGTTGCGTGGCGTGGATTTGAAGAATTTGAATGATAATGAATTGATCGAGGCTTTCCAAGCACAGAAGCTGGTCAATCGGTAAGCGTATTTGAAGGATATTAATGTAAAATATTGGTTTAACTGAAGACTGGAACTGGTTTGATGAAGATTTTTCACGGTAATATAATTTTTTTTAATTTATGCAAAATTTTTTTCATCGAATAATGATAATTTATTATTGATTATTATTGGGTCCTGACAAATACCAGCTTGTCATTTACTTTCTACAAAGAAGAAACATTTTTTTCTCTACATAAATTGTTTGCCTGACAACTATTTCTGGCGATTGTTCATCTCTGTACTACAACAAAAAATTTCATTGCTAAACTGAATGGATAAATGGCAGGTGAAATATCCTGCAAGCTGTCCCCTATCCACTTGTCATTCGCTGCATTTGACAGCCAAATTTGCTCTGTGGTGATTAAAAAAAAAAATTTTTTTTATTTCTTGGCAATTTTTATAAATGCAATATCGTATAAGTACACAAGTGGTTTCGAATGCGTTCGGAATACCAAAAAGGTTAAATTGTTGCTCAACTAACACATCTATGTGTTTGGTCTAAATCTTGCTTTGCGAGTCTAGTTTTCATAATCTTGATACAATATCATAAACTCTCATCCATAAAGAGGACTTTAGCACTTACAACTTTGCTAGAATGACATCCGCTTGCTAGGTTAGGTGCTAAAAATGTAATTTAGCATAATTCGTTTTTTAAACTAAAAAATATTGCATAGAAAGTATTATTATTAAAAAATATCGAAATGAGTTCATAATCGTAGAGATTTCATATGTAAAAAAACAAGTGTTCTAAACTTTAAATCTTCGATGAAAAGGTTTCTTTTTGAAATTTTAATTATTCTTATTTCTACGCTTTTATTGCAGACAATTGGAATCCGAGTTGAGTGCTTTAACCGAGGAGAATAACGCACATCTCGCCGATCTAACAAGACAAATTGATGACTTGCGTCACGAAAAGACACAATTACAGGAACTGTTACACAATGGGCTCGAGCAAATCGACGAAAGTAATATCGAGGCATTGCGTCAGAGTGAACGGTATCTGCGATACGAGTTGCAACGTTCGATATTGCAATACTCACAGCTACAGGTGGGCACTGGAGTCATAACGCTCTGCATGTGCGCCATATTATTATATATAATATGATTATTTTCTTTTTAATCTTTTTTTAGGAGGAAATGAATACTATGACTCGCAAATTTGAGGCGCTAAAGCAGGGCAACGACAAGCTAATGTTCAAATTAAAGGAACACGGCATTCCTCAAGATAGTAATAACAAGGAAAACGATAAAAAAGCTGTGACCAATGTGAGCAAGCAGAAGATACAAAATTATCAAGGTAAATGCATTTATATGTGGATTTTGTTTGTGATTAAAATTGTATTTTTTAAAATTTATTTTATTTATATTTTTTATTTATTTTATAGACTTTTTAATAAACTAAATAACTAATTCTTCTTTGTCCTCTAGGTGTCATGAAGTTCCGCAGTGAAGATCTGGATAAGATTTTGCAACGTCTGGTAGGCGATATGACGCCACGTTTGGCCATTGGATTATTGCCCGGTTTCCCTGCATATATAATATTCATGTGTATACGGTAAGAGCATACATATCCGCACTTTCCGATTATCTTTTTAATTTTTTGAATCATAAATATATTTTTTATTTAAAATTTCTTGCTTTTAATATTAATTTTTAAACTTTATATAATTTTTTTTTGCTTTATATAATTTTTTTTTTACTTTATATAATTTTTTTACTTTATATATAATTTTTACTTTATATATAATATATATATATAATAATATTTACTTTATATATACATAGATATGTTTTTTAATTATTATTATTATTTTAATTTTTTATTATACTTTTTTTTATTTAATATATTTTTAATTTTATATTCATACATATGTATATGTTATTTAATTATTATTTATTATAATTTTTTTTTTTCGTAATTTTTGACTATTATTATTTTTTATTTTTTATTATTTTTTTATTTTTTTTTATTTATTTATTATTTTTTCATTTTTTATTATTCATAAATTTTTTTAATTTTTTTTATTTTGTTTTTAAACATATATTTTCTTAAAATATTTTTTTTTTATTATTTCTAATAACAATTTTTAATGTTGTTTTATATTTTAATGCGAAATTCTTATTCAGTTATACTGATCTTATAAATGCTGACGACGACGTACGGGATCTACTAAGCAAATTCGTAATGCAAATCAAAAAAATTCACCGTAATCCGAATGTAATCGAAATACGTTCACTTTGGTTGGTTAATTCCATAACGTAAGTAACAATAAATATCTGGTGTATATAAGTTTTACAATAATTTTTTTTTATGATTTTACATATCAACTAATTCCTTCCATTTTGCAGACTTCTCAATTTATTGAAACAATATGGTGACGTTGAGGAATATGTCAAGTTCAATACGGAAAAACAAAATCAACAACAACTTAAGAACTTCAATCTGTACGAGTATCGACGCGTAATATTAGACATAATTATCAGTTTATACCAGGTGTTGGTGAAGCAGATACAAACCTTATTGGAGCGTTATATCGTACCAGCCATACTCGATAATGACGAAATCCAACGTAATCGGCAAGTACAAGGTATGCGCGGTCGTACTGCCTCAATGGATTCAACGTCATCACCCGAGCATGGTAAAGTAGCTGCCTGGAAGCTGCTCATCAATCACCTGGAACAATTTTATAAGCAATTCCAACACTTTGGCTTAGATCGTTGTTACTCAGAACAGATTTTCCATCAATTGTTGTATTTCATTTGTGCGGTCGCATTAAATTGTTTAATGTTACGTGGTGATATTTGTATGTGGGAGACTGGCATGATTATACGTTACAATTTAGGTTATATTGAGGATTGGGTGCGGAGCAAGGGAATGGTGAGTGGCAAAATGAAGTTTAATTGCTTGTGAATATTATATATGCATTTGTTTTCTAAATTTTTTTCATAGTCAAATGATGTGTTGGCACCATTGGCGCCACTGAATCAAGTATCACAGTTGTTGCAATCGCGCAAGAGCGAACAAGATGTGCAAAGTATTTGTGATTTGTGCACATCGTTGAATACAGCGCAAGTGTTGAAGGTAAGTTCAATTGCAGTCTATATTGTATATATATTTTAGTATACATATATTGTATATTATAAAACATTATAAGTATTAAGAATATAAAAATTAAATTGCAATTTTTTTAACAGTAAAGGTAAAATTTCAAATATTTTTTTTTACATATAAAATTTAGTAAATATTTTTAAACTAAAATTTTAAGTATTTGAGTTTGCCCAAAAAAATTTAAATTTTTTTGAGTGTAAGAGCATTAAAGTATATTCCTTACATAAAACTTAATAGCGCCGATATTATATATAGTAAACTTTTATAAATTATTAAAATTGTTAATCTTATAGAACTTTAAGAATATTATTATAAATAATCTTTAAATAGTTATACTGAATAAAATATTTCTAACTCATAAACCACTTGTATTTAAACGTAAAAAAAAAAACTGAATAAGCACATTAGAAACTATTTTTTAAATATTTGGAAATGTTCAATTGGGTTGCAAATAATGCATTACAAAATATTTGAATTAACCCTTAAGCTAATTGCTTGTTTTGTAATTCCGAAAATATAAATTATTAATACTTCTTCAATTTTTAAACCCAAATAACGCTTTGAAAAAAAATTTAAATCCAAGTACCGAAATGAAAAGTTGAATGCCCAAAAAAAATTATTTCAATCGACTGGAGTGAAAAAAAATTAATGCCAAGTTTATAATTAAAAATTACAAAAAATAAAATTGTTTTAAAATGTAAATTTTTTTACGTTTCCGTACTTCGTGTTTCTACCATTTTGGTTATCTTTTGAAAAGAAAAGCTTATTTTTAATAAAATATCAAGATAGTTTAGCTCTTTTTTCTATTCATACTTAATTGCTTTTTATTAAAGTGTTTCCGTGAGAAAATATTTTTCCTTTTTTATCCATTTTCAAATCAGTAAAACAAAACAACTATAAGTAAATATTGTCAAATATTCAATATATTTCTAAGCTATAAGTTATTCATATCCAGGTTTCGAATTTTTAAATCAAAAATTTTTTATAGATAATTAAATTTTCATCCTAATCCCTAATTTTAAATCTTGAAAATTTTAGTTTTTAATTTAAATGAAATACGAAACTTGAAAAAATGTTAATTCTAAAACCATATCCTCTTTTAATTCTTAATTGTAATATTATATTAGCTTGTGAAATGTTTCTTTTTTATTTTTCAATCATTTTTTTATTAATAAATTTTGTTTTTTAATTCAATACGTTATATGAGATTAAAAAATTATAAAAATTATTCAAATGTTAATTCAAATATTTTATAATGCATTATTTGCAACTCAGTTCATACCGATATATTATTATAAATTTTTGATTACTATATTGTAAAAAATAACCTAAATATTATTAGAATTCTGTTATTTTTAATCAAAAATATATATATTTAACTTACGTAAAAGTGTTTTAGCTAAATTTACAAAAACAAATAATAAATATAATACAGCTTACGTGCTTCTAATGTAAGACGGAAATTCTAACCTAAAAGTTTGTACTTTAAACATCATAATTAATAAAAAAATATATTTTCGCTTCTCTAAGGTAATGAAATCATACAAACTGGATGATTATGAAGGTGAAATAACGAATACGTTTTTGGAGAAACTCACCAAAAAGCTAAACGAACGTGGAATGGTAATATCAACATTACTAATTGCATTTTTCTTAATAATTACTATAAACGTCAACTTCAAACCTACTCATATATACAGATTAAAAACGACGAATTTACTATGGATCAGAAATTCATACATCCCTTCAAAGTTGTTTTCAAGTATAGTGATGTCAAATTGGAGGATATTGAATTGCCGAAACATTTGGGGCTGGAAGACTTATTGGCGAAAATTTAAATTAACCGTTATGTGTGTAAAATGTGTAAACAATGTTGTTGCAAATTTATACAGTCCAAACATTCCACCCTCCGACAAATAATGAAAATATATACATTAATATTAGAAAATGCTAAAATTATGAATTTATATTAGCTAAGCATTAGTTACCTATGTACTTCCATGCTAAAATTATTATTGTTAGAAAATCGTTGTAATAGAAAGATTTATTGTGTACCTTGCGCAATTTGTTGCCATTGAAACATACACATATTATTATTATTAAAGTAAAACACGTACTTATGAATGAACTGAACATTCCCCCCTACACGAAAAAAAGTATTTTGTAGCTGAATACTTTAACACAAGCGCTAATATACATAAAATATATTTAGAAAAAAGAGAAACAAACATGCATAGCATATACACTAAATGGACTATTTTAGTTACTTAAAATAAATTATATAAATTATTTGTGTTAATTTACATTACACTTATAAGCAATTTTATTTAAAGAAAAAAAATAGTTATAAACGTACACAACTGTGTAGTTATGCACACATGTGTAAAGGGTATCCGATAAAAATTATTTCAAACGTTTAAGAATTTGTTTGGAAAATTTTTTGACATTATGCAACGACTTAAACTCGCCTATTAGTTAATTTATTACACGACAAAAGCAAAGCATCTCTATCTTAATATACCTGTAAATCATTTGAAAATCTTTGTTATCGGTACTTGTTAGTATTATTGGCATATACACATATACACATTAGTTTTGAATTAGTAAAATAATGCAATAATTGATATAATCAGCAATATTAAATTATACAATGTTACATTGAAGTTGGATTTGGAGTTGTATTTAGAGCGTGGGAAACTTTTTGAATAGCTTAATAATGGTGAAACCACAGCAACAAAGTTGCCTTATTGTTGGTGAGCAGCAGCAACAGCGACCACTGAGTATGTGTTAGTGAGCAATCGTACATGTGATAAAAAAATAATAATAAATAAAAAAGAGAAAGGTTTATTTATACACATACATACATACATCCTTATACATATGGATTAAAAAGTACACATTAAATCTATAGAAATATTATAAAGAAATCTACGTCTGTTCAATATGCAAATTCCTAAAAAAGATTAACTGCCTGCACTAGTAAATAGCAAAGAACATAGCTTTTTTCGTTTATAGAGCACTCTGCTGCTATTTGAAAGACTTGTATTTTGTTTATTTATTGTATTTATTGCATTTTATTTTGCATTTATTTTTTTTTTTATATATTACTTTTTGTGCAAAAATATTGTGAAAACTTGTGAAAATTAATTTGAGTTTTATTATATTTATTGTAAATAGAAAATATCATACAAAAATGCCTATTAAATGTGGTAAATAATGTAAAAAAAATACTAATTAAAAATTAAATAATAGCGAACTTTAAAGAAATCCAACAAAATTATGGCACATAGTGCATTTCAATAATAAAATCATACTTTAAAGTTGATAAACGCTTTTAGCATACATTTATAACATATAGAATATCCATCAAGCCTTAGTTACTTAAATGTATATATCATACTTTGAGCTTACAACATTTTATTCTCATAATTTATATATATATGTTGATTACTTTTGTTTACTAAAAAGCTCTAAACATAATTTATTTGACATACAATTAATTTGTCAAAATATTACTGAAATTGTAAAAATAAGCCACTTCCATTAAAAAGTATTTGAAAAAAATCTTAATTTTGATTAGCTCATAAGCAAACAACATATATTAGATTGATTTAAATTATTAGAATATACGAACTTAGCGCATTTTATACATACATAATTATATGCATACACAAATATACATATACATATACCATATACTTGCAAACATTGTGTAGCAGCTAAAACTCATTTTTTTTTTGTAGAGTGTTTAATTGCATGGCACATGTAAACATAATTATACTGAGACTTTGCCTGTCAATATAAGTAAAAATAAAAAAAATAAGTGTTTAAGATAACATAACACTTGAAATTTTTTGTTTCTAAAGCAAACATACAAATTTACATAATGCAACAAAATTGAAAAGAACATAGAAAATTGTTTATACATATGTATATTGAAAGTTTTTTTTAACAGTTATTGAAAAGTTGACAAAATTCGATTATCTAAAAAAAATATAATTAATTAAAATTCATAAGTTTCTTTCTCTTATTGTCATTTAATTATTACAAATCTTGCCAAAATGAGCGAAAAATTATTATTAGCTATGCGAAATCACATTAATAAAATAATTTACTCTAAAACATGCATTATAATGTAGATTAGTCGAAATTCCAAACTTTACAAAGCGCATTCCTGAATATATATTTAACAATTTATGTTTAGTTCCAAAAACTTCCGGCATTGCCATACAATAACAACGATTTCCAATGTTAAATTTCAAAACATGCAATTAAAAAACTACGTATGTACTTATTTCAAATAAATACAATATACATTCAAAAAAAAAAAAATTCAAATTGGTTTTCTTTATTTGCATTTTATTATACCTACATATAAATATTTGTATGTATGTGTGTCATCTTAACAAGTTACCACAATTTTAGACAATTTATTTTTTGGTATATCCAAAGAGAGTTTTCTTTCGGTAATCATGCCCGTTGCCACGGTCGAACCATTTTCTCTTATCGTAAAAGCTTGCCCTGGTATTAAAACCATTTTTCGCAGTAATGTTACGCGCACCTTGCCATGTTCGCCAGGCATCAGCATGCCATCGGAGGGTACTGCATAAAATAAATAGAAAAAAAAACAGAAACATGAAATAGTGTCTAATTGCTTGTTTGCAAAATGCTTACTAATATCAATGCGTGCCGGCGCATTCCAAGTGGCGCTAAACAATTGTTGTATGTATTTGGAGAGCATAGGTTTAGTGCGTCCACCTTCTGCACGTGATAGTAAATACATGGAGGCCTCGAAGTGATTTGAGATATTTTCGGTGTCAGCCGCACATAGGAGCATACCACGTTCCACGGTGCCAATTTTAACGGCACGTAATAAGACACCAACATTTTCACCGGCTACAGCCTAGAGCAATATTCAAGCAAAAAAGGAAAAATCTGGGCAATTCTAATATGCTTACAATTCGTTTACCTTAGGTACGCTTTTTTTGAAAATTTGTATATCTCCTAAACTTGTTTTGATATTTTGATTGAAACCGAGCAAATCGGCTAAATCGTTTTTAAGCATTGTTCCACGCTTTATTGTGCCAATGACGACTGTACCACGTCCAGCCATTGTGAATGCATTATCAATTGGCAATATGAAGGGTGATGTGTAATCACGCGTTGGTGTCGGCACATAAGTATCTAAATTATGTAGTAAGCTTTCAACTGCTGGTACACCAAAGAGCGATGTGTCACCGTTTAAAGCTAATAATGCCGAACCGCAAATTACTGGAGTGTTAATGCCATCAAAACCAAAATCTGTTAACATTTCACGCATTTCTATTTCCACCAGTTCTAATACTTCCTGATCAACTAAATCAGCTTTGTTGATGAATACAATAATACGTTCGATGCCAACCTGTTTGGCAAGTAGAAGATGCTCACGCGTTTGTGGCATTTGTCCATCGGTTGCGGCGACAACCAGTATAGCGCCATCCATTTGTGACGCGCCCGATATCATATTCTATGGGTAAAACAATCATCGCATACATTAATACACATTTGATGATTTATTTAATTATTTACTCACCTTAATATAATCGGCATGTCCCGGACAGTCGGTGTGTGCATAGGTACGTTCCGCTGTTGCGTATCCAATGTGACAAGCATTTATTGTTATACCTCGCGCTTTCTCCTCGGGCGCCCTATCGATTTGATCGTACGACGCATATTGCGCTAGTCCCTTCTCAGCCAGAATCTTAGTTATAGCAGATGTTAACGTAGTTTTGCCGTGGTCCACATGTCCAATTGTACCCACATTACAATGTCGCGTTTTATCAGCTTGTGCTGCAACGGCGCTCGTATTGCTAAACCATTTTCTTCTTGTACTATATACACTGGCTAGTTTAGCGGTAGAAAGCTTCGAGTCTGCGGTTAGGGTGCGAAGAGAACCCAAACTACTGCCGGCTAATTGTGAAAATAGTTTAATCATTTTAACTGTGAGTATTAATGCTAGAAAAATACACTTTTATTTATTGAATGCACTATATTGAAGCTGTTCATTAAAACATTTTAAAATTTACTAAACAATTTTCTTTTTTCACTGATGAGCGGAACGGTTTGCATCACATTTTACCAATTTGATAAGCACAGCTGTTTTTTGATCAAATCAGCTGTTAAACAGCTGTTTGCAGCGGCTCTCAAACGCGTTATGAACAATTTTATTCAATTATACATAAAAACATAAAATATTATTCAAATGTTTATTAGTCATTTAGTTTCATTCTTCCAAGTATACTAAAAATAAAAAAAAATTTAAATGTTTACTTATAAATAATGTTATACGTCTAACGAAATTTGAAAATATTAGGTGTAGTAAAAAGAAATCCATTATTTTTCCATTAGACGGCGTTATTTATCTGTATCTCGCGTTGTATAAGTCCGATCGGGTTCCGCTAGCTGGCGTTATAAAGATGAGATTTCGTACAACAAAAGCTTCTCTGACAGTTTTGTGATTGGTTGTTCAATTTTGCTTGAGCGCACGTCAAAGATGGATAGTAGTAAAGATAAAATTCGCTATATTTTAGAATTTTTCTGCGATAAGGGGGAAAAACCAATCAGGCGGCTGAAAATGTGAATAGCGTTTATGGTCCTGATACTGTAACAAATAATCACGAGAATTTTGGTTTCGTCAATTCCGTTCCGGTAATTTCGATGTCAAAGATGCACCACGCACTGGAGGGCCAATTGTCGAGTCCGACCATCATGTAAACACTGTTTCGATTGCCCAAGAGCTAAAGATTGCACAAAAAACCGTTTGGAACCATTTGAATAAGGCTGGATACCAAAAGAAGTTCGATGTATGGGTGCCACACAACGTAGGGTCCTAACATGGCTTCTTGATTCTGCGACATGGGACCGAAAACACCAGAACAGATTGCCCCGCAATTTGTAGACGCAGGCTCAAGGCCCTAGGCTCCATTTATGTGAGCAGGGATAACATTGCCTCAATAGCATCCAGCAAGTTCTTGGAGTTTTTCGAGGTGCTGGGACTTTGGGAAAGCATGTGGTAGAGGAGAGGGCACAATAGACCCTGGGTCGCACTGTAAACCTCATATTCATTCTATACTATTCTATGGGTGCCACACGAGTAAACCCAAAAAAATCTCATGGACCGAATTTCCATCTGCGAATCGCTGCTGAATCGTCACAAAATCGACCCATTTCTGAAGCGGTTGATGGCAGAAGCGGCCAGCTTTAGCCAATAGGAGAAAAATTGTGTTCCATCAGGACAACGCCAGGCCACACACATCGATAGTGACTCGCCAGAAGCTCCGGGAGCTTGGTAGGGAGGTTTTTATGCATCCACCATATAGTCCGGACCTGGCACCAAGTGATTACCATCTGTTCCTGTCCATGGCGAACAATTTTGCTGGTAAAGAAATCGCTTCAAGAGAGGCTTGTGAAAATCAACTGTCTCAATTTTTTGCCAATAGGAACTAAGGCTTGTATGAGAGCGGCGTAATGAAATTACCCATAAAATGGCAACAAGTTATCGAACAAAACGGCGTATATTTAACCAAAATCGGATCATTCTAACTATGGTAATTAAAGCCTACAATTTCATGCAAAAATAAAAACAAGTTATTCTGTATACTAATTTCATTAAATACATATTTTTTATGTAATCAGCTTAAAAAATAATTATTTAGTCTACAACAAATGAGTTTTTATGTACGTTGATGTATATAAAATACATTTTTTTTTTTCCTTTTGAAAGTCATATTTGTAATATTAATGTACGTTTGATTACTTATACATTTTAATGATGCAATGAATAATATTGTTAATCCATCTTGCGAAACTCCTTTAATAGTAACTCCATAGAACTGAGCAAGCTATGATTCTTAAATACGAAAGAACTGAATTTCGGTTACAATAATAGCATTCGCAATGCTTGGTAATTCTTAATTATAAATAATTATCGCTCGTTATATATTGGTCACATGCATACTATTAAATTTATTTGTAAATGAAATTATTAATGTTGGGTATAACTTTGTTTTGCATCCATCCATTTTAATATAAAGTTCCGACGTCTGTTAATTTTAGGACTTTTGTTGACTTTTGACTATGCCATGCGTCCTTTTCATATGTGAGTTTAATCCAACAAATTGATGGAATTTTGCTTCACATAATTTACAAGCGAATTTTTTAACTTCGGAATGTATTTGTCTATGTCGTATAAGTGAATGACAATTGGTAAATCCCTTGCCACATGTTTCACAGATTTTATCCCGTATATTAAGATGAGCCTTTATGTGATCTTTCAAATCGCGTGCTTTCAAAAAATCTTTCGGACACATCGTACACTTGTAGGCTCTTGTTTTCGTATGTATAGCATCTGAGTGATAACCCAATTGAGTCTTACTGCGAAATGCTTTTCCACATAATTCGCATACAAAAGGTTTTTGACCAGTGTGCGTGCCTATGTGTCGCTGCAAGTCCACTTGTACGGCAAAACGTCTTTCACAGTAATCACATTTATGTACTTTTCCCACATGACTACGTTGCTCATGCATTAGTAATGTGGCTTTGAATTCAAAAGTACGTCCACATTCCGTGCATTTGTGTGGCCAATCGCCGATATTGTGCTCCCTAAAGAGATGACTTTGCCGCGTCGTCGCATTTTGGAAAACTTTATTACATTCCGTGCATTTTAATTTCAAATTTGGCGCTCTGGTTGGTAGAAAAGAACATTTTTTCATATAAATTTGCGCTGCACTTGATAAATCTTTTTCTGCTAAATCTTTTTCAAGACGATTTTTAAGTTTATAATACCAATGTCGTAAGTAGTAAATCCCCTTATAAATTTCGTCATCACTGAATTCTATGTTTTCTTTAGATTTAATGATATTTGACATTTCCTTATATGTTTGTTTGCGAACACTGGAATTATTATAATCTTCATGCTTAGTATCATATAACACTGGGAAAAGAGCGTATGTTTCAATGAAGGTCTCAGTTACAGGATTTAGTTTTGCAAAGCTTAAGTTCTGAAAGAGTATACAATCAATATATATATATCACTCAAATAAAACAGTTTGATTTATATTTACTGTATTTGTGATGGGTGTCTCCTCTACTTCTTTGACAAAATCGTCTTTCGATACAGACAAAAAGGAACATTTTTGGAAATAGTCCATCACAACGCCTGGTAATTTTTTTGTCTTCGACTTAGTCTTGTTTTGTTTTGCTTGATGTGTTGCCTGGTATTGCATGTGCAATTTGCGGAAGCAGCTTCTCACTGTTTGATCAGTTAATATAACTTGACAGCGCTTTTTCATCTCCTCAATTATTTCTTTTTGACAATTTTCTCGTGCTACACTATTGTTATAATGATCATCACTAGGATCCCATAAGCATGCAGCTTTTTTATAAAGTTCAATGAAAATAGTTGTGCTAGTGTTGCGCCTATAAAATGTTGGGTTAAACTAAAAACAGCATGTTACTATATGTACGCAAGGATTAAAAATAAATATGATTTATATCTAATATTCATACTTTTTTGTTGTTCGTCATATCTTTTTTGCCATCTTCATCAGAGGAATCTGTGTCGGTGTCAACATAATTCGCATCATTATTTTGACTTTGGTCCACATCCGAGGCTGTATCGGCGTCATGCTATATATGTAAGTTCTATGTATTAAGTATGGAATTCCTGGACTTCACTGATTACTTTACCTCGGTTTTAACCGATTCTCCATCTGACTGCAATTCCATTTTCATATCAGAGTCATTACCCGCAAATTCATTTGTGTCAATTTGGGTCATAGTTTCATCTTTTATCAGTCCAACTACGATATTCTCTTTATAATCCAATTCCACTAGTGGGTCAATACAAGGCTCTTCATAGTTTGTGTTGTGCAAACTCTGTATATGATTAACAAAGGCATCCCATTCCTCTATATCTGTTTCACAATATAGACATTTAAGCGCAAAGTTAAGTATGTCTTTTGAAACCAAAACATTTCCACATATATCCATTTTTAAAAATGGAAACTTTCACGGAACTACGAATCGGCGATAAAATTCGGCGATTGTGTATTTTGTTTTACTTAATTTGGTCAAATTCACAATGATTAAAATGTGAGGCCGATGTGAATGGGACTGTATTCTAAGAAGAAGCGTGTAAACAAAGTTTATTTTTATCAGTGCTTGTATAAGTAATATGTTACTGTAATTAAATGCATTTGTTTTGTTTATGACTTTGTTGCAAATGTGAAAAATAATAATGCCATAACCTGCTTAACATTATATTAGAACCCTTATACACATTTACTGAGTAACACAAAGTATACTTATAAATTAAACCAATTTATTCATTTTGTGTTTCATATGTACATATGTTTTTATTAAACAGTGAGAACTAAAATTAAAATTATAAATATTGGAATAGTCATTAAACAGAGTCGATTACTTCAAAAAGTGGTTTATTGAATCCTTATATGTACAAATACAAAGTATGCTTTTATAAATAGTTCCACGAAAATTTACGCTTTTTGTTGTTATAGCAGCATTATACATTCCCAAAAAAGTTTGGGAGAACGCTGCTGTGCATATTTGTTGTCGATGTTTGCGGTAGTGGAGCTGTTTCAGGCGTTTTCTCGGTTTTCTTTGCGCCATTCTTATAAATACCATGACGGTGTTTCATATGTGAGTTAAGCCCCACAAATTGATAAAATCGTTTCTCACAAAATTTACAAGCATACTTTTTAACTTCCGCATGCAATTGCTTATGCCGATGTAATCCGTGGGCGCTTGTAAAATCTTTGCCACATGTATCACAAATCTTATCTCTTATATTAAGATGAGCCTTTATGTGATCTTGCAAATCGCGTGCTTTCAAAAAATCTTTCGGGCACATAGTACATTTGAATGCTCTCAACTTTAGATGTATTGCATCGTTATGGAAACGTAACTTAGTCTTATTACGAAATCCTTTACCGCACAATTCACATATAAATGGCTTGTGGCCAGTATGTATTCCCATGTGATTTCTCAGATCTGCTGGTATAGCGTAACTTTTATCGCAGAATTCACATTTATGTATTTTTTCCGTATGAAATCTTCGTTTATGACCACTTAAAGCGGGATTATTGCTAAAACTTTTATCGCATAAATGACATTTGTAGGGCAATTCACCGATATTGTGCACTTTGTGAAGATGGGCCTGCCTACCTGCATTAGTTGTAAATATCTCACCACACTCTGTACATGGCAGATCTGTGTCGAAGCGCTTCTCGCCCCTTGATCTTCTAGTGAGAAAAGCTAACTTTTCCACATAATGTTGCGCTGCTTTTGTCAAAGACTCAAATTTCAAATTCTTTCCAAGACGTTTTTTCAACTTAAAGTACCATTGACGCATATATTCTATTCCCTTGAAGATATCATCATCGGTGAACTCAACGTTTTGTTCAATTCTAAGGATGTCAGCCATTTCCTTGTATGTTAGCCTACGTTTAGCTTGTTGGTAGTAATCTGGGTGTTTGTAATCGTAAAGAGATGGGAAACGTTCATATGTGTCGATAAATGCTATTGTTATAGTGTTCTTAGAAGCAAAGCTTATATTCTGTAAATAATTTTTCTTTTCATTAAAAATGTAAAATTAAAATGTATATGAATACAAACCGTAACAGTATTTGGCGTATCTTCAAATATATCCAAAAATCCATCTAATGCTACAGAGAGAAATGAACACTTCTCATAATATCCTAGCACAGTTGGGGACAATTTTTTGTATCTTGAACCAGATTTCTTCTCTATGGCTTCCCCCACTGTTTTGTACAACATGTGTAACTCCCGAAAGCATTCCCACAATTTTTTGTATGTTAATGTTATTTGACATCTTTTTTCCATCTCTTGTATCATTTCAGTTTTACATTTTGAACGTTCTGTGTTATTAGTATAATTTTCGTCATTAGGATTCCATAAGCAAGGAGACTTTTCAAACATTTCAATGAATACGTTAGTATTTTTGTTATTCCTATAAAATGATGGCTTAAACTGTAAGAAATTATTTTATTTATTTATGTATTTAAGTTGTTTTAGTAAACAAACCTTTTTGGGAGCTTTTTGTTTACTTTTTTCCAGATATTCGTGTGAAGAGTCTGAGTCAGGGTTACTATCGTTGTCATCATCATAACTCTGGTCTCCATCATTATCAGAAACGGGGTCTTCTGTTGGCTGTGTGAAGAAATTGTAAAAACTCATTAAAATTAAAAAAAAAATAATACGCTATTCATATGTGGGTATAAACTTACCTCTGTTTTAAAAGCTTCCCCATCTGAAGGTACTTCCACTTTTAAAGCATCCACACTTTCATTCCAATGATCGCCATCAGTGGATGGCATAACTTCATCTTTTAACCATTCTAAAGCATTGTTTTCTTTGTAATCCAATTCCACTATGGGATCAATGCATGGTTCCTCGAGGTCGCTATTGTGCAAACTTTGAATGTGATTAACAAAACTCTCCCATTCTTGTATGTCTTCTTCACAATATAAACATTTTAAAGCAAAATTTAGAACGTCTTTTGAGACAAATACACTTCCACAAATATTCATGTTTCTGAAAGAATATGATATATAATGGATAAACTTTTACGATTAGCAGTTTGACAACTGTGTATCTTAGAAAATGGTTATTAAACTCAGAGTTAAATTATCGAACAAATTTATAGCGATGTGCTACTCGTTTTAGTGTAAACTTAATACAACACAAAATTTTCAAACAATCTTTCAGAAATTGCAGTATTGATTGTTAATTGACCCTCATTTTTCTTTTAAAATATAAAATAACTGTGCTCTATTATTAAGTTTGCTAATTAAAAACAATCTTACTCTAGAAATTGAAATAAAAAGTTATCGATTTCTTATCGAAAAGCTGAAAGTATGGAGACGTTGGGGTTAAGGAAAAGTTCTGTGAACAGCTGATTTCTGTTATTGTTATTTGATATATTTTCAATAATTTTTGATTAATCGGTGACTGCTAAGGGATCAATAACAAATTATGTTAAATTTTAAATAATATTAGGAAATTGTTTGCTTATTCGATAATTGATATGCGGATATGGCATTACAAATGGAAAAATCAAGATCTATCAGATCTTTTATAATGTGGATGATAGTGACGTTTATTTTTGGCGCGTCAATTTTTCTAACTGGCTTCTTCCCCATAAGCAATTGTACATTAGATCGTGCAGTAGCTGAAGGCAAACCAAAAACTTTAGATGGATTAAGGTACAAACTAATTACAAACTAAACTCAATATTTTCAAAAAACATACAAATTTTATATTTTTCCAAAGTTTAACGCCGCCTACTCAAATTTACGCACAAACCATACTAATTCTTGTGGATGCTCTACGCTTT